>NW_022111300.1:14128492-14190024 GCF_000313985.2 Echinops telfairi
AATGTTGGACTTGTGGGCTTGGGCAGCATTGGGTTGGGATGTTTTTGTGATGCACCTTTTCTTTACATAAAACTCTCTCTTATACATGAGTCGTTGTGGATTTGTTTCTCCATAGTACCTAGACTAATACACGGGGTCAGTAGGCCATCAGTAGTATGAGGTCATCTTCTATCACAATGAACTGCTCTTGTCCTTTTGCCCTTTACTCTGATGTTTGGTTTTGCTTTTTAGATTAATAATATTTTATCCAAATAGAGTGGTAATGTTTGAATAAATTCTCAGCTCTCAGCTGACAACTTTTGATAAACCAAAAATTAAATAAGTCTCAGTCAGCCAGGAGTATATGAAATTTTTTAAGTGACTGGAAATTTGCTGGGCAAAACCTTACTAAGAGAATTCTCAAACTAAATATATTTGGGAAATAAGAAGTGTTTCCTAAGGCAGTGGATCTCAAACTTCCTAATGCTGTGACTCTTTAATATAGTTACTGATGGTGTGGTGACCCTCCAACCATAAAATTATTTTCGTTGCTACTTCATGACTGTAATGTTGCTACTGTTATGAATCGGGCAACCCCTGTGAAAGGGTCATTAGATCCCCAAAGGGGTAGTGACCCACAGGTTGAGAACTGCTGCTCTATGGTATTATATGCACAGTTATCATGATAAAGTCACTTTGCCGCTTTTGAATCTAGGAATTATTTTCTTGGACATGTTCAGATAAAAATAACATTAAATTCTCCTTAGACACATAATGAAGGATGGTTTATGCATGTTGGCTGAGGAATGCATTTTAGGTAGTAAAAGGTTAAACGTGTTTTTCTTTCTTTAAAATCCTTTTTCATGTTCCAGTGGAAAATAAAGAATTACCTGTCAATATCCAAATGTTCATTTACTTATCTTTGAACTTAGTTTTGCACATCTCAAGAATCCTAAAATTTATAAAGACATATTAGACATCATTTGGTCAATGCTCAGATGTTGATCCTATTTGGGGAAGATGGGAAATTTTAATCTCTACACATTATTCATTTCAGAGGTTGTAATCTTTAATATGATCAAACATATGAAAATTAGCAAAACAAAATCATCAGTAGGAATGTACTGAAAGTCAGTAAACTTGAATTATGAAGTTCATCAATTTTATGGTGAAGAGATCGGTGATAAACTATTTTTCTGAAATTCTATGTGGATGGAAAGCAACACGTGTTAGTAACGCCACAAGGAATGATGTATAAAATAGATGACACATTCTGAAAATATTCTCTCAGCCAAAATTGAACCCTTGCTCAAGAGATGAGATCAAGCAAATTAAAGAGGGAGAACTTTACATTGAGGGCCAAGTTTCCAATTTTGGAAGCTGGTTGTGGTCCAAGTTTTCTGTAAAATCAGACTTATTAAACATGTGCCCACAGCAAGAGTCAGGATCACACATCACAGAGGTTTCTTGAGTCCCCACTGGAGTGAACCTCAACTTCGCAAGGATCTTTAACAAAAACGGATGGGAAAGAATGTCCCTCAGAAACTTGAGCCCTTGGGAATTTCCATAAACAGACTTGTTTCCTGTCCAGGTCCATTGGGGGACTACTGAATACTAGGGAATCCCCTCCTGGAGTTTCCCATCTCATCTTGGTCCATCAAGGACTCTGAAAATCTCTCCAAGGGAGCATTAGGGTTAATTTTGGGTAACCCAGCATGTTTCCAAATTTATATCCTTCCAGACCCCCTTTTCACATAATTTCTCCTCAGAATCCCTGCAATCAGTGCTCTATAGCAGAACCACTGATGCAGAATTAGAAGCCACCAATGAGATCATTCCAAACTGAAAAATAGGCAGAAGACTACACCCCTGTTAATACTCTGATCTAACTCTTACACTCTGTAAGTGCCACTCACCTCAAACGAATTGCTTTCTTCTTTCTGACTTGGGGCAGCACTACAAGTGTCTGTACGAAATGTAGTCATTGTCAAGTCAGTTCTGACCCATGGAAACCCCATGTGTGATTCAGTGAGTGTCAGAGTACTGTGCGCCATAGGGCCTTTAAGGTTGATTTTTCAGTAGATCACTGGGCCCTTTCTTCTGAGAAGCTTCTGGGCAGCCTTGAACTGCCAACCTGCAGTTAGCAGCCAAGCACCTTTACCATTTGTACCTCTCAGTTCTTATAGTGTCCTTATAGATCTGCTACCTAGACAGTCCCTATGGTCACTTCCACCCCGATTTCCTGTACAGTTTGCAACATTTCACAGTAATGTGTGTGGTGATTTACTGCCTAGATGAAGCGAATAAGAAACAATATAATGGTCAGCATGGGAAGAACCTAACCTCTTTATTTCACATCAGAAAATTTAGACCAAGCAGCTTTGTCACTTGTCCAAAGTCATACACCCAATTAAACATTTCACGGTGAAATAGAATTTCATATAAAACTCTAGCAGGCATGTCCTCTATTGGGATCAGATTAAGCTGCCTTTAAAATAAAAAGTCAAATGCCACCCTACAGGGCTCTAGTCCCAAAACGGGTGAGGAAAGAAAAAAAAAAAACGATCAACTGTGGTAGCAAACAAAGATGACAGTGTCGGAGAAAGTCCATAATCAAGGTTTCCCACTGTCTTTCATTTTGTGGCTGGTGCAGCAAAGCCCCTCATCGAAGTCTTCACGCCAACATTAAAAACCTGGGGGCTTGTGCCGCAATCAGTCAGATGCAAGCAGAATTGTTTGCCATGGGCGCTTTAGTCCTCTGGTACTTCCTCTTCATTTTCTTATGTTGGAAAAAAAGAACTGCTAGTGAATTCATTAATTCATTCCCTCATGACCGGAGGGTGGAGAGCTTTCCCATCTGTTGGTTTTTATCCTAGTCCCCACTTGGAGTTTTAGCAGTTGCTGTATGTCAAAATTGTCATCTTTTCCTTGTCTTCACGGTTCTTTTTTTGGTAAGAACGAATTTTCAAGCACTCTCCCATTTCTTTCAATGTCATGCAAAATCCAAGTTTAACTAAACTGAAATGAAGATGGGACTGCTCTTCCACATTTTCTTCCCTCGAAATGTCTTCCTACCCCTCTTTCATTTACACCATTATTACTAACAGTAAAATTCAACAAACACTTATCTCTCATTTGGTTCCCTTTGGCTACTTACCATTTGTTCATTCCAGATGATGATCATTATCATAATCATTATTATCATCTTCAACAAAGAATCACTGAGCACCCACAGGGTGCATGCCACTGGGGGAAGGTTGAATCACACAACATGGAGGTCATGTGGTATAATGGATGGAGCCCAGAAGAAGGAGTTTGGGAACACACACACACACACACACACACACACACACACACACACACACACACACTTTGCTTACGGCCCTGCCTGTAATGTTCCTGGATTTTCTCAAACATGAAATCTCATGAATCTTTAGTTTCTTCCTCTCTAAAATCTAAATAATGGTTGTGTCTGCCTCTACACTGCCCCCAGGATCTTAAGGGACACCATAGAGTGAAGCATAAAATTCTTTAGAAATAGTCATTGATCAGTAAAAAAAATATTGTAGGAGTCTACCTTTTGCTATGATCTTCAACCACTGTTTAAATCTTAATAGCCTTTCTTCTATTTCTTTTGCAGGCTCAAGAATTATATTTATCCAATGCCAACAGTACAAATAAAAAGGTGGAGTACCTAGCCAAACAGCTGGTATTTGGAGCATGCATGCTTTTTGAAATATGACTTATCTGAAAGACTTTTTCCCCTGAAGTAATCAGCTGGTTGTCTGAATTAATTAAATTAATGGTTTGCTTTAAACTAGGAAACCTGGTTCTATAGTGGTTTACTGATTCAGCTAGTGAGGTTAGCAGTTCAAAACCACTAACTACTCTGAGGGAGAAAGACTCTGCTTTCTATTCCCGCAGAGAGTTACAGTCTTAGAAACTGACAGGGCCAATTCTACCCTGTCTTATAGGGTCTCTATGAGTCGCAATCAATTCGATAGCAGTAAGTTTGTGTTTTTAGTTTTTAGCAATAAAACATTTAAGCCTTAAATAGTTGAGAACCATAAAGCCATACTGATGGTTATTTCTGTTGTTGTTGGTTTTTTTTTTAAGATAATTTGATGGGTTATATTTGTGTCTTACATTTGTCAAGATAGAATCGATTCTAAGGGTACTAAAAAGTAAATTTAGCCAATTAATTTCTTTCTTTTTAATCAGTGTAATTAAGATACTGATGTGCTCAACACTCAAACTCACGGTCACTGAGTCCATTCGGACCCCGAGGGGCCTAGAGAACAGGAGCCCTGGAGGACAGGGAAGAATGGCCCCTTTGGATTTTGAGACTATAACTCTTTCTAGGAGTAGAGAGCCTCTTCTGAGTCCTGCAGGACAGTGGTTTTGAACTGCTGACTCGCAGTTAACAGCCTGCCTCAGAACCACTATGTCACCAGCTCACCAGCGCTTGTTAACTTTGTAATTCATCTTGTACTTTTAGTTCTTTTTAAGCAGTTTCCACGTGTTTCCCTGAATTGCTTTGGCTTGTGCCTCTGCGTCCCTTTCTTTGCCCCCGCGTTATGAGCCCCTTTCCTACAGCCGTCTCTCCCTCCTCTCCTTGCTGCTTCCATCTCATCGCAGACCTGGGCTGGCTGTGGCCTGGGCAGAGAGGAAGAGAGAACGAACGAAAAGTGCATCACACTGCTTACCACGCCTCCGGCCCCTTCCCAAACCCTCAGAGACATTGGATTGCTTGTCATTCCTAAGCGTGTAAGCTCCTGGCACAGCTCTTTGTTTCTCTCACTGGTTCCCTTTAGTCTTTGTTTCAGAGCCTTTTCTCGGCCTTAGATTCTTCTTTCTAGGGTTCTGGGGCACGCACTCAAGTTTCCCTTGAGCACAGGGCTTTATGTTTGTGCAGAGCACACCGAGGCAGATCTTGAACACAACTGAATGCTCCACTTTGCATATTGAATCCACGTGTGAAGGGTCTATTGTTTTAGGGCGCAAAAGAGACCTGCCTATTGAATCTAATTTAAAGAGAACATTTATTAAGTTAGGGCGCAAAAGAGACCTGCCTATTGAATCTAATTTAAAGAGAACATTTATTAAGTCTTAAAAAGAGACAAAGACAACACAAAGACACATCATCCAGAAGACGATGAGGGAAGCCACTGACATGAAGTTTATCGTATACACTCCAGTATAAGCTGACTCAAATATCAGCCGAGGCACCTAATTTTACCACAAAAACTGCATACAAAATGTGCTGAAAAATTCGGCTGATGCACGAGTCTATATGGTAAATGGCGTTCAAGGGTTCATAATTTTGACTCGCGATAAATAGGGTTTGGGGGAGGGGGAGCAAAGGAAACTGTCACGAAAGCCTGATCGCTGACAGGTCAGTACATCACAGTTACAGATGGGACTACAAAAGCAGGAATGGGATCATGATTGGGACCCAATCAATGTTAGATAGAATGGCTTACCAGCTTGTTCTGGACCTTCCGACAAAGGCAGTCAGGGCAAAACTGAACGGGCATGACCGTGACTGTGCGACCACAGGAGCCATTCCCATTGTGAACTCCACCAAGGACAGACCTGGGCAGGCCCCTCAGAGAGACGGAGCCTCCACTGAACGCTTTCAATATATGTGCAGACTCTGTAAAAGGGTTTTGGATTGTGACTGCAATTCTTACCCTATTATAAACTAAGGTGCTCAGAATTTAAGTTCTAATACGCTATTTCAAACTCCATTTTATTAAATTCCTGAGTTTTGGGCACGCATTCTAGACCATACCTCTCTAGAAAGTCTCTCCCTATTGGCTCTTGAGATAATTTCTCTAACAAATCATTTTCACTCCTCTGCTTTCTCCTCTCCTCCACCTTCCCCTTTCCTGAGAAGACAGGCCGCAGCAGGGAGGAAGAG
Source organism: Echinops telfairi (assembly GCF_000313985.2). NCBI lineage: Eukaryota > Metazoa > Chordata > Mammalia > Afrosoricida > Tenrecidae > Echinops > Echinops telfairi. Next base: position 14,134,395 of record NW_022111300.1, read on the forward strand.
GGAACCATGGGACAAATCCCCGCACAGAGGGAGGTGAAGGCATAGTTTCCTTATCAATAGATTCCCAGTGCAAAGGGAGGTGGAGGTCAGAAAAGTGGCATTACTGGATTATAATGGCATGCCTCCAAGAATCAGCCAGCCACGTAGTCTTACACTTCTGGTAGTGTCCAGAATTGAAGATTTAGGAATAGATAACTTGGTCATCACACTTCAAACCACACCCCAAATCCATAGAAAGACCACCTACTCTATGCCATGTTTCCTCACCAGGTACCACAGGCCATTGGAATTGGAGAAAATTCCTCTTTACTGTAGTGAGTGTCCCGTTCACTGGAGAGCTAGCTCTTCGATGTTCAAGGTCCAATTTGGAAATCTCATTGACGCTTCCTCATCCTTCCATCATTTTCTTTTTGCCATCAATTTCCTTCCCTGTTTAAAATGAGTGCCATTTACCTCTTCAAGGTCACTCTCTTCTGTCCCCAATCTCCACTGCCACTCACCCACTACACATTTCCTTTGGAGCCCAGGGCAGGCTCAGGTGGGCTTGCCTCTCTCCAGACTTACCGTCAATCCCTTCTCCGCACCACTGCCACGGTATGACGGCCCTGCAGAGATTGATTTCTGTGGTCTTCAGAAATTGATCGTGGCAAACAATAACTTTTTCATCTTAATACTCTCCGAACTCTCTCGGTCTCCTTTTTCTATGCTCCTCCCCCGCCCCCCTAGAAAGAGAGCAATGTGTTATCTCCTCAAGCCACACCTGGAGCTTAACCTCCCTGGGCCTTTGCTGACACACTTCCTGTTTCTGCACTTGATAGGTAGAAAGATTAGGGATAAAGGGAGTTGTGTCCACAGAATTGCCCAAACCAAGTGAGTTAGTTAATTGTGCCAGCCTGGCCAATAATCACATGTGGGGCTGGTTGAAAGGCGGAGGGATAAATGGGTGGTGAAGCCTCGCCTTTCGAGTTCTCGGGTCTCTTGTTTTGTGATGGTTGCACCGGGTGCAGCTGCCTTAGCAGTTCCCTGCTTCAGCTTGCAAGATTGACTTCCTACAAGACATCCCCAAGGAGAAGCTACATGGACCTATCCCGATGCATCCCTGGGTGCTGGGGCAGCCATGTGGAGACCCCTGCTAGTGCTGAGATGCTTGTTCATTCACTGACTCAGCTTTCCTCCTGCAATCGGCATCATTGCCTCTGTTTTGTGAGGTGGAGGACTTTGTGGACTGGTGTTGGGTTAATGGGTTAATGTTGGACTTGTGGGCTTGGGCAGCATTGGGTTGGGATGTTTTCGTGATGCACATTTTCTTTACATAAAACTCTCTCTTATACATGAGTTGCTGTGGATTTTTTTCTCCAAAGTACCTAGACTAATACACCAAGCAATCTGCTCCATGCCACAATAAAGGGATTTGAAAGAAATCAGGCACACACTAGACACTATGGGGTCAATCCAAAGCTGGCAATGCTCAGACCAAGGTCACCTAGACACAGGTGAAAGTCAACTGGGCACATAACACACACTAGGCACCAGCGACCTCACGTCACACATGAGCCTGAACTCAGTCACTAGCCCTCTCAGGGCTCGGACTCTCTGTACCTCTTTTCGGTTCCGGGACTCCGCTTCTGGTTCTGTGGACAATGCTTAACTGCCATTTTCCATGTGGTTTTCATGCTCCTGAAGCAGCCATTTTCGGTTGTGAACTTCCCCATGGCTGCGCCATGCTGCCTGGCCTGCTTTCCAGGGACAGCGCATACTATCCGAGACTGTATTACTGGAAACTTCCCCCATAGAACATACCTGGGTTATAAAAGTGCTTCTGCCTACAAACCTTCTGAGAAACCTACCAGAACGGTCTTCATTCTAGTCTTCAATGAATAAATCCTCCTCCTTCTTAAAGACAATTCACTCCCCCTGTTGACCTTGTACATCTAGACAGGGCTGTGTACGAAACTCCAGGCAGCCACAAAATCCAGACGATGAGCCAAGGCTGCTGCGGGCATTAACCATCCCATAATGCTGTGTTCATCAACGACCAAGCTGGGCACATGAAACACTCACACAATGTTGGCAAAGTTAATGTGATGATTATTAGTTACAGAAAGCAAACACTCAAGAATAGCAATGCATTTCTCCTAGGGAAATTACTACTCTTCCCCAATTCCTCATTTCCATCCTTATGTTGCTGGGTCAATATTCTTTAGTTCAATTCCCACGGTATAGTTGCATTTCTACTGCCTCAGGCTACTATCATGCTGCCCAGGGCCTAGGACCGATGCTTTCCTAGGGCCCACATGGCTCCCTACACTGACGGATAGGCATGCAAACTTGCTCAGGAAACACTTTGCACTCTGCCCTGCCCAGGCAAATGCTATAACTCTAAAGTAGGAGGCAAACTTCTTACACATATAAGCACCTAGGTCTCTCTAGATGGGTTGACAAGGGTCCCAGCATGGACCCTGAGATCAAAAGATGGATTCCACCCCCAAACTCTTTTATATTATAAGTAAATTTCCCCCAGATTTCTTTGGGATTGGCTCTTCTTATAAGATGGCAAGTCAAAATGTTTTGCTACAAAATAATTAACACCTTTATCAAACAAAAATATCAAGATGTGACTCTATATCGTAGGTCTAAATATTTCTTAGAGTGGTATGTCCATTTCTCTAGTGCTTTTTCAAAGAATTATACATTATTAGATTTATATAGGTTTTGGCATCTTTGGCGAATTCGGATTATGTTCCTTTGCAATGTCCTCTGAATTTTAGGAAGACAAAGAAATCGAAAGGCGCAATATCAAGTGCATAATGTGGCTGGAGTAAGGTTTCCCAGTGAAAGAAGGTCCCATGATCATCCTGTGTCCTTCAAATCGAAAGTCATTTAAAATTGCTCCTTTGGAATGTCAAAAGACAGTCACCATGACCTTCTGAGTTGGTCTCCTTGCTTTAAATTAAACTGGCTCAGCAGAGCTCATCAAAAATGACTGTTTTGTTTGGATTTTTTTGAAGGCACCCTGAGGAGATTCATACAATTATATTATTGAGACATTTTGTTTTCAGCTACTCACTGATCCTAGAGATGTATATAACAATTTTTGTTTGGACTCACCAGAGCATGTATGAACTGTGTGGGAAGCAGAGAAAGGGAAGTGACTGTATACGGATGAATCCTTTATTCTCATGTATTAAGAAGCCTGGTAGGCTGGGTTCCTGGGGTAAAGGGAGGCCTTTACCCTTGTGAGTTGGGTGGAGGTGAGTCCCAATCACATTCTCATAATTAAATTGTTCCCCACTGTATAGTCCTATAATAGTGCTACCTTATAGTTACCTCTTACAAGCATGTGACTGATTGCTCTCTGGCCAGCAGCTTGATCTATAGGAGGTGACACATGTGCTCTGAAGACAGCCACTCCCCCTTACCTGCCCCAAGCACTGGAGTTAGGTTACTAATCCAATGTCCTCAGGGACCTTTAGGGTTAGGGTACAACCCACTTCATTGTGTATGTGGTTACCTGTAATTAAGAGGGGTTGCATGTCCCCAAGAGTATATAAGCCTTGAATGGAAATACATTCTCTCTGCGAGGACCAGTTCCTGAAGTCATGGTGGTCTCAGAGGTGAGCACTTGCATGCTTTATCTTGTCTGATGCCTCTTTAATTTTATCCCTCAATTACACAACCGCCTCTTAGACCTGTTCATCTGTGGTGGTTGGTAGCCAATAGAACTGAAGTCCTAGTAGCAAAACTTGGTGGTCTGGACCACAAGCAGTGCAATCCTATGGGTAGACTCTCAAGCAAATATTTGCATCATCAATTAGCCAGTCTCTCTCAATTTTGTAGCCCAGCCAGTCATTTTGTAGAAGTAACACCACCATGGCTAGAAAGACCATCTAAAATGATGCATTGTATCTTAACTTTATCCCCAGGCAGCCTTTCCTATTTCTTTTTTCATCTCAGCATGGATTAGTGAGTTGTCGAATTCTTTTTTCTCAAAGCACTAAGAGGATTTAACTCACAATATGGCAATAATTACTTCCAACTTTTTAAGGACAAGAGTTACATTTTAAATAAGACATCTGCATCTCTAGCAGCAAGCACTTCTGCACTTGGTACGTACGCATTGTTTGCAGAAAGGAGGGAGAGAGAGGGAAGTGTGAAGGAGAAGGCTGGAATAAGTTGGTGTGTTTTCAGTGCGGTCCTCGTGTGTTACTAATAAAACTCAAAAGGCAAACTCAATAAACTTCACGGCTGATAAGCACTCTGAGAGTAAATGAAATTTTGGTTAGGAAAGAGAATCATATGTTCATTGCTCCATTCAAATACCACAACAAGATCATGACAAGGTGATTTACTTAGGAAAGCCAAAAAAGGAAGGAAGGAAGACAGGCAATGTTTTAGTTGCTAAGTACTGATAATATTCATTTATTAGCTAAAAACTGCTAGGAAAAATTCTTCAAGACAACTTGATTGAAAAAAAGCATCATTCCCATGATGATCGATGCAATTGATCTTATCAAATTGTATCAGTGAAAGGTGTTGAATTGTCAAATGTAGTGCGATCTGTATTAAATAATAATAATAACATAATAATAATAAAGAAAACTGAACAAACTTAGAAGATCATGAACACCGAGTAAAGACTCGGGACTCAGGAGTCAGACCAGATTGAGAAAGGCCGAAGAACCAGGGCAATACGTATAACTGAACTCAGGAAGGATGCGAGGTCGCGTCTTTTTCTTACCAAGGACATAGCTGGGACAATTAATTAAACATGAATAAATTACAGTAAAAAATTGTAGGCAATGATTTAGAAGAATGTCATTGTGGGATCTGCACACTTAAAGTAAAGGGGGTTGGGAAAAGTTTTTATACTCTTCTTGGAACATAGCTGTAAATTTGAAATTATACCCAAATCAAACAAGAAAATGGTGACAATAAAGTTCTTTGTTTTTGTTTTGTTTTGTTAGTCCAAAGGAACTAATAGATTAAACAAAGATATGGGAAATTTAAATTTTTATTGTACTTTAATCCCTACGGCTCAGTTCTGTTGAAAATGTAATATGTTAAGTAGAATAAATAAAAATATACCAAGATTAATCCTAGATGAGAACTGATAAGATAATCATAAACATTAACTTACACATCATTAATGGCAAATATTTTACTATATATCTGTTGTGTGTTGCTTTGGAATGATTTGAATAAATGGAGTATTACATTTTCTCTCTAATATTACTTGCTCTTCCATTTGTCCTCACAGGTTTTTTTTTCATACTATTTAGTATATGAATTATGAGAAAAGGCTCTGCTAGTTTTTGATGTGTGTGGTAAAAGCATTACAAATTGTTATTCAATGCCACTTTAACCAGCTCATTTTCATTTCTTGCATTTGCTGAGTCCGAAATTGCATAAATACATACTTTTTATCATTCACCTTTTGATATACCATTTACTGATTGTTAGAAGAATTGAAACTCCATGCCAAGTTGAAGTAAAATCCCATGGTTGGAAACACTTTTTTCTTTTATAAGCTCAGAGAATCATGAAATTCAAGGTCACTTCTTGGGATAATCTGAGTATTTCTAAAATTCTAAGTTGTAGAAAGAGTAAGAACACTGGCCTACAAATCTGAGATAGGCTGACTGATCATAATTCCATCTACAACCCATTTTGGATCGGGGCTATGTCTCCCTGGACCTTACTCAGAGAAATTCCATCAAGAGACCCGCAATGTCTTTTAATTCCCCAAGGACAGCGAAGTCTCCCAAACTGACCTACATGATGGAACCAGGGATCAGTGTTTTAACTTTGAAAACAGTTGTAATGTGCAGAAGGCAGTTAGTTCTGTTGAACATAAATTTTAAATGAATAAGAGTATGTCTCAAAAACCCAGCTACTATCACCTCAGAGGAAGTCCCTCCATTGGGATAATCATAGGCATAGGGGAAGAATATCATCTGCCTTTTCGATGGCACTCAATTCTAGCTTAAGCCAATAAAGGGGACTTTAATGATGACAAAGGCATAGGACACAAAAAGTATTTATTCACTCGTCTTTACTAACATTTTGTGTTATTCTGGGCTTACTACAGAAACAAACTCATAGACACTTATATGTGTATAACAAAAAGAGCTTTATATACAAGAGCAATTGGATATTGAAAAACATCCCAGCCCAGTCTAGATCAAGTCCATACGTCCAATATTAGCCCATATGTCTGATACTATTCTATAAATTCCTCTTCAGACTCACGAAACACAGGCAATGATGCCAAATGCAGGAAGATCTCAGGCCAGTGAGTGGAAAGTCTTGTGGATCCAGTGGTGGTAGAGGCATCTCATCTCTGGCAGGGCTCTCCATGTGATTCCTTCAGCTCCAGAGCTCTAGAGTAGCTCCATGTGTCTTGTCAGCAAGCATGTCTCATAGGGAGTGAATCTATCTTCTGCTTCCAGTGAGCTATTTATCTCCTTAGCGGCTCCAAATGATGTCATCAAGCCGCGACCTGATTGTCAGGCTAAACTCCACCCCTTCACTCTTAATACTCAAATTGACAACAGAGTAACTACCATACATTATCAAGAACCTCATTTTTAGCCTAGGTACTCTGTGAAACATTAAAGATCAAAAATTGATCAAGACCTGATTCCCAATCCAAAGAGCAGAAAAATCTCCCAAGAGAAATGAATGAATTTGAATGAGGCTGAGGGTAGGTTAAACAATCGCATTGGTCAACAAAATAAAATAGTAAAAAATGATTTATTAAGTACTTCAAAAGTAACAGCAGAACCATTCTTCTGGGCCAGGCTCTATACTAGGTGGTTTGCCAGTATTGTTTAAACCAACTGCCACAAAGTCAAGTTGGCTTCGTGTTGGCTCAAGCAGGTCAGAGTAGAACTGTGCTCCGTAGTGTCTTTGGGGACGATTGTTCACAAGGAGATTGGTTTCTTACTTGTTGCTTCTGGGTGGACTCAACTACCAGCCTTTCCTTTGCCTAGCAACCAAGTATGCTAATGTTTGTGTCCCCCAAGAACTCTACTGACTCTTTCAGTCCTCTCGAGCCTCTGAGAGAGACATTCCTGTTATCAGTCCAATTTCCTAGATGAAGAACAGCTTCAGAGAACGGAGGCAAGGTCTCAATATTAGTGAAGGGGAAGGCTAGTCGTTGGACTAAGGCAGTCTAGCTTTATGTTCTGCAAATAATGGCAATGCTATCAGACATATTTCATTTTGATTGGGATTCACTTTATTGCACTTTTCAGTTTGATTGTGGCAATCATGTGTCAAGCAAGTCTATTGACACCATTAATCCAATAGCATGTGCTCACTTCATGCTCACTTCGTGTCACATTTTGGTTATACAATATTCCCAACTTCTCAATAATGCCATTTTTGCACACTTAATAGTAACATACCTTTTACATATGCATGCAACAACCCCAAAGCATCATGTGACTTGTATTATTGCAATATTTATGTCATTGTGATGATTTGTAATGGAACCCACTATATCATAGAGGTGTGCCTGATGAAAGATTCATACTTAGACTACATAAAGGGTTACCATAATTCAGCAAGAGGCAGGCATCCCAAAAGGAAAATGTGGTCCAATCATATGATTAGAATGTCAGAGATGTTTACCCTGAAATGGCAAAAGAGGATTTTACAAGATGCACAATTAGGCAATGTTTAAAAAAATTAAAACTTAGCTTAACCCAATCCAGGGATACATATGGCAGCCAACTAATAAGAGGGGGAAAGAAAGAGGGGGGGGAAAGACATGGGTTGGTGGGAGCAGGGCACTAACCCACCCAAGGAGAGGATAGTGTTTATATCTCAACAGGAGAGGGAGAGAGAGACCAGGCTTCAACCCGATACACCAAGACAGGAATACAACATTCCGGCATGTACCAGGGAACCAATAGAGAGGTCTGTGGGGCCAGCCCCAATCCCAACTATGTGGACACCCCGACCCCCTACAGAAGAGTGCACTTCAGAGGACAGCACTGGGGCTACAGCTGATTAGAGCACATGGGAGAAATGGAAAGGGATGGAGATGGAGGGGCGGACATCCTGTCCCACCAAATCCTGAGGATGATATTCCTGCTCAGAGCAGACAATGCATGGAGAGGACCAAAGGGCCGGCCCCACCATGAGACACAACGTCCCTCACTGAACCATAACACTGTAGGGGACAATACTGGAGACACAGTGAGGCAATCGTGTACAAGCTGACCCCATCACACTGGGGTGAAACACTAAGGGCATGGAACAGAGCAGCAAGGGGAACAAAGTGATGAAATCCCTGGGGAATACCAAAAATAGACTTTGGAGACAGAGTGTGGCACCCATCAGACTTGACTGGAAAACACTTGGCTATCAAACAGACCTTGAACTATTTATAGGCCTTTCCATTTTTGTCAGTGGCTTTCTTTTGGTTGTTGTTATTGTTGTTGTTTTGTTGGTCTTGACTTCTTTTGTTGTGTTATTTGGCTTTGTCAGGTTTTTGCACTTATGAATGTATCGGCATGTCTATCTAGATAAGATGGGTGGGATAAATAATCCGGAAATGAAAAGAACTGGACCAATGGTTCCGGGGGGAATATGTGATAAGGGGAGGTGGGAGAAATTAAGGGGGGTGGGGGAAACCAACCAAGGAACAAGAGAACAAGTGAACTAAAATCAATGGAGAGAAGGCCATAGGTTGCCTAGTGGGAACATGGTGGTGGGACAAGAGGAAAGTAAGAGAAAATAGAGGAAAGGACCAGGAGGCAAAGGACATTTTGAGAGGTCTAAAATCAGACATGTACATATGTAAATATCTATATAACAAGAGGTGAATACAACTATGTACTCATATCTATATGTTAAGAATTAAGGTTGTAAATGGACATTGGGCCTTTCCTCAAGTACTCCCTCAACACAAGAACACTTTGTTCTAACAATTCAGCATTCTTTGATGCTCACCTTCCTGACACAAGCGCTGAAGACAAAATGGGTACATAAGTAGATGTGGTGAAGAAAGCTGATGGTGCCTGGCTATCGAAAGATATAGCATCTGGTGTCTTAAAGTCTTGAAGATAAACAAGTGGCCATCTAGCTGAGAAGCAACAAATCCCACATGGAAGAAGCACACCAGCCTGTGTGATCATGAGGTGTCAATGGGATCAGGTACCAGGCATCTAAAACCCAGAAAAAAATCAAACCCAAGGTGAGTAGGGGTGGGGGGATGGGGGTGAGGGGGTGGCAGGTTGGCATATAGTGGAGACCCAATGCCCATCTGTAGGCAATTGGACATCCCCCTACAGAGGGGTCACAGGGAAGAAATGAGTAGTCAGGGTAGAGTATAGCACCGATGAAACACACAACTTTCCTCTACCTCTTTGGTGCTTCCTTCCCCCCACTATCATGACCTCAATTCTACCTTACAAATCGGATTAGACCAGAACATGCACACTGCTACAGATAAGAGCCCACAACACAGGGAATCCAGGATAGATCTCCCCCCACCCCCACCCCAGGCCAAAAATGAGAGTAGAGATAGCAAGAGGATTAGGGGAGGGTGGGGGGAGAAATGGGGAATCGATCACAAGGATCACCCTAGAACCCCTTCTCAGTGGGACAAACAATGGAAAAGTGGGTGAGGGGCAGCGGAGGATTATGTAAGATATGAAAATAAAAATCTATAACTTATCAAGGGCTTGTGAGGGAGGGCGGGCAGGAGAGCAAGGGGGAAGAAATGGGGAGCTGATATCAGCTGCTTGAGTGTGAAGCGAATGCTTTGAAAATGATGATGGTGATATATGTGCAAATGTGCTTGACACACTGGATGAATGTATGGATTGTGATGAGATGTAAGAGTCCCCAATAAAAGTATTTAATTAAAAAGAAAAAAAAAAAGAAAATGATGATAGCAACAAAGGTACAAATATGCTTGACACAAGGTATATATGTCTGTATTGTGATAAGAACTGTATGAGACCCCAATAAAATGATTTTTTTAAAAACCTTAGGTTATCCTCCATGAAGGTATATGATTACATTCCTACATATCTATTCAAAATAAAGTTCACACAGGTACACAAAGTAACATATTCAAAGATGCTCACCACAGTCTTGATGGTAAAACTAAAAGTATCTTCAATTGGCCATCAGTGCAAGAAACCTGACTTCACAGGAACAGAGTGATGGATAAAAACGTATGCAGGACAAAAATGTATAACATAATAAAATGTATGTAATTTATTTACATACCAAATAACTATAGTATTTATAGTCCGTAGACATAGAAATATAGAAAGAAAGACGTGAAGGTGAATTGATAGGACATACGTTAGATACTTGCCAAAGCTCAAATACTGATGAAAATACTGGGTGTCAGCTTGTGCTGTTGTGAGGTGCCATCGAGCTGGTTCTGATCCTTAGCAATCCTGTGCACAGCGCAACACAACAGTGCCCAGTCCTGTGCCTTCCTCCCCATTGTCGCTCTGCCTGAGCCCCCCACCCCCACCCCCATTGTAGCCACTGGGTCAGTCCATCTCATTGGGTGATCAACAAACATTCTTACATAATGAAGGGGCTTCAAAATATTGGTGGAAAAATTACATTACCTTTTAACCTCATATTTCCATGAACTTTTTGAAGCCCTCATACAATGCTTCTACATCATATTTATTAAGCTCTTATTATTTCCTGACTACTATTTCTAAGAACTTTACAATTTTAATGCACAACAATAAGTTAGATATTATTTTATCCTAATTTTAAAAATGAGAACATGTGAGCCCCAGATGAGTTCAGTTTCCCTTTATCATAGATATTAAGGATGTTGGAGATGAAATTTCCACCTAGCAATCTGATTCCATGAGCCTCATGGATAATCATTTCCTGCCAATCCCGGTGATGTCATTGAACAAACAACATGCGCTGGAGAGAACACAAGACGTTCCGATTCTGCTGGGTGTTTGGGCCTGGAGAACTGAAGTGTGAGGCTGGAGCGTATGCCTTAAGAATCTCCACAGCCCTTGAGACCCTCTGGAAAGCCCCAAGACAACGTGGGCGAGTCGTTGGTTTGCTTCTCCCGCCCAAATTCTCCGGATCAATTAAGTCCCAGGAGAAACAACACACGCGTCGAAAAGTGAAGGGATAATGAAGATAGATCCAGTCTTTCACTGCCCGCCACTTGCTGCTCACGACATGGAATGTTTTTACACACCTTGACACCCGACTCCTCACAAGATGAGACAGGTATCGTCTCATTTTACGGACATGAAAACCGAGACATAGCATGAGTAGGTCCCTGTCCACACGAGGGGATCTGTGGTAGGGATTTCTTTCCTTTGAAGGCCGGTGGTCTTTCCATGGCATCATCTCTAAAGTACAACAGATGGTCGTCTCATCTTGTGCTCTATTAATATCCGTGTGTCTATCTCTAAATAGCATTGTGCCATAAGTAGGCGTATCAGAGGTCACAGAGCTCAGGATTCTATGACCAGGAAACATGCTCTAAGTTTTATGTTGTTGCTCTAACACATCCACCAAGTATCATTGTCGCCAGAGAATTTTTCTGGTGCTTATTTAAGGTTGAAATATTTTCCAATTACATATGAGGGCTTTCATACTTTTGACACGATGCTGAATTTGTTTTAAAGTGACCAACTTTGCATTGACTTCTCTCTCTCTCTCTCTCTCTCCTTTCTCACTAGCCTGAAAATGAGCAGGTTTTTCAATGCAGTGAGACCTACTTCAACATTTTGCCTTCCATTGCTGAACGTTTTCCTGTCTACCATAGGCTGTCTTCTGAGTCTGAACAGAGGTAGACTTTATGTTTCCATATCCCCAGCATTAACCGATCTTGACATACAAAGCAAGTATTCTTTATGATACCTCAGGGCAGGAAGAGGAAAAATAGATGATTTGGCTACTTCATATTTATCAAACTCACTAGAGTTTCTACCACCTGTGATGAGGCAGCTATAGGAGAAAAGCTTTAAAGTTAAACAAGCCTGCGTGTGAATCCTAGATCCACCATATGCAAATTGTATGAGTCTGGGCAGATAGGCGCTAAGCTTGTTTTCGACACTTTGTAAAGGAGATAATGATTTGCATCCATTGGGGTAAATTTGAGTATTCTAAAAGTAACATGTGATGTGCCTAGCATTGTGACTGGGATATAGGAAGCCCTCCATGAATGATCATAATAGTCGTGGTTGTTATCGCTCAGAAGTTTTTAAGTTGTCAGGCATTTTAGGGTGTCTCTAATTATCTGTGGATGTTCTATACATGTGGAAACTGCAATTGGAGGCCAAAGGGACTTGTCCAAGTCACACAGCCCCTTGGTAACTAATCCAGAGCTAGAAGAGAATGTTCTACGCTTAGTCCTATGGTCCTTCTACTTCCTTTCTGTGATGCTCACTGTCTTTCCGCAGACAGAGTTTTTCGGATGCCTCCGTCTCTGTTGCTGTTACCTATGGTTGCATCTTTCCCTGACTCCGGTGACCCCATGCACGCCGGAATGCAATGTTGTCAGCACTCATGATTGATTGTGGATCAGAATGTTGTGACACAGCGGGTTGTATTAACCAATTTTCAGAAGCACTTCACCAAGCCTTCCGAATCCCTCTTAGTCTGGAAGTTCTGTTGAAACCCATTCATTTTGGCAAAATGCAGACCTCCCTGACAGACACTCAGCTGGTGGCTATACATGAGGTGTACTGACCAGGATCTGAAGCTGAATCTCCCATATGGAAGGAGAGATTTGTATCACTGAACTAATAATACCTAAATCCTTACTCATACAATGTTTGTTTGCCTTTCCCCAACCATTCATCTTTTTTTTTCCAGGTAGTACATATTACATCTAAAACCTATTTGGAATATGAAGTGTATTCTGATAACCTCAAATCTCTCTCTCTCTCTCTTTCACACTATTCTCTCATATATGAACATATTCATTATATTTAAAGATCAAAAATTCCTAAAGAACAGTATGTTTTGTTCCTCTTTCCTTGCCAATCTTGAATTCTATGTGTTTTCTCTAATTAATTAATCATATGCATAATAATGCTGAAAGAAAATTCTTCTGAGTATAGAAGAAGCCAAAAAATTGTTGAGAGCAGCCACAGCATAATCAGACTAGTGCTGAGCAGTGGGTTTATTAGAAAGCCAAATCCACAGCATGCTGCACACTGACTTTATCTTCATTAACCATTCATACTGGAAATGCTTACTTTGTCTACAGCCAAGATATTATCGTTTGCAGAAGGAGGGGTGGAACTATGGAAGCACTAAGCCAACATGCTGCAAGTGTTTCCCAGATTCAGGAAAGCAGTCTTATGTAAAATTTTCAAATGTTTTAGCCTCAGCAGGTTGGTTTTCAAACCACTTTGAGGTAGGACAGGAGACTGTGGGAGGCATCTAGGGAGGAAATAAATTTTGTCACTTGCGTCTACCATCAACAAAATGTAAATAAAAATCGAAGAGGCCTTTATGCCCCCTGCCATCATGATGGCTGAGTCCACTGGGCCTGATACGCTGAAAGGATTAGCTCTAAAGCTGCATGAACTTTGAAATAGCCCAATGAAGCTTATGTGCTTTTCGGTTTAATTGGTCCTCAACAAGACCTGTGGTCATCAGGAATTTGGCAGCGGGAGTATTCTACCATGTTCTCTGAAGCAAGGTCAAGGGTCCTGGGGATCCACCATAAAGCTTCCCTTTTCCTTTGGGGCAGAGGCGGATGGAGAGTTCGAAGGAGAAGGGGAAGGGATGCCCAAGGAGATCTCAGTAAAAGCCCAAACCTAAAACACTGTTCTTGCATGCATTCCCAAAGATCACAAGGCTTCACCAAATTACATTAAAAGCAAAACCTGCTCGTACATCATGCCTACAGCTTAATGAGTCAAAAGAAATGCCCTTTCTCTACCAAGGTTAGGTAGAGGGGGGCTTCGGTGAGACATGAACGAGGCTTCTGACAGGAATAAAAGATATCCTAAGGATGGCTCCTGTGGACACTAGTTTGGAAATGGAATGAGCACACAGTAAAATAATTCTCCCCTTCAACAAGCATCTGCTACCTTTCCACTCCACATTAAGAAAATATGGAGCTCAAGACCAACTAAAGAAGCATGCTCCCAAATCCTACTCTCCAAAGCCGATCACCACACAACACGCATGCCTAGGTATGTACAGGCAGGGGCTTGCGTTTAGGCATGCCAGTTTTCTCACAAGTATTTGACAGCTCAAAAGCATCATTGTAGACTCAGCCAAAACATCCATTCCCTGCAAAAGAGAGACAATTTTTTTTCAAGGCTTGCCATGTCCAGATAGAGCGTTTAGGGAGCCTTATGCTGGGGATGCCAATGGTTTGGGCTTGAGCTCGCAGGAAATGCATCCGCCAGGAAACAGCTGGGCCAATGTGTTCTCTCCTGGGTCTCTTTTGAAGCCCCTGTTTGTGCTTCAAGGTTATCAAATGACATGACCCTCCCATGTCTCCAGAAACCGGGGTGGGGGGTGGGGCCGGGAATGAGGACTGCTGAACCCTTTGCACCAATGTCGTGTCTTCCTCCCAGAAGACAGGGTAGCTGAGAAGAGCTGTCAGTCCAGCAAAAGAAATCTTAAAGGATCAATAAAACTTATCAGCTGAGGACTAGGCTCCTGGATTCAGAGATTTGTTGTTTTCCACAGAGCAAGGATGATCTAAGTTCTTTAGGGATACAAACCAAGGCAGGGAGGGGGAAGCAAATGCCACTTGATGGCTCTACAATATTAATCCGGAAACAACAAGGCTTGGTATTTATATTTCCTTCTGGTCTTTTGCCACAGTCAATAGGTTTCTGAAATAACTCTGTCATGTTCTTTTTCTCCCATCCTGTGTCCACTGGTACGAAGTAAATTCATGAGGAACCAAGAGCTGGTTTGACAAAACAGAAAATCAGTTGTAGAAGCTATGAATTTTTTAGCAGAAAATATATTGTATTTTTAACAAACCATGACTTCTCAGCTGAAGGAGACATAATGCTGGATCAATTGCACAAGCTGAAATGCCCGTGCTCACAGATGTATTTTCGCTTATAATTTTGTCCTTTTATTTTTCATGCCAAGAGCATTGCTGGGGCCCCATGCCAGACACACAGGAACACCCACAAAGTCGTATGATATGACTGCAGGGACATGGTGGCAAACTGTGCTCTGGGGACTTTCTGCAAGGCTTTTTGTTTTTCCCCCTCCAACCTAAATCAACAAAGAGGTAAAGTGTGCGCAGTATTTCTCAGCAGCTATTAGGAACCTGGGCAAACCTTCAAACCGTCATTCTGGGGACAGAGTAAGCGTCTGGGGGGAAATAAAATGGTCAACTTGCATAGCTGTTCCAATCGCTCTCCTCGTTGCACTAGGTTTCATTAGTGAGTTGGAATCTCAAGAAAGCGGTGGGGGGGGGGGTTGCACCAGTCTTTTAGCAAATGCGTAGCCTTGGCCCAGACCCAAGATCTCTCCCACTCTCAGCAGGGCAGAAAAGATGCCAAAGACCATGAACTCTTTACGTCCTATAGAAGGCATTTCTTACGATTCTTTTGGATGATCTGATTTCAGAGAACAATATATTGTTCTGATTTCTCCATTTGGCTAAGAGAGCAAAATCAGGTGTTTAGTACTCAGGTAGTGAGTGACTCAGTACTCAGGTAGTGACGCAGAAGTCGTTCTGGAAAAGAGAGACTGATCTAGTCTATTTAAAATAAGCAACATCGTGTCAAGGCATAGGTTAGAAAGGAGCTGAAATTGCTGAGAGTAAAGAACAAAAGAGAGTAGATACATGTGACCGTAAGAGCAGGAAGCCTGGGGTGGAGCCAGTGAATCACAGGGGCCCCCGTTCTTGACGGAGACCCAGCATCCTTATCATCTGCTACATTGGTGCCAGCAATGCCAACGCTCACTCCAAACACTGGTAGCCAAGTCAGGTGCCTGCCATTACTGCCACTGCCAGAGGATCTGATTTTCATTCCTTTCATTGTTCGATTTCCTGCCAGAGCCTTCCATTGGAAGAGCATACTGGTAGGCAGCGAATGATGAGGGTCTGGGAAATGTAGGCTGTGGGTTTCGAATCTGTGCGAGGGAGAGAAAAGCCAGTGCCAAACAAAAGAACAGACCCGCTCTAGCATGAATCACATACATGCTTGGATCGAAACCTTATCATGAGCATGAACTAGAAGAACCCCCTGGCTTAGTAAACTTTTTTTTGAAATACGACAGTGAGTTCCTACAAGTAGACTACCATGATGCTGAATGCTTTTGGGGGGAAGTGAAGGCAAGAACTATAGGCCCCCCCTCCCTATGCTGGATATTGCAGCCCTGGAGATGGCATGAGGTGTGAATGGAAGGAGGACAAAAAAAGGCGGTATTCGAAAAATGATTTTTTCGAAGTCCTGATTAGAGAAGGAAGTTATAGCTGGCCACTCTACTCATTTGTATGGATGACATTCTGATCTCCCATGCTGGGTTGGATTCCTTCAAGGTCAAGAAGAAACATGGAGTGTGCATCTCCCCACTGTCTTCCATAGCACATCTGCTGGAAGATGCCTTCCTCCCCGAAGAATCATGTCCAGAATTTGTAGAATTATATTCTGGGACCCTACGTGGAAAGTTTATCAAGACAAGTAAAAAACAGACCTTTTCTCAATTTGGGAGTCCACTTATTTATTTCCTTCATCTTGTAGTCATTAATTAAGTGCTGATTATACGGAGGTACTATTCTAGACCAAAGGCATAGAGTAGAGGGAAATAAGAGTAGACAAAAAGGCATGCCCTAATGAAGTACACAGTCTATTGAGAAGAAAGATAATGGTATCATTAGAGGGTGACAGTTCTACGGACTAAAAGACAGAAGTTCACAAAGAGAGTCGGGACAGGCACCGAGGACGTGTGAAGACAGAGGTTTCCATTTTAATTAGGGAGATGGGGAGGACGTTATTGGAAAAGTGCCACTTGAGCCAAGACTTGGAGAAGGAAGTCAGGTAATGGAGGACTATTTGGAGCTAATGCCATGGCACACACAAAGCCCCTGAGACAAATTCTGTTTGTGATTTTCCATCATGGGTCAGCGTGACAGGAGCTGGGTGTTGGGAAAATGAGGTAGGATGGAGTCAGAGAGAAGAATGGGAATCAGAACACAGTGGGATTGGAAGACCCGCTGCAAAGAACAGCTTCTTAGAATGAGACAGGAAAGCGCTGGAAATTTGTAAGACCATTGCAATAATCCAGGTGAGAGATGTCCTGAGGCGATAGCGGAGTTGGCATTGAGATGTAATTAGCTCACGTACATTGAAATAGGAAATTATTTAAGCTAATATAGAGTTACTTTCTAATACTGCACGGGGAAGTCCATGCTTAGTACATCCTTTTGATAGGTTAGGCCAGCAGTATTTTCTTCAGGTTTGATATTGTCCTGTGTCCCACCTGCTTCATTTTGGCTGAAAATGTGTTGCTCTTGGATCATGATTAATAGGACAAATAGCTAAATTCATTCCACATAAACACCTATCCTTATTTATTTGCAGATATTGTATTTCCCAAATGAGAACCCTTTTAACAGAAACACTTGTGTGAATATGTCAACTACAGCTGGGTTTTTAGTACCCACAGATGAAAATAACACATAATGACAAAAAAAAAAAAACTACTATAAAAGAAGTAGTCCTCAAAAATGTCATATTTTAAAAGTACAATAGTATCTCCCTGCAACTGAAATCACTGGGACTGTGTTCACAAAACCAAATACTTAGAAATCCACTAACCATACGTAGATCATATAAAGTTCCACGGACTTCTATCATTGTCCTGGAAATGGAATTAGCGGAAACCACACCACAGTTAAATGTAGCCTTGAATATACAGATCACAACCAGAAGTTATTTAACTCTCAAGATCAGCATTCACCCAGACAGCACGAAGAAGAAAATAACTCAAAGTAGAAGGAAGTAATAAATTCATTAGCAAAAGCCAAGAAGTGTTTTATCTACCCTAACATATACTCTAATCTCCATGGAACATAGAGAACCGAGACATCTCAAACCTGCGATGACCACTTGCCACAATGGGTTGGGGTTCTATGGCAGAATGTCGATAGAGAAAACTCTCCTCAGAGGCTAATCTGCTCCAGATCACACATGCATACAGCCAAACTCAGAGGCCAGAGAGCAACTTTCTAGAGTGTGTGTGTGTGTGTGTGTGTGTGTGTGTGTGTGTGTGCAATTAGGCAAGACTACTTTTTGTTTCTTTAGTAAGTAAGTTTAAGAAGAAACTAAATAAATCATCCCTTTTAGTATTCGAATATTTTTAGGAATAAGCTGTGCATATTTGGTCCTATAACTCCACTACTGTTGAGTCAAATTGGAGTCAGAAGGACTCCCGGGACAGAATGGAACAGCTTCCTGGGGTTTCTGACACTAAATCTGTCTGGGAGCCGACAATGCAGCTTTCTTCCCGGATTCCAACTGGAGATCTTTTCGTTAGCGGGCCAAACATTTAACTCATTCTTTTCTATAATTTGTTGTTGTTGTTGCTTGTTGTTGTTAGGTGCCTTTCCGTTGCTTCTGACTCAAACGTTCCCTTGAACCACAGAGTGAAGCTCTGCCAGGTCCTGCCCCAGCCTCGTTTCTTATCGTTGAGCCCGTGCTGGGAGCCGCAGTGCTAACCCACCTTGTCAAGGTCCTTCTTCTTGATGGCTGACCCTCCACTTGAACAAGCATGATGGCCTTCTCCAGGTCAGCATGTTCCAAGTATGAGAGAGCAAGTCTTGCCATCTTTGCCTCTAAGGAGCGTACTGGCACTACTTCTTCAAAGACAGATCTGTTTGTTCTTTTGCCGGTCCATGGTACTTTCAATATTCTTCACTAAACCATAGTTTGTATTTAGCAGCTTTTCTGCAGTCTTCCTTACTAAATGTTCAACTTGCAACTGCCTATGAGTCCATGGAAAATTTAATGGCTTGGGTCAGACACACGTTAGTCCTCAAAATAACACCTCTACTTTTCAACACTTTCTAAAGGTCTTATGCAATGGATTTATCTAATGCAATTCCTTATGTGTCCTCTTGACGGCTCCTTCCATACACTCAAAACATAACAGTCATTGTGGGTGGCACAGAGCCAGGCAGATTTCATTCTGTTGTACAGAGTCACCAGGTGTCAGACAGACTCCATGACACCTAACAAAAGCATTGACAGCAGGGTCCCAAACAACGCAGATGCTGCTTGCTTAGGGCCATGCTGAGAATCACAGTTTTAAAGGACATTATGATTTATCTAGCCACCCCTTGGCTGGTGTTAGACCACTAGCTCAAAGTTTGACACTTTGAGCACACTCCGAGGTCCCTCAGAAAGAAGAAACACCTGGCCTTGAAGGTTACATGGAGCAGTCTACTCTGCACATAAGGGGACCACCATGAGTTGTGAAGATTCACCCTGGAATAAGATTCAATCTATTCATATTATTTATATCCTATGGAAAATTCTTAATCAGAAAACCCAAGTAAAAGTGAAGGCAATAATAGTGAATTTATAAATGCAGCTTAAAATACTTAAAGGAGTGTAATGATCTGTACTTGAAAGTAATATCAAACTATATGCAAGGCCCTACAAAAAGTTTCCAGTGTTTTCCATGGACTATTAAGGTTTATGTTTAAGGAAAAATTTGGGGTTAAATTAGTAACTGGATTAAACTAACTATTAACATTTAAGGTCCAAGTCACATCTGAGTAATATATTCTGTATAGAAAATGCACTGTGGACAATATTTAAAAAGCTAGTATTGACAGTTGTAACTCCATTTCCAACCCTTTCAATTCCCCAGATTTTGAATCATTGCCATAAAGAAGGAGTAGATGGGTACACGAATGTTTAATTGCTGACTGTGAGCGAGAAAGTTGTTGGTAGATCTAAGACTTTCTGAGAACTAAGCTTGCAGAATGCTGCAGCTTAGACTGGAAATGAGCTGGGAGTGCCCTTATAGAAATTGGGGTTCTAGACAGTGGTTGGGGCATCCAATCATTTAATGACTTTTTGGTTGCCCTGATGACCATTATAAGAATTAAAAATATATGCCAAAAGGAAATTTATGATTTCATATAGTGAATACTTAAATAAGAACAATAAAAGACATACACAAAACTAGATTGTGTTATTAGTTTTAAATATTAATAAAAAGATTAGATACCTGACCAACAAAACTATAAAAGTAGTATTTAAGGATTTCCATTTTACTTCCTGATTGGCATCTTCACTTGTAATATTCTTCGCTTTTAGCCGAGCATCATTGGCCATGTGATTTATCCTCAACCATCTTTTCACTGTAGGTGTAGGATCCCCTTCCTTTAGAGGTAGGTCAATTAGGCAATAGTCACTGTGTTTGATAGATCAGAAACAGTGAGGCAACTTCTCTGAACATATTACGTTCATCTTTTAAAAATCCCTTTCTACTTCTCCTGAACATACAGCAATTGTTCTGACAATATCTTTATCTCTTTGAACACGTTCAAGAATTGCCTCGTTCACTCATAATATCTCGAGGGAATTTGGAGAGTAACACAAACCTTCCAGTTGTTAGGCACTTTCTCTCATAACGTTATAGGTTTGCGTACTGAAGTAACAAATGCAGGGAAATAACAATGTAGTATTCCATTAAAAATATTGAGTTTTATGAAATAAATAAATATTACTAGTATAGTTCTGTGTAATTTTTATACCTATGGACAGAATGAACATTACTATAGGCACTTACAACACACTCTTGCAAAGACGAATGTTAAAAAAAGAGCAGGGAATGTAAATTTGTGATTTCCATTTTAACCATCAGTTTGCCAAATTCAACAAAAAATCGGGTATCAGTTCTGCTGAACTGGTGCGAACGCCCGAATCTCACCACATGTTCATGAGTCATACCAAGATTGGCTTGGTTAGAAGGCTTTGAACCAGCCTCGCAAGCTCTTCTGTGCATCATAATGTACGTGTCCCAATCATGCTCCCGTTTCCTCCCCTGTGGTCCTAACTGTAACTGTGTTGTATTGATCTGCTACCAATCATGCTCCTGTGACCATTGATTTCGCACGCCCCCTCCCCCATGTCCTTTCTTAGTTTCTGGATCTCGGCATACCTTTGGCTATCATTACGACCACTTGCTAACTGTCTCCCTCATCTGGGTGATAGGCCTTTGTCTCCTCTTTTCCTCTTTGAGACTTACTGCAAGTTCTCATTAAAGCAGAGTTGAAATTCGGGGTCGGCTTTGTGTCCTGAAACCGCTCTGTCCCACCCACCGTTGTCTCAGAAGAAAGGCCTGGAGAGCTACATCTGAACAACCACAACCATCAAGCCATCACCACCTCTTCGACACCTGCGGTTGCCATGGCTCCAGATGACTCGACAGTAATGACACTGGCTTTTTGGTGATTTGTGTTACACAGAAAGGATTGGCTGAGCGTTCCCATTCCTAAAACTTCCTCAAACCGCCTTTCAGGATCCTCTACCCAGAGTTGGGCTTACTTTGTAAACAGTGGACAGAAGCAGAGTCCACATCTTAATGGGCTTGGAGTCTGTTTGCCACAGGAATGACTCTCCTGGAAGGGCTCCGGGGACTTTCCCTCGGACTGTCATTATCTCCATGCACTGTCAGAGGACACCACGCAAGAAAGAACGACATGTCAAGATCAATCTTTCTCCAGAGACACTCCTTGAAGTAATGTTGAATAGCAACACATTTGGAAATCTTTGCTTCTGAGACCAATTATCTCTCTGCTACGGTGTATTCAGCCTTCACCAGCTTCCCTTCTGGACCCAGCTGTTTTCTGAAAGGCCAGATGTATTTTGAATCGCAGATGTGATCATTTACATTTACTAAATTCTCTATGTCTTTTGGTGTGTGTGTGTGTGTGTGTGTGTGTTTAAAGATACGTGTACGTCTTGTACATAGCCTTCTGGAAATGGTTCATTTTCCATGGTAGAAGTGTGCCCCTCATTTCTTTCTCAGATCTAAATCATTGACACATCATAAATAAAAACATTATGGAAGCACCTAAAGCAACCTTCTATGCAGAGTAAAAAGGAAGTTCTTGAAGCCCTAGATGGCCATGCTCCATAGTCTGTTTAGAGCTCAACTCTATTGAATTCTAAATGTCATTCAATTGCTTTAGGACAGAGCTTGCCCTTAGGGTATACTTAAAGCTTAGATATGTTTTATTGGGGTTACAAAAACAATTTCTTATTTCTAGGAACCTTAATGTTTTCATCTTATCCTAAGTGAAAATTTACAGAAACCTGTCACAGAAAAACGAAAGTCATCCATTTCCGTTGGTCCTCAAAACAAAATGCCAGTGTAAGTGCTATTGCTGTTGTTAATTATCATGGGTGGATTTCTACTCGTGACACCCCCAGAGAACTGTGCTTCACGGGGTTTCAAAGATGTGGTATTTCTGAAGGAGATGCCAGCCGTGTTTTCTGAGGTTCCTGGCAGGTGACTTCGGACCGCCAACCTCGCCTCTTGTGGTAGAGTACTAAACCAATTGCACCCTCTGGAGCTCAGTGAGACCATGACAGCTGTTTATTTGACTTCACAACATCTCCTATATTGGGTTATTTAGCCTCTATCTGAGCACATCAATTGGAAGGGGAACTTTCTACTTGGGGTTTTGTCCTCTTTTTGCATCTATGAGAAATTTCATTTCTCTTTAGCACAAGTGTAAATCTTTCAATTTACTCCTACAGAAAAGGGTGGGAGTGTAGATGTATCAAATTTTTATTTTTATCATAACTGGATTATAATAAAATACTGTTTAGGGGTTTCTTGCTGTCTGTCTTTCCCCCCGACTTTTTGGCTTTGGGGACTGTGCCTGGATTCTTTATCTGAATGTGTAATTAGGAAGCCTCTTCTTTCCTGGGTTTTCATTGAGCACTGTTACTCAGCAGGCAAGAATTTTCTTTTTAAAAATGTCATGATATCAACATAATCCCATATCACAAACCAGAAAAGAGTAGAAAATTAGCTTCTTGGGGTTTGTAGTGCATTATGGGTAGCAATTTTCAAACACCTGCCTTGAACCTTAGAATTGAATCTACACAGAGAAAACCCCTGCAAAATCATAATGGGAGTAAGTTCTTTCGGAAGCAAGTTCTGTCTGGACACCATGGGGTAAGAAAGCTTAAGTCTTACAAGAGCAACAATAGCTTCACTAATAGGGAAAGCTTCCTAATTGCCACATCGAAAATATTGAAATCTAAATAAGGAACACATACAATATCTTTTACTCAGCACAGTTGTTCTAGGCTCTGTCGCTGCTTTTCACACTCCTCTGAAAACTAGGTTCAAGGAGATGAAAAGCGATGTGGATCTACTGCACGCAGTGCTTCAATCCCAGGAAAGATGGGCTGAGAAATGGTTTGGAAAGAGCCTCTGCCTGGCCCTGAATGCACAAATATTAGGGTGTTCACACACGTTTGCATTCATAGTAAAGAAGTATTGTTGTGCAAAATAACCACATAGTTTGCAAAGCACTTTAAAGAGGTTTAAAATGTTCTTTGAGGACCGAGATGGTGTTAGAACCCATCAATTTCTTTCCCATTGACTCAAGCAATGGTTTCCTCATGGTAGAAGGTGGCTGGTCTAGAAACATGTCCATCTTTGGTCACTGACCCAGAATGTAAAGGAGAACTGTCTGTTATGTTTGGAAAAACAGTGACTTCTGCCAGAAAGAGACAGCTTATGGAAGTAATTCCCAACAGAACCTTGGCTGTTAATAACAATGCCCACATCATCGGGAAGCTCCTGCCAATCAGAGCTGTCCTAGGTACCATTAGTTGGCTCTACACAAACACCACCAACCCTACTTCCCACAAGCATCTGTAAGAATTTCAAAAGCATGTATCACTGAGGTGTATGGAGTCTCCTGCGGATTTATAAGCTCAGTTCTGCGGTGAATAAAAATTGGAGGTCATGGAGCTACTTCCTTGTTCTCCGCAGTCATTTGAAATCTGTCACAGTGCCAAAATAAATGCTGATGTTTTGCTCTGAATGAGGATGGGAAGCCTGCATGCACTTAAGAATGCTTGCTTGTCCCACTTGCCATTGTTTGTTTTTGCAAAGGAACGCATGAGGGTGGCAAGCCTGGATGTGGATCGCACATGGTGTTAGTGCTACTTGATGTGTTCATCGTGTTATTTTACTTAGATAGGACTTTAGAAATAGCACTAGCCTTCTAGCTTGTAATTTCATAATGGAACAAATGCTCTTATTAAACTTCTATTTTTGTTCAGAAACATATTTGTGTTCTCTTTGGCTTTCAATAGCTAGGTTTGGGGGGTAAGGTTTTTACTCGGTCTGTCTTGCAAGGCATCTTTGGGTGAATTCACTGCCCCAGTCTTTCAGGTAAGAAACAAATTATTAACTGCTTGTACCACTTAGGACTCTTTTTATAAGAAACTGACTGAAAAAATATCAAGGAGCAAAGAAGACCAAGACAGACAGTGCCTTTGCTGGATAAAATAATAAGTAACCGTAACATGATATCCTCCCCTCTGTGGCCCTGAAGTTCCCTGATTAAATCGGCTTTAGGTAGGGACACTAATATTTTAGGTAGGTACATCTGTCCCATATGATCTTTCCCCCTCTAATCAAAAACTAACTTAAACAGGCCATTGGATTACCCCAAAATAGACATAATAATTCTTTTACATGGAAAGAAACAAGTAAAAAGAAGAAGTCAAACTGGTAACCATCAGGAATGGTAGATTGAGGTAGTAATTACATCACGAATTGAGACCAACACAGGTAGATTAAGTTAATGATGCTGTCACCCATGCTGACAAACATACCAAGAAGCAAAGACTGTAGACAGGAAGCCAGGAAGCCATCCCAACGGTGTGAGCAAGATCCTGGGCATCTTTGTTGGTTGATGACCGAAAAAGCTGTCTAAAAGGTCAGTGGGGCTGTTCTGCGAGCAGTGCAGAGGTCCAGGAAAGGTTACCGAGCATATTGAGCCCAGCAAAGTTCCCAGTTTCTCTGCTCACTTTTGTCATTTTGCAGGGCAACTGCTCATCACGGGCATGGGTGGCACAATGGCATGACCTTGCCAAAGAGAGGATGTTAAGTGGAGAATGTGCCAAGAGACTAAAATAGGATTCCAAGAAGTTTCTCATCAAGATTGATCGTTAAGGCAAGAAGGGGAAATTTCATTTCCATTGACTTGCTGGGCATACGTTTTAGCAGCAGATTTTCTGACCATTCCCAAGGTCAGCGTTCGTTGCTGGACAGAGCGAAAGAGACTTGGAAAGAAAGTTGCAGGGGAACCTGAGAGGAATCTGCAGGACAGAGGGGGAGGTGGGGGGCCCTGAGGACCATGGAGTACACCTTTCCTGAAAATGACACAAGTGAGAGTCGTTCTCAGATATCGCCATGGCTAGGAAAGCTGAATGAGAAAGATACAGAGACGCTTCCAGTCCTCGTCCAACTGATGGACGAGCTGTAAATGGGAATGAAGCACCTAAGTTCACAGGGGTCAGTCAAAGAGTATTGGTCCTAGGCTTACGGTGCATATACATGCACAGGTTTATCCCAAGCAAAATGGCTTTAAACAGATGCCTGCAGTCCGTGGATCGCCTGCAGACACGTTCTCTCAGTAATATATGACTCATTCTCATGAAAGGACTGTGGTGAAGCAAAATTTCTCCAATATGGTTCTTCTATTTACGTCTTTGGAACGCCCCACCAAGTGATTTGCATGGAGGGACCATGTCAATACGGTTGCTGTTAGGTGCAGTCAAGTTGGTTCCGACCCATGAGAACCCCCTGTGCAGCACAACGGCCCAGCGTCCTTCGCATAATTGTTGTTATTGTGGAGCCCATCGTTGCAATCGCTGAGGCGATCAATGTCGTGAAGGACCATTGTCTTTTTTCATGCCCTTCTCCTGTACCAAGCAGGTTGTCATTTTTCAGAGGCAGGTTTCTTCTGAGAACCTAGTCAGCCAAACTCTCACCATCCTCACTTCGAACGAACATTCTGACAGGATTTATTTCAACACAGATGTGTTGGTTCTTCTGCCAGTCCACGGTACTGTCAAGCATTCTTCACCAGCACCACAATTCAAACACATCAATTCTTCTTTAGGCCTCCTCACTCAATGTCCAGCTTTCATTTGCATATGCGGTGATTGAAACACCAGGACTGGGGCCAGTGGCACTTTAGTCCTCAAAATGACATCTTGTTCTTCAATATTTCAGAGAGGCTTAGTGCAGCAAATTTGCCAAATGCATTCTGTCGTCTGATTTCTTGACTGCTGCTTCCATGATTGTTAGTTGAGCATTGATTGTGGACCCAAGAGAGATGAGATCATTGACAATTTCAATCTTTTCTCCACTTATCATGATGTTATCAATAATAAACATACACCAGATGACCATATAAAAAGAATGTATGCATTAGTCTGGGTAAACTAGGGAAACAAATCCACAGAAACTCATATGTATAAGAGAGAGTTTTATATAAAGGTAAGTGTACGTTAAGAAAGCATCCCAACCCAGTACTGTCCAAGCCCATAAGTCCAACATTAAACCATATGTCTGACACCAATCTACAAAGTCCTCCTCCATCTCACACAACACACACAATGATGTCGACTGCCGCAAGAAAGCCAAATCAGTGAGAGTGTAAGCATCTCAGTGCTGGCAAGGGTCTCCACAGGGCTGCTCCAGCACCCAGGGCTGCAATGGGGTAAGTTCATGTGGCTTCTTCTCAGGGATGTCTCGCAGGAAGTGAGCCTTGCCAGCTGAACCAGGGAACTGGCTAAGGCAGCTGACGCTGGTCAGACCATCAGAAAGCAAAAGACCTGAGAACAAGAAAGGCGAGGCTCATTAAGCCATTTATCCCTCCGCCCTTCAATTAACCCCACATGCGTTTATCGGCCAGGCTGGCACAATAAACCTTACCTATCTTAGTGTATGAAACATTAATAGAGAGGATTTGTGAACGAAGATGGACGTGGAGAAAATTTTGCTGACTGAAATTAGGCAATCACAAAAGGACAAATATTGTATGAGACCACTGTTCTAACCCAGACAAAGACTTTCATATGAAAGGGAACAGAATTGGAATTGACCAGGGGTGGGAGGGCCAGGGAGGGAAGATGAACCAGGTATTAAGTTGAGGGAAGGGCAGAGAGTAATCCACAAGAGGAAGGAGAGATAATAAAGGAAGAAGGTATAGTAAACCATTTGGGGTCTGATTAGTAGTTTAAACTCTGGAATGCAAAATTGTTTATCTCAAATGAAACTCCCACTTTATTCATAAATTTAAGAAATATTAAATAAATGAATGAGATGGAAAACGACAAAGAAAAAAGAGACTCCAGTGAAGTGTGTTTGAGATCCCTGTCTATGGTGTCAGTGACAGCAGAGGCACCAGAATTTGTAACATCAAGACAACGAGGCAGTGCAGAAGAGCTCAGACCATGAGACTGAGCAGAGGAGCCGCTCTGAGACCACAGGCAGAGTGTTAGGTTCCCAACCCATGGATTGAAACAGAGGTCAAAGCAACATGTGGCTGAGAGTCTATGGACGAGGGAGAGAGATGCCTGCCAGCCTGTCTCAATAGAGGCATTCACTACTCCACTAATTCCCATCATTGGGAGTATTGTCTCTGAATTCTGTGTGGCCATTGTAATGTATTCTCAAATATCCCAGAGAGAAGCAGAGTCCCACGGAAGGCTGGCTGGGGTCAGAATCAAGGTGAGAAAAGTGGAGGATGAAGGCACATTTGAGGCAATCCACCTGGGGCTGGAGTGAAGTTGGATTCTTTTTCCCTTCCGAAGCCCAAGGAAGTCAGACGTTGGCTTCATGCTTTTTCTTTAGTTACCTTCAAAATAAGGATCCAATCAAAATAGTGACTTGCAAGTGGACCTTCTGGAATGGTTAAGGCAGGCAAAAAAGCTCAGAAAGTTATAAAACATTCTGTTTCTTTTGTGTGTGTGTGTGGCATGAACTGGATTCCAAAGGAACAATATTATTAGATTTTCCCAAAGGACAATTCCAGGGACTTATTAGGAAAAATTAAAGAAAATAGAAAACTGATAAGGAAACAAAAGGCCACAGCAATCACACTGTGTACAACAATGTACCTGCTAATTTTTTGAGGGAAGCCCTGATCTGTTACATGTTATGCTAACTGCAGGGTCCTCAGTTCAAAACCACCAGCTACTCTGTGGGAGAAAGATGAGACTTTCTGCTCTGAAAAGAGTTGCACTCTTGCAACTCACAGAGGCAGTTCTACCCCATCATATAGGGTCACTCTGAGTAGGCATTGTGGCAGTTACATAACCTGTCGACTTGCAAGGGGGTGGAGCCTAGCCTGTCAATCATGCCACAGCCAATGAGGCCTCTGTGTGAGCATGGTCTTCTCCTGAGGATTCTGGGAACTCCTGTCTTGCTCCCTAGAGATGGGACACACATACCCTACTCTCGCTCTGCTTCACATTCCTGTTGACAAGCCACATGGAGCTACACAGATGGAGCCAGAGTCCTGGAGCTGCAGGAGCCAAGTGGAGACTCCTGCCAGTGCTGAGATGCTTCCAATGCCACTGGATCCACAACACTTTCCACACAGGCCTGTGATCTTCCTGTATTCAGCATCATTGCATATGTTGTGTGAGTCTGAAGAGGAATTTATGGACTGGTATCAGACATATGGACTAATATCAGATTTGTGGACTTGATCTGGACTGGGCTGGGATGTTTTCTTAATATACAATTACTGTTTCTATAAAGCTCTTTCTCATACACATGAGTCTCCCTAGATTTGTTTCTCTAGTCTACCCAGACTAACACAGGCATCAACTTCAATGACGGTGGGAGGGGCACTCATAAAAATCTCACCCATCTATCATTGATCTTGCCCCTATTTGACTTTTTCTGACTCCCATTCAAAGCATATTTCAAATGTAAACAACTTGATTCCCTCAAGGACAGAAAAACTGCCATTTTGACACAGTATAAAAATTTTTTAAAGTAGAAATCTTTTTAAAGTAGAGATATAGAAATACACCTTCTTCCTCAATGCCATTTTTCTCAATGAAATAAAACCAAGTATTTTTTAAAAAAGAAAGAAAAAAATACACCTTTTGAAGTGTATAGACTTAGATAAAGGATATGTCAACAAAAATAACTTCACATTTGATATATGAATCGATCACAATGATCTACCTATAACCCCTTCCCAGGGGAAGGGACAATAGAAAAGTGGGTGAAGGGAAACATCGCTCAGTGTAAGACATGAAAAAATAATAATGTATAAATTATCAAGGGTTCGTGAGGAAGGTTGGGAGAGAGGGGGAAATGAGAAACTGATACCAAGGGCTCAAGTAGAAAGCAAATGTTTTGGAAAATGATGATGGCAACAAATGTACAAACGTGCTTGACACATGGATGGATGGATGGATTGTGATAAGAGTTGCACGATCCCCCAATAATTTTTTTTTAATTTCTATGATATTGTAGCAATACTTTTTTAAAAATTTCCCTTCACATATTGAAAATAAATTATCTCCAGGATATAATGTATGTGTAATAACAAAGGTAGAACATTGAATATGATGTTAGCACTTGTGTAGTGATGGGTAAATACATATTCATGTGCTTTTATTCTCAAAAAGCAATAGAAGGATAAATAAGAACAAAACAAATATAACACAAATGGCTACCTAGAACAATGATGAGAACAGCTAAGTAGGGACAGACTAGGAAGGAGGGTTTTTTCAGTATGTTTTTAGTTTGGGTGGAAGTGTTCTGCACAGATGCGTTTTCCATTCTACAATGTGTACACATTTTGCTCCATGACACAATTTCGATCTTCTCTGTGTCTCAGAACTCTTCCCTGGGTTCCCAATTCCGTTCTGATCCTTCCTGCCTTCGGAGCTCTGCTTTTGGGAACGTTTTGAATGTTGTCCTATACGTTTTTCCCTCTCCATCCAGGACCTTTGATTGGTATCAGAGTGGTTGGTAGTTGTAGCCAGGCACCATGTAGTATTTCTGGTCTCATTTTGGGAGGTGGTGGTACATATGGCTCATAGTCCTTTCGACAGACTACTGGTTTGTGTTTGATTGTTGAGTCCTGATTCTCCAGAGTTGCATCTTAGATGGTCATTCTCAAGGTTTTCAGACCCCGTTTTCTATGCACCATCTTGGGATGTAGAACATTCTATTTGTGGCCTGTATTATGCTAACTGAGCTAGATGTCACCCAAGAATGTCTTTTTAAATCCCCAAGCCCAGAACCTTAAAGTGCTTGGCTATGGCTAAAATAGTTTTAAACCTTTCCCCCTGTATGATTTGTGACATCCTTGGATATATTTATGGCCCACACAAATACATATCTAGAAATGTATTCTGCCAAACATCATAGTTAGGTGTCCATTCACCTTCCTACATCTATTCAGCATGCAGGACTACATATGCTTTTACTCATAGATACTGTTCTTTATTACTATTATTACAGAATTGTGAATAATAATAGTATTTATCTTCATTGCATTTTACTCCTGTGTACCTCCTGGTATCTCCCATTGCCTTGGATATGTTGTGCTGCCCTTCCGCTTATTGTATGTTGTTTTCTCTTTCACTCAAGTTAATACATGTTCACTCTCGATTGCAGTGATTCCCAAAGTGGACTATACCACGGCCTAGGGGGCACTGAAAAAATTCAGGGGGACTGAAAAAGGAGCTACCTGTGCTTTACCCTGCATTATGGGTGTGGTAGTTATATAATCTGTTGTCAATTTGAGAGGATTAAGAGTGAAGTGGTGGAGTTTATCCTGTCAATCAGGTCACAGCTTGATGACCTCATTTGGGGGTGCTAAGGAGATAAATAGCTCATTTGAAGCATGATGCACACTCACTCCCCGGGAGGCATTGCAGCTGACAAGACATATGGAGCTATGTTAGTACCTTGAACTGGAGAAGCCACATAGAGACCCCTGCCAGCGCTGAGATGCTTACAACACCACTGGATCCACAAGACTTCCCACCCACTGGCCTGTCATCTTCCTGCGTTCGGCATCATTGCATGTTGAGTTAGTTAGTTTATTGTGCCAACCTGGCCGATAAACACATGTGGAGTTAATTGTTGTGGCGGCAAAACCAGTCCCCCATCTGCCAGAAATTAGGCCTTTTTACCTCAGACTTTTATGCTATACTTTCAGAACCTCTAAATACAAAGCTTGATTAACAGTCTGACCTGGTGGAATGAACTCCAAATCTATTATCCCCTTCACATCAAAAATACTAATGAGCATAGTCTCGATCTTTGATTTTACTTAACAAGTATTGGGGGCAAGGTGATGATCATGTCAACCAATGGCTTGATTAATATTTGAGGCTACCATTGGCTTGATTGATGTTTGCTTTGGGGTCGTAAGAATAGTCTTATGACCATGTTTTGTCACCAGTAATGACCTTGGAAGCAAAAGTCTGGGTCACTGTTGTTCTTTCAAAGCAATCCATATTTCCACTCAATGCTCTTTTTCCTGGTCAGTCAGTACCTGAGGCACATATTTCAGAGTGACCCTTCTCATTCCCAAGTCTTCTGTTAAACTCGCTGAACTGAGCTACAAGATACTCCAGATTACTTCCCCATCTCTTTAATGCTCTATTGTTGCTCTTCAAGCACAAGTGTATGGATTTTGTCGACATCTTCATCAGTTTGGGAAGTTGGTGGACATCCAGAACAAGGTTTGTCATCATTCAATATTGCATCTTTTTTTTGAAATGAGAAAACCACTCATACACTTGAGTTTTTCCCATAGTGCTGTCCTTGTACACTGTGTTCAACATCACAACAGTTTCTGCAGCATTTTCCAGAGCAGAAAAACAAAATTTCACAAGTCACATGCTGTTCTCATAAATTGCCCATCACAAAAAATTGCCCATCACATAAATTGCCATCACAAACTGTTTTTACGAAAAAATTCACTGTGACCAGAGAGAACCTTTCCAGGTGACGACACTGGGTGCACTAACTCGGAGCAAATTGTTCAACGTTCACCTAGAAGGAAAGATGCGTACTACAAAAGCTCCACCCAGTAGAGCCTTTTTCCATTTTGTGGGGATATTCCCACATCTATCTATCTATCTATCTATCTATCTATCTATCTATCTATCTATCTATCTATCTATAGTCATATTTGGCCATGGTATTTTCCATTGCCTCATATGCACATGAAAGTTGGACATTGAATAAGGAAGATCAAAGAAGAATTGATGTATCTGAATTGTGTTGCTGAAGAAGAATGTTGAAATTTCCATGGACTGCTAAAAGGACAGCCAATCTGTCTTGGAAGAAGTGTGGCCAGAGTGATCATAGAGGCAAGGATGCCAAGACTTCATCATCCTATTGTCAGAAGAAACCAGTCCTTGGTTTGCTTGGTAAAGTAGAGGGGCAGTGAAAAAGAAGTGACCCCGCTCAAGGAGATGGATTGACACCACAGCTGCAGCAAGAGGCTCAGGCACAGGAATAATTTGTAAGGATGACTGATGCAGGACTCAGCAGTGTTTTGTTCACTTATGCATTGGTTCACTATGTGTTGTAGCCAATTTGATACCAACCTAGCAACCAGAACATATTGTAAAAGGAGGTCTGGAGGTAGAGTGCTTATGTGTTGGGCTGCTAACCACAACGTCAACAGTTTGAAATGACCAGCTGCTCCATTGGAGAAAGACAAGGCTTTCTACTCCTGTAAAGAGTCACAGTCTCAGAAATCCACAGCTGCAGTTCTACCCTGTCCTAGACGGTCACTATGCACTGTCATCGAGTCGATGGCAGTGAGTTTCTGATAGGGTCAAAGAAGATAAGGATATATTCTTCTTCCTTGCTAATTTGCACATCATTTATTTTCCTTTCTTTTCTTATCCTTCTGGCTACAAGGTTCAAAAATAATAATGAATAAGAATGTTAACAAAGGATATCCTTGCCTGATTCCCATTTACAAAAGGAGTGTTTTCAGTGCCTCTCTTTTAAGAATAATATTGGCTGTTGGTTTTGTGCATATGCTCTTAATTATGTTAAGGAATTTCTCTTCTATTCCTATTTCATTGCATTTATTTTAAAATCAGAAACGGATATTGGATTTTGTCAGATGCTTTTCCTACATTGATTTATATAAGCCTAAGGTTCTTTTCTTTGTTTTATTTATGTAGTGGATTATGCTGATTGTGTTTCTTATGTTAAACCATTATTACATACTTAATATGAATTCTACTTGGTTGTGATGTATTATTATTATTATTTTTGGATAGGTTGTGGATTCTATTGGCTAAGATTTTGTTGAGAATTTTTGTGCCTAAGTTCATGAGGGATATTGTTCTATAATTTTCTTTATAATAGTGTCTTTGCAGGCTTTGGTATCAGTGCTATTCTTGCTTCATATACCTAATTAATGAATGAATATTATGAATGAATGAGAGAATATTCATTCTCTCCTCTGAATGTTTCGTAAAATTCTCCCATGATGCATTGGTGTGAGAATTTTCTTGTTGGAGGTCTTCTGTTTGCTTTTAGTAACTTATTCAATGTTAACTTTCAAAGTATTAATATTGTGGTAGTTACATAATCTGGTGTCAATTGGGGGCTTGAGAGGATTAAGAGTGAAGGGGTGGAGTCTGGCCTGTCAATCACGTGATAGCCAATGAGGCCTCTGTGTGCACATGGCCTTCCTCTGAGGATTCTGGAAATTCCTGTATTTCCTCCTTGTAGGCAGGAGAAATACATTCTCTTTCTGTTCACTCCCTTGGAGACTCACTACTGACAAGGCTCACTCCCTGCGAGAAGACATCCCTTAGGAGAAGCCACAAGGACCTGCTCTGATGCAGCCCTGGGAGCTAGAGAAGCCACATGGAGACCCCTGCCAGCTCTGAGATGCTTACAATGCCACTGGAGCTACAGGACTTCCCAACCACTCGTCTGTGTACTTCCTGCATTTGGTGTCATTGCATGTATTTCATGAGTCTGAAAAGGACTTTATAGATTGGTATCAGACATATGGCCTAAAAGGGGCCTTATGGACTTGATTTGGACTGGGCTGGGATATTTTCTCAATATTCTCTATATTCAGTTGCTCTTTTAAAGAACACTCTTTCCTATACACATGAGTATCTATGCATTTGTTTCTCTAGTCTACACAGACTAACACAAAAACAAAGGCTTTTTAAACCTTTCTATTATTTTTCTGTTTTTATTTGAATACTTATATTTTATATTATCCTGTTAACTATAGGCTCTTTTATTATCTTTTTTTCTCATTGTTGAAGTTGCTGGATGCAGGTGTTGATTTGGATTCACTCTAATTTTTTTTTAATGTGTTTCTATTACTATCAATTGTCCTCTGAGCACTACTTTTGCTGCACCTCAAAGGTTTGATATGTCGTGTTTTCCTTCTTATTTGATTCAAGCAATTTCTAATTCTACTATTAACCAGTCATTTTTAAGGTGTTTTGTTCTGTTTCTATGTATTTAATTTTTTTTCATCTTTTTCTTCCAATTACCATGAGAAGATGTTTTGGACTGTTTTAATGTTATTAAGTTTTCTGAAGTTTGCTTTGTGACCGAAGAAACAGTCTATTCTGAAGAGTAAGCTATGTGCACTGAAAAGGTGCGTATATTGCGCTGTTGCTGGATAATCTGTATCTGTCTATAACAGTGGTTCCCAATCTGTGGGTCACAACCACTTTGGGGGTTGAACGACCCTTTCACAAGGGTCAACTGATTCATAACAATAGCAAAATTAAAGTTATGAAGTAGCAACAAAAAATAAGTTTATGGATCTGGGGGTCACCATACTATGAGGAACTGTATTAAAGGGTTGTGCCATGGCATTAGGAAGATTGAGAACCACTGGTCTATGAGGTCAAATTAGTTGATTGCATTGTTTTTAACCTCCGTATCTTTGTTGAGTTTCCTTCTAGTTCTTCTGTCCTTCATCTGTCCTTCATCAAAAATAGTATATTAAAGTTTTCTACTACTATTATTATGGTTTTGCCTGTTGCTTTTAAAAATTCTGTTTATATTCAATCTATGTATTGGCCACATATATATTTTTTATGGTTATGTCTTCTAGTTGGATTGACTTTTCTAATCATCATATAATATCCTTCCTCTTCTATTATGCTGGTTTATGCCTTAAAGTTTACTTTATCAGATTTTGATATTACCACTCTTGTTCTATTTTGGTTGCTACTTTCTTGATATGTTTTCCCATTCTTTTAATGTTAGCTAATTTTCATCTTTCTATACAAGGTGCATCTCTAATAGGCAGCACATTTATGGTCATTTAAAAATTTTTTTTGTTTATATCAGTTCTGCCACTTTATCTCTTGATTGGTGCATTTAATATATTCACATTCTGTATAATTATCGACAGATATTAATTTTATGCAACCTTTTTTTGGGTGTTGATGATTTTTTAGTGTATTTTTCGGTGCTTAGGTCATTTTGTTTTAAAATTTTCTTCATTGCTGATAATATTGTGTTAACTGTATCTTTATGATTTTCTTCATTTTAAATTTTGGGTTGGAAGTCTATTTAGTTTCTTGTACTTACCTTGGGTCTTGTTCTGTGGGTTTGACTTTAAGGATTTCTAAATCTTTTAAATTAAAATAAGATTTGAAAATGAAAAGGTACTATAAAATATATAACTTACTGTATATTAAAATATTAGCATGCCACACATTAAAAAGGAAAACGTGAAGTGCCTTTTAAACAGTATTTTGACTCTACACCTCTGTGGCAGATGTTTGATCACCAGTTGTATGTTTTTCTTAAGAAAGAGAGATTTCCTCCTCAGTATAGAACTCTCCATTCTAAAATAAGGAAAATCCCCGGCAAACTAGGATCAGTAATGTAAACAATGGATGGATAGAAATCTTAAATAATCATTTTATTAAATAGTAATTTTGCCATTACCTTAAAGGTATTATAGGTATATATTAAGATAAATAAATAATTATATTAATATTTCTATGAACCAAGGTTTTGGAATTAGATAAAATTATTAGTAGATAAAATTACAAGTAACATTAGTAATACAAAAACTAAAAACTTAAGCAATGCTGAGGAAGAACTAAATGTGTATAAGGAATTTCCAGAAAGATAGGAAGTGGTATTTGTTTTCCATCTGATCAAATTCTCTTCAAAAAATGGACAGAGCACCTGGGATTGCAAAACCAGGACTCTATAAACAATATTTACAACAGCACTAAGCAACAGAGTCTCCCTACAACCCCCTAGGTAGAAAAGGCATTGCTTCAGCATCTGTCTGCCATGGTAGGAGGAGGAAGCAATAAGCTATCTACTAATCCTAAGAAGGAAAGAACTCCAGCATAGCTTAATAAGTACTTACTGGAAAGTGAGACAGGCCAAAATGAAATCAGCAGGATTTTTGAACACTAATAGTTCATTACAAGGTGTGCTTAAGAAGATCTGCAGGGGCGGGAGCTTGGGGAATACGAGTCCTCAAAACAAACCAGCTAAAGCCTGCATTCAGGAAAGGCCCAACACTGAGGAGGAAGTTCTGAGAATATTTTCTAATTTTAGCAGGTCAGATCAATAGAAGGAAAGGAAAGGAAGATACAGATACAGTTCAGAGTAAGGGACACACATGGTCATATTTACTGAATTTTGAATTTGTGAATACTTAACAAAAACAAGAGAAGTTCTATCCCTGAAGTCTGCAGTGCTAATCAGACACAGCTTGCCTTCCTAGAAGTTCGGTAAACCTAATATCACAAAAAAACTAGTAATAAGCATAACCATATCAAGTACTAAATAAGAAGCAGAAAAACATCCCTATTAATATAAAAGCAATCTGGAGATATGTCCACAAAATAGATGAACACTATTGGCAATTATTTCAGAAAAAACTAAAAAAACAACTTAATGCAAAAATATTTTTGTAATGATAATTTGAAAACAGAACTAAAAAAAGAATTAGAAATAAAGAAATAGTCTTCTATCAAGGAAAGCTGAACTAAAATGCATGCAAAGAATAAAGGCAACAGATGAGGGTTTAAGAAAACAAAAGGTAGAAAAAGAGAAACACGCTATCATCAAAGGAAAATAAATAATTATAAACAGAGTAGACAAAGAGACAATCACATATAGAATGAAGTTCCTGAAGAGGAAAACCAAGTGATGACGCAGAACAAATACTAAAAATAAGAAAATTATCCCTAAAAGGAAAAAAAACCACACCTATTTATACAAAGAAACATAATACATATCTAGGAAAGCCACCAAGAATGGCATTCTCTGAGATGTGACCTAATCATATAACTAAGATTTAAAAACAAAGGAAAAATTGTTTGGACCTACACACTTGAAATCCAATTTGCTTGGGAGGGAAAGCAAATCCGAGAGGCACCAGGCAACAAGCTTGTCTGGGTTTTGTTGGGTTGTTTGTTTGTCAGTAACATTTTATGCCGGAAAATCATGTAGTCACAGATGTAAGACATGGAAGGAAAGAGAATGGGAGCTGAAGATTGTATATGCAGCCATTCTGGATACACAAATAAACCCTTAATTACCTACAAGAACATGAAGAGCCTGTTCCCACGAGCCCTTCCTGAACTATCTCCCAGACAATACCCTTGGCAATGGTACTTAACCTCATCTTGATCCTGTCGAGCTGCCAACAGCGGCTCTTCCTCAGAAGCTGAGCTCCACATCCCCGGGACTTCTCTTTTAACCTTCCATATCTATGTCCCTCTCCCTTCCCTCTTAGGTCCTGGGTCCCAATCTGTAATTATCTCTGGGTAAACTCGGCATTTGCTTTCAGTTTTTCAATCCTACAAGAGGTACATAACCAACTCCTGGCTTAAGAAAAGCATTTTTTATTAGACATATCTATATAAATACATTATTTTGTCCTTGAAAAATTTTTTCATTTCCTCGATCTGAGAGGTCGATGCAATAACCTCTCAGTTGCCACAAACTGGCTGTCACCCAGGTCTCTAAATTCCATTTCCTGCTAAAAAAGAATCTGGGCTCCTTGGGAAAAAATGCTTTTCAGATTCTGCAGGGAAAAAAGTACAAAATGAACCTGAGATATTTGATTAAGTTCTCAAGGTATCATAACGACTTCTGGGATAATTTGAATAAAGAAAAGGTGGCTTTACGAGAGCGAAACAAATAAAATACCTGGTTTTTCAATCCATGCATTTAGAGTAATAGTAAAAATTCATGAAATTATAATGACAGTAAGACTTTAAAAATAAAGAAAAACAGAACATCATAGGAAGTTACAAGGGCACCGACTCTGAAAACTGAGAAAGAAAAGCAACCCGGGGCTCACCTTCCTGTACAGAAAGTCCTCAAGCCAAACTCCATAAAGCCATTGAGTGGATTCCTCCTCACCGAGGCCCCACAGGACGGACTAGAACTACCTCTGCGGATTTCCAAGCCTATTACTCTTTATGGCAGTAGAAAACTCCCATTTTAAACAGTAAGAGAATGCTCTCCATTAAAATGCACAAAGAATTTCAGACTGGGAAAACCACTACAGTAGAACCCAGGTACTTGACCACATCCCTACTCGACATAATCCAATTTGGAAGTGAAAATTTTGCATCGGGGCTCCAACCAGATGCACGTGATTTTTGTAAACAAAAGCAGTTCCTGTTTCGGTTACTTGCCGTTGGTTGACATTGTTAGTACACGTTGTTTAAACCTTTTGTGGCAATATGGACCATATTATAGTTGTTAAAAACTTTTTAATGTTGTGTTTCTTATTTAAATCATATTCTGTAACTCTGAAATTTTTGTGTAATGTTTTGTATAAAAAGGTAAGGTTAGGGTAAAAATGGATTAATCCATTTTCAGTTCTTTCTTATGTGAAAAATTGATTTGGAACTCGACGGCATGGCATCTCAACCCTCCTTCTGGAACGGATTAGTGTCGAGGTTCTACTGTTGTTGTTTTTTTTCTTTTTCTTTTTTTTTTCCCCATCATTTTATTAGGGGCTCATACAACTCTTATCACAATCCATATATACATCAATTGTGTAAAGCGTATTATTTGTACATTCATTGCCCTCATCATTCTCAGAACATTTCCTCTCCACTTAAGCACCCCCGGCATTAGGTCCTCATTTTTCCCCTCCCTCCCCACCGCCCCTCCCTCATGAGCCCTTGATAATTTATAAATTGCTATTTTGTCATATCTTGCCCTGTCAGACGTCTCCCTTCACCCACTTTTCAGTTGTCCGTCC
The DNA here is from genome assembly GCF_000313985.2 of Echinops telfairi. Taxonomy (NCBI): domain Eukaryota; kingdom Metazoa; phylum Chordata; class Mammalia; order Afrosoricida; family Tenrecidae; genus Echinops; species Echinops telfairi. Next base: position 14,173,660 of record NW_022111300.1, read on the forward strand.
CCCAGGGACGAGGAGAGACTGGAGCACACCCTGGCCCACCAGGCCTTGAGGACAATGACCCCAAATAGAGCAGCCAGTCCACAGAGAGGACCACATGGCCAGCCCCACTATGAGACCTGATGCCCCTCACTGACCCATGGCCCTATGGGGGACAACACCAGAGACGCAGTGTGGGAATTTCACCCAATCTGATCCCGCCACACTGAGGCAAAGTACTGGGGGAGTGCAGCGGAACAGCAGGGGAGGGGAGCAGCAAGATCCCCAGGGAATGATGAGGGTGGACATTGGGGACAGGGCATGGTGCCCCAACAGGCTGGACTGGAAAACACTCTTAAAGGCCAGTGATCCTTGAACTAACTACAAGCTTTTCTTTCTTGGTATGTTTTAATTTGTTCTTTGTTCTAACTGTACTTACAAACCTGTAATGAAATAAATAGAGACAATAATAGTTGTACATATTAAAACTATCATACTGAATGTTGATAAGTAACTGTCAAGAAAATAGTATGAAGTGGTGTCTGACCTGTAACTTCACCAGGGTGGAGGATGAGAATGCAGTGTGTTAACATCAGGGGCCCAAGGATGGCTCCTCTGCGGCAGAGGGTGGACCTGCTTCCACCTTTAAGCCTTGCTACCAATCATGACACAGCTCTCTGTACTTCTCTGCTGGGTTTGATCTGGATTTATTACAAAGAACTCACAGACAATACTCACAATTTTGGGATTTTGTGTGGGGAGGGTGGTGGAGAGGAGGTGACATTTCAATATCATAAACAACTCAAGATACACTTCCTCAATCAGGACAGCCTCTTCTCACCATAGGTGTAGGCCTGCCTCTCTGGCCCTCAGCCTCTTTCTGTCATGAGGACCCTTGGCCTCTCACCTGCTCAGACCCGTGCTACAAAACTCTTTTAGCTCTGCCAAATAAGTGCCTGGAATCACTCCACTCCACTAGCCAGTCTTCTGCCCGAGGTACTCAGCTTTCACGCTCTGTATGTCAGAAAGCCCACTCCTCCGTCCCATGCTAGCCTCTTGGTTCTGCTGCCTCTGCTATTGCCGCCTCACTGCTGAAGTTTCTCACCATGTCTCACCCCCTCCCATGTCATAACTCTCTGTCTCTGGTGTGAAAGAGGTGCGGCACAGGTATCATGCATCTAAAGGATGGCTTCCACTGCGGTTCATCTTTTTGGATGGTAGTGAGATCCCCTTTCCATCTCTGGAATCGCTTATTTCCAGCCTAGCAGGCTAGCAAAACTAGCCAATACCCATGGTAGGATTTCACCAACCTTGTTCACGGGTTCGATTCCACACAGGGATGCCGTGTACCTTATTTACATGATTAGAAAGTTATCCAAGTGTCTTACTGAGCCACAAGCACCTTACAGTTTCATAGTCCTGTTTGGACATATGGCTGGAGTGACAATGAGTACGGCTAGAAGGGCCATATTAAGTAATTAACTACCACAGTAACTTTGTAATGCAACAGAAACCCACTAATTAATATTAGCATCTGTGTGAGTGGTTGTAGTACAGTGAATTACTTACTAAGACCTAGCTATAGTCTTTGTGACCTTCACACAATTATTGGGTGGGATTATTTTATTAAAATAAGAAAATTATTGAACAGTATCATTAATACCACAGCAAAGTAAAACATTTATAAAGATAATTTCAAAATGGTTACAGTCATACCAACAAGGAATTGCCATAAACTCAAGTCACATTCAAAACACTTGGAAAAAGGGATCTCATGGCTGATGCCAGCTGGATCCTAGCTAGAACATTGTTTGTTTTTGTTTTGTCGAATATGTAAAGACATGTGACTGTGTGGAGCATAATAAATGATGGTTCACTTTGTGAAGAATGGGAATTTTAAAACACTTCATTGTGCATGCATAAGCCAAAAGGCAGCCATTCAAACAGAGCAGGGATTCCAGAGCAGGAGAGTTTGCACCAGTATATATACTTTCACCATGCTAAGTCAATCTAGATGCTGGGAAACTCACCTGAGAACCGGACGCTATTGAGGAACACAGCATCAGGACAGGGCTAAGACTCATTAGCCACCTGCTACATGCAAAAAAAAATGCAATTTTGCTTGCTGAAAGTGAGAAGGACTTGAAACACGTATTGATGAAGATTGAAGAGAATCACCTTTTGGTATAGATTAAGGCAAAGGGAAAATAAACGTTCTCACAATTAGACCTATGAACGACCCATGATAACTGGAGAAAAATGGAAGCTATCGAGGGTCTCATTTTCCTCAGCTCCACACTCAGCACGTATTGAAGTAGCAGTCAGAAATATGTCAGTCTATGGCCCGGGACGAATCGGCTGAAAGGGAGCTTTTCAAACCGTTCAAAAGAAGAGATGTTTGTATAGGAGTGTGAATAAGAGACAGACCCAGCCACATGTGGCACAGGTTTGGATTTCTGTTTTTTCTTTGACTTCTCATGGGACACCTTTTGATCTTTCAGATCAAATGTTTTAATCCTATGTGACTCACTGAGTGGACTTGAGTTTGCAATACATGGGTAAAAGAACCAGTTAGAGTCCACAGCAACCCAATAAACTTCCGTGCTCTGAAATGTGTGCTAGTGCAGTTTCAGCGGCCATCATGCAATGCAACCACGTGCTGAGTTTGGGTGTAGCATCCCAGAAGAGGGACATTGCTGAGGAAGTGATTAAAATACTGTTCCTTTTCTCAACTGCCTATCTTCTGATACTGGAACCCAAACAACTCACCACAACAGATTGCGTATAAATGCAGATAAGAGAATTCAGCTGCTTTCTATGAAGCATGTTTGCAAAAAAAAAAAAAAAAAATGTTAATACCCCTTTTCTCACTCAATATATTTTTGTCAGAAATCGCAATTAATTTTCTAAAAGTATGTTATGTATGTTACCATGTGTAAGTCTATTAGTGTTACTTTTAAGTGAATTAATGAATACATCTTTTTAAGATTTCTCAGTTTTACTTTCTAATATGATAAACATCAACAGATATATGCCACAAAACAAAAAGAATCTGTGTAGTCCTCAATAATTCCTGGGAATAAACACGGTCCTGACATCACTACATCTGAGCCACTTCTCGTAAATATCATCCCTGCATGGCCTTATGGCCTTAGGACGTTGGCAATCATATCCCAACTCCTAGCCCCAATCTAAAGGATCCCTGGAGACATTGGGGGTTAGGCAGTAGACTCCAACCACAATACCAGCAGTTTAAACCCACCTGCAGCCTGCTGGAGAAACACGAGGATGTCCATTTCCATAAGATTTATAGTCTCAGAAACTCTATGTAGGGTAACTCTTCCTCGGAATCAGCTCGGTGGCAGTGAGTGAAAGCCCAAATATCAGGCTTACCAAACCCAAACCAAACTCACTGCCATCGAGTGGCCGCTGACTCATGGCAAACCTCTAGTGCCTGGTAAAACTGGCCCTGGGGGAGTTCTGAGGTGGGACTAGCGTAGAATAGAAAGCCTCATTTTTCTTCTATCAGGAATATTCAAGGTGGGAGTGTGAAATCATTAGGAAGGTTGGCACTCTACTTGAGAATAACTCTGCTGGAAAACTGACATACAAAATCAAAATGGTCCCTGCTCCACTTGGCTAAAGTCAAACCCTTCCTAGAGACGTGTGTCTCGTTCTGAGATAACAAACGCAGAAGTTCCAGGAGAACCTGGAGATGGTTTGCAAGAGCAACAAAGGCGATCAAGGGTTAAAATAAAACCTGAGTGAAAACGGAGAGAATTTGGTTTATTGAATTGAATGTAAAGAGGGAACCTAATCATGCTTATCAGATAGATAAGAGACTATTCAACAAAGCGCATCAGCCAGCTGTTTGATGTTGCCATGGACACAAGAGCCAGAGGAAGTAACTTAACCTGAAGGCTGGGAGATGGAGGCAGAGATTCTGGGGATATTGAGGGTCATTAAGCCTTTTAATGGACTTGTGAGGGGTGCCACTGCTCGGAGGTTTGAAATGACTGAAGAGCTCTTCTGCTGAAGAATGGGAACGGAATAATGGCCACTGATTTTTCTAAATTGTTTGCATTAATTCCAAGAAACAGGCTCTTCAGAACTACACCATTTAGAAAAGACACGATTTCAATTAAAATTGTGTATGTGCGGAAACCATCATTAAAGGGTTTCAATTGTTCCTTTTTGCATAATATTGTCCTGTGCTCTGAAGAGATGATCTGTAAGGTTGTGCTTAAATAAATGAATTCATCATAGTAAATCAAGTACTGCCGCTGGTTACCAGGAGATTTTAGTATAATAAGCAAAAGGCCTAAAAGGACTGAAAATGCGTGTCTGGAATAAACAGACATGCAGCCAGTGCTGTCAATGATGCAATGCAAGTGAGACACCTAGTCTTCTATCATTGATTGGACTGGGTCCTCCAAATGCATGCATCAACGTGGCGGCTAGGCCATGGTTTTAAGTGGCAATGATGTTGTTTGTAATGTAATGTAATGATGGAATTTGGCAGATAAGGAAGGGTGTGATTATCCCCCATGAAGTAATCTGATGTTAAGTATTCTCCTTTAGTGATGTGTTATAAATCCTGACTTCTATGCATTACTAGGCAGAATTAGGTTTTTGTTATGTTAATCAAGCAATACTCTTACTCAAGTCAAAGTCTTGATAAATAGAAACTCAAACTCTCACTGCTATTGAATCAATAAGGACCCCTTATAGCAGAGTTGAACTGCCCGTATGGGTGTCTACGCTGTAAATTCTTCTGGGAGCAAAATAATGGCCACTGATTAAACTACTAAAATGGATTTGAACTACTGACCTTGTAGTTAGCAGCCCAATGCATAATCCACTATCCCCCTCAGAGTACCTTTGATCCAATGCAGGGGGACTTTTATCTTACAAGAAAAAGGAAAGAGAAGCAAAACAGAACACAGAAGGAACAACCAGGATTGAGGCCCATCCTTTGGACCCATGGTCCCTTTGCTGGCAACTTTCTAGATTCAGGAGAAAATTGATGCCAAGACACATGGAAATCTCCAAGGAACACCAGACCCATAGATGTTGAAAGGACACAAGGATCTCTCCTCAGAACCAAAAGAGAAAAAAAAAGTATTCCCTTAGAGCTGGTGCCCTACTTGGACATGTAGCCTCCAGGATGTCTGCTGAAGTCCTTCACTGTGCTATTTCTATTATAACAGCACTAGATAACTAAGCCATTACCCAAAGTGAGCCCCATTCTATAGCTTCCTTGGTAAGTTGGGGATAGAGCAGAGGTATGATGCCTAAACCCCCATCAACCCCTTTTCTCCTCACTAACAGTCCCTGTGGTATAGTCCAGCATTAAGATACACTACTATAAAATGGGATTTCAAAATGTTTGTGGGGAAACGGACTTAAAAGATAATGAAAATTATCTGTGAATGCTTTTTAGCCCCTCCATATTAGTCCTGACATCTAGTGAAATGTTTCCCCACCCTTCTCCCACAGATATGTTCTCCTAACCCAATGCCTTCCTTATCAAACGGACCAGTTCTCCTTCTCTGAGTATCAGGCTTCAGTTCAATTCCCTTATAGTCCATGGATTTATTCAACTAAGTCAATGACATCCTCCTTAAGGAGCCAGGAGCACTCAGTCCTGTGAACTGTACCAGGGATGTGGCATCACTCTCTGAGTACACTTGACCCTGTTTTCAGGCACAGTCAGCTCTAGTAGCACAGATAGGTCAGAGTATCATTGTGCTTCATAAATTTTTCTTTCTTCTTCTTTTTTATATGTATATCTGCCTTTTAAATTTCTCTTTCTTTGCAGTAAATAGACACACAAATATACAAATATTTGTTAAACCTATATATGCATATACATACATATATCCTTGGATATATTCCCACTCACTCTCCCACACCAGTTCAGCCTATGTATCTATCCATGCATCTACCTGTAGACCACATTTATTAGCAGAGTGTGTATAGAACAGTATTTACCTCTGTTAGCTTTAACTCTAAAAAACCTCCCGGTGTCTTCCCCTGCCTCCATCAATTTTTACCAAACTCCGTCTCATTGTATACTGCAATAGCATTGCAAAACACAATCGTCTTCTGCTTTACCTAAGTTAACTTTTGTCTACCCTCCAGCCAGTGACTCCTTCCACCTTCCCCTTCTGCCCATGGGATTCATCAAAGGATGTTTCCTTTTGTGAGAAAACCTTTTCTTGATTGTAACAGTGATCTCAGACATTATTTGTCCTTTTGTGATTGACTCATTATACTCAGCACAATACCCTCCAGTTTCATCTTTGTCGTGAGATGTTTCCAAGATGCATCATTATTCTTTAATGTTGCAGAGTAAGTGTTCCAGTGTGTGTGTGCTGAATTGCATCCATCCCTTCTTTCAAGGCTTGGTATTTGCCAGTGTGAATAGTGCTGCCGTGATGGACACCCACCAGTGTCTTAAAGGCTGAATTCTCAGAAGTAGTTCACCTCATATGTCTTCCAAGAAGCCTCGAGTGGCTCAAACTTCCAAGCATGCACCAGAATCAACTGTTAATATGTTAATAGTGCCTAATTATGATCTATTTTAAATAGCCTATGAAGGCTATCCAACTTACTGCTTAAAAATAATGATACTGATCAAAAATGGTAGTGGTGAGACATTACCCTGTGTGTGTCTGTGTGTGTGTATGCTTTCTGGCCTACACTGTAAATTCCTAGAAGTACAATTCAGTAGAAGCTGTTTGTGCTTGAAAGAGTCAAAAATAATATCAATGTCAGCAGAAAAAATGAGAACATTGATCTGGACCAACCGGTAGATGGGTTGATTGAAAAGTTAATTCTGTGATACAAGCTTTTATTCAGTCAGTCTCTAGAATGTGCACCGGATATTATTTCTTTGACCTTTTAATATTTCCCTTGTTAGTGTGTATGCAAGCCTCCGGCACCCAAGCACAGCTCCCACCTTCCTCTCCTCGTCCCAACTCTAAAAAGGCAAGCAAATGTCTCACTATATTCACTGTGAGGAAGTTGCCTACAAGCTAATGAGTGACAATAACCCTCGAGTTTCACGAGGGTTTTCTTGAATTACATTTGTTTCTAATTTTCAACTCAGCATTCTTGAATTGCTTCTGTCACTCCTTATCTGAGCGAAAAAGCAGATCTTTGGGAAATCAAAGAAAGGGAAGGGAAAAGAGCAATGGATTGGGAAGGATGCAGGCTCTGGTTGTTTAAGGACGGAGCCAATGATCCCATTACCCCACTGGCCCACAGCCCATTGGCCTGTGGAATGAGCCCTCTTTGGGTCACTCTCGGTTCTGGGGCACCAGCTGGGCTCCTCGCTCCACCCTGTCAGCTGTTGAGCTCATTCCTACTCCTGAGACATTCTTTCATCTACTGAACAGAGTGCATGGCTGGGGAGCATTTTTAAATGTATGGCATTCTACACGGTCGGTATTTATTTATCTTGTAACAACTAATTCATCAGTAATGTGAAAGGAAAAGTTCTTTGATCCCAAAGGATAAAACTTAACCTACACAAATCAATCTTCATCTACTCTACTGTAATTATGGATTATTTACTCAGATCTCATCTCGTTGGCAGCTTGTAGCTAAGACGGCCGTCACTAACAAATGAGATAGCATGCAAGGTGATTTGTCATTACTTCAGGTTATTAGTTCTGTATGTGTTTAAACTTGTCCATTCCCATAACTTTCTTTGCTGGAGTACTAGGACATGAAAGACTAGGACATTTGGACTCAGTAAAGAAGTAATTTGCTTGCTTAAGTGTCTATATCACCACCACCACTACTCACACAAACCCACACACTGTACCTTACATTTCTAAAAGGCAAGTGATATTGAGCAAAGTTGACTCTGGTTAAAATAGAACAGAATTCTAAACATAATAATTTTTAATAGAAATAATTATCTGTAACTATATTATAGTATGGAGCCCTGGTGGTGTAAGAATGTCTGAGATCCGCATGGTCAGCAGTTCAAAACCATCAGCTACTCCGTGAGAGAAAGACTGGGCTCTCTACTCCTAAACAGTTACAGTCTCAGAAACCCACAGGGGTCACATGAGCCAATGGCAGTGAGTTTGGATTCTGTATATGTGTTAGTTTGGGTTGACTAGAGAAACAAATACAGAGATACTCATATGTGTGTAAGAGAGCTTTATATCAAAGAGCAATTGTATATTGAGAAAACATCCCAGCCCAGTCCAGATCAAGTCCATAAATCCGATATTAGCCCAGACGTCCAATACTAGTCCATAATTCCTCTTTAGACACCAGCAGCATATCCAAAGATACCGAATATGAAGATCACAGGCCAGTGGGTACAAAGTCTTGTGGATCCAATGGCAGTGGACGGATCTCCAGGGCTCTGGCTGCCATCAGCATGCCTCCAAATGACTTGTTAACTGGAAGGTGAAGCAGAGTGAGAGTGTGGCCCTCCTCCAGGAAGAAAGAGAGGATGATCCCAGAATCCTCATGAGAATTCCAAGTCCGCCAGGAAGCATCATCAGGATGTGTCCTGTTTGACAGGCTAGACTCCACCCCTTCACTTTATTGATCAAGTTGACAAAAGATGATGTAACTGCCACAGTATATTACAGTATATAAGAAATGCATTAACTACCTGCTTACAAAGGAGATCCACTTATGTGTCTTTAAGAATTTGTAGGTCAGCCAGCATCGGCTGCTAACCACCAAGGTCAGCAGTTGGCAACCAAAGATGAGTCTTTCTGCTCTAGTAAAAATGTATGGGCTCTGAAACCCAAAGGGGAGTTCTACCTTGTCTTATAGGGTCACCCTAAGTCGGAACCCATTCCATGGCAGCGAGTATGTTTTTGTTTGCTTGTTTTGTTGTTTAAAGTTGGTCAGAAAAGGTGTATATAGCTCTTTTGCAGCATTACTTTAGTGCCAAAGGAGCCCTGGTGGCAGAGAGGGCTGCACTTTGAGGTGCTAACGACAAAGCGAGGAGTGAGCAGCTCCCAGTTGCTCTATGAGAAAGATGATGCTCTCTGCTCAGGTAAAGATGTGAAGCCTCAGAAACCCAAAGAGCAGTTCGTTCTACGCTGTCCTAGAGAGTGACCATAAATTGGAACCCACCTGATGACAGGGGTTGGGGTTGGCTCGTGGAAGAAAGGCTCAAAGCCTTTTCAATTACTTAAAAGGTGCATGTGCTGCCAGTGGTGGTGATGAAAGAATTGCGGCACGCCTGGGTTGGTCAGAGCTTTGAATGCGTCCCTGTCAATTCAGTCGTGGCTGAGGAAGGTCCAATAGGGTGGTGCCTTGCTCCAAGATAGTGGAATAGTGCGCTGAGTTCATTACGGGGAGCTCTCCACATTCTGCCAATATTCCAATCCCACACAGAGGGCTCACTATGCCTCTTCCAAGTTTCGACTCCAGGGCTTTAGTCAGGAATGAGTTTTGTTCTGGTTACTATAATGAAACAACCAAATTGCGAAAATTCATGTGTTGCTTCACCGGTCAAGCCAGAACCTTTGGAAGCACTGAGTTAAAAGCGAAAGAGAAAGTCTGAGGTTTGTAATGCACGGACTGCCTGTTCATGAGATTTCACCTGGTCTACATCTCAAAACTGAACCCATTGCCATCGAGTTCATTCCAACTCGCTATGACCCGGTAGGACAATGGAGAACTGTCTCACTGGGTTTCCAAGACATTAGCTCTTCTCATAAAATTCCATTTTTAGTCATTCTATTGGGGGCTCATAAAACTCTTACCACAATCCATCCATCCACTGTGTCAAGCACATTTGCACATATGTTGCCATCATCATTCTCAAGACTTTTGCTTTTTACTTGAGTCCTTGGTACCAGCTCCTCATTTTTGCCCTCCCTCCCCCCAACCCTTCACCATGAACCCTTGATAATTTATAAATTATTTTGTCATATCTTACAACATCTGACGTCTCCCTTCACCCACTTCTCTTCTGTCCATCCCCCAGGGAGGAGGTTATATGTAGACCTTGTGATCTGTTCCTCCTTTCTCCCTCACCTTCCCTCCACCCTCCTGGTATCACCACTCTCACCACTGGTCCATTTTAATGCATTCCTATAGTGACAAATTTCCTAATCTTCCTTTATTCTTTGAGACTTCTACTCTCAGTCTCTCATGATGACATGGAGGTGAGGATTGCCTGTGACAGACACAACTACCTTATTAATGAACATCTTTGCAAGAAATATTTGGATCATCTGTTCACACCGCTTTACTGTTAAAAAAAACCAACTATGGTTGTCACTTTATAGGTTTAAGGGTGCCCACATCAAGCTGTGGAACTCCTATTATAAGGGACACCAACCATCAGGGACACCAAGCATCACATATAAAAAGCACAAGACAGACCATAATCAAAACCCACAAGCTTTTCCAAAAGAAGCACCGTTATTGAGTTAATGCTAGAAATATTATCTTTCTGCATATGCTTTTGGCTTCCAAAATTAGTCAATGCTGTATTGATGTTAATGGACCATGGAGCAATAGAGACGCTGCGTTAAATTGTAATGCAGAGTCTTCTCACGGAAAACAAAGGAGTCATTTTTCAGTCAGTGAGCAATGCCCAGAGTGTGCACTACTGGCCTAGAAGCTTACTGATTGTTCTCAGATTCATAGCTACACGCTTAGATAGATGTAGATGTGGATATGAATAGGGACATGGATATGAGTATATGGATATACAAACACTAATAAACACAAAGTTTTATATCAGCTTTTAAAGTTGTAAATTCATTAGTCTGAGTCACTTAATGGACTTTGATAGTTTCCTGTATGCCACATTATATTTTGACATCCACAATGTTACTCTGTCAAAAGTTAAATCCAGAACCTTCATTCAAGATTGACCATTTGAGCTTCTAGATTTCCTCCTTTCAGACCTGTGTTTTAATTGATGCCAAAAACTTCAAGGCAAAGCAAAGAAATCATTATGAGTTGGCTGTGTTTTCCAAACCAGGGGCTTGACCTTTGATTACCTCTGAAGTTTGACAGAGGGGAAAAAAAAGAGGCATCTAATTATAGGCAAGGGAAAATAGGAAGTCTTCTTGCACACAGCCAAGGGAAGACCTGCATCTAAACTAGCTGACCAAGTCCCATAAATATTAATAACGCTGTTTAAAGTGACATGTGGTTCTATTGGCCACGCCTCAGTCAAAGCAGCTTCTATAGCCCAGCTGCTAGTTGCTGTCGCTGAGATCCATTTATAAATAATTAAAGTGTTTAGTGTGAAATTACCGCTCTGTATATGAAAGAGATCATTGTGTGAGTGCCCATCAGATGGGGAATCCCAAATTAAGGTTAGATTGAAGATGGTGGGCTAGCTGACTGTCCAACCGCAATCTCGTGTCTGGGTAAAGACGAGACTAATTCTGCTTCAATTGTCTCAGTCGTCTCAGAGTGAGCTATCTGGGTCAAAGCACTCGCTTTAACCCTAAGCTCTTGAATTTCCTTCTAGCTGGGAAAACCAGATAATCATCAAGAAAAAAGGAGCTCAGGAAAGGGAAAAGCAAAATGTCAAAGCGTGAGAGTATCGCTACCACGGGTCTCAGACGTGTGTTTAGAAAACGTCGGCACACACAGCACCCGAACCCCTGATGCCATTACTCTCATGAGGAGTCGCAAAGGTGAGAGCATTTATGCAAGTGGTCCTGGGAAGAAGGGGAGTATTATAATCCCATCATTCTGGAAATAATGGTTCTGGAGGAAAAAATCCACATGACAAACTCCTCCCTATCAGACTATGCAGCTGTTTGCTTAGTTACTAATTTTATTCTAGGATATAAGAAACCGAAGGGTGTATATGGTTGACAAGTGCCAAAGCTAGATAGAATGAACTTTCCCTTTACAAAAGACATAAGATTCCCACGCTTATCTCCTCAAAGCAGATTATACTAATTCTGAAGGAAAGTTCAGATCTGAATTTATTAGGAAACGGCTCATAACAAACATTTTTAAAGATGCTGATGAAACTAATTTGAAGAGGTAGGTATAAGAGCTGTGTTTTCATTTTATCGTGCTTTGGGTAAAGGTTTACATAGCAAATTCGTGTTGCAAGCCATGGTTCCTATGCAATTATTCCATAACGCTGGCTGCGATTCCACAAGGTGTCAACACTGCCCATGTTCTCCCTGGTTTTCCTTTTTCCATTCGATTGGTTTCCTATCCCTCTCGGTCTTCCCATCTTCCATTGGGGACACATGTTAGTCTCAAGTGGTTGATTGCTCTTTTGGTATCATACATCGCTGATTTCCCTAAGCTACACATGCTTTATGGGTAGTTCTCATTGCTTTCCAAGTGTTCCTCTCAAGTCTGCTATTTGGCTGAAAGGTGGCCTACAGGAATGTCTTCCAGTTCAAGTTCGAAGCAAGTCTCAGGAGATCTTCTCTTGCAGAGCTGTAAGTCTGGGCTTTTTGTTTTAAATTTGATTTTTTTTTTCCTCTGTTACTTTTTTTTTTTTAACACATTCTATCCAGAACTTTTATTGTGGTCTTAGGGTGGTCTGTGGCAGTAGGTAAGGCATTGGAGAGATAGCCTGGTCTCCGAGTTAGAGAAGTACATGTGGGTCATTTGTCCTTTGGACTAATTGCTGCTTTCAATCTTCTGATTTTTTTTTCTTTCTCTTTTCCTCCAGTTAAGAAGAGACAAAAAGTAGCTCCTTAGATGGCCTCTCTCAAACTTTTAAAACTCCATGTGCTACTCACCACACTGGGATGTAGAATATTATCTTTGGCAACTGTGTTTTGCCAACTAACCAAATGTCCTCTGAGTCAATGGTCCTTAGCCTTCAAGACCCATGATTTAGCCGTGATGTGTAATTAGCTTCTTTAACTATCCCTGATATGTTATCTACTACATATATGAGTAGGCATGAAGCAAATATGTATGTTGAACTATCCACCACATACCTAAATATGTATATGGGTGGACTATATGACTTCCCTCATCTATTCAGCATATATATTTATTTATGTATCTCCCAAAACACCACACTCACTGCCATCCAGTCAATGCTGACTCATAGTCACTGACACCCAGGGATTTCTGGGACTGTCACTTTCGGAGAGGAGAAAGCTCTGTCTCTCTCACACTGAGCTCTTGGTGGTTCCCCACTGCTGACCATGCGGATGGCAGCCCAACTCAGAACGGCTCCACCAGCAGGGCTTCTCTATTCGCAAATGAGTGTTAGTTGCTGGTACTGTTGCAGAATGGCATGCGTTACAGCATTCACTACAGGTGTCCTTTGTTGTTTCAGACCTGTCGGTCAGTATCTTCCGTGGCCTTGGTCACGTTGGACTATCTTCCCTGGATGGTGGTGAATCGCCTGTCCTTTCATGGGAAACAACTCTTGCCTACTATCCAGTCCTCATTTCACTCCCCTCCCTTCCTGGCAGCCGTCACAGAATGTGTGGTCGGTGGGTTCCTGTGTGTAAACCTATTCTTGAGTAGTGGTCTCACGCAGTTTTGGTCATTCTGTGTTTGACTTATTTCACTCAGTGCAATGCGCCTAAGATTCCCCCACGTTGTGAAGTGTTACGTGCATTCACCATTCTTCTTCGTGGGGCGTGGAGGTCTATTGCATGCATGGACCACAGTGTGTTTCTCCGGTCATTGGTTGAAGAACATTTAGACTAGTTCCAACTCTTCTGCTATTGCAAAACATACTGCAAGGACCTTGGGTGTGCCCATGTCTCCTCACGTCAGTGCTTGCTATCTCTTCAGGATGCATATCCAGAAGCGAGGTTGCTGGAGTGTGCAGTATTTCTAAATCTAGGATGGGGAAGTGTCATACAATTTCCCATCGTGATTGAACCATTTTGTAATCCCATCCACAGGGTGTAAGACCCAACGTCCCACAGTCTCACGCACACTTGTCAATCTTGCCAGAAGTGAGATTGTAACTGTTTGTAGTTGCCTTTCTCTAATAGCTCATGATCATGAGCATCTTTTCATGTGTTCATTAGTTGCCTGAATTTCTCCTTCAGTGAACTGTCTGTCCACGGTCTTTAGCCATTTAATTGTATTGCTCGTCTTTTGCTGTTGAGGGGTTGACGTTTTTGATATATTTGACAGATTAGAGCTTTTTTTTTAATATGCCGTAGTGAACAAATTTCTCCTGGTCTGTAGGCTTTCTTTTTACTCTCGGTGAAGGTTTTGGATGAGCATAGTGCTCCCTTTTTGGGAGACTAAGTTTTAGGACTCTCTTCTGCTATTACTGCATTTTTAGCTGTGGTTGATATTCTATTTCTGCAATATATTAGGGTCTCTAGTGTTGACCGTATTTTTCCCTTTGTAATCTTTATATTTTGGAGTTTGACTTGTAGGTTTTTGATCCATTTTGAGTTAGTTTTTGCGTACAGTGTGAAGTATGAGATTTAAATTTTTAAGTATTATATTTCACTATTTAAAAATATCCTGCGATAGGCCTTTATTTTTTTTTTGTCGGGGAGGCAGGGCTTCTTGAATGTCTTCTTTGGTACTACATAAATTTTTTAGGATGCCATTTTTAATGTCTCTGATCATTTTTTGGAACATTTTATTGTGGATTGGCAGAAAGTTTATAAATTAATTTCCCATTCAACAGTTATACATATTTTATTTAATGATATTGGTTACAGATAACTCATTCTTCAAAGTAAAAATATTTGCTTCAAAAGCACAGGTTTTCCAGCAATCGTTTACTGAGACGCTTCCCCGTTTATAAGTGCAGTGCTAGTCATTAGGAAAGAAGAAGAGTTATAATGTCAAAGTATAAAAACACAGGCAAAGGTCTTCAAGCATCCAGAGTCACAAATCCATGTTCTTACAATGATTTTTGGTCTTACAGAATTCCAAAGACTTTTAGACGTATCTCCCCTACAGAGTCTACTCAATTCCACTGAATCATAAATATAGGAAATGCAAGAGATATATATATATATATTCACATTGTTATAAAGAGAACCAAATCACTAATGATACAGGTTGAGCTCCTACCTCCCGGAGTTTTATACTAAGATAACAATTTAGCAAGAATCTTCTACAGTTTCTCAGAATAGAATGTGAGAAACTGTAAGAAGGAAGAGAAAGAGTTCAGTTGTTCTGTTTCACCTCCGGCCTGTGCTGTCAAAGGAGAGACTTCTAACTGGACTGGGACATAAAGGAAAATGAGAAGGACGGCCAAGGCCTATTTCTGGAATATTCAAAAGGCTGTATTACCTGAAACTACCAAAATAGGCTGGTGCTGAGACAGCTGCTATATTTGAAGCAAATCTCATTTGCATCATCAGCTCACATACTTACTTTCAGCTGCGCTCTGATACGGAGCTAAACATTTGTGCTACCAAGCCTCTCCGTCCGCGTGTTCAGCCAGACTGTTTAGCTGACACATTTCTAGGTTTCTGCACGTCCCCATGTCCCATCAGAAAAAACCTGGGGGTGGCACACACTCCCTGTTTTTTTCAGCTGCAGCCTCTCTTGAGAGTCGGAGCTGCATCTTTGGTGGCATGACGTGGGAGGTGAGGGTGTTATATCCTCGCAAGCAGCTGTTCCATACTTAGATAAATGTTATAGCTGTCAGTGGTGTTGGCAGAGTGGAGAGAAAGACCTCGAAAATGATGGGCAGGAAAAGCTAGACAACAGAGAGAGTGTCTTCTATCTACTGCCTCATTTCTTAGAGCCTCTATGGATCCTGGATCTTTCATCTACACATCGACCATCACGTATTCTATCGGGGAGACTGGTGGTTTAGTATAGAGTTCGCTCCTCCATGGGGGACCCCAGGTTTGATTCAGAGCCAAGGGACCTTATGAGTAACTACAACCCATCTGCCAGGGGAGTGTTACAATTTGCTATGATGCTGAACATATTTCAAATGAGTTTCGATCAGAGAGAGACTAGGAAGAAAGGCTTGGCAATCTACTCTGAAAATCAGCCAAGTGAAAATCCTATGGATTAGGATTCTCAAACCCACACCTGGTCAAGGTGATGGCTAAAGGCCAGAACGTGTTTGTGTTGTGTGCTCACTAGGAGCTGGAGTTGACTCATAGAAGTTGATAACAACTTACATACTATAGAGGCCACCACGGTCAAAGAAGATGATCTCATTGTAACTACCACCACACTGGGATCCATGAGCAAGAGACCTTCCATCCAATTCCCTTACACTGTCTAAAAGAAAATGAAGCTATATTGTGAAATGAAAACCTTAATCCCAATGCCATCAGGCTTATTCTGACTTATAGTGACCCTATAGAACAGACTAGAACTGCCTCTGGATTTCTGAGACTGTACGTCTTTACAAGAGTAGCGTCTGGGGTCTTAAAAGCTTGAAGGTAAACAAGCGGCCATCTAGCTCAGAAGCAACAAAGCCCACATGGAACAACA
>NW_022111300.1:14191077-14192251 GCF_000313985.2 Echinops telfairi
GGGGGCGGTGTGTGTGTGTGTGTGTGTGTGTCAATATCACCTTTGCTCAAGGTAATAGCCAGCAGCATGTGATGATCTGATGGCAAAATACTACCTATCAATGCCAGTCACTCCACGATTCCCTTCCCCTCCTATATGGAGCTATAAGCTCATTTCAAGTGGCGAGATTTTCTAGACAAAAGTTCATTCTGGCCTGGAGCAGCAAAAAATGTCATTGAAGCATTATCATACAGCCCCTTCAAATGTCCACATTCGTTAACAATGTCCACAGTTTGTACATAACTGATTGGGGACCATTTGGAGACAACTCTGAAAGAATGATGAGCCAGACACTGTCAAAGAGGGTCCCCGTCTCCCTCTCTGTGTCTTTCTAGCTCAACTAGCTTTCATGCTTCAAGCAGATCTGCTCTCCACTCCGTGGAGACCTTTCGAGAACAGACTAAGTCTTCAACCGGTGTGTGTCACCAGTAGCCGGCATCAGGCCGGGTGGTTGCTCAGCAACTCCAGGCCAGAATGAACATCTTTTGTCTGGAACATTTTGCCACTTCAACCAAGTTCATGGCTTTATTTAAAAAGAAGAAAAGGTAATTATGGGATTCAATCAATTGATAGGTAGTATTCTACAGTGACATCATCTTATGCTGCTGGATGTCATCAAGTCAATTGTCCACTCATGGTGACCCAATGGGACAGAGCAGTATTGTCCCCATTGGGCATTCTGGCTGATAATCTTCACGGGAGCAGAGTGCTGAGTATTTCCCCTGCAGAGGAGGGTTTGAAACAACATCCTTTCAAGGATCAGACAAACCCTTAACTGGTGTGCCCTGGCACATAGTAGCTTTTCTGTAAGTTTCTATTGATAAGAGTTAACACCAATTTTTCTATAGTAAGCGGCTGCTACAAATCATTGAGTAATAATAATTGAAATAAATTTAAAATATTTATGCCCTCATGCTAACTGAAAAAAACATAAAAAATTCAAAGTTTTATTGGTCTCACGCAAAGGAAAATTTCAAGTCATTTTTAGTTTCTTCCTTAATGGAAAAGGGATTTCTAAATTTTTGGAGAATAACAATCTTTGTTATGTTGGATTGTCTAGAGGAACAACCCCTGTGTTTTCTATCTATCTATCTATCTATCTATCTATCTATCTATCTATCTATCTACCATCTAT
>NW_022111300.1:14192351-14204038 GCF_000313985.2 Echinops telfairi
TATCTATCAATCACCTATCTATCTATCATCTATCTATCACCTATCTATCTATCTATCTATCATCTATCTATCTATCTATCTATCTATCTATCTATCTATCTACCTATCTATTGTCTATCTATCTAACTTGATTAAAGCATTATATATATAATATATATATAGGGAATCGCTTTAATCAAGAAATAATTATATGTCAAGAAAGTATCCAGTGCCATACATAGATTCAATGCTAGCTAAGGCCCTCTTCAGACTTACATAGCTGCAGGCTGGTGAGGCAGAAAAGTGAAGTGGGCAGCAGGCAGATTGCAGACCAGTGGGTGCAGAGTCTCGTGGATCCAAGGTCAGTGGAAGCCTGGCAGGGTGCCAACAGCCCAGGGCCTGGGGCCCGTTTGGGGTCAACCCTGGAGGCAGAAACAGAGACCCGGTGAAGTCCCACCACAGAGCAAGATAAAGTGGCAGTGAGAGAAGCCGTTCCTAGAGTCCCTCACTCTCCCAAAAGGCCACACCCCCAAGTCAATGTCATCAAGTTACCACTTCATTGTCAGGTTTGACTGCACCCCTAGCCAGAGTGTCAAGTTGACATAAAATCATCCCGCTACCACACAAGCTATATTAAAAAAAAGAAGGAAAAATTTGAATCTGTCTGTTGAGTTTCAGAATGTATAATTGCAATGTCTCTTTGCTCTGAAATGCACAGGACAGCCTCTGCATTACCTGCCCAGAATGGCATATGCCCATAGGAAGAGCTCAGCAATCCTCTAGCTGTACATAAACTCAGTCTCAAAAAGTTAAAATGCCACAATCCTTTAAAATTATGCTAGATACACGTTTGTTATGAATATGTATATGAGTGGCACAATATTTTCCTATACCCTTCGATAATGAAATCCATACAACCAAAGTATTTCACTAGAATTAAATAAGCTATTGTCTTTTAAAAATATTTGTTTAAATTAAGGCATTGTGTGTGAGATTGTTATTGCCAGGGGCCTTTGAGTAAATTCCTCCTCATGTTGACTCCGAGTGGCCCCAGTGTAGACAATCGAACTGTGCTGTGGCATTTTCAAGACCGGGAGCTCTCAGAAGTAGATCGCCAGACCTACCTGCCAAAGTATCTGAGTGGTTTTCAGCTGCCAACACTTGGGTTAGAAGCCCAATACTTAACCATGTGTGTCACCCAGGGAGACCTATATTCAATCATTAGTTTATTTTAATATTTTATATGTTTAATGGTACTTATCCTTTCCTAAAGTCTTCAAGTGGGCAAGAGAATGATTCAAAATGTCAACTGTTTAAAAATGAGCGAACTATTTTAAGCCTCAGTTTCCTCATCTATGAATAGGAGGTAGTAGAATTTCTCACAAAGTACGCTTAAGCAGCTTAAAGGCAATCAACATGTCAGAAACATTAAAGACTTAATTAAATAGAAATTCTGTTTACTTGCTTTCTGCCATCGAAACATGGGAATTTATATCATTTATAAAACAAAATTTTGTTATGTTTTCAGAGAAGGTTTGTACAGCAAATTTCAAAATGCTGTAATGGACTATGTGTGGGCTTTAACCTAGTGCAGCCTAAGGTACGATCTCCTGTGTCCTCGCTTGAAGGTTGCGGTTTAGAATCTCAGGTGATTCAAGTCCACGTTGGGAAGTAGGAGAATTGAAAAACAGCTTCCACAATGCAGAAGAAAGTCTCTGTAGCACAGTTCATTGAAGAGCAAATTTTTTTAAGTTACATAAAGAGACATTTTCAGACCTCTAATTGCTCCAAACTTATCTGTTAAAGAGTCCTTATGTTCCATTTTTATCCCCTCTCTGACATCAGGAACTAATGCTGCAGTTGAACTGTGTCATCGTTGATCTCAATTGTAAACCATTAGAAGAGCTGGTTTTGCTTTTCACTGCGATTGGGCCATTTCCCTCCTAATCGCTCTAGTGCCTGCAGATATGCACCGGGCAACCAAGAATGAGCTCTTTGAAGGACAACTAGAGGCAGTGAGTGACAGTCGTTGCCTGATAGACCATTGTATTCTCTTTTCACATATTCAAAGTAAGGCTATACATTCAGATATCGCTATTTTTAAAACTCATTCTCCCTTTTTGTTATTTTTGGTAAATTAAAGATAATAATTAAATTTAGTTCACCTATACCTATTTATAATGGACATAAGAGAATCAAGGGATTTTAGGTTTGTCTGACCACTGATGGGAACTAATTCTTCCTCGTCAGCAATAAGAAATGAATTATATCAAGGAAAATGTATAGAGTTTGAATCTTAGAGTTGTACATTAAGACAATTCTAAATCATGCTAATACTTATATTCTTAGATCAAATCTTCACTCCAAACCCGACATCAGGGAGAAAAATAATGGAATACCATTATCCAGCAGAGGACCTTATTGCTAGATTTCACGGATTTATTTGGGAAGCGTCACATATTTGTTGTCATTTAAGCACAAATATATATTGTTTCACATAACCTTCAGTAAAACTTGGCTTATAAATCTGAAAAATACATGTTTTTTAATTTGTGTGGGTTTTTTGTTTTGTTTTGTTAGATTAGAAGCTGCTTTAGGCTTTATCAAGTCCCATCTCTCCTACTTTAAAATGTATTTAGCAGAGAGTGAAACTCTGCACCCTAACTGTAGACTTGAATTAGAAAGAGCACCGTCTTTTAACCTCAGCATCACCATTTCCAGCCCATGCTTTATTTGCTCTAAGTTTGAGTTTCATCATTAGATATAGATATGGATACAGATGATATAGATAAAATAATTTATATACATATGAAGTTAAAAATGAATGAGCTTTCAAGTACCTTTGAGAAACTCTAGTGACCCAATGAGCTAAGTCTTGGGCTATTAACTCACCACACACTGGTTGGAAGAGAGATGAGGCTGTCTACTTCTATCAAGCTTACAGGAACCAACACTTGACGGCGCTCCACCTACCTTGTCCTATAGGGTTGCTATGAGTTGAAATCAACTGAATGGCAGTGAGTTCGTTCTTTGATTTTTCTAAGTCTTCCTGTGTATGCCATTTCTCAGACTGTCAGAAAATATAATGTTATGCATACTCATCATGAGTATATGATTGAATGAATATAGTAAAGGACTGGTGCAAACAACAACAAAAACAGAAAACAGTTGCTTCGTCAATTTTGCCTCCTGGAGACCCCATGTGTGTCAGAGTAGAACAAGTACTGCTCCCTAAGGTGTTCATGGCTGTGATCCTTTGGAAGGGGGTCACTCGGCCTTGCTAAATACATGGACCCTTTTAAAAGGAAAAAGAATATAGGTTGAGTATAAAGCATCTTAGCCAATGGCTCCACCTACCTTTATCACGGCATCATCTTGAGTCATTTAAATAGCCCTAGTTGCATTTCTCTTAAATACCTAACAGTCGAATGTGCAGCCCACTCTAATTCTATTTGCTCCCCAGGAAAATGGGTCAAGTACAATATTCTTGGAGATTTCTTGTGGAGAATAATAAGCCCATTTGATTGGTGTTGATGATCATAATTTTTCATATTTTTTGTTACCTTTTTTAAAAATAAGGACTTCAGGCTCAAAGGTCTTGAGAGGGCATTTCTCTGTAAAGACTTATTTAGCTTTCATGAAAATTTTCCATGTGAGTTTTCATAGATGCAAATGAAAATATTAAAGGTGCTGAATATGTTCATGGAGCAGATTGATATTTTTTCATGCAATAATGTTAATGTGCTCTGTCCTCTGCAGCAGTACCATAATTAAAACTGTTGGCATTTCCATTTAAAACCCAGTCATAAAAAACCTCTCTGAGCAATAATGTGTCATTCCAGGACTCAAACCAGCAGTCTCCACCATTTAGGGAAAATATTTGAGAATGTTCTAGCAGGGGGTCACGTTATAATAAGGTGAAACATTTAGCAGATTTTTCCTTTATTTTACCCTTGATGCTTCTTTGCCCTCTGAAAGCCAATTTCGATCTAATGTGTGATGTTCATAAATAGGACAGACACATATCATGAGTACTGCATTCCTGCTCCAGCTAAGACAGAGAATGTGACTTATTATGTACTATTGTATTCAGTTTCTAGTATCTGGAACTTAAGTAATAGTGGAAGCCGGGGCTTCAAAAATGAAAGAAAGACAGTAATATTACAAATATGAGGGGCCTTCATGAGCAAAGTCCAAGCCAAATCAAATGGCCATGGAGTCAGTGCTGACTCACATTGACCCTGGAGGGTAGGGCAGACCTGTCTGTGTGAGTTCCTGAGACTGGAACTCCTTAAGGGGGTAAAACTCTCTTTCCATGACCCCTCGATTCAATTTCCCCACACATTTTTTGAAGCCATCTTGTACAACGATTGAGATAAAATTGGATATTGAGAAAAGTCATTATAGCCAGTTACAAATTTTGAAAGTATTGGAAAAGCTGATGAACATTGCAAAATTTCTTTTTTAAATAGTTCTTATAAATTATCTGCTTGTCTCACCTCTAGAATGCTTTTTTCTTACACATGTTAGTTGCATGCTCTATAATGACAAATATTTTTAAATTATTTATTTACTAGGGAGAGAATTTAGTCAGTCTCTCTTCCACCACAAAATACTGTGAAATTTTTCTGTAGAAAAGGAGATAGTAAAAATTTTAGGTTTTGTAAACCATAAGGTCTCTGTTACAAAAATTCAACTCAAACTCAATTATATGACCATAGATAATGTGTGAATGGATTAGCATGGTTGCAGTCCAATAAAATGTATTTATGAGCCCTGAATGTTGAAGTGCTTGTAACCTTCGCATATCATAAAATATTTTCTTTGTTTTTGCTTTTGAATCATTTAAAACTGTAAAGACTATTATTTGACTCCTAAGCTGTACAGAAACATGAAGAGTGATTTACTGTCCTTTGCTCTACCCGGGTTGATAGAATTTTTTTATTATTATGGATAATTTTAAGTTACTTGTTGCTTCATAATTCATTGCATATTTGTATTTATGATTGCTGTTAAACTTTGTAAACTCCTAGCACATTCCTTTTTACTTATAAGCATTTCAAGATGGTTTTTAATTTGTTACAATGAAGAATCATATGGTTTCTTTAAATGGAGGACAGTCACTAGCCACTTGTCATTGACAACTTCTATGCACAGGCATAATATAAAGTTTGTTTTAGGCTTTAAAAGAGATTCCATCTCAAATATAATTTAAGGAGAACATTTATTAAGCCTTCAAAGAGAAAGGCACAAGATACATGAGCACAACACTGGGGTCCTCTGGTTGAATTCCAACTGTCAAACTTTTCCCTTGGGAGATTCGGAGGGCTATGGCTGACAATGAAAACCCAAAATTGATTTATGCCATCTCCACTGTGGATTAGGAATCCTGGTTGCATAATGGTTATACTTTGGGCTATGAACTGCAAATTTTACAGTTCAAAACCACCAGTTACTCCTTCAGAGAAATATCAGGCTTTCTATGCTGGTAAAAAGTTGCCATTTCAGAAACTCACAGTTCTACCCTGTCCTATAGGGTCTAGGATTACAATGAGTTGGCATTGACCCTTCAACAATGAGTTTGATATTTATTTTTTGTTTGTTTGTTTATTGGTTTTTCCACAGATTAAGCTTCCACTGTATTCCTTCTGACCATTAACTAAGGATAAGAACAGCCTTGCCCACAGGCAGAGTGCATTACAAAGAGGATTACCTCCATACCTTTCCAGGTGCAAAGACCTAGAGTCAGAAAACAACAACAAAAATGGTTTACATTCAGCATATCCTAAACTGAAAGAACTCAAAAAAATATTCGAGCTTCAAGTTGTAATATGGAAATACTCTATGGGCAGCACATTGAATGATGCAGGAAGTATCCAAAGAAGATGAGAAGAATATTCAGACTCACTGTACCAAAAAGAATGAGCCTGCAGTCCACCACTTCAGGAGGTAACATATCAGCAAGTTCTAATGATGCTGAAGGAAGAAGTTTAAGTTGCACTGAAAGCATTAGCCAAAGCCAAGGCTCCAGGAATTGATGGGATATTAATTGAGACGTTTCAACAAGCTGATGAAGCATGAAAAGTACTCACTTGTCTAGTCCAGGACATTTGGAAGACAGCTACTTGGCCAACTGACGGGAAGAGATCCATATTTGTACTGATTCCAAAGACAGCGACACAACTGAATGCTCCAATTATAGAACAATATCATACACAAGTAAAATTTTGCTAAAGATAATCCAACAATGGTTGCAGGAGGACATTGACCGAACTCACTGTGAGGTTCAGGCTGGATTCTGAAGAGGATGTGGAACAAGGGGAATTTGTCAGATATTAGCTGAAAGCATAGAATACCAGAAAAATGTTCACTTCTGTTTTATTGATTATGTCAGGGCATTTGACTCTGTAGATATACAAAACTATGGATTTTGAGAAGAGTAGGAATTCTGGAACACTTCCTTGTGCTCATGTAGAGCTTGTACATGAATCAGGAGGCAGTTGTGCAAACAGAAGGGATTGCTCCATGGATTAACATTAGGAAAGGTGTGCATCTGGGCTGTCTTCTCATTGTACCTTTTCAATCTGTATGCTGAGCAAATCATCAGGGAAAGTGGGATATAAGAAGAAGAATGAAGCATTAGGATTGGAAGAAGGCTTATTAACACCTTACAATATGCATAGGACACAACCTTGCTTTCTCAGAAGCACTTGAACTCTTGCTGATGAAGATCAAGGATTACAGCTTTCAATGTGGATTACAATTCAAAATAAAGAAGACCAAAATCCTCACAACTGGACCTATACGTAACATCATGGGGAAAAGATTGAAGTTGTCAAGGATTTTGTTGCACTTGGATCCACAAGCAATGCTATGAAAGCAGCAATTAAGAGGTCAAAAACAGAGTTGCATTGGGTAAACCTGCTGCACAAGACTTCTGAGTATTATAAAAACAAGGTTGTTAGTTGGAGGACTAAGGTCCCTGACTCGAGACATGATAATTACAATTGCTTCATATGCATGTGAAAGCTGGATATTGACTAAGGAAAATCAAAGAATCCATGCATTTAAATTGTGATGCTAGAGAAGAATATTGCAATGACTATGAACTGCTGAAAGGACAAACCTATCTGTCTTGGAAGATGGAAGGACAGAGCACTCTTTCAAGGCAAGGAGGGCAAGACTTCATCTTATATACTTTGAGCATGTTGTCAGGAGAAACCAGTCCCTGGAGAACGACATCGTGTTTGGTAGAGTAGAAGGACCCTAGACCAATCTTAAAGCTCTTTTGTCTAACATGCCCCCATTCATGGTCCCATTCCTAATTCTGTAGTCCCACCATTAATTGTGATATATTGATCTACCATTAATCCTGATTTTGTGGCAGTCTCCTTTTTCCTTCCATGTCCTTTTAAAAGTTCTGTATCTAAGCTACCCTGGGATGCCAGTATGACCTTGTGCTAGTGCCCTCCCTCATCTGGATGATGTGTCTCTGCTGACACAGCCGTTATGCGTTGGAGCTCAATCCACAAGGTCAATAATTTGAAGCCACCCGCTGTTCCCAGGGAGGAAGGCAGGATTTTCTACTCCTGTGAGCACTACTACACTTGTAAGTACTCTTATCAGTTTTGGAACCTCACAAAGGCAGCTCGACACCTGCCTTAGAGGTTGCTATGAGTTGGCATACACTAGATAACAGCAGGTTTGATTTGAATATTGTCCTGTTTAAGACAGTAAATGTTCTTAAATTATATGAGATCTGGGTTTCTTTTGTACTCTAAGGGAGATACTTGCAGCTGAGCTATCATCTGCAGCACTATCTACTGCATTCTCTTGATGCTTCTCCTCCAGGACTTACCAGAGTTGAACAATAAATATGTAGGAATTCTAGAAAAAGCTAATGAGAACATATGTAACTCAGTTTACAAATGACATGAAAGGTTCTTTCTTGTTGTTTAACACAGAAAGAACAGTCATCATTTCATTTAATTTGAAAAAGAACCCATTAGAAATGTCTTCTTCTGAGAT
The DNA here is from genome assembly GCF_000313985.2 of Echinops telfairi. Taxonomy (NCBI): domain Eukaryota; kingdom Metazoa; phylum Chordata; class Mammalia; order Afrosoricida; family Tenrecidae; genus Echinops; species Echinops telfairi. The sequence goes on from NW_022111300.1 coordinate 14,200,359, forward strand.
TTTAAATATAATGTGTATGTTTGGACATTGTATTTGACAAAGCTTAGTAGAAAATTTTAGATCACTATCACACAGCCTAATTATAAATTCCAGTTTAATTATGGGATTGTGCATATTTACTTGTTCTAGGAACTATAAGGAATATACATTAATTAAACAGCATAGAACTAAAAGGCTGTATTTATTTTAAAGAAAAAAAGAAATTCATGAAGTCTCTCAAATAGCAAAAGAACACTAAGTGGTCAATTACAAGCTTACAAGAGCAGAGCCTATTCGGACTTAAAAATAATTACAGTCAGCTCACTGGCGTTCTCGGCCCCTTTCACTAGCGCCAGGGGAGGAGGAACGTTACAGGACGAAAGACTCAGGTCCGAGCATTTTCATGCTTTAGAAAACAACCACTGTGCTTTCAAAGATTTCCATAAAATCCCTCTTGTGTAAATAGTCATTGGAAGGTTACTCTGCAGCTCAAGCATCTCGCTGCCCTTTCTCCCTGAGCTTCCTTTGGCCTTCAGACCTTGACAAGGCAGTTATGGTTCTAAAACAGGAGATTTTGTGTGTCTATTGTTTTTCTAATATAAACTTAATAGTATTTTTGGTGGGGGGGCGGTGTTAGTACCGTGATTATCCTGGTAAAGGATAATTAAATGTGTGATAGATTGAATTGCGTCATCCGAGATACGTGTTGTAAATCTAGCCTCTATGCGTGTGGTTAAATCCCTTTGGATGAGTTTGCTGCAGGGCGTGTCTCGAGTTAAATTCTTGTAGGCGATAAAGACTGCATGGGCAAAGGTGTCACAATAGTGATGCGACTTACAGGACATCACCCAGGAGCAGAAACTCAAGACAAGGACCTTCCTCCAACTTACACGGTGAGAACACCGTCCCCTGGGGCAGTAGTTCTCCACCTTCCTCAGGCCGCGGCCCTTGCCTACAGGTCCTCAGGTTGTGGTGACCCCCATCCACAACATTATTTTCGTTGCTACTTCATCATTGTCGTTTTGCTACTGTGATGATTCGTCATGTAAATATCTGATATGCAGGATGTATTTTCATTGTTACAAATTGAACAGAATTACACATAATTAAAGCATAGTGATTAATCACAAAATAATATATAATAATATATTGTGAAATATTTATGTGTTTTCCAATGGTTTTAGGCAACCCCTGTGAAAGGGTCGTTCGACCCCCCACCCCCAAAGGGGTCGCGACCCACAGGTTGAGAACCACTGCCCTAGTGCCAGCCCTCTGAGTTTAGACCACTCGTGTTCTAAGGTGTGAGAAATACATTCCTGCTTGTTAAAGGCTTCCAGTTCTGATATTTCTGTTTGAGCAGTACTAGTTAACCACAACATAATTTGTTACCAAAAGAGGGGCATTTAACAGATACCTAAAATGTGTAAGCAGTTTTAGGACTGGGTAATTGGTTGAGGCTGGGAGAGCTTGATATTACCGGATAGCCAGAGCCTAGGTTGCCCCGAAGAAGCTGTTGATAGAAATATGAACATCAAGGCAATTCTGGTGAGAACAAAGAAGGAAGTAACTAATGCTATGGAAAAAATGATCTGTCATTTTTGAGAAAACATGTTGCTGTAAATCGGGACATTAAAGGTGCATTTGTTGGGGATTTAAAAGAAGATGGTGTACATGGGATTGGACAGTGGATGAAGAGTGATACTTTTTATACAGTGGCAAATAATTTGTCTGAATTGTGTTCAAAGGTTTGGTGGAAGGTAAAACTTGTAAGTTATGAACTTGAATATTTGCCTGACAAGATTTCTAAGCACGATTTTGGGTGTCTTTTGCTTGACCCGTACAACAAAAAATTAGAAAAAGTGCTGGGCTTAGCAATTAACTGTGAAGAATGACAATAGAACTTAGAGGCGTGAAATCTTTCATTGTACAATCTAAAGATATGTGCCCTAGAAGATTCACCCAGGATGTCACTACCTAATCTTGTGTTAAAGAGAGAAAGTCTGTGACAGATGGATCTACCCCACTGCTAACAACAGAAAATCCATCAGGTGAGATAGAAGAGGAGAGAGGAGGGGGAAAATTAAAAGAAAGAACACGTTCTTAAAATAAAAAGAAAGAACACATTTCTTGGAATTTTAGAGGCAGGAAACAGGCCCAAGTAGCTATGTGAGTTGTCCTCCCAGCAAAGAAAGGGGCCGGAGATCAGCAGGACTGTTCACAGGATGGCAGGAAGCAGCCCTGCTGAATGTCAAGGACAGGACCAAGGTCTCCTGCACTTCCAAGGGTGGGTCCACAATGTCCTCAATGATAAAGCCGGGCCTTTGCCACCTTGGTTCCAGAACAAGCGTGTCACTGAGGTGGCACAAATGCCCAAGGCTGAAGGAGTGGGGCTCCTATGTCAAAGGACAGAGGACTGGGCTGAGGAGTGGAGGGCCCAATCAGAAAGACTGCCATGAAAACGGGGCTCCTCAAAACCGCAGGAGCAGAGCCGCACTCCCAGGAGGCCTAAAGGGCAGAGTGGAAGCCCGTGGCTGAGAAGTCTTCCTCCAAACTCCACAAAGCACAGCCAGCATTCAGAACCTCAAGGCAGGGCCATTCATTGCCCAGACAGTCTTAGAAAACAGAAGACGGTTTTCAAGCCTTGAAAGTGAATGCAAATCATTTTTGCTGGATTTCAGACTTATTCGGCGCCTTTTATCCCATCTTTCCCTCGAATTTCTCTCTGTGGTAAGGGAAGTGTCTACCTGGACTCTCCAGAAACAGATAGTTGTAATTTAAGTTTCACAGGTTTACAGATGAACAGCAGTTTTGCTCTGGGATGGAATATGTCCAATGGCCTGTCCATATCTAATTTAGATGCTTCCAAAGATGAAATTTTGGATTTGGAGTTGACTAAAGACTGATGTTATAGTAAAGATGTCAATTTTTAGGGGTCAAAATGTAAAATATTACGGATTGAATTGTCCTCCTCACCGAAAGCAATGTGTTATAAATTCTCACCCTTACACTTCTGGTTATAATCCCATTTGGAAATGAGCCTTCCATTATGCTCATGAGGCAGGATTAGTGTAGGGTGTGTCTTGAGTTAACTTCTTACAAGAGATAAAGATACTAGGTGAAGCAAGCAAAGCGGGAGGAAGAAAGACGACAAGTCATGTGAACACCCTGCAGGAGCAGACAGTCAAGTGGGAGAAGGATCTTCTCCGAACTTTCCGTGAGAAAACCTTTGCTTGGAGCTGGTACTCTGAGGGGAGGAGACGTCTAGCCTACAAAACGATGAGAAACAAACTTCTGCTTGGCAAAGTCATCCATTTGTGCTATTTCTAATTATACCAGCTGTAGATAATCCAGACTAACTCCAAGAAATGCCTATTTTCTAAAAGACTCAGACGTTATAGTAATACAGTAACTGTATAGCTACATTGAATCTTATTAAACTCAATTCTGTACTTGATTTTTAAATATGTGCCCATAGGTTCATATAAGGCATCATCAGAACAAAAAAATCTTACCATAGTGAATGATGGGGGGAGTGCGGAGTTGAGATCCAAAGCCCATTAGTAGGCCACTGGAGATCCCCTTGCAGGGGGTTCTCAGGGAGGAGATGAGCCAGTCAGGGTGCGATGTAACAACGATGAGAAATACACTCTCCTCTAGTTCCTAAATGTTTCCTCCCCGCTCCCACTACCATGACTCGAATT
>NW_022111300.1:14205275-14210888 GCF_000313985.2 Echinops telfairi
AGGAGGGCATAGAATGCCTGGTGGGGTTCAGTCAAGTGCAATGGAACCCAGAAGAAGTATGGAGAGCAGAATGAAGGTTGAACATGATAGTGGAACAGGAGGAAATTAAAAGGAAATAGTGGAAAAAACTAGGAGGCAAAAGACATGTATAGAGGTATACACATAGGCATATATATGTAAATATATTAATATATAACATTATGGATATAAGCTTATGTACATATATTTAGGTTAAGTATTAGAGCAGCAGACAGACATTGGACCTCTACTCAAGTCCTTCCTCAATGCAAGAATACTTTGTTCTAGTAATCTGGCATTCTGTGATACTCACCCAACCAAAAAAATTGCTGAAGACAAAACGGGTGCATAAGCTAATGTGGTGAAGAAAGCTGATGGTGTCCTGCTACTACAAGATATAATGTCTGGGGTCTTAGAGGCTCGAAGTTAAACAAGCAGCCATCTAGTAGGGAAGCAACAAAACCCTCATGGAAGAAGCACACCAACCTGTGTTATCACAAGCTGTCTATAGGATCAGGTATCAGGCATCAGAACCATTTTGATGTGAAAAAGGTGGGGGGTCGGAATGGAGACCCAAAGTCCATCTGTAGACAATTGGACATCTCCTCAAAGAAAGGTCACAAGGAAGGGATGGGCCAGTGTGTTAGACAGGGTTCTCTATAGAAACAAAAACCAGAATGCTAATAATTTTATATATATTTATACAGATAGATAGATATAACATAAGAAATAAACAGTTAATTAGATTATAAAGCAGTACAAATGGGCTCAGTGCAACTTACTCTGGTAAGACAGTTGTGAGATGCTGGCAGTCCTTCAAGTCTTGAGGTCCGCCGGGCAGTCCTCTGTAGAGAGATTCAGGCTATCTGGGCACAGGCAGCAAACAGCAAGACAGGTCACCAACAGTCAGCCAGATGACAGGGACCGACAGTCCCCAGTTGAAGAGATGTAAATTCCAATAGTGTGGCAAAGCAGGTCTTGAAGGAACCTCAAATTAGAGCAACACAGTCCACGGGTTTGGTGTCCCACAAGTAGTGTAGCTTGCAAATGGAGGCACAGAACAAGCAAGGCAGCCACACACTGGTCCGATGATCAAGAAAGGCAAAGCTTGCCGAGCCATTTATCTCTAGCCCCTTCAATTAATCCCACATGTGTTTATCAACCAGGTTGGCACAATAACTATCTCAGCCAGCCAGGGTACAGTATAGCACTGACAAAACACACATTCCTCTAGTTCTTTAATGCTTCCTTCCCCCTACTATTATGACCCCAATTCTATCTTTCAAATCTGGATACACCAGAGCATGTACACTGGTACAGATAAGAGCTCTCAACATACAGAATCCAGGAACTGATAAACCCTTCAGGACCAGTAATGAGAGTAGCAATACCATGAGGGTAGGGGAAAGGTGGGGGGAAAAGAGGGTGAAAGGGGGAACCGATTGCAATGATCGACGTACACCCCACCAGGCCCCAGGGGATGAACTTCAGAAACATGGATGAAGGGAGACAGTAGACGTTGTAAAATATGAAAATTAAAATAATTTATAAATTATCAAGGATTCACAAGGGTGGGATGGGAGAGGAGGGAGGGGGTGGAAATTGAAGCTGATACCAAAGGTTCAAGTACAAAGAAAATATTTTGGAAATTATGATGGCAACATATATACAAATGTACTTGATAGAATTGATGTATAGCTTGTTATAAGAGCTGTAAGAGCCGCCAAAAAATGATTCATTAAAATAAAACGATACAAAAAGAAACTTTCTTTCCCTTCTCCTCCCTTTAAGCAAGCATCCTCGCTTGTGTGCACTTGTACCTTGTAGCTGTTAACAGCAAGATTAGAGACATGATTTAATTGAGAGCTGAGTAGTATCCTAATAAAGTATAATCGCATAATACTTATTTATCTATCATAACCACATTAGGCAGTTAATTTCTTTGTATACTTCTATTAATAAGTAATAAACAATTTACAAACACATGAGGGCTTTGGGGAATATATTTGTAGAAAATGTTTAATTAGGCAATGATGTGAGTTTTGACATCTTTCTTCATGGTTCACAGATACTTTTGTTGACACAGAGCTTCAGCAGTTTGATGAACAGAAAATCTTATTTCCCCAATCTTAAAAAACAGTATTACAAGGTCACACGATGGTGAGAAATATATTAAAAGTTTTTATTTCCGCTATTTGCTCAGAAAGTCAAAAATATCGAATAATACTGAAAAACAAACATGCGAACTCAGAGCAACCTAATAGAATAGAGTTACCCCTTTGGGTTTCTGAGACTGTCAATCTTTACAGGAAGAGAAAACTTCATCTTGACCTTGTGGTCAGCTGTCCAGTACATTTTCTACTCCACTACCAGAGCTCCTGTGCTAAAATATACCCATCACAAAATGAGATGAGTAGGTGAAGAATAAAATCTACTGTGGATCCAGGACATCCCCCCTTTAATTGGGATTTAAGTTGGAGGCATAAACATCTTGCTTCGCGGCCTGAAGCCATCACCTAGTTCTTCATTCGTGTTGTCAGACTTGGCATTAATGTATGTTACCATTGTCCTCTGTGCTTTGTTGTACTCTTTAGTCCACACAATTCTACAATGAAGACATATGGAAATCACCGGCACAGGATAGATTTCTTCAATGCCTCATTTTGAGGGGAATAAAGTATTAAATTCTAATTATTATCTGGAGTCCCTGGTGGAACAAGAAGTTAAGTGCCAACGATTAAAAGCATGATGGTTCAAACTCCCACAGAGTTGCCTCTGTTGACCGGCCAGACCATCTGCTTGCAAACAGTCCAAAAACTGAAAACCCAAACTCACTATGATCCAGCCAATTCTACCTCATCACAACCCCGTAAGATGGAGTAGGACTGCCCCTGTGGCCTTCTGGGGCGGTAACTCTTTTCAGAAGTAGAAAGCCTCATCTTTCCCCCACAAAGCAGCAGGTGGTTTCAAACTGCAGACCTTGCCAATAGCGTAGCCAGGAAAGCACTATGGAGCAGTTCTAGTGTATGCATACGGTGTGTGAGGCTGGGTGATCTGGAGAAACAAAACCAGCCACAATGATATATATAGGAAAGAACTTTATGTCAAGCAGGAATTTTGTATCAAAAAGGGCACTTCTCTTTGTCCGCCAAACTCAAAGAAGATTTTAAAAGAACACCAGTTAAGGATACCAAGACTAATGTCTTGATATACTATGAATTGAATAATGAAGAATCTTTGGGCAAGGGTTTGAGAGATGGAAACATCACCTTCTGAAGTGTACAGACTTCGATGTAGCCTAGTTTGCGAAACAATAGTATCACATTGTTATATTTTTTGTGTAATACAAATTCCTAAGATTTTATTGTAATTCCTTTTGACTTACCCTTGTACTCTAAAACATATTCACACAAAGTTAACACTAATGGACCTTCGTGTGTTTGGAAATAAATGTTGTAAAGGTTCAGAAAGGTTTCTTTGATTCAAAAGTGAGATGGGCTCTCAGACTCGGAGCTCTGAAGAAGGGATTGAAGTCTCTGGGCCTGGAGACCCTAGTTCCTCTTGCCTACAAACCACTACATTGCCCAACGTAATCTCTCTGATTAGACTTTCTCTCCACAAATATGTTACCAGAGGAGCCATTAGACCTATGACTTGTCTTAGTCTCCCCAAAGTGGTGATTTGTCAGCTATTCTGAACCATTGCATAAGCAAGCACCTTGGTTATTTGACTCCATCTAAGAGCTCCTGAGAAGAAAGAGCTGGTGATCTGTTTTGAGAGGTGACACCGTCGAAAACCCTACAGAGTACAGTTCTGTTACTCACACACGACGACACCATATAGTCAAGACATTTGTTCATATTCCAAACATACTACACGAAATGTCATGGAAGCAAGATCCAGGAGTTGCAAGTAGAAGGAAATGAAACTTTGGCAGTAGTTGTGCCTTCAGTACTCAAGGAAGCAAAGACTCAGCCCATGGCCTCGTCTACCGGGCTATATATACCCCACCCCCAGTTCAGGCTCCGCGAGTCTCAGAAGCATCTTGACCATGACTGGGTCAGGTAGCTGTTAATAAATAAGCAACTTAGGAATGATGATGATTCTTCCCTTGTGTGGTTGAAAGGCAACAACACTTGGTGACTTGTCAGGTGCTACGTGCCTGTAATCTCAATACCATAGTCCCCGCCTTCTTGATGATTTGTTTCTTTAACATAATTCACAGAGGATATTTTCTCAGTCTTGTATAAAAGGTTAATAACAGTGCTTTTTCAAATACTTTGTTCTTTTGTGTGTCTCATGCTATATATCCCAGGGAGAAATCATGCACATATTTGCTATTCAAATGCAGCTTTAGGAAAAGCCCCTTCCCCCTAATGCCCTTTTACCACTTAACACTGCCCTTTATGCTCGCCTCTCTCTCTCCCATAGAGGGATGCTGAAGTGCTCCTTTTGGGGACTTGTGATCATTTTTGTTTTCTGTAGAAGTGAAAGGAATACAGAGCAGAGACCCACAGAAAGTGGTACTTCATTCTGCTGTTCTGATGCTCAGATGCCCATTGCAATCAGACCAAATTACACGATGAGTTTTGAGGATATGTATATACCATATAAAATCATATAGACTCCCAAGCACTATGACAGATAAATGAATTTTGTTGTCATTATAATATATCAGAGCTTGGATTGTTCGTGAAAAGAGGAAATAGTTGACTATATTTTATAAATTTGAAATGATAAGAAATCTTATCCTGGAAAAATACAATGACTCTGTAGGGTCAGTCAGAAGGGGTGTGAAAATATCAACGTGCCTTAATATAACCGAGTACATGTATAAAAGAGGTCGGATGGTGCTACCCAGTAAGCATTGGTGTGCTAGCTACAAGCTAGTTCTTCAAACCCACCAGCTATTCCATGAGACAAAGCAGCGGCTATCCTCGCCCGTAATGACTTTTAGTTCCATAAACCCTCTGCAGGATATGGTTGCCATGAGTTGAATGGCCTTAACCGTTAAAAGGTTTGGTTTGGTTTGTTTTTAAGTAAGCGTATCTCATTCTTTCACTGCTCCAAACACTAGTAAGCTTCTTCTGTTAATTATTTTAATAATTCATTACTTTGAAGATATCCTTAGAAAAATAACTTGCTGTTTTCAAGGGTTACATGTTTATATGAATGTTCTTTTAAATTTTTTTAACTGTGAACTGTGTGAAAGTTTACAAACAAATCAGTTTTCCATTTAACAATTCATACGTGTTTTCCATTCAATAACCCATCTGTATATTGCTTCACATAATTCTTTGCAATATCCACAGTGTAAGATGACTTATCCCACTTCTTCCATGTGTTTCCTATTTCCATCCTGCTTTTCCTAGTTGTGGTGGTTATATAATCTGTTGTCAGTCTGAGAGGATTACACGTGAAGGGGTGGAGTCTAACCTGCCAATCATTGTATAGCCTATGAGGCCTCTGTGTGGGCATGGCACACAAGTTAACATGTTAATTGCTATTCAAATGCAGCTTTAGGAAAAGCCCCTTCCCCCTAATGCCCTTTTACCACTTAACACTGCCCTTGTGTGGTTGAAAGGCAACAACACT
>NW_022111300.1:14210988-14284165 GCF_000313985.2 Echinops telfairi
ATGATTTGTTTCTTTAACATAATTCACAGAGGATATTTTCTCAGTCTTGTATAAAAGGTTAATAACAGTGCTTTTTCAAATACTTTGTTCTTTTGCAACAACACTTGGAAGCCAGCCCACTGCACTGCTCTGCCTACCAGTCTCAGAGACTCGGTGCTCCTGTATCTCAGAGTCTCCTTGCTTCAAGTTAATTGAAGTTAAAATTAACTTAAAACAAGTTAATCATTCATATTTGCTTCTATGTGTTGTAGAAATCAGTACCATATTTTGTAAGGGCTGTTTGAATTAAATACAGATACTGGGCATTTGGATAAATTATACATTTAGTATCATACAGCTCTCTTTTCTCTTTTTAAATAGAGATTTTCCCATGTTTATCTATGCTTACAGGATTTGTAAAAAAAATTTTAAAAGATGCATAATGAAGCTGAACTTGGCAAAATAGAGTTCTGAATCTTCAATCACAATCTATCTCTTCCAGCCTGGACAATCCCAATATATCTAGCCTGAGACCTAACTTTGGTTCTCTTTTACTTTAAACAGTTGTGAAAATGGCACAGGCTTCCCTGTCTGGCCTCCTATGGCTACACAAGGTAGAAGGAGAATCCAAATCCTCACAAGCCCAAGGCCGACTTCCTTCTTGACCCTTTTCTGACACCCACTGTTCCTCCTAAGACACTCCACATTGCTTGGTGTGACAGCCCATTACAATCTGACAGGCACCACAGAGAATGTACCCACCATACTCAGCAGTTAGGGAGTCTACTAAGGAGGTTGACCAGATCTCACAAGTCAGCACCAGTAAGCAGGAGAGACATAGGCATGGGTCCTCAGCAACACCTCTCCTCAGCCAGGAGTTGAGTCTCTCTAGTCCTCAGCCCCTCGGCCACGTGATCCCTTGACCTTGACCTCCATGGGCCAGGAAGCCAGCCCACTGCACTGCTCTGCCTACCAGTCTCAGAGACTCGGTGCTCCTGTATCTCATAGTCTCCTTGCTTCAGCTTCGGCTCGTGGTCTGGCTCCTTAGTTCTGTCCCATGATCTCCACGGGACCACCTCTGGCCTCTGGTCTCCATTTTCACTACTTCAGACACAGGTTTCAAACATACTCTACCGGTGACTCTTAATCCTTAAAGGCCCTGAGATTCTTCTCTCAGTTCCTGCTTCTGAGATGGCTCAGCCTTAGAACCAGAGGAGTGGTACCTGAAACTGACCAGTCCCTCTATATGTTCCATATACTCGCTTGACATGGTCCCACCTAATCATTCGGTGGGAGTAACAGAGACCTAGATAGCAGAGTAAGACATAGATACCATAGTAAGTCATTTCACTTCACTGCAACAGCAAATCGCAGTTCTAATCGCTAGACCCCACCTCTTAAACTTCCTGTGGGATAAAAATACCTAACTTCATGGTCAGGTTGTAGGGTATATCTTTTTCTTTTTCTGACAGGAGTCACTGTCAGAGACTGGAGTGTTTGCTTTTTATTCAATATTGGGACGTTCAGTCCATCCACGTATCTCAGGAAGGTGTGGCAAGGATTGTGTGATTGTTCTTGATTCAGAACCCCTCTCCCCCCCACCCCACCCCCACCCCCGCCCACTCAGTGGGCACAGAGTGCATGCTTTAATGCAGGATGCAGAGTTTGCTGATCAAGTAGATGCCCATAACAAGAGGAACATGCCAAGTCTATCTGTAAAGATGGTCTCAAAGAAGCAATCAGGTACACATCTTGGAAATTAGTTTCATTGGAAACTACTTTGATTCAGATCCTAGTGGTTAACAATTAGATTTTAAGACACACACATATGTCAATCTTGGTTTGTGCTTTTTGATATAGTAAGGTTGCTCTTCTTTTTTCCTTCCAAAGGAGATTTAGCAAGTTTTCCTTTGAAAGCCTCTTTCTTAGGGAAGTATTCTAGAATGTAAAGTTAGCTTGCATTGCTACTGAATAGCATCAAAGAAATACTCCTATGATTCATAATGCATAAGGAAAAACAGAGGTTCTCTGCTCCCTGATTTACATTTTCTGGTTTAATCAAATGCCAAACAGTTTTATTTGACATGGACCCTCACAAGAACTATTTTTTCCAGCCAAGTACTAGTTGATGAGGATACAGCAAGGAACAAAACATACAAAATTTCTGTTTTTATGAGCCATGGGGGTGGGAGAATAGGCAACTATACATGCACATATAGAACACTTAATCGATAGACTAAATAGGTCAAAGGAGAAAGATCATTGAGGAGGGTTCTGGGTGGTCAGGGCAAGCCTGTTGAGACAGTTTATTGTGCCAGCCTGGCTGATAAATGCAGGGGGGATTGACTGAGGGGCGGAGAGATGGATGGCTTGGTGAGCCTTGCCTTTCTTGTCTCTCGCTCTGTGATCATCGGACCAGTGTGCGGCTGCCTTGCTTGTTCTGTGCTTCAATTTAAAGGCTACACAGCCTGTGGGATGCCTAGCCTGTGGACTGTGTTGCTGTAAGTTGAGATCCCTTTAAGACTTCTCTGGAACTGGGGACTGGCGATTGGTGACCTGCCTTGTGATTGGCTGCTGTGCTGACATTGCCTAGCTCTCTCTACAAATAGAGGAAGATCTGGCATCAGATAGAGACTTGAAGGACTGCTAGTCTCTCAACTTTCTCTCACGGACGTGAGTTGCACTAAGCCATTTATAGTGCTTCTAATTTAACTGTTTATTTCTTGTATTGTATATTTATCTGTCTATGATTTAACATTTCATTTCTCATTATATATTAATTACCTTTATAAATAAATATATTATATTATCAGGAATTTGGTTTTATCTCTCTAGAGAACCCTGTCTAACACACCTGTCAAAGGAGAGCCCAGAGTTACAGGCCATGAAGAGGGAAAGAAGTGGTTGGAACAAAACATTTTATTTATTATGAAGATAAAGCTAAAATTATTTGCTGATAGCTAGGTGTGGAGCAGAAGGAAAAAGATAAAACAAGGATAACACCAAAGCTTTGAGAATTAGCAACAGGAAGTGTGAAGTTCCCATTTATGGATATTTTTCTGTAAAGGGTTTACTACATACATTCCCTTCTAAAGATGAGGCAGCTCTGGATCCCGTACAGAGAACACCATGGAAAAGGGTGGTTTTCAGCTAAGCCAGTAAAACTCTGAGGCGCCACACCAAGTCATATAAGTAGTGGTAGGGCCCTTACCAGGCCCCAGCTTGTCTTAAACCAAGCGCTTGGCAGCTCAGGAGTGGAGCAGAGTCTTCTCCATCTGCAGGCCAGGGTGTGAGAGCGCTGCCCCGCCACTCTATGGACACCAGCCTTCCCACTCCCACAGGGAGCAAAGGACCTGCCTGCTTCCAGGCCTCCACATTTTGGAGATTCCTGCTGCTCTGTCCCATGTCTATATGGGGAGGTCCAGCCCCGGGCAAGTGCAGGATGCAGAACACATCTCAGCGTCTCTCCTGAGTACCACCACCCGTCTCTCCTGAGTACCACCACCCGGCAGCATATGGTGTGTGGGTGAAATTAGGTTACAAAGAACATCAAGGACAACCTTGGAGGAGAAATAAAATCATCCCGAAAAGGAAACATGCTGGTGGAATAGAGGGGGAGTGGGAGATGATAAAGAAGGTGTTGGCGTGCTGATTGCATGTACAAGGAATCGGCGGCTGGCCATCTGGCTATTGTTTTTCAAAAGTTTCTCTACAGACGACTAAGTTTCAAGCTGAGTAGGGAAGGGGAAGGAAAAGGAAAAACAAACAAACGTGCTGACTGTCCACTGTGCGGAGCCAGGCACTGGACGTGGTGTTTTCTGTGCATGTTCTCAACACTGTGAAGCATTTGAATGATGACACCTATTGTGTAGCTGCCTTCATTCAAGCTAAGACATGAGCTTAACTGAGCACCAGCAGGTCAGTGTGGAAGAGACGGGAGACAGATAGAGTGCCTCGTGAGCGCGCAGGAGTGAATGCATCCAGTGTCATACCAGAGATGACATCTCCCTTCAGTTCACGGTCCCCCTCCCTCTGCGCCATCAGCATAGGGATGTGTTTGAATATAGGGCCACTTCTCGAATGCAGTGGCAGATGTAGGGATTGTGTGTCTTCTACAGTCATTTCCACCAAAACGGGAGCAAAAGTTGAAAGGGGTGGTGGGTGGGGATGGAGACCTGTTGCTTATAGATTCTCAATATTTCCCCTGGGAGATGCTCCCTTCAGTAGATTATTGGGTTTGCTGCTTCAGAGAAAGCCCCAGGGATTCTGGTGTAGAGTTGGGCGCAGGACAGACACCCTGCCACCCATGGTCTGGTACAGGGGGTGGAGCTCCTGCCTGTTCTCTGCCATCCATTTCTCAGAGACACTGGCCTGAGAGTTTCTAAAGTACATTCGGGTCTCCGAATAGCTTTAACTCATTGAGTCATTCAATTAACATTTATTCTTAGCAGAGACAATTCGTTAAGCATGAAACTTGACAAGGAATGGGGTAATAGTAATAATATTAAAATAATTTTTAAAACTACAAAATCATTACCTATGTGGGACATAACACAAACTAAAAAACTGTGAAAAAATCTATGCCACATCAGTAATGACTTTGTAATTTTTATTATTTTAATATTATTACCATTAACCCCATTCTTTGTCAGTTTGTCAGTCTCTGATGACTTGCATGTTGCTGTGAAGTGGAAGGCATGCCACTGATATTTCAAATACCACCAGGGTCACCCAGCATGGATAGGTTTCAGTGGTGCATCCAGGCCAAGAAAGGAAGAGGAAGAAGGAAAAGGCAGTCTACTTCCGAAAGATTAGCCATTGAACACTTTATGAACAGCCAGAGAAAACTGTAATAATAAAGTGCCAGAAGAAGAGCCCCTCAGGGTGGAAGGCACTCAAACTATAACTGAGGACGAGCAGCCTCCTCAAAGTAAAGTTGATCTTCATGATGTAGGTGAAGCAAAGCTTCCATGACCTTCATTTGCTCATGGTGCATGACTCAAAATGAGAAGGAATAGCTGCAAACAGTTATTAATGATCATAATATAGAATGCACCAAATGTGAATCTCAGAAAATTAGAAATCATCAAAAATGAAATGGATTGCATAGAGGTCCAGATCTAGGTGTTGAGGAGATGAAATACACTGATACTGACCATTTTGAATCAGAAATCATATGGTTTACTATGGCAGGAATGACAAATTTGAGAAACAGCATTTCAAAATCTATCTTTAAATTCAATGTTGTATGTGCTAGAGTAATATCTCTCTACACTCCAGTAAGGAAAACCAATTAAAACAACTATTATTCAAATGCATGCTTTTTTGGGGGGTGTGGGGGATGTTAATCACATGGCCATGGTGGCTGGCACAAAATTAAGCAATCCTAGAAGGCTAGAAACTACTTTTAAGTCAAAATAAGCCAATGATTAAGAAACTGAAGAATTCTACCAATTTCTTACAAATGAAATTCATCAAATATGAAATCAAGAGGCAAGATGCATTGGTAATATCTCATAATTTAAATGCAAAAGTTGAAAACCATGAGGAAGGATCAGCAATTGGAAAATATGGCCTTGAAGATAAAAATCAAGTTGGAGAGGACATGATAAAATTTGGTAAAACCAACAGGTTCTTCATTGCAAATACATTTTTTTCAACAACATACATGGTGACCCTCCATGTGGACCTCACCAGGTAAAATACACAGGAATCAAATTACATCTGTGGGAAGAGAAAATGAAGGCTCACTCAATATTATCAGCTGAAACAAGGCCAGGATTTGACTATAGAATTTGTTCAGATGTAAGTTCAGGTTGTAGCTGAAAATATTTAAAACAAGTGCACAGAGCAAAAATACAACCTTGAATATATCTCATCTCAAGAAGAGATTTGACTCACTGTAAATTAATCACTGAAGTCCAGACAGGTTGTGAGATGATATTAAGAACATTCTACATGAAGAAAGCGAAGGGTTGTTGGAAAAGACAGGAAAGAAAGTAAAGAGCAAGTTTGTTGTCAAAAAAAGAACCTGAAACTTGGTCTTGAATGTAGTGTCACCGAAGGGAAAGAAATACTTGATGACGTAAAAGCGTGGAAGGAAAACATGTAAGGCAGCTGAAGAAGACAAAGTGAAGCATTATAATAAAATACGCAAGGAGTTGAAGTTAGAAAACAAAAACATATTCAGCATCTTTCCAGCTGAAAGAACTGAAGAAAAATTCAAGCCTTGAGCTTTGATATTGGAGTCATCTAAGGGTAGAATATTGAATGATGCAGGCCATCAGAAGAAGATGCAAGGTATAAAGGGTCACTGTATCAAAAAGAATTGGTTTGCATATGATCAACAACTGAAGAGTATTGCAATCTGCACTGAAGACATTAGCAAAAAACAAGTGTTCAGGAATTGATGGACTATGAATTGCAATGTTTCCAAACCTGATGCAGTGCTGGCGGCACTCACTGATCCATACCAAGACATTTACAAGGCAGCTCCCTGGCCAACTGATTGCAAGAGATCTGTGTTAGTAGCTAGTCCAAAGAAACACAACCTAACAGAATATAGACATTGTCATATAAAATCATTATATTACACACAAGTAAAATCTTGATGATGATAAAAAGTTTTAAGAAAAAGATTATGGAATGATTCCATAGGAAACGAGAGAAAACAATCAACATATTGCTCTGGACAAATCTGCTGCTAACAGCGCTGAAGAACAATGAGGGGAATGAGGTGCACCTGATGCAAGCCATGCGATTTTCAATCACCTCTTCTGCGTCTGAAAGCCGGACTGAATCTGGAAGATCATAGAAGAATTGATGCCTCTGAGTTGTGGTATTGATGCAGAATATTGAAAAGACTGTGGACTGCCAAAAGAACAAACAAATCTGTCTCGGAGAAAGTAGAGTCAGAATGCTTCTTAGAAATGAGGATGGTGAGACTTCATCTCCAGTGCTTTGGACACATGATTGAGGGAGACTGGTCTCTGTCAAAGGACTCCCTATTTGTGGAAGTGGTCAGCAAAAATAAAGGAGATTCTCAAGGTGAATGACACAGTGACTAGAACAGTGAGTTCACACACAGCAACAATTGTGAGGCTGGCACAGGATCAAGCAGTGGTTGGGCTTATTGTACACAGGGCCACGAACCAACACAACTTACCCATTAACATAGCCTGGGATTTTTTAAAGGCATTTTTCCCCACACACTCACAAAAAGTCAAAGGGTTAGTTTAAGCTACATTAATGTGAAAGTTCTCCTTTATTAGTGATGAAAAACAGAAACTAACCGAAAATTTAACTGCTCAATGCTTAAAACCAGTTCCTGAAATTTTTACTTTTAAAGAGGTAATTGAGAACATCAAATATTTAGAATTTTCTAAGTATATAAAAGCAAACGGAGCAGCTTGGTCCTAATCATTTTTGTTTTCCTTTTGAGTCCCCTAGGTAATAGAATCACCCTTTTACCTAAGAAATGTATCTACAACTGAGAAATATTTCATAATTTTGATGTATGACTTAACAAAACAACCAGAAAACATATTTGTTTATGTTGTGAATTATTCCCCTTTTGTATATTGGTGATTTTTAGTTGGCACAAATAAACACTAAAAGATTAAATGGAAGGTCGAGGAGAGGTTAAACTCACCCAGAGGTGCTTTGGAAGAAAGGCCTGGAGACCTACTACCCAAAGGTGACAGTCATTGACACTCAACGCTCTGCAACACGTGAGCTCGCCGTGAGTCAGGATCAATGGACAGCAAATGCCTGGTTTGTGTTTTTATACATTTGTGATCCTGTTCCTTTCCCATATCACATTTACATTAGCAGGAGAGAAGAAGAATATTAAGACTTTGGTTGTTGATAGCTTACATCGCTCTCTCCCACCCACTAGTGTATAAACATTAGTTTATCGCCAATGTCCTTGTTCATTTTTCTTACTTCTTCAACCCCATCCTGGATGCTATCTATCCCCTTGTTGTCCTACTTTTTTATATTTTGGTTTGTTTGTTTGTTTGTTTGTTTGTTTGTGGCAGAGGGAAACAACTTTTTCAAATCCAAAATACTGACAAAGATATAATGGGGCACGTTGCTGAAATGTATAGTTAAGATTGGACGCAGGGAAAAACAAGATGTGCTTGGAAGAGTGAAATCAGCCAGGCCGCCTCCTTTCTTTGAGTCCTCCAACTTTAAGGAAGGTTCTGCACAGTGCCTTGCCATAGCCTTCACACTCTGCATGTGAAGGTGGTAAAATAACACCAGCTGTTGCCTTCAAAGACTTCAAAGCAGAGCCGGAGTAGGTAAGAAACCACTTCATCCATCACACCCAAAGCACTTTACACTTCAGAAACGGCTGAATCCATTTAAGTCAGATTGAATATTTGTAATTCGTGATATTTGCAGTGTGTATTGTGTTTCATCGGCAAAATGCCTCTGTCTCTATGAATGCAAAGAGAAAAGATGCAGATAGATAATTCAAGCCAAGTCTAAGCACTGTGTTTTCAAATACATGTATAAGTCTTCAGGCTTTTGCTTCCCATTGTTTGGAGCTTGAAACATTTTCTCAACATTTGCAACCAAGAAAGGAAGACTAGTTTCACAGGATTTCACAGAATTTTCTCAACCTGTTTCTGATCAAAGGTCAGCACTGAGACGTCCCACTGAGTGATGGGAAGGAGAATTGATACCTTTGGGGGATACGTCCTTTCCCAGCCCAGGCAGTGTTTTGTCTACCAACCAGTGCCATAGAGCTGTGGCTCTTTCACCTTGCTTCCCGTCGGAATCCCTGGAGAACTTTTATAAATGCCTGTATAGTTCCCTGAGCCTCACTATAGACTTGGCAAATCAGGAACTCTCAAATGAGCCCTATGCCTGTGAATATCTTTAAAACTCCTCTCGGGTGATGTTGACAAGCAGGCATTTTAGGAAACAAACCTAGAATAAAGACTCTATTTTCCCTAATGGGTCTATCCCTTCATCAATCACATCCTTATTCCTACAGCAGATACTTCCTAGCTTCCTTTGAACTAGCTCATGGCGACAGACATACGATAGAATGAAATGTTTCCCCATCTTGGACCATCTCCTTGATTGATACTATGCCGTGGTCCATTGTTGTGGCCACTGTATGTTTTAAGTACCCTGTTGGAGTTGTAGGATACTCGTGGGACTTCTAATGGCAAGGCTGGAGGTTCAAACCCACCAGTTACTTTGTGGGAGAAGCATGAGACTTTATGCTCCCATAAGACTTGGAGTCTCAGAAATTCTTTAAGGTCACTATGGAAAGGAATCAACTCAATGGTAGTGAGTTTGACTTGATTTAGTTTGTTCTAACCTAGGAGGCTCATCTTCTAACATTATCTATGAACATTATTCTGCTATGATCCATAGAGGTTACATTAACACATCTTTATTCCTAACCTGCCTTAGTCAGAAGCTCTGCTGAAATCCATCCACCACTGTTAGTTAGCATTTGAAATGCCAGAGGCACAGTTTCCAGTATTATAGCAATAGCCAAGCCAGAACAATAGAACAAACTGGCAGATGGGTGGTGGGTAGCATTAGATAGCATATATTAATAAATTCTTATAATTTAAACTGAAGATTTATATTAGAAATCTCAGACTCCCTGGGAATCTTTCTCATCATTACTCCTGACTTTTTTTCAGACTGATCATTGAGAGTTACTATATGAGCACATAATATCTTGGCTTGCCTTAGTCAGCCCTGTTATAGTTAATCTGGTGTTAATGTGTTACTACTTTGTTCATATTTCAAAGCTGGAACCTCTCCAAGTACCTTGGCCTTCTTTCTTCCGCCGTGCTTTCCAATCTCAAATGGTTCTCTTTGGTCTGGTACTCCCTGAGGAGTACGTGGCGCCTCCTCAAGGAGGCATGGATGCCTCAGACTCCAGGAAGAAAAGAGTGTGAGCACTAAATTACATTTGTTTTCATGCCCCTTATAATCATTCATCACAGAATGTAGTGGATTATTTGTCCAGACTGGGATTTTTGTAGTGGTCAAAAATTGTGGGAAATATGACATGTTTAAAAGTCTTTTTATAAAGTGTTTGGAAATGATGATGACAACATACATACAAGTGTGCTTAATACAATTGAGTTTTAGAGCATTAAGAGATATGTAAGAACCCCCAATAAAATGATTCATATAAATATTAATTTTATCCATTTGATCCGGGTCACTTTTTTGCCTGGATGTGTTCTTCATTACTATTCTTTTCAGAACTTCCCCGGCACAGACTCAGATCCCAGAAGGTGCTATACAGCTGTCCGACCTCCAAGTTTCTCATTTAAGCAATGTCCTACACTCCCCATGCCATACAGCTGTGACATTCATGGCTCCGATAACAGTAACACTAACTGTTCCTGCATCAAAAGGAGAACACAATCGCATTTTCGAAAGCACTGGCAAGAAAGAGATGCTGCAGGGGAAAATGTGAAAATTAGATATGGAAAATCGA
The DNA here is from genome assembly GCF_000313985.2 of Echinops telfairi. Lineage (NCBI taxonomy): Eukaryota > Metazoa > Chordata > Mammalia > Afrosoricida > Tenrecidae > Echinops > Echinops telfairi. Next base: position 14,221,451 of record NW_022111300.1, read on the forward strand.
GATAAGTTTTCACAACAATTAAAGGTGCGGTGATAAAGTTTGTCGGTTCACATTGAATAAAGTTCCAAATAGTTTTATTTTTTAGGGGGGTAGGTGGGTGGAGGGATCATTCAGAACTCTGGTCATTCAACCCCTTGAGGGACCGTTCCAGAGAAGTTATGTCTTGGCAGAAGGCAAAGACTAGTGGCATGAAAGAGTCCTCATGAACTCCCCTTCTTCAACTGACATGGATTGTGCCTTCCTAGTTGGCTAAGGGCACGTCTTTTCTTTCTCTGGGAATTAAGCAGAATAACAAATAACACATTGTGTTCACAGCCAGCCACAGAAGAAACTTCCATATGTGTCTGTGTTGGAATAGAAATACTAGGGGCTTAATGTGAGACCTCAAATTCTTCTCTTATTTCTCAGCATTCTTACCGGCCCCAGAGGAAATGCAGCCACAAAAGCGTTACAGAATAATGGAAGGCTGGAGGCGGTGTATCCATACATGTGTGCCCACATGCAGGCAGGGGCAGCACAGGCTCTTTTATTCCACACCAGAATCGGCTGCTTGTTAAAGAATTGAATATCACCAATAATACAGAAAGAAATAGAAAGCAGCCTCCATCTTTTATGCCCATCTGTAGGCATGAAAGTACAAATCAAAATCCCTGAATCCACCCAAATCTAGACATCCATGTGCTTTCTGGAACAATTCACGGAGTTAATACACCAATCAATGTCTCTACTTAAATGAGATAAAATAGCCTTTATGCCCTATGTCCGTGTTATCTGACCAGCCAACAGGAATATGCTTTAGCCTAGTTATTTATTGCTGCTATCCCAAAAATACCACAAACAAATTATTCTCTCACAGTTTAGAAGGCTAAACTAGGTTCTGCATCTCGTTAGCTTCTGCTTCCTAATTCCTTCGTCTCACAAAAAGGCCAGCCCAGCCTCTGCCCTGCTCCCCAGTCCCTGCCCGGCTCAGGAAAGTGTTACAAAATTCTTTATCTCTACCAATAAACTCCCAGGGGCATTCACGCAGCTAGTAAGCTTTGCTTGAAATCGCTCAGCTCTCTCATTCTATAAGATGCCAAGTCTAATTCCACCAAAAAGTACCTGGAGGCACGTGACTGCCAGGAAGCCTCCTGCTCAAAGGCACCCAGCCCGCTTGCTCTGTGCGTCAGCTCTCGGCTCTCATGCGATCTTCCAGCGGTTCGCTGGTCCTGCTGCTGCTGGCATTCCTCTGCCATTGCTTCTTGCCCTCGGGGCTGTTTCTGGTGTTACAGATCTCCTCACATCCTTCCGGGTGCTCACCAGCACTGCATTGGACATCCGTATCCACACTCACAGTCTCTTCCCGGCCACCCGAAGCTTTTACGATTCTCACTCGCTGCCATAGCGTTGACTGTGACTCATCGTCACCCTGTAAAGATGGAGTGGAACAGCCTCTATGAGTTTCCAAGACTGTAACTCTGTAGGAGTTGAAAGTATCCTCTTTCTCCCAGAAGCAGTTGGTGTTTTCAAACTGCTGACACAGGTAGCAAGGACTGCCCTACCGAACTTTCACTGGGGAAATGGACCCCAACCCTCTACAGCCCTGATCTTACCCCTTCACACTTCTTTTGTTCCCTAGGTCAAAGAACATTTCAAAGAATCATGACACGAGACCCTGGGGATGCCACACTGCCCTCTTGACGTCATTGCATGGAAGAATGCAGAATTCTTCCAGGGCCGCTTAGAGGGTGGGAACTCAGGGTTCAGAAGCACCCAGACCTAGATGGAAGATATGCTGGCAATGCAGTAAGTTAACCTTTTGACATCGTTTATGAATAAAGGCTTCTATGATTTTGTAGCAAGACTTTTTCGTTCTCATATGAAGACTCCCTATATAAAGTCTCCCTGGAATTGACAAACTTATGGCTATCGAGTCAATTCTGATGTATAGCGGCCCTATAGAAAAGAGGAGAACTATCTCTTTGAGTTTCTTTCCTTCCCTGGCCCCAACAGTTTTAATGTCATATAATTCACAGATATACAGTCAGTTCAATCACATCAAGAAGAGTGGACAATAATCACCACAATTCACTTTAGAACATTTTCCTCAATCTTGTCCTCCTCATCACTAGCTGCCCATTTCTCCTCAACCTCCCCTGCCACACTCGCCAGGAGCCATTCATCCAGTTACTGTCTTTACAGATAAACTTGCCGTGGATTTCACATACAGGAAAACATTTGAAAAAAAGTACAACAAAGTAAAACATAAAAATCTCAATGAAAAAGAAAGCAGAAAATATTAAAAACTAGAACAAATTTAAATGGACCTTAAGGGAGATCAAATGATAAGGTGCTAAATTTTAACCTAACGCATCTGCAGCGATCTACTTTCCAATTCATTCTGCATGTTAGCAAGGCCATTCCCATACTTGGTCCATGGTCCAAGGGGAATCCACAAGGGCTTAAGCCATGTGTGTTTCTCTCCCCCCCACCCCTGCCCCTCGCCTTTTATTTTTCTAAATTAGGTTTCTGAGGTTATAAATCTTTTTAAGAGTAGAAAACGTCATTTTTTTTCCTTCCATGGCACAGCTTTGAACTGCTGACTTGTGTTGTTAGCAACTCAATGAATAACCTACTATGTGACCAGGGCTCCTGCCTGGAATTTATCTTGGTGGCATACTGTTCCCCTCCAAATAAAATAAGAGCATTTCAACAATAGCTAGAACTATCCAGTGCATAATAGCACCTGGGAGGAGTGTATTCAGTGCAAGCAACTACCCTCCACCCAAACAGCACCATTTGCCCAAAAGGAATGCTCTAAAGCAGCAGTTCTCAACCTGTGGGTCACGACCCCTTTGGGGGTCAAACAACCCTTTAACAAGGGTCGCCCAATTCAGAACAGTAGAACAATACAGTTATTAAGTAGCAATGAAAATAATTTTATGGTTGGAGGTCATGAGGGACTGTGTTAAAGTGCCATGGCATTAGGAAGGTTGAGACGCCCACTGCGGTAGCCTAAGTGGTTAGATACGTGGCTTCCATCCTGCTTCAAAACCACCAGCAGCTCCGTGGGAGCTTTCTACTCCTGTAAGCAGTTACAGTCCCGAAACCCACAGGCCCAGTTCTCCCCTTTCCTACAGGGCTCCTTGAGTTGACAGTGAGTTCTGAAGGCAGAAAAGGAGTAGAAAGGAGGGACTCAGGGAGGCCGTGGGAAGGATTCTGTAGCATTGAAGGGATTGTAGCGAGTATCATGAAACAGATGTGTATAAATTGTTGAAAGAGAAACTACATTTTGTTTTCATTTAAACGGAAGCATCATAGCTATTCTTCAGTCACCACAAAGATCAAAATTTTTATTCGGGAGGAAAAGAATAGTCTTCTAATAGTGAGGCATTATAGCTGGGCAGGGCCTCAGTGATGATCTCTGTGATAGTTAAGATTTATTGTGCCCACCTGGCCAGTGAACACATGTGGGATTAATTGAAGGGCAGAGAGATAAAATGGCTGGTCTCTCGCTCCCTGATGGTCTGACCAGGATTCAGCTGCGTTATCCAGTTCCCTGCTTCAGCTGGCAAGGTTCACTTCCTGCAAGGCATCCCTGAGGAGAAGCCACACGGACCTACCCCAATGCAGCCCTGGGTGCTGGAGCAGCTGCGTGGAGACTCCTGCCAGCGCTGAGATGCTTACACATTCACTGATTTGGCTTTCCTTCTGCAGTCAGCATCATTGAGAGTGTTTTGTGAGATTGAGGAGGACTTTGTAGATCAGGAGGACTTTGTAGATCAGTGTCGGATATCTGGGTTAATGTTGGACTTATGGGCTTGCACAGCACTGGGTTGGGATGCTTTCTTAATGTACACTAACCATTTATATACAACTCTCTCTTATATACATGAGAGTGTCTATGAATTTCATTTCTCTAATCTATCCAGAATAACATAATCTCCTAACCACTTAATTCTATAGATGCAAAAACTGAGATCTTGCCAATTTAAGTGATTTCTCGTAGTTAATTTGAAACTTCTCTCTCAGACATCCCTCAGATATTCAAGTATTCTAAGACTTGTGTTGCAGATTTGCTTCACTTGGGCTTCAACCATGCAGGTCAGCCGAGTGTGCACTGTTGCACAGTATCCACAACTGTACAATTTGATGGGTTCCTGAGGGAGGCGCTCCATGTGCTTGGACCACTTCCCTCTTTACTCCCAGTTGAGAAAAGGAAATAAGCTGTATGTCATCTCCTTCAAATGCCTCCACATCCTGGGCATCTGTTACCACACAAGGAAGGGAGTAGCGTAAATATCTACTTTCCCTTTGCTTGTTTTCTGAAGATAATAATCAGGAGAATAATTTAGGAATTCCCTTTGATCAGGTAAGATGTTTCAGGCCAAAATAAATAAATAAATGAAGCTAACTGCTACTTCTAAAAAAAAAATGTTTGATAGTATTTATTGTTGTTAGCTGATGTTGTCAGACCTGACTCATGGTGTCCCCATGAATAATGAAGCCAATGTTATTTAGCCCCTCTCCCTAGAAGAATTCACTTCAGAGGACAGCCCTGAAGCTACAGCTCAGGGAGAGGGACATGTCTGATCAGAGCACACAGGAGCAAATGAAGAGGGAGGAAGACATAGTGGAACATATACTGGCCCACCAAGCCTTGAGGACGATAATCCTGCTCAGAGCAGCCAATGCACAGAGAGGACCATAGGGCCAGCCCCATTATAAGACACAACATCCCTAACTGACCCATAGCCCTACAGGGGACAACTCTGGAGACACAGTGTGGGAACTATGCCCGATCTGACCCCACCACACCGAGGTGAAACACTGAGGGTGTGCAACAAAACATAAAGGGGAACAGAGCAAGGAAGTCCCCAGGGAATACCGAAAATAGACTTTGGTGTCGGGGTGTGACAACCCAGCAGACTTAACTGGAAAGCACTCCCAACGGTCAATGAACATACCTTAAACTATTTATAGACTTTTCTTTTCTTGGTGGTGATGGCTTTTGTTGTTGTTTTCTTTTCTTTCCTTGCTTTGTTTTGCTCTGTCTTGATTTTGTGCATATTATTGTCTCTGCAAGTCTATCTAGATAAGATAGACTGGATGAACAATCTGGAGGAGAGAACAACAGGACTGACGGTTCTGGGGGGACATGGGAGAAGGGACAGCAGGGGAAAAGGAAGTGGATGTGAACAAACGCAGGGACAAGGGAACAACAAGGAATCTAAAATTGATAGCAAGGAAGATGTAGGAAGCTTGGTAGGGCTTGATCAAGGACAATGTAACCGAGAGGAATTACTGAAACCCAAATGAAGGCTGAGCATGATAGCGGGACAAGAGGAAATTAAAGGAAATAGAGGAAAGAACTAGGAGGCAAAGGGAATTTATAGAGGTCTAAATACAGGCATGTATATATCGTATATATCATATATAAATATGATATATATATATATATCATATTTATATATGACAATGGGCAAGTAGATTTATGTACATATATTTATAGGTTTAGTATTAAGGTAGCAGATAAACATTGGGCCTCTACTCCAGTACTCCCTCAACACAAGAACACTTTATTCTATTAATCTGTCATTCCATGATGCTCACCTTCCCAATACAATCACTGAAGACAAAGTGGGTGCATAAGCTAATGTGTGAAGAAAGCTGATGGTGCCCAGCTATCAAAAGGTATAATGTCTGGGGTCTCAAAGGCTTGAAGATAAACAAGCAGCCATCTAGTTGAGAAGCAACACAGCTCACTTGGAAGGAGCACACCAGCCTTTGTGATCATGAGATGTCAATAGGATCAGGTATCAGGTATCAACGACCCAGAGCAAAAAATCATATCATTGTGAATGAGGGGGATTGTGGAGTGGAGACCCAAAGCCCACCTGTAGGCAGCTGAACGTCCCCTCACAGAAGGGTCATGGGGATGAGCCTAGCCAGCCAGGGGGCAGTATAGAGCTGATGAAACATATAACTTTTCTCTAGTTATTTAATGCTTTCTCACCCACACGCTCATGACCCCAATTCTACCTTACAAATATGGCATGTACACTGGTAAATATAAGAGCTGGAAACACAGGGAATCCAGGGCCTATAAGCCCCTCAGGACCCATATTGACAGTAGCCATACCAGAAGGGTAAGGGAAAGGTAGAAAGAGAAAGGGGGAACTAATCACAATGATCAACCATATAACCCCCTCCCAGGGGAATGGACAACAGAAAAGTAGGTAAATGAAGACATTAGTTAGTGTAAGACATGAACAAATAATAATTTAAAAATTATCAAGGATTCATGAGGGAGGGAGGGTGAAGGAGGGTTGCAAAAAAAATGAGTAGCTGATATCAAGGGCTCAAGGTGAAAAAAAATGTTTTGAAAATGATGGCAACAAGTGTACCAATGTACTTGACACCATGGATGGATGTGTGAATAGTGATGAGTTGAATGAGCACCAATAAAAACTATTTTTTAATGCTATTTAGCCCTACCACATACCCATAATGTAGATTGGGCAATTATAGTTTATAGGGTTTTCTTTTTTTTAATCATTTTAAAATATTGACCTAAATATCAAAAATATACATTGTAGAAATTATAGACTGCTCGATTTGACGCTAATCCTTGGTAAAATTTGATAATAGATCTGTTAACAGTTGCATTCAAAAAAATGAATAAAGACTCTAACACTGATCTACTAAGAATCAACCCCATAGAAATTGTATTTGCTGCTTTTTTGAAATACATATATTTTGGAGTAGACCTGATTGCAGGAATACATTTCCCAGAGTCTTTTTTTTTCTTCATTATATCCTCATGAACAAAATTGAGAGCTATGAATTAGATAACATTCACAGTTAAACAGCATGCTTATGAACTGATGTACCCAAAAGCTACTGTCAATCCAGGGAGATCTTCAATGTCCTACATGATTTAGCTCCACCTACTTCCTTCCTGTCCCCTAAGCTTAGATCATGCCAATGACTTTCTATTTTTAACCATGCAGAGAACAGTCCTTCCTGCGTGTATTTACTGTCCTCTCTGCTTAGAAAGTTCTTCTCCTAGTTCTTGGAATAGTTGGAGCTTCAAAAACTGTATGCTTTCACTTAAATGTCTCTTATCCAGACACTATCTTTTAGTTAGACGACAGCCTTCACTACCTGCCATGCTCTATTCTATCACTCTGTGTATTTTCTACCCCGTAGGCTAGACAGGGACAGTTGAATGAGAGTGAGAACTACAACCTGAAGTTGTCACCAAATCATATAATTTGCCTTTTAGAATATAATATTTTCCATGAAGGTCTCATATAGAGTTGTATAAGGCCTAGGTTTTTGTTTAGTTTTCTAAATTTCCCCATTATAAGGCCAAACACAATCCAACAAAATGAAATGTAATAAAAATACATTGAGAATTCCGCAATTAGAATTTGAGGATTCATTTTATTTTTATTTTTTTTCCCCTTCACAGGTTAGGAAAACCTGCTCTGTCATCAGGATTTGTGAAATATAGCTTGGGTTTAAGTTTAATCACAGTTTTGCTATGAGCCAATGATGTGATGTGGGTATTAAAAAGCTTCACAGTCCTTAAATCATGAGATGGTTTCTACAGAAGGAAAAAAAAATCTGTATCCAGGCAGGTTATGGGATACGAATGCCTGTCACAGGGACAACTCCTACTTGCCCTTTCATGCTATGCAAATTTGCCCTTAGTTTGAAAATATTGAGCCAACCCTTACTCACAATAACTTCTTTTTATTCCCCCTCGAGGATTCAATAAACAAGTTTAGTTGTAAGCATATTGGTGTAAAACACAAAGCAAAATGCAAAAGTCAAGCTTACTAGGTCTCTAACAATAACAACAGCAACAGTTCCAACATTCTTTTCTAGAAGATTTGAGTTCAGTAAACATAAGATTGTGGTTATGCTTGTACCCTATGCTGTATTTACATTCATCGAAATAGAATAAATACAGTGAAGTAATAGATGAAAAAAATCACATAAATACATTATTCGTGTCTTCCACCATTCTTCTGCAGAATAGTGGCAGGTAGAATAGGGTCCCTTTTCATGTTAAATTGCATATTTTCTGCTACCATCAAAAACATGAATATCCACAATTATGAGTATTCTAAAAATGGTGCATAATTTGGAGTTTATTTTTGGGTTTCAGAACCCTTTTGCACTCTTAAATCTTGTTTAAAAAACCCCCAAGAGCTTTATTTTATTTTAAGGTGCTTTTAATTTTGTAATCATTCTATTGAGGGCTGGTATAGCTCTTACTGCAATCCATACATCCATCCATTGTGTCAAGCACATTTGTACATTTGTTGCCCTCATCATTCTCAAAACATTTGCTTTCGACTTGAGCCCCTGGTATCAACTACTCATTTTCCACCTCCTACCCCACCTGCCCACCCTCCCCACTGATAATTTATAAATCATTGTTTTTCCATGTCTTACACTGACTGATATCTCCCCTCACCCTCTTTTCTGTTGACCATTCCCCAGGGTGGGGGTTATATGTAGATCCTTGTAATCCATTTCCCCTTTCTACCCCACCTTCCCTCCACCCTCCTAGTATCGCCACTCTCATTACTGGTCCTGAAAGGTATATCTGACCTGGATTCCCCATGTTTCCAGTTCCTATCTGTACCAGTGTACATCTTCTGGTCTAGCCAGATTTGTAATGTACAGTTGGGATCATGATAGTGGGGGTAAGGAAGCATTTAAGAACTAGAGGAAAGTTGTACATTTCCTGGTTGCTACACTGCACACTGACTGGCTCGTCTTCTCCCCGCTACCCTTCTGTAAGGGGAAATCCAGTTGTCTATAAATGGGCTTTGGGTCCCCACTTTGAACTGCCCCTCATTCTCAATAATATGATTTTATTTTTCCCCTTGATGCCTGATACCTGATCCCTTCAACACCTCGTGATTTCACAGGCTGGTATACTTCTTCCATGTGGGCTTTGTTGTTTCTGAGCTGGATAGCTGCTTGTTTACCTTCCAGCCTTTAACACCCCAGATACTATATCTTTTGATAGCCTGGCACCATCAGCTTCCTTCATCACATTTGCTTATGCACCCATTTGTCTTCAGTGATTGTGTCAAGAAGGTGAGCATCATGGAATGGCAGTTTAATAGAACAAAGTGTTCTTGCATTGAAGGAGTACTTGAGTGGAGGCCCAGTGTCCATCCGCTACCTTAATACTAAACCTATAAATATATGTACATAGATTTATTTCCCCATCATCATATATAAATATATTTACATATGTACATGCCTGCATTTAGACCTCTATAAATGGGATTTGCCTCCTAGCTCTTTCCTCTACTTCCTTGTACTGTCCTCTTGTCCCACTATCATGCTCAGCCTTCATTTGGGTTTCAGTAATTCCTCTGTTACATTGCTCTTGATCAAGCCCTTCCAGGCCTCTTAAACCCTCCTTGCCACTGATTTTGGATCACTTGTTGTTCCCTTGTACCTGGGTTGGTTAACACCACTTCCTTTCCCCCACTTCCCCCTCTCCCATGTCCCCCCGGAACCATTGGTCCTGTTGTTTTCTCCTCCAGACTGTTTATCCAGCCTATCTTATCTAGATAGACCTGCAGAGATAATAATATACACACAAAAAAACAAGACAAAGCAACAAAAGAAAACAAAACAACAACAAAAAAACAATGACAAAAAAAGAAAAGCTTGTAAATAGTTTGAGGTCTATTTGTTGACCTTTCGGAGTGTTTTCCAGTCGAGTTTGATGTGACGCCATGCCCTGGTCCCAAAGTCTATTTTTGGTATTCCATGGGGTTTTCATTGCTCTATTCCCCTTGCTGTTCTGTTGCAGGCCCTTGGAGTTTACCTTGGTGGGGTGGGATCAGATAGGGCACAATTCCCACACTGTGCCTCCAGTGTTGTCCCCTGTAGGGCTATGGGTCAGTTAGGAATGTAGTATCTCATAGTGGGGCCGGCCATATGGTCCTCTCTGTGCATTGGCTGCTTTGAGCAGGGATATCATACTCAAGGCTTGGTGGGTCAGGATGTGCTCCACTCTCTCTTCCTCCCTCTTCATTTGCTCCTGTGTGCTCGGATCAAACATGTACCTCACCCTGAGCTGCAGCTTCAGGGCTGTCCTCTGAAGTGAATTCTTCTGTGGGGAGGGGCGGCTGTCCACATAGTTGGGAATGTGGCCAGCCCCTTAGACCTCTCTAATGGTTCCCTGCTTCATGTCAGTATGTTGCATTCACATCTTGTAGCACTGGGTTGAAGTCTGGTCCCTCTTTCCCTGTGGAGATATAAACAATACACTCCCCTTGGGTTGATTAGTGTCCTGTTCCCCCCCTGCCCTGCCCATTTCTCTTTTTTTTTTCTTTTCCCCCTCCTTTTTAGTTGGCTATCATATGTTCCCCTGGATTTGGTCTAGCCCCTGCCATACTACCTGGGCCTCACCCCAGGAATGTTTGTATACAGTAGCTTTTCCCCTATGCCCGGTTTACTTTTTTTTTTAACGCTTACCTCAGCGGACTCATGTTGTGCTTGTCCTTTTGTGCTTGGCTTATTTCACTTAGCATAATTTCCTCCAGTTCTTCCCATGTGGTAATATGCTTCATGCATTCATCACTGCTTTTTAGTGATGTATAGTACTCCATTATATGTATGTAACACATATTTTAATCCATTCATCTGTTGATGGAAATTTGGGTTGTTTCTAACTCCTTGTAACTGTGAACTGTGCCACGATGAACATTGGAGCATAGATGTCTGGCCGTGGTTTGTTTCTTTCCTCTTCTGGGCAAACGCCCTGTAAGAGGATTGCTGAGGTTCGTATGGTAGTTCGATTTCCATCTGTTTTAGATATCACCAAATCAATTTTCATAGTGGTTGTATATAACTGCAGGTCCACCAGCAGTGAACAAGAGTTCCTATTTCACCACAGCCCCTCCAACACTTGTTGCTTTCTGATTTTTTGATTTTTTGAATTGGGTTATCTTTGAGGGTATTAGGTGGTATCTCATATTTGTTTTAATTTGCATTTCTCTTGTGGCTAAAGACTGGGAACATTTCCTCATATGTTTACTGGCCATTTGGATTTCTGCCCCGGTGAAACTTCTATTCAAGTCCTTTGCCCACCTCCTCAGTGGGCAATTGGTATTGTTATTTTTGGAAGCTAGCAGAGTATTATAGATTTTAGTAATAAGGCCTTTGTCTGATGTGCCATTGCTAACGATGTTTTCCCAGTACGTGGACCTTCTTATTACTCTTGGTGGATTCTTTCAATGTACACAGGTGTTTTATCTTCAGTATATCCCACTTGTCAATTTGTGCCTCCTCTGTGTTTGTGTCCTTTCCTATTTCTGATAGTCTATATATTCCCTGTGCCAAAGTTCTCAGGTTGGTCGCAATTCCCTCATTGATGGCCCTAATAGCTTGGGGTTTTACCTCAAGGTCTGTGATCCACCTTGAGTTCATGCTTGTGCATTGAGTGAGATAAGGGTCTTGCTTCACTTTTCTGCAGGTAGAGATCCATTTTTCCAGCACCACTTGTTGAAGAGGGCATCTGCTTGCCATTTGATATGTTTGGGGCCCTTAACCAAGATCAGTTTTCTGTATGCTGATGCCTTTATTTCTGGGTTTTCAGTTCATTTCCATTGGTCTGTGTATCTGCCATTATACCAATACCATGCAGTTTTGACCACTGTGGCTGTATAATGTGTGCTAAAGTCAGGTAAAGTAAGCCCTCTCACTGTGTCCTTCTGCTAATTCGGGACTTTTTCCCTCTCCCTATGAAGTTGGTAATCAGTTTATCCATTTCTGTGAAGAAAGATGATTGTAATTGTATCGGGGTTGCATTAAATTTATATATTGCCTTGGGCAGAATTGACATTTTCCAATTGTTGGGGTCACTCTTGGTTTCTTGTAATAGTATTCTGTAGTTTTCCTCATAGAAATCTTTTGTTCTTTTAGTCAGGTATATCCCTAGATACTTCAATTTGTGCTTGGCTATTGTGAAGGGTACCTACTTTTTGATCTCCTCTTCTGTGGTCTTATCCGATGTGTATAACAGTCCAATGGACTTCTGTTAGTTGATCTTGTATTCTGACACTCTGCCAAATTCCTCTATTGCTTCCAGTACTCCCCTTGTGTAGCTTTTGGGATTGTCCATATATAAAATCATATCATCTGCCAAAAATGATATTTTCACCTCTTCCTTCCCCAGGTGAATGCCTTGGATGTCTTTTCTTTGCCTTATGCTGCTGGTAAAACCTCCAGTATGATGTTAAATAAGTATGGGGACACAGGGCATCCTTGTCTGGTCCCAGTTTTCAGTGGGATTGTGTTCATCTTTTTTCCATTGACAACCATATTGGCTGTTGGTGTTTTATATATAGCTTGCACCCTGTTTCTCTGAAAGTTAGACATCCCCCCAAAATAAGGCCCCCCCTAAGCTACCATAAATCTGGACTCTGGACCATAGTGGCAGGCACCGCCATGCAGCTCACTTTTGGCCACAGTGCAGTCAGAGCAGACAGGGAGTGCAAGGTCTCTTTTAATAAAACAATAAACAATAAATGTGTACCATATTCTTCTTCATGGAAAAATAAGACATCCCCTGAAAATAAGACCTAGCACATCTTTGGGAGCAAACATTAATATAAGACACTGTCTTATTTTCAGGGAAACAGGGTATTATCTTGAGGAATTATCTTTCTGTTCGTAGCTTCTTGAGAGTCTTAAACAGGAATGGGTGTTGGATGTTTCCAAATGCTTTTTCTGGATCTATCGATATTATCATATTGTTCTTATAGTTTTTCATGTCAATATGGCGAATGATAATAATTGTCTTTCGTATGTTGAACCATCTCTGCATCCCTGGTATGAATTCCAGTTGGTAATGGTAAATTATTTGTTTTATATACTTTTGTATTCTATTGGCCAGTATTTTTAAAAGACTGAGGCTATCATACTGGCTTAGAAAGCACAACCCATCAATCTGCGCCTACAGGAGACACATCTCAAGACTACAGACAAATATAGGCTTATAATCAAAGGTTGGAGAAAGGTATACCAAGCAAAGAGCAAATCACATAAAGCAGGGTTTGGAATCTTAATCTTAGATAAAATTGACCTCAAAGTGTGTGTTAGTCTGGGTGCTTTAGAGAAACAAATCCACAGAAACTCATGTATAAGAGAGAGTTTTATATAAAGGGTAAGTGCACATTAAGAAAACATCCAAACCTAGTGCTTCCCAAGCCCACAAGTCCAACATTAAGCCATATGTCCAACACCAACCCACAAATCCTCCTCCATCTCACAAAACACGCGATGATTCTGACTGCAGAAAGAAAGCCAATTCAGTGAATGTGTAAGCATCTCAGCGCTGGCAGGGGTCTCCATATGGCTGCTCTAGCACCCAGGGTTGCATCAGGGAAGGTCCATGCTTCTCCTTTGGGGTGTCTTGAAGGAAGTCAGCCTTACAAGCTGAAGCAGGGAACTGCTAAGGCAACTGTACACTGGTCCGACTGTCAGAAATCAAGAGACCCGAGAACTAGAAAGGTGAGGCTCACTGAATCATTTATCCCTCCACCCTTCAATTAACCCCACGTGTGTTTATCGGCCAGGTTGGCACAATAAATTAACTACCTCAAAGTGCAAACCATAAAAAAGAGATAAGGAGGGACACTATGTATTGCTCAAGGGAATGGTAGACAAAGAACCATTAAGCATTTTAAACATATATTCCCTGAATGAGAGACCCACTAAATACATTAACCCAGGTGTGTCAAACTATGTCCCGCAAGGCATAGGTGGCCCACCAAGGACATTTATCTGGCCCGCCAGGTGTTTTTGCCCCATTTGTTTTTTTTTACTTCAAAATAAGATAAGTGCAGTGTGCATAGGAATTTGTTCATAGTTTTTTTTAAAACTATAGTCCAGCCCTCCACGGGGTCTGAGGGACAGTGAACTGGCCCCTGTTTAAAAAGTTTGAGGACCCCTGCATTAACCAAACACTCGAAAAGATGAAAAAACAAATCACAGTTTCAACAATTATAGTAGGTAACTTCAACACACTGCTTGGTGAGAAATATAGATCACAGGAAAAGAAATTCAACAAGGAGGCTAGAGATCAAAACACTACAATTAAACAATTGACCTGATAGATATTTACAGAGCTTTTCATCTAAATACAAACAAATTCACATTCTTTTGTAGCCCACATGCTACATACTCGAAGATAGACCACATCCTGGGGCATAAGGCGAATCTACATAAATTTAAGCACATTAATATCATAGAGACCTCTCTCTGACCACTGTGTCATATGGCTGGAAATAAACAAACAGAAGATGAAGAAAACAAAAGCAAACAATTGGAGGATGACTAACTCCCTATTGCAAAAGGAGTTCATACAGGCCTAGATCATAGATGAAATTAGGAAATTTCTAGAAACCAATGAGAATGAGAAAATGGTGTGCCAAAACTTATGGGACACAGTAAAGGCAGTTATCAGAGGAAGTTTCAAAGCAATACATGCACATAAAAAAGGAACAGAGACTTATGATTGATTTGCTGGCACAAAATTTACAGCAACTAGAGCAGAGTCAACAGGACAATCCCACTAATAGCAAAATAAAATAAATAATAATAAATCAGGGCTGAAATTCAGGAGAGGAAAAAAAAAACTAAGGAAAAAATTAATGCTGCTAAATGTTGGTTCTTTGAAGGGATAAACAGAATCAAAAGGCTGCTGGCAAACCTAACCAAAGAAAGGAGGGAGCAAATCTCAATAAAAAGGATGGGGGATGAGAGGGGGGACATTAAAACAGACCCTGATGAAATCAAAGGATAATTACACAGTACTGCGAAGGCCTGTATTCCAGTGAATTCAACAACTTGGAAGACATGGACAAATTCTTGGAAAAACAATCCATCCCTAGACTATCCCCAATGGATGTCAAGAATCCCAACAGACCTATAGCAACAGAAAAAACAGACAAAGTTGTCAAGGGATTACCAACAAAAAAAATCCCCTGGACCAGATGGTTTCACAGATTTCTAGCAAGCATTCAGTGAAAAACTGACACCAATCCTACACAAACTCTTCCAGAACAAAGAAAAAGACAGCAAACTCCCGAACTCCTTGTATGAAGGTAGTATAAGCCTGATACCAAAATCAGGCAGGGATCCTACAAGAATCAAGAACTACAGAACAATATCCTTAATGAACATTAACACAATAAATTCTTCATCCAAAACTCCTGCTTTGAGCCTTTTCTTATACTAAAAAAACAAAACAAAACAAAACTCACTGACATCCGGTCATAGTGACCCCTGTGGCTTACTGAGACTAATTGTTACAGGAGTAGAAAGCCCAGTCTTCTCCCACGGAACTGCTGGTATTTTTCAAACTGACAACCATGAGGATCACAGCCCAACGTGTAACCACTACACTACCAGCGCTCCTTCTTGTAATGAAGTCAGGCTAAATAAGAACTCTATGAATATAGACATACTCACCCTTCACTGACAAACATTAGTTGATTCCATAGACCAAGTCATTATGAAAAATTAGTGTTTTATAAGGAGGAGGTAGACTCAGAAGCAGGGCTGAAACCTGAACCCTTGGAACTACTGTGTCCCCAGCACCACTGTACTCTGGACCTCAAGACCTTGCTATTGATGTTGGCATTCCAGTGAACTTGGGCCCAGTGGCCTGACTAGAAGCATAGTCAGCATCTCTGCAGCTTGGGCAAATGGCGGACCCAGAAACCAATGTTGTCAGTGGGGGTTGCTGCCTTTACCCATACCCCCAAGGTAGCCCCAGATGCCTGCAGCTGCCTATAGACCAGAGAAGGCCCAATGATACCAAGTGAGGTAATAAGTGATGCATTGCTGGTTTGTATGGCTTGGAATCAGACTCCCAAAGCCTGGAGACTAACAGCTGCTCCACAGAAGGGCTCCACAGCCCAGAATGTAGAGGAGGAAAGGGTGGTTGACTTCTCCTGACACCTCCATACCCAGAATAACCCTCAGTACCTTTCTCACTGAAAGTCCTGTTCCTCCCAGGATGCTGGAGTAAAGGAAACAGCAGCAAAAACCTCCCCCAACCCCATTTTTTCTGAGGCTCTCCCAAGCCCTTCTCAGAGTTACTTCAAATGATGTATCAAGTCTCTCTCTCTCTCTCCTTCACACACACACACACACACACACACACACACACACACACACACACCCCTAACATGGTGGCTCCAGTAGTAAGGATAAAATCAACAAGAAGTCTTCTGGAGAACTGGCTTCTTTCTTACTGTGAGTTGGACAGACATGGTTCGCTCAACAGGCTGGGCAGCTGGACATAGACAGGAAAGGCCAGGTGAATGCACAAAATAGATCATTTGGGGGAGCTATTGTCATAAGTATAAAATGGCAGATAACTAGATAGATGCTGAGGAGTAGGTATAAAGGGATTGAGAACTTTCATCAATAACCTCTATAAGCAATGAGTTGTTTGTCAGTGTGGACTTTCAGTGAATGATTAGCAGTTAAAATGTAATGGAGAGAATTACTACACAATTCGCATTTAAATTATGATTGGTGGCTGGGTTTCTGTACTCCTATGATTTCATGACTATAAAGTATTTGCTTACAATATTTGTATTTATCTGCTTTAAAATTTATTTTGTGTGGAACTCTCATTGTGGTCAAGTCAATATCAACTCATACAACCCATGGGACCAAGTATAACTGTCCAATAGTGTTTCCAACGCTATTTCTTTTTACAGTAGCAGAATGGCACATCCAAGTTTTGAAGGCTAAGGTATGCCTAACCCAAGCCATGGTATTTTCAATTACCTCCTAGGCATGCGAAAGCTGGAGAGTGAATAAGAAACATCAAAGAAGAATTAATGCATTTGAAGTTTAGAGTTGACAGAGAATATTGACTACACCACGGGCTGCTAGAAGAACTAAACAATCTGTCTAGAAAGAAGTACAGCCAGAATGCTCCTTAGAAATCAAGATGACAAGACTTTGTCTTACATACTTTAGACATGTTATTAGGAACGACCAGCTTGGTAACGTGTTTGGACAGCAAATGAAGGGCATTTTCTCAATGAGATGGGTTAGCACAGCATCTACAGCAATGGGCTCACACATAGCAACAGTTACAAGGATGGCCCAAGACTGGGCAGGATTTCATTCTGTGGTACATAAAGTAGCTCAGAATCAGAACCAAGTTGGTGGCACAGAATAACAGCAACATATATGGATAAGTGAGTTGAAAGGGATATTTATTCCCTTAATTATGATCATAAGAATTATATTTTATGTCATCAAGGAATTGAATATTAATGAAGTGGATCTTGTTGATCAAATATCATAAAAGATATAAACATTTGGTCTCTATAGTAATGTAATCCATAAAGAGGAAGGACTCAACAAATGCAGGGAAGCCTTAGATACATATTGCCGAAGGCTCTTCTCTTGGCTTCACTAAGGAACACGTATGAAATCAGGCTTTGGGGCACATTATACTCTTCCCCATCAGGAGAAAGTTATATCCTCAGTCTAAGTGTTCGTTTATCTTACAGTCAGCAAGCACTCCAAATTCCAGGACTCTAGACCCAACCGTACATCAAAATTATTTGAGGGGAGAAAAAAAGAAGTGGCCAAAGCAAATCCTCAAAGGCCGAGAGAGCATAAAGGGTGATTTATATTGTGTTTACATTATATTAGGTTCTATAAGTAATCTAGAGTTGCTTTAAAGTAGACAAAGGAGGGTGTACAGGCTATATTACAGAGACTACACCATTTTATATGAGACTTGAGCATTCATAGATTTTTGTATTTGTGGAAGTCCTGGGATCACACACAGTGATTAACAAAAAAAATTTTTCACAAAGTCTGTGGGAAAATGGAATGAAAAGATAACGGAATGTTCCCATCAACCTTAGGAAGTCCCTTTGTATAGACGTCAATGTCATAGAATTTTAATTAGCATGAGTTAATCTTTTCAAGTTCACTAAACTCTGAAACAACAAAATGGGGGTATGGGTGGGAAACAAGTCATGAACTAGAGTAATTTCCTAAGCCAATGTCACCTTGGTTGACTACGTGATAGATAATCATATGACCTGCGTCTGACTACACAGCTATGCCAATTAAAATTCATATTGCTTGGTTTTTCAACATATGCTTTTTCAACCTGAGCTATTTCCTGGCAGCAGAATTATCAGTTATGGTTGCTGTTTTTTTACATTTCTTGATATGAATAATTATCACTAATGCAGGATCATTAAGAAACCTAAAAACTAGAAAGTAATTCAGAGTGCACCAAGCACATGAGAAAATGATCTAGAAAGGAGATGTTCAAAGATGAGAAAAGAGAATGATTTTATAACAGTTCACTTGCTGAACATTAGATGCAAAGTAAATGAAAATGCATGGCTCTGTCAGAGGAAAATGTGTGAGAAAATACAAGAATGTGAGTATACGATATGGCATTTGTGGAAAGCCCTATGTAATAACATGCTGCTGTGGTTCTTTGGTGCCATCCACTCATTTCTGACTAATAGTGACCTGGTTGAAACCTTTCATGTTCCCGCACATTTTAAATTTTTTCTACAGTAAAATTTTACTTATATTGGAGCTTTGTTTTTCAAAAATAACTTTAGTGCATCTTGACATCTTCTTTTGAAGCATTAGTTCTTGGTTGGACATTGGCCAATTCTTTTCGGCACAGTGACTCTGTCTACTCCGCCCATATTCTTGATGCTTCCTGCATTTGCTTATCATTTTACCCACAGAATTTTTAAAAATCATTTTACTAGGGGCTCATACAACTCTTACTGCAATCCATACATACATCAATTGGAATCCTTACATACATATTTGTACATTCATTGCCCTCATCTTTCTCAGAACATTTGCTCTCCATTTATGCCCCTAGCATCAGCTCCTCATTTTTTCCCCTTCCTCCCTGCTCCCTGCTCCCTCATGAACCCTTGATCATTTATAAATTTGTATTCTGTCATATCTTGCCCTGTCCGACGTCTCCCTTCACCCACTTTTCTGTTGTCTGTCCCCTAGGGAGGAGGTCACATGTAGATCCTTGTAATCGGTTCCCCCTTTCCTCCCCACCCTCCCTCCACCCTCCCAGTATCGCCACTCATACCACTGGTCCTGAAGGGATCATCTGCCCTGAATACCCTGTATTTCCAGTTCCTATCAGTACCAGTGTACATCCTCTGTGGGTAATCCCGTGGCCTGATTACCCACAGAATTCTTCAGTGTTACAACTTGAGCCTTGAATATTTCTTTCAGTTCTTTCATCGTGAGAAATGCTGAGCGTGCTCATCCTCTTCAGCTTTCTAATCCAAGGCCTTTACTTACTTTGTTATCATGGTTTACTTAATCTTCTCAAGCTACCCTTTGAAAAGTTCTGTTCGGCTGTCTTACTTTATCATCTTCTATTTGTCCTAGCTATTTTTAGGGTCTCTTTTGACACCGTCTGGTCCTATCCCATCCTCACAATTATTCCTATGTTTGAGCTCCTCATTCTAGCCTCCGTGTGAATCATCTTATTGGTGGTCCTTTTTTCCTTTCTGTTGACCCTTTGCTTTGCTACACATGATATCCTTTTTCAGGGAAGAATTCCTTGTGACAACATGTCCAAAGTATGTGAGATAAAGTCTCAACGTCCCCACTCCTAAAGAGCAAACTAACTATACTTCTTCCAGTATAGATGTTTGTTTGCTTTTTAACTTTTTGGCAGACAGAATACATTCAATATTTCTGCCAACAAAAGAATTGAAATGAATCCAGCCCCCCACCCCCCTAGTTTTCCTTATTTGCTGTCCAGTTGTCATATGCACTGAGAAAATTGAAAACACTGTGATTTGGGTGAGGCACACCTTAGTCCTCAAAATGACATGCTTGCTCTTAAACACTCTAAAGAGGTCTTTTGTCAGCGATTTTCCCAAGGCAATATATCATCTGATTCCTTGGCTGCTGCTTCTAGGGCACTGTGCTTCCACAGATCCTTGAAGCAGTCATGGTTTTTTCTTTTAATTGTCCATCGTAAGACTTTTTGTTTTCTTTGTGTAGAGGTGTCATTCATCCTGAAAGCTGGAATCTTGAATTAGTAAATGATCAAGTTCTCTTTGCTTTCAGCATATCCCACACTGTTAATTAGTTTTCCTCTAGTCTTTATATGGTCCAGCTTCTGAATTATTTTCTCAACCTTCAGATTTAATAAGTATCGTGAAAGGCTATAACACCAACACACACCACCGTTCTTGATTGAAATGTTCTGCTTGGTTAGTTTGCTGCATCCTTTCTTCCATTTGCTTCCACAGTGTGACACTGGCCTTGGCTTGGTTGATGATAGTGAGCTTCTCCATCATCTATCTCTTCCTACCAGATTCTCAAACCCCACTGCCATCAAGTCAGTTCTGACTCATAGCCACCCCCTGTGGGTTTCTCAGACTGTCAGTATGGGAGTAGAAATCCTTCTTTCTCCCTCTGAGGTGTTGGTGGTTTTGACCTACCAACGATGAGGATCCCAGTCCAATGGATGACTGCTACACCACCAGGGCTCCTTCTCTTCCTAAAAAAAGTACTGAAATTCATTCCTGTGTATTTCATTTGGTGAAGTCCATGTATACAATCCTTATTTTGTTGTGTGTGTGTGTTTTTTTAAGTATCTGCAATGAGTAAGTCTTGCAAACTTCAACCATGAGATCTGCAGCTTCATTTCTATCACCAAGGTCATATTTTCCAACTACTGATCTTTCCTCCATATTTCCAACATTCACAGTTCAATCACAGTAATTATCGACGCATCTTCATTTCATTTTTTATCAATTTCAGATTGTAGGGACTTGTAGAATTCTTTTATTTCCTCATCATTGGATTTAGTAGTTGGCATGTAAATTAAAATAATAGTTTTATTACAGGTCTTCCTTGTAGGCAATTAACTAGAAGATTTCACTGTCCAATTATTTCAGAATCAGATTACCAGGTCCGCTTTTCAGTCTGGCTTAGTCTGGTCTGGAAGGCTCACTGGGTAACACTGCTGTTATTTGAAATTCCAGTTGTATTGCTTCTTGAATCATAGCAATCCACAAGCTAGCAAGTACAGCAAACTGACAGATAAGTGGTGAGAGATACGTGATTGATATACTTGGTGTATGTCTGCCCTCATGACTACTTCAGTTGAGGAAGTCCTCAAAAGAAAACTTCACTATGATGCATAGAGACATTCAAGAGAGGCTGTTGGATTAACTATACACATTTCACTAAGGAGGTGATAGATAGTGGAGCAGTATTCATCTACGTATATATTGGGAAAGAGAAAAAAGCTCCTGTTTGCCCTCTTTTGCAAGAGTGGAAAGAGAAACTCCTGAGTGTGGTTGGCATGTACCCTGCATGATGCATTTGCCATACAATGAGATATTCTACCGCAAACCAAGTCTGTCTCTTGTTCGTTCTGAGGGACTCCATTCTCGTTCTCTTTATGCACTGTCACAAGCAAAAATGAGCCAACATATCCACGGGTCCCATGAAAAGAAAGTGTATGAGTCTCCTCACCTTTCTTTACTCTTAATGTTGGTTTAGGACGAATTTTGTGGCATCAAAGCAGAGAATTTATAAATGATACATGAAATGAAACCTTGCTAGTACTGGAAGAGAATATTATTCTGAACTCATATAAGATTCAGCTCACACAAAGCTGGGAAGAAAAAATCTCAAAACATATTACTGCAAAATAAAATACTTACAGAGTATTGTCTATGTTACTTTCTCTCATTACTTCAACATTCCTTCCAAGATGTTAGATCGTGGCCTTCAAACAGCAACTCATATTTATATTAACAAATAGAAATATGGTAGATTTGAAGGAAAAGAAAGTATTTTATTTTTCCCATTCTATCTCTATTTCTCTATATATATGTCTCTATTTACATATCATCTATCTAAAGACCTTGTACCATAGTGGTGAATCATTGGGTTGGGATCAAAAATGTCAACAGTTCAAAACCACCAGGTACTCTGCAGGAGAAACATGGAGCTTACTACTCTCATAATTAGTTAGTCCCAGAGATGCAAGGGACAGCTTATCCTGCCCCATAGGGTCACAATCAATCAGCATCAACTCAATGGCAGTGAGTTTATATATGTGTGTGTGTGTGTGTGTGTAAATATTTTTATAAGTATATATCTATTCTTTCCTTTGTCTTATTCCTTTCTTGATAGGTAGTTAGATCATCTCACTAACATTGAGTCAATGCTGTCTCATAGGGACCCTATAGGACAGGGGAGATCCAACCCTGTAACTTTCTGAGATTGTGGCTCCTTACAGGAGCAGAAAGCCCCATCTGTCTCCCATGGGGTGGGTGCTGGGTTCAAACTGCTGGCCATACAGCTAGCAGTCCACCATGGAACCACTACCACACCAGGGCTCCTCAGAAAATAGCATTGATCTTCTTCAGTGACATGACATCTGAAAGGTACATTTTAATCTAGTGACTCAGAGAAGGAAGTGGGTATCACAAATCTGAATTTTGGCTGGAGCATTGAGAGTACTCACAAGGTTTGCCTGCCTGAATGTCTCTGTCTGGGAATGGCTAACACATACTTTTGCCCTGCAGGGGCACTGAGGGTTTGATGAACTGGCTGGCTGGCTGACCTGAAGTCACTAAGCAAGTAAGAATTTCAATTGACCCACTGAATACACCGACTGGAAAGTCAAATGGCATTATTCAGCTGTTCTTCCCTTTGCTTCCTTCTTTATAGATATGTGAATATATATAATATTATATATATATTCACTCCATCCACAGTAAATCAAAATGCTGCACAACCCTGCACTACCCTGTTCACTGTGGTGGGTGGGGTGGTTGTGATGTGAACCATTGACTTTTCACTGGTGATTTTTGGGAGTATGCCACCAGTCTATTACCGCAGCACACTCTTTAAAACATGCAGGTCATGCAACCCACTGGGTGAAGAGGACTAATTCCCAGATAGAAGGAATGAGAAAGCTAAGCCCAGAAGCCAATTTACAGAAACCATATCCCCCTGTTTCTAAAAATAACACCCACTGAGAAGTCATCAGAATATCTCAACAGCCTGCCAAAAAAAAGAAGAAAAAAAGGGCAACCTTCCTGTATCTGTGAAGGAGGCTAACAGCAGCATTGCTTGGTACGTGTTTCAAAGACAATGAGCTACAGTCCCATTTCCACTGGTCTCCATCTCGGTTGCGTATCTCAAGATTCATAGACGTCATGCAGAGGTTTAGGATTCTGTTCAGTGACTGCGTGGCACAGCTAGATAAGGCACTGGGTTGTCAATAATGTCAGAAATCAGTAAGCACATGTGTTGGATTCTACCATCTCCATATAAGGAAATCACCTCACATGTGCCAGATGTTTAAAGTGGAAATTATAGACGGACTTAAGAGAGTGTAGCTTTGAGGGTTTTGCATTTGTTTTTAAGGGGCGGGGGCAGAACAGCTATACCTGAGGAAACAAGTGTTTGTTCTCTTTTAGAAATGAATTATTTTGAAAATGAGAGCTGCATGGCAGTTTGATTTACCTAACATAGATAATTAGAGCTAAAATTCATTTCTCTCTGATCTCAAGTCAATTTATAGTAAGCTAAGAAACCTCAAAATACTTATTTTAGGGATTCTATAATTGAGTGACATTCTTTGGGTATTAAGAGAACTTAAGAGATCAAGAACTCTGCCTTAGCATAACGACACATTTTGCTCTGAATGCAAACATACTCCTGTACTCACTTTCTTTATGTAAATTGGCAATGGTGTTTAGG
Source organism: Echinops telfairi (assembly GCF_000313985.2). Classification (NCBI taxonomy): domain Eukaryota; kingdom Metazoa; phylum Chordata; class Mammalia; order Afrosoricida; family Tenrecidae; genus Echinops; species Echinops telfairi. The sequence continues at coordinate 14,245,265 of NW_022111300.1, forward strand.
GATCTGAAACTGCCATCTCTGGATCTGAATTTCTGCATCATTAAATGGGCAACAAACTAGTGATTGTTGATGAAAATATGAGCTGGAATTTAGAAGCATTATATGGAATGCTGATCACATAATGAACCAAAAACCCAAAACAGAACGAGTCAGGTTGACTAGAAGTGGAAAACAAGGTTTATAGCACCCTTTCGAACTTACTTGACTCAAAAATAGGGGGGAAACATACTAAACTTCATAGTGTGAACTTAGATCAATATGTTTTCTAATGCATCAGATAGGCAGCTCTCATAAGCTGCAAAGAAAAGTAAAAGTTTAACTCTTTTGAATTAAAATATATGCTACATATTTTTATTCACCCAATTTCTTTTCCATTGTCACTTAAATACGTACAAGTTTATTTTTTTACATTTAAAGTTCTAGATCTCTCATCATAGTCATGGCTTGGATTTATAGACTCAAAATGTAATACTAATATCACCGATTTCACTGAACCACAAGTCATAGAATAATGATATAGGATGTGAAAAAGGAATCATTATGCTACTTGGTCTCTCTCTCTCTCTTTTAATTTAAAGACCTTGATCCTTTCCATCTTGATAAATAACTAGGACTTGATGAGTATGGTGCCACATGTGGATCCATTTGTAATGCGCTAGCTTGCCCCCTGCCTGCCCCATGTCTAAGCTACCTGTGAGGAGCCATAGAGTTTGAAGAGGTTGGAACGTTGCGATATAAGAGCCTTTGAACGTAACAACCAGAATGTCCAGATGACTAATGCGCTCAGAAAGTAAAGAGGAGGTTTTCTATAAAGAAGGCACCATAGACAGGCACAGAGTACAATCCCTCTACAACAAAGAATTGTAGAAAATAGGCACGGGAGAATCTTAAAGACCTCAACTTCTGAGAATGAGCATTAAGTGAACTGAACAATGAGAGAGAAAGTGTGAGGATGGACTCCACACAGAGATCAAGAGGAAAAGCCTTCTCTCTGGAAGCCAATCAGGGGCCCTGTGGCCAGTCTCATGGCAAGGATTAATTCCCGGAGCAACTGAGAGTAACAAAGATGGGCCAATAACCTGCTCCCTACACCTGCTGAGTGAACAGAGGAATGCCCAGGATTCAATGTCGTCTGCTAAGAGGAAAGTTGCACCCATTCCTCCACACACGTGGGGAAGCATGTGTGCTCTGAATGTGGGGCAGGCTTGATGGGACCACCACACAACATGACAGGCAAACAAACACAAAGGAGGTTGAATCAAACAGGGTTTCCCACAATGCCCTAAGGCTTGGAAAGGATACGGGCCCTGGATTCACTCTGGTCTGTGTGGTGGGGGAGGTTGCAAGCTAGTACTGGACCCACAGCTCACAGTTTCAAGGAGGGCTCTAAAAGGGGACAATAGCCAGAGGCTAAAGCTGTTCTTTAAGTACTCTAAGTGGAGGGCAGGCTTTCCTCCCTATTCTGTGTGTGTGTATGTGTGTGTGTGTGTGTGTGTGTGTGTGTGTGTTCTTCCTTTCTTCTGGATTTTGTCTTGAGGGGAGTAATCAGGAGGACTCGCTCCCAGGTGAACCAGAGGCTACAGTCCTACAGTGGGCACTCAGGATGGGGACTGCGCAAGCATGGCCTGGTGACTGAGAAAGAAAAAACAGCAGTTGGTCCCAGCTTGAGTGGCCCTATGTGCGTGGAGGAGGAATGTCACCATTAGCTCAGACTTGCTATTCGTGTGTGTACTTCGCATTTTATTTTGTTTGGTGTTATTCCTTTCCTGATGCAGATGAAATCAACTGTCCTGACACTATTCTGACACCCTCACATCCACCGCAGCTGCCACTATTGAATGAAGACCGCCACCCACTCCACGGCGACCTGATTAACAGAGAGATAAGCTAATAAATAGTGAACAAAGCAAGGACGCAGGAACACAGTCCATCTCTGTTTATGTGAAGAAGATAGAGCGACACAAAGAAGGGACCATTTTTCATTTGCTGTAGTTGCTAGAATCTTCTGCTTTCTTTTGGATTTAGGTTTTCCTTTGTTGTCCTTGTGGGGGGGGCATGTTGTATGATTTTCTTTATATGAAATCCACTATTTATAATCCATAGAGAAAGCACACAGATACACAGATTAGGAGTTCTTTAGGATTATGGCAAAGGAGGTTTGGGGGCGGGGGGCTGGTAATAGGGAGCTAGTAATCATGGGTTCAAGAATGAAGACCATGTCCTAAAATTGAACATGGTAATGTTTTCCCAACTATTTTTAATATATTTAAACCATTGAATTGGATGGTATGTGAATCATGTGCCAACAAAACTTTTTTTAATCAATATATTGCATGATGATTAAAGAGACAACTGAACAAAAGTCCATAACCATAATAAACATCTATGCAATCTCTGAAAGACCCTAAAAATACCCTGTGTTAGGTCAGGTTGACTAGAGAAACTAATCCAGTGATTTTATATATATGGAAGAACTTAATATCAAGGAAACATCCCAGCCCAATCCAGATCAAGTCCATAAGTCTGATACTAGTCCATAAGTCTTTCTTCAGACTCTCGTAGCCACATACGATGATGCAGAATGCAGGAAGATCATAGGCTGGTGGAAGCAAAGTCCAGTGGGCTCAATGGTGGTGCAAGCATCTGTAGGGCTCTGACAGGCCTCAGTGTGGCTTGCCATCAGGAAGGTGAAGGCAGAGAGAGAGAGTGGCCCTCCTCTAGAGAGCCATTTATCTCAGTGGCAACTCTATATGATGTCATCAAGCTGCAACCTGCTTGACAGGTTAGACTCCACCCATATACTTTTATGTCTTCAAGTTGACACAAAATTATGTAACTACCACATACCTTAAACAAACTGTTACAGAGTTGAAGAAAGAAGTAAACAATACTATAATAATAGTAGAAAGCTTCAATAAAACACTCTTGAGGAAAAACAGAACAACTTTACAACAGCTAAGACAGAAGAACTAAACAACACAATTAATCGACTTGACTTCCAAGGCACATGCAAAACACTCCACCAAACATCAGCACAATATACCTTCTTTTCCATCTCACATGGGACAGTGTACAGAATGGTCCATATGTTAGGCAATAAACCAAGTCTCAGTACATTTATAAACATCAAGGTATTACCAACCATTTCTCAGATCACAATGCTATAAAATTTGAACTCAAAATAGGAAGAAAAAGAGGAAAAATCAAATACATGGAAGTGGGAAAAAAAACTATTTTGAAATTACTGGGTAAATGAGGAATTAATAAATGAAAATTTAAAACTGCTGGAAAATAAATAAGAATGAAAATACAACATACCAAAACATTTGCCAAACAGCAAAGGCTGTACTCAAAAGGCAATTTCCAGAAGTAAACACGTGCCTCAAAAAAGAAGAAAGCCCCCAAATCAGCACCTTACCCCAGCACCGACGACAAGTAGAACAAGGGCCGCAAAACATACCTCCAGCTAACAGAATATAGTGAATATTAGAACAGAAATAAGTGAAGGAGGAAACAGAAATACAATAGAAACAGCAACACAGCCAGAAGTTGGTTCTTTGAAATGATTACTAAAAAATAGCACGAAGAAGAAATGACATGGGCAGCATTACAATCAAGCCCACTGAAATAAGAAAGAAAATAGTATCATCCTTTGAAGGGTTGGACTACAACTGAGAAGAAACCTAGAAGAAATGGACAAATATCTAGGAACACACCGTCCACCAAAACTGACCCAGACTGATACAGAAAACCTCAACAGACCCATCACAAAAGAAGAAATACAATATGTGATTTAAAAATTCCTAACAACAAGAAGTTCATAACTACGCTGTTTCACCAGGGAATTCTACCAAGAATTTAGAGAAGAATTCACTCTAACCTTACTCAGACTAGTCCACAGCCAAGAAGAAGAGGGCAGACTCACGACCTCATTCTATGAAGCAAGTGTAACCCTGATACAAAGCAGCCAGGCATGACCAGAATAGGGACTGACAGACCAATATCCCTGAAGAGCAGAGCTGTGAAAACTTTCAACAAAACCTTAGCCAATAGAATCCAGCAAAATACCTTTATCTATACCTCTACCTCTAAAGACATATCTCTCCACATAGTATATTTAGATATCAATCATGATATAAATGTATAAATATCAACATATCATGATCAAGCAGTAATAATATCTGGTACGCAACGATGGTTCAATATTGAAGAAACAACAAATTCAATCCACATATTAAAAAAGGAAAAGAAACATATATCACTCAATACAGAAAAAAATGGTTTACCAAATCTAAATCTCCTTGCTAATAAAAACAAAAAACAAAATTAAACTCACTGCCATTCAGTTGAATGAAATTCATAATAAGCCCATAGGACATTCCTTCCCTCTTGTGTACTCGACCTAGACAGAGATGCCTTTTATCACCACTCTTATTCAATATGGCAATGTAAGTCTTAGCCACAGCTATTATACCACAAAAAGAAATCAAAGACATCCAAATTGGCAGAGCCAAAGTCAAATTCTATTTGCAGATGATATGAATCTTTACATAGAAACCCTTCAAGACTCAACAACAACAACTTTTTGGAGGTAATCGAAAAATTCAGCAGCTTGCCAGGGTACAAGATCAACATACAAACTTCAGTGGGATTCTTGTGTACCAACAAATAGAGCTCCGAACAGGAAATCAAGAAAGTAATGTCATTTACAATAGCATAAATGAAATACCACCCAAAGAAGGAAATAGCTAGGAATAAAGCAAACCAGAGAAACAAAACAAAAACTTTTACAAAGAAAACTATACAAAACACTATTATAAGAAACGAACAGAGATCCACATAAATGAAACAATGCTTTATGTTCATGGACAAGAAGGCTTACCTGGCATGGAGTGACCCATGAATGGAGAGGACAACAGGGCCAGCCCAAATCAGAGCTATGCTGACCACCTCCCCAGAAGAATGTGCTGTAGAAGACAACAATGAAGCGACAGGCTGGGGAGAAGAGCCAGCCTCCCCAGCCCACATGGGAGGAAACTAAGAAGAGAGTGAGGGACTAGACCTCATTCTGACCCACCAAGCCCTGAGGACTATGTCCCTGCTCAGAGCACAGAAAGGACTGTAGAGCCGACAAAAGCTTGCGATATGATGTGCCTTCGTGAGAGCATAGTTATATGGAGGGCCACTTTGGGGACACAGTGCAGGAAGTGAGTCTGGTCTACAGCGGGGAGATCCAAGAAGGGAACATAACAGATCAGCAACGTGAGCAAAGTCACAAAGCTCCTGATAATCCCAACATAGACTTGAGACTCAAAGGGGCAATGTCTGGAGCCCCGCTGGATCAGTGTGGAGACAGTTATAAAGGTCAGCGGACAGACCTGGAACTATATATGGTTTTCCACCCCCCACCCCCATTTTTCTTTCTTTCTTTTTTCTATTTCGCTGGTTTTGCTTTTTGAATCCGGTCTTTGTTGTTTCTGTCATGCCGATCGATATAAGATAGGCGTAAGAAGCAGGCCCAAGGAGAAAGCAATGGGACTAATGATTCTGGGGCACTTGGGGGAAGAGGAGGCAGGGGAAGGGGAAGTGGTCAGCAAATAAATGTCTTCATTTGTAAGTATATTAATATATAAAAATAGGGGTATTCGCCTATTTACATATATTTATAAGGCAATATATTGAGGTAGTATACAGACCTTGAGCTTCTACTCAAGTTTTCCCTCAGCACAGGAACACTTGGCACTAACAATCTGGCAATGGACGATGCCCATCTTCCCGACACAATCGCTGAAGACAAACTGGGTGCATAAGCACATGGGGCGAAGAAAGCTGATGGTGCCCAGTGTGTTAGTCTGGGTAGACCAGAGAAACAAATCCAGGGAGACACATATGTGTGTAAGAAAGAGCTATATATAAGGAGTAATTGTATATTAAGAAAACATCCCAGCCCAGTCCAGAACAAGTCCATAAGTTTGATATTAGTCCATATGTCTGATACCAGTCTGTAAATTCCTCTTCATGCAACACATGCAATGACACCGAATGCAAGAAGATCACAAGCCAGTGTGTGGAAAGTCTTGTGGATGCTCTAGTGGTGGAAGCATCTAAATGCTGGAGTGGGTCTCCTGTGTCTCCTCCAGCTCCAGGGCTCTGGCTCCATCAGCATAATTCCATGTGTCTTGTCAGCAGGAAGATGAAGCAGAGAGAGCGTTTCTGGCCGCCAGTGGACTATTTATCTCTGTTGTGCTTCCAAATGAGGTCCTCAAGCTGTGACCTGATTGATGACAGGCTAGACCCCACCCCTTCACTCTTAATATTCTCAAATTGACACCAGATTATGCAACTACCACACCCAGCTATTAAAAGGTATAGCATCTGGGGTCTTAAAAGCTTGAAAGCAAACAAGCAGCTATCGAGCAGAGAATCAACAAAGCCCACGTGGAAGAAGCACACCAGCCTGTGCGATCATGAGGTGTTGATGGGAGCAGATATCAGAAGTTCAAAAATAAACAACCTCATTGAGGTGAAGGAGAGGGGTCGAAGTAGATACCCAGAGCCTATCCAGGGATAATTGGACATTCCAGCACAGAGGGACTACATGAAAGAGAAGGTACATCCAGGGGCAGTATAGCACCAACGAAACACACAACACTTTTCTAGGTCCTTAATCTTTCCTCCCCATACTATTATGATCTCAATCCTACCTAGAAAATCCAACTAGTCTGGTGCACATACATCAGTATAGATATGAGATTTCAATTTATGAAATTCAGGATAGACAAAGCCCCTCAGAAACAGTAACAGGAGTAATGACTTCAGGAGGGTAGGGAAAGAGAAAGAGGGGGGCGTCAAGAGGGAGAAGAGGGAACTGATAGCAGTGATGGCAAAATAACCCCCCTCAAGGGGTAAGAGTACCAGGATTGTAGGTGACGGGATAGAAGAGGTAGTGTAAAATATATACAAATAACAATAAATAATATATTAAGGGCTCATGAGGGTGGTTGGGCAGGGGAGGAAGAGAAAAAAGAGGAACTGATATCAAGGGCCTGAAGAAGAAAGATAATGTCTCAAAACTGTTGATGGCAATATTTGCACATATCTGCTTAATATAATGGATGTATGAACTCTTATATGTAAGAGCCCCCAATAAAGTGATTAATAATAAAACAAAGAAGGCTTACCCTTATGAAAATGTCGATATTGCCGAAACAATCTCTAAATATAAGGCAATTCCAATGCAAACTCCAGCAGCAATCTTTAAAGAGATGTGAAAAATGAATTACTAAATTTAGAGAGGGAGGAAAAAGATTCAGGGTAAGCAAAACACTACTAATGAAGTTGAACAAAGGGAGAGGCCTGTCACTTTCTGACCTCAAAACCTACTTCAAAGCCATAGGAGTCCAAACAGTCTGGTCTATGCTACGGTATAGATATAATATTCCAACAGTACTAGTAGAGAACCCAGAAATAAATCCATTCACTTACAAACAATTAATTTTGACAAAGGGCTGAAAAACATAAAAAGAGAACAGGTAATCTCTTCTACAAATTGTACAGGCAAAATTGGATTTCTATTTGCAGAAGAATGAAACAAGACCTACACTGTGGGAAACTGAGGACTGGGAAGAGAACATATTTGGCTAAAATCTCTGCACTCATAATTGATGGTACCTGGCTATCAAAAGATACAGCATCTGGGGTCTTAAAAAGGCTTGAAGATAAACAAGCGGCCAACTAGTTCAGAAGCAACAACGCCCACATGGAAGAAGCACAACAGCATGTGTGACCACCAGCTGTCGAAGGGATCGAGTGTCAAGCATCAAGGAACAAGAAATCATGTCATTGTAAAGGTGGGTGAGTGCAGAGTGGAGACTCAGAGTCCATCAGTAGGCAACTGAACACCCCCCTGCTGAGGGGTTGTGGGGAGGATACGAGCCAATCAGGGTGCAGGGTAGCAACGATGAAACATATAACTTTCCTCTAGTTCTTAAATGCTTGCCCACCCCCACCCCACTATCATGATCCCAATTCTGCCTTGCAAATCTGGCTAGACCAGAGGATGTACATTGTACAGATAGCAACTGGAAACACAGGGAATCCAGTATAGATGACTCCTTCAGGACCAGTGGTGAGAGGGGCGATGCCTGGAGGGTGAAGGGAATGTAGGGTAGAAGGGGGGAACCAATTACAAGAATCTAAGTATAGCCTCCTCCCTGGAGGATGGACAGCAAAGAAGAGGGTGGAGGGAGATGTCGGACAGTGTAACTTATGACAAAACTATAATAATTCGTGAATTATGAAGGGTTCATGTGGGGGGAGTGGGGAGGGAGGGAGAAATGAGCAACTGATATTAAGGGCTAAAGTAGAAGGCAAATATTTTGAGAATGATGAGGGCAACAAATGTACATATGTGCTTGACAAAATGGATGTATGTATGAACTGTGATAAGAATTGTACGAGCCCCCAATAAAATAATTTTTAAAAAAGCGTATGGGAGTCTGACTCTGGTGATGGAAGGCCTTCACATTTTGGAAGGATGATGAATCCCAGTCACAGTCTCCAGACTAAAAATCATCCCCACAAGCTCCCCACCATAATAGTGCTACTTTTAAGATGATACTTAGATGCACCTGGCTTCTCAAGATACACCTGGAGGCTATCTGTATCCAAGACTAATCAGGTTCTATTGTCTGTCCTACCCTAGGTACAGCCAACTCACTTCTGATACTGATCACAGATTGTTCCCCTGGAGAGAGCTCAGGGACATGCAAGGTTAAGCCACCATCTTAACTCTAGTCCCTGCTCACCTTGTTAGGTAAATGCTTACTGGGACTTGCCAGCCCCAAGACTAGATAAGCCGACCAGAGAATGCCTTTGCTCTCTCTTTCTTGCCCTGGTTTCATGGAGGGGCGAGCACCCTGCATGCTTTGTCTCATCATTTTCCCTCTATTACACAACCGCTCCTCAGGACCCTCTTGGTTGTAAGGCTGGATCTTACACTCTACCTCATCCCAACATCACAAAGATGCTAAAAATTGATTATAGATCCAAAGGTAAGCCCTAGAACTATAAAGGTCATCAATGAAAATATAGGGACAAACTTAAGGACCTTAGTAGGTGGCATAAACCCACTATTCAATACAAAGAATGACACACACACACACACACACACACATCAGAAGGCAAAACACATGATTGGAGACTCTTAAATTGTTACACTTGTAAAATCCAAAAGTGATGATCTGATATGTAAACCTCCACACCTAATTCATAAGAAGTTTTTTTAATAAAGAAAAGCAAATACCCACCCAGCCAGCCCCCACAAAGAAAGACACTATCAGTGACCTAGCATGGTTAATCAGAGCATTCCCTTCTCTGCACCCTAGATTCTTTAAAAGAACATTTCACAACAGCTTTATTAATAAAAATAAGGCTGTTTTCTACTCAAATGGCCATCAGAAAGACAATGGACAAACGATGGATGGTGCTTCTAAGCTGTCCGGTGGAACCCCTAAGAAAACACGGCAACAGCACGGATACAGGCAGTGGAGGAATGTCAGAGACGTGTCACTCTGGAATGCAGCCTCGTGTGAGAAAGAGCACATCTGTAGGAGCCCATTCCCATGGAGCTCTCGAGTGGACAGATATGCACGGCAGATGTGAGAAAGAGCACATCTGTAGGAGCCCATTCCCATGGAGCTCTCGAGTGGACAAATATGCACGGCAGAAACGGAACCCTGAGGGCTGGGACTGAGGCGGCAGAGGCATGAGAAAAGTTTTCTGCAGAACTGGCAGTATTTTATATTTTTATAGGAGTGTGGGTTACATGAATGGTTTACATTTGCAAAAGGTGCGTGGTAACCACTCGGTAGCAATGACCAAGCGTGAACTGTTGAAGGTGGAAGAGAAAATGCACTCGCTTTGGGGCTTCACACCGGTTCTGCGCAGCAGCTCTCTAAGAAGAGCCTTTCAGGACCAAAGGTTGGACTTGGGATCCTGGAGCCTGCCCTTCTCGAAGGTCTGCCCCTTCTACTTCCAGGACATTCAGTCTGCATCCGAAATTGGAATTGCTGAGCCTGAGCCTCAGGGGACAGTGAACCCATCCTGGGGAGCACCAAGCACAGGCCCAGGTGTCCCCAGAGCCCAGCAGCTACATGTCCAGGATGGCGGCTTTGGGCTTTGTCCACACTTGAATATATATACAATAGTTTTTGTCATTCTTATGACATGCTCGTGAGTTAGGTTTCAGTCTTCCAATTTCACACAAGAAAGTTTAAGAAATTCTCCCTAGAACTCATAGTTAATATAAAATAAACTAAGTCCGGAGAACTGCTAGCAAAACGTTCATCAATGATCTCTTAATTAATTTGATCCACTGATGAAACTGAGGCTTGTGGTCACATAATTAGTGGTCAGTAGTTTGTCTCCAAAGCTTATGTTTTCCATCAACTCCTTGTTGACACCTCTGTTATCTCCCGAAGCTTCAAAATAGATAAATAAAATATTGAAGACTATTGTTTTTGAGATTTGGGCACACTGCTGTGTAGTATTAATAGCCATGTAAAAACCATAGTTTCAAAAGAAAATACCGAATGTTCAAGTATTCTGCAGACATGAGTAAAACCTATGTTTAAGATTCTGATATTGTTATTTCGTGTATCATTTTCTTGACTTTGTATTTGCTAAATAGAAGTCTTGTTTCAGACCACTTTCACTATTACAGTGAATGTGTTTAGTGTTTCTGTCCATCACCCAGTTCTTTGCATAATGTCTGGGCTCCTAAAAGCTGGCAAACAGCCACTCACGGCACACCACTTGGCCTCTTCACCTGGAGCATAAAAGGAAGTATCAGGGAGGGGAGTCGGATATGAATAACTGCCTCCTTTGGCAGGAGAACTGGATGGTGCCAGACTATTACTAACTGAAGATTTGTAATAAAAAATTCCAATGAAGAATCCTGAACCAATGGAGGAAAAAGCAGAACAAAATTTTAAATGATCATAAACACTTTGTCCTTTCGGAAGCCATGGAGGCTGGATGACCTCGTGAAACTACTGTCCTGAGATTATCTTAAAATCATAAACCAAAAATTTTCCCAAAAGTCTGCTTAGAAGCAAACAGTAGTTGAATAACCATAGTAAAAATTATTTGCCTTGAGCATTTTGCTCTTTTAAGAACTCTGTGGGAGCAAATTGAAAATAGCAACTGGAAAGGTTTTGTAAGAACCCTAGGGAGGCAATAAGCTCAGTCAGCGAAGGAAACGCTCAGAAGAGGCAGGTGGGGAAGGATGCGCAACCCAAGGAATATACGGTAATCACTGTCAGTGCGAGGGGAGAGCCAGTTGAAGTGGTGTTTGTTTTGCTGTGTATCTTCTCAACAACAACACAATAAATAGACATTATTTAAACTCACACCTTTGTTTTTTCTGTTAAACAAACCAGATGAGCGCTTAATGAAGTTGAGCATATTCATCAGAAATATCTTCAGAAACAATAATTTTTAGCCAGCGAGTTCTGCATGGGAATGGGAATAAGGACTTGGCCACAGTAGGTATACAATTTAGAGTTGTGTGCTCATTAGTAAGCTTGCTATTGAGAGTGACAGGTGAGCCAAGTTTATTAGACATGATCCTTGTCAAGAGAGCTGAAATTCCACATTCAACATGGCAACATGTCACTTGAAGTAGCTCGCAAAATGTTTTTCGTGGGAAGAATTGTGAAAGGCAATAACCAATGAGCTCTAATAAACCGAATGCCCATAATATAACTTATAAAAACATCTTACAAATAGCACTGTGACATTGAAAAAGACAATGAATTTTGATAAAATCAATGGGCAATTATTGAGAGATATGATAGGAGACCCAATAGGAGTATTCTCCTTTGTGAATTCCCATTCACAAAACTTTAGAAAGTTTGGAATTGTTTCAGTATGAAAGCTAAAGAAAAATAAAGCAATTGAGTAGTAGATACCACTTCCTAATTATCAGGTTGATCTTAAGACCAAGATTCACAAAGCATAGGTTCAGAGGAAGAGTCTTTTCAAATTAAAAATAAATAAACAGAAATAGGCAAAAATTGGACTGAGGTCCAAACACAAAAATGTGAGAACTGAAAAGTTTAAGCCAAACTTTATCATACATGCAATTGATCACTGGATAGATTGATGGACTTTAAAAGGCCACCATTTTCTCAGCCATAAAGTTTATGCTAGAATATGAACATTATAATACCTAACAGAACTCACATAGAAGAGCACTCTGAATCATTAAAATCAATTATTATACTTTAAAGTTAGCTATTCAAAGACTGAGTCAGATTTTGAAGAGTAAAGGGATTTTTCTTTGACTCAAAAGAATAAGTTACTTCCATAAAGTTATTGTCCTTGTGTATAGTCCAGTCTAGATACCATAGAGACTACAGATATTTTGTGAGGGTGCAAAAATGGCAAAGGGGCAGCATCCTACCTCTTCTAACGTCACCAGAGGGAAGGAAACCCAGGTCGATTCCCATGGCACGCTTCCACTCTCCAAAGTGATGTTTCAAATCCCTCTCCCAGCATTGCACCTTGGCTACAATAACCACCCAGAAACCGCAGACAACATGCCTGCTTGTAGGGTGTGTGGCTGTTGTTAGGTGCCCTCGAGTTTGTTTCGATTCATAGGGGCTCTACGTACAAAAGAAGAAAACACTGCCCGGACCCGCGCCATCCTCACAATTGTTCCTATGTTTCAATCCGCTCATGCAGCCTCTGTGTCCACCCATCTTGTGCACAGCACTCCTCTTTCTTCCGGCCCACTTACTTTACCAAGCGTGATGTCACTTTCCAGGGACTGGAACATGTTCCTGACAACATGTCCAAACCATATTAGCTAAAGTCTCTCCATGCTTGCTTCTAAGGAACATTCTGGGTGTACTTCTTCCAAGATAAATGTTTGTTCTTTTGGCAGCCCGTGATACTTCCAGTGTTCTTGGCCAGCACCACAATTCAAATGCATCAATTCTTCTTTGGTCTTCCTTATTCAAGGTCCAATTTTCATATGCATATAAGGTGATTAGGAGCTAATTAGTTAAATTCAGCATCAGAAATGACTCAGAATATAGTTTTGCATTTCTGGGCAGTCTCTTCTTACCTGAACCTGAAGTTCAACCTCTCTTTGGCTCTTGGCCTTTCATCTATGTGAGACAGATGAGACTGGATTCACTTGGCCCCTGAAAGCATTACAAAGTTGCTGTAGCTCTGCAATCCAGTGCTGACAGGACAAGCCTCAGCCAGAAGGCACTCAGCTCTTTTCTGTGGTTTAACAAGCCTAAGTCCTCACCCAAGTGCTTGGAGGCACACCATTCCACCAGCACACCAGCTGCCAGAAAGCACTTGGTTTCTCACTCCCTGGACCATGTCTCATGAAGCCCACCGGTGGGCTCATACCCAGTCTCCAGGCACCGTGAACTCAGCTGCAGCACTGAATTGCTGCCTCTCACCATAAGGCTGTTCGTGGTTCCATAGCTCTCTGTCTCCCGGGACAAGGAGGTTCAGCACAAGCACCTTGGGCCAAATGGCTGCACTCCCCTCCTGGCTCCGCTTCTTGATAGTAGTAAGATCTCCCTTTCCACTCTGCTATGGCCCACGTCAAGCCTAATCTGGAGTGAGTCTCTGGAATGATACAAGATGATCATGAGGACTTAATAGAAAGAAGCTTTCAGCAACAGAAAACAGCATTGGTGAGTAAAAAAGCCAGGAAATTGTGCTAAGGGACTTTTTTCCCCTCATCATGACAATGCACCTACTCTTTCTTTGGCTGGCAGCAAGGTCTATCCCGCAAGGATTTCCTTGGGAAACCTTACTCCATTCTCCTCACAAGCTAGATTCTCCCCTTTCACACTTGTTTCTGTTCCCCAAACTCCAATACCATCTTAGGCCCCAGTGGGTTTGTACAGCTGACCTTGCCATGGGTAGCCCAACCCTGACGTTAGACAGCGCCACCAGGTAAGTATGTGCTCCTTAGGCATGTAAGACCTTCTATAATTAAAAATGACTATTTTCTATCAGAAAATTACCTAAATTTTGGATTTGTCATGAATCCTCCCAAAGAGGTTCACTTGTGAGGAGCCCTTTAGCACCTGGAGCCAAGGAAGAGGACTTTCAATGGACTGAAGGTCCTCCCAGACAGTGGGATCGAGGGAGTTCTATCAAAACTCCTGACAGGAGTGACTCTGGAAGCCAGAAATCCTGCACTAAAGCAGCAAAAGATTCCGTGACATATAATCCCCTATAGAGCACTGAAAAATGACATCAAGAGTCCGGGAGGTTAGCCTCATGAGAGTGCTTCAGGACAATTCCTTAAGAAGCTGGGCTGAGGCTCTGATCAAGGGAAGCTTAGACTTGTTAAAGGAAAATCAGACCTTGTCAGACAGGCAGCTGGAGAAAGAAAGGAGCAAAAAGTGCCACTGGACATAATACTGGCCGCTCCGAGGAAGAGGAGGCAGAATTAGCAGTTGGCCTACAATTTTCCCACGTAGGGTCAGCAGCAACTATTGAGGAGCCAGCTGATCCTGAGGACAGAGGGAAGCCTGGGGGTTGGGGGAGCTGGGGGGTTGTCTGTGAAGAAAAGGGTAAAACTTGTTGTGATTTTTAAAAATAGAGATGACATATATTCAGGAATTCCAACCAAAGACTTCTGCAGACTACAGAGGTTAGCAATCCAAGCCTTCGTTCTTCCAGGTCAATGGAAGAGGAGCTCTGTGCCCCGTCACACCCTTCCTTTTTTTTTTTCTTCACACCCTTCCTTAACCTCCTGGGTTAACTGATCTTAGCAAAGGACACAGAGCAAAAGGATCAAGGGCTTTATTTGTTGTGGACACGAAGCACATCTCTAGAATATATGCACACAGACACAGAGGATTGTGGTGAAATGTATACACACACACACATTATTAACAGGATTAGCAAGCAACTAATCCTGTTAACCATGTATACATACATATACATATATACATGTATATATACAAATGTATGCCACTGTGACCATTTTCCAGTGCACATTGAAGTACATTTACAATGTGGAGCACCATTCCCAGTATCTAGTTCCAAAAGGTTTCATTCCCCTAGTAGAAACCTCATATCCATTAAGCATTCACTCACCATTCTCTCCTCTCCCCTGCTTCTATCATGCCGATTTCTCTCTACAGATTTGCCCATTCTAGAGATTCACCGCAATAATATGGCATCGTACAATAAATGGCCTGTCATTTTGGGCTTCTTTCATTTAGAATGGTGTATTCAAGATTCAACCATGTTGTAGTATACACCAGTACCTCATTTCTTTTTACGATTGAATTATATCTCGTACAACTATACCACTTATTTTTAAAAATCCATTTATCTGTTAATGGGTAGTTGGGTTTTTCCTACCTTTTGGCTATTGTGAATGGAACATTCATGTCAAGGTTTTTGTTAGCATACTTCCTTTCAATTGGTTGTGGGTATATACGTAGGAGTGGAATTGCTGGATCATGCGGCATTCTTCTTTTAACTGACTGGGAAATGCCAACCTTGTGTGCACTGGCTGCACCATTTTACCCTCTATGCACAATGCATGAGGCTTCTCCTTTCTCTACATCCTCACCAACATTGTTTGAGTTAGTTAATTGTGCCAGCCTGGCCGATAATCACATGTGGGGCTAATTGAAAGGCGGAGGGATAAATGGGTGGTGAGCCTCGCCTTTCTAGTTTTTGGGTCTCTTGCTTTGTGATGGTCGCACCAGGGTGCAGCTGCCTTAGCAGTTCCCTGCTTCAGCTTGCAAGATTGACTTCCTACAAGACATCCCCAAGGAGAAGCCACATGGACCTATCCCGATGCAGCCTGGGTGCTGGAGCAGCCGTGTGGAGACCCCTGCTACTGCTGAGATGCTTGTTCGTTCACTAACTCAGCTTTCCTCCTGCAGTTGGCATCATTGCCTCTGTTTTGTGAGGTGGAAGACTTTGTGGACTGGTGTTGGGTTAATGGGTTAATGTTGGACTTGTGGGCTTGGCAGCATTGGGTTGGGAACTCTCTCTTACACATGAGTTGCTGTGGATTTGTTTCTCCAAAGTACCTAGACTAATACAATAATTCGGGGTGGCGATGTGGGTGGCTTGTATTGTTCTGTGTTTTAATGGCTACCCTTGTGGGAGAGAAACCTGGCATTTTTCTCGGGATTAATATATTCTACATAAGGTTTTGAGGAGTCAGAATTGACTCTGAACAATTCATAATGATTGTTGTCCTGGAAGTTATATTACAAGTATTTCAAATACCAGAAATCCCATGGAGGATAGGTTTCCGCAGAGATTCGATCCTAAGACAGACTATGAGGAAAGGTCCAAAAATCAACTTCTGAAATTTTTCATTAAAAATTATATAGATCACACCAGTAAATTGACCAATATCATGCTCAAAGATGAGTCTCCTGCATTGGAAGCCACGTACACACACTCCACCTTCCACAGTGGACTCTCCTTTGTCCACACCCATGATGCTGACATGGTTCTTTCCATTGCACACGGGTCACAGGGAGTTGGAGCAGACTGGGACCCAAAACAACAATGACTAATCACATTGAGAGGCACCTCTGGGCACAATAAAACCTCCAGCTTTCTGTTGGCAACTAATCCTGTTAACCATGTATACCTGAAGAAATAAACAATTTGCCCCAGGAAGGCAAATTCTTCTTTAAAAGGCCCAAAGGAAAGAGTAAAACTCAAGACAAGTAAAAGCTGAAATTTGTGGCTTAAACCATAAATCCTCTAGGTCATAGAAGACAATGGATCCAGAAAAAGGTGATCTTTAAAATTCAAACAAAGCTCAGCCATCTCCACCGTGTCAGGGTTACAGAACTCAAATCCAGCCAATTATAAGAAAGATACTTATTCCGGAATCTTCTCCCCTGTGCCACTACAGCTTTAGTAGCTATTATGGTGATAGAAAGGAGCCATGGTGGCATCATGGGTTACACATTGGGCTGGAAACTGAAAGTCCAGCAGTTTGAACCCACCAGCTCCTTGGGAGAAAGATGAGGCTCTCTGCTCCCACAAAGATTTCCAGGCTCAGAAACACATGAGGGGAGTTCTACTCTGTCTTATAGGGTTGCTGTGATTCAGAACTGAATCGATGGCAGTGAAAGTTAAAGATAATGGTAGGTGCAAGAGCTCTGGTGTTGGGCTGCTAACCAAAGGTCAGTGGTTCTAACCCACTAGCCACTCCTCAGGAGAAAGATGAGGCTGTCTGTTTCTGTAATGATTTACAGTCTCAGAAACCCTAAGGAGCAGGTCTACTCTGTCCTAGGAGGTCACTAAAAGTCACAATTGCTCAAAAGCAGTTGGTTTGGTTTATGGTGGTAGGCAACTGCATGGTCATTTAGGGGCTTTGTACAATCCTTGAAGAGATAGCTAAGGGTATTGGTGTCAGGCCACAGAAATTTTGAAGAAAACAGATATGAGGTTAGGTGTGAGAGATATTGTTGAAGTAAATGGGCAGGGTTTGCAATCAATCCAATACCAAGCATGAAAAACAGAGGAAGCGGAGTTAAAGAGGTGAGTGGGGAAATGGAAGTCACTGTCATAGTGCCAGAGGTGAGAGGAGATTCAGAAATACAAAGAAGTTATTTTAATTTCAAACATTCTGAAGCAAGAGGTCAGGTTTCCATCCACAAAGTGCTTGGAAATGGAGGCCAGAACTCAAGTGCAGCTCCTCCTTCCACCCAGCCCCTCAGCCACAGAGGAGGGAGTGGGGGGCCATGGGGGCGGGGGCTGGGAGGGTAATCTGTGTTCCCTTGCCAGAAAGACCTCAGCCCCCATGCCACCACACAGAGTGGCCCGAAGGAATAAACAACAAACCCATTTTTCACGGTGACAGTGCTAATTCCCCACGGGTTGGCAATGTCCCCGTGTGCTAGCAAGCGAAGACCCAGCCTCAGTAAATGCTGAAGGAATAGCTCAAGATGGCAACTGTAGACGCTGTGAAGTTTATGACAAGCGGTAATGAAAGTCTCAGATGTCACACGGATGAGGAACCGGGTGTGTGAGAAACGCATGTTCTCTAACAATCTACCGTGGGGTGAGCGAAAACCAGCTGAAAGCAAGCTGGTGGCAGCCCAGAACACCCCGCTGGAAGGATGCAGAGCGGGGCCAAAACCACGCAGGAGCAGCAGGACTGCGGTGCCTATTTTGCCAGAAGGCCAGAGCGAAGGCAATGGTTAGGATGTGCCAGAAAACAGACAGCTGCAGGAAGAACTCGTTCTTGTTTGCAGCCAGTTACTAATTCGGTGACAAGGCAAAGCAAAAGAAGGGCATTACCCACCACGAAGGCGCACTTGTCTCTGGACTTACCCTGGGAATGTTTGATTTGCTGTCTTCCGTGAACAGGAAGGACAGCTTTAGAAAATAACAGTTCCCATGTGCCCCAAGCGCTGCCATCTGGCTCCTTCCGGAGGTGCGTGAATCTTCTCCACGGGGAAGGCACTCTCAGCTCCAGAGAAAAAGAAATGGTGGCACCACAGTCCTGAAAGCGCGTGCCCACTGCAGAAAGCCTGTGCCAAGAAGGTTTTCAGAGTAAAACGAGACCAAGCATGGGGGCGTTATCACAAAAGAACATGGGGCTAGTTTGGCAGAAATCATGTTTACAACAGAGGACACGTGGTTGCTGCTAGATTTACATTTTACAACCATTCAGCCTCACTTTTCCTCCCTGCCATATGGGAATAACAGCAGTTCTCTAGGAGAGCTGATTTGAGAAGTGCCCAGAAATAAACTTTGGATCAGAAGGCCAGCTGACTGATAGGCTACATTTTGAAACGGAGAACTGTGATGTATTTTGACAGGTGTACATTTTTATAAGCTTACTTTCCCTGGGAGGGACTATAATAGAACAGTGGAGAAATACCAGCGTCAAACTGCTTGTGTTAGTGTACCGATCATGCACTGGGCATAAAGCCTCCAGTAATTTATATACTCTATGTCTCATTTCCTTTATTTAAAAAAAAATCAATTAAAAGTCTTGCTATAGGAAGTTTGTTTAGGATTAAGTTAAGGACTGTAAGAAAAATGCTTATAATACTTTCAGGAACTAGTACAAGCTCACTGCAAAAACCAAACCACCAAACTAGTGGCTACCAAGTTGATTTCTGTTCATGGTGATGCCAAGTGATTTGGGGTAGGATTTGCCTAAGAGGATTGTAATGGTGGTGACCTTTCAAAGGGAGCTTATCAGGGCCATCTTCTGAAGTACTTCTGAGTGGACATGAGCCACCAGACTTTCTGCAAGTACGTGAGTGCTTAACTAGGTGTGCCACCCAGGGATAATCGCATGAAAAAGCCACAAAACAAAACTCCGCTGCCGTCAAGTCACTTTGAACTCCTAGGCACCGTGAGAGGCAGAATAGAATTGCTCACGATGGTGTC
This sequence comes from Echinops telfairi, assembly GCF_000313985.2. NCBI lineage: Eukaryota > Metazoa > Chordata > Mammalia > Afrosoricida > Tenrecidae > Echinops > Echinops telfairi. Next base: position 14,264,702 of record NW_022111300.1, read on the forward strand.
TGAGGCTGCAACTCTTTAGAAGAGCAGTTAGCTTCCTATTTCTTCTTTCAGCTGCTGACCTGGAGAAACTGTGCCCCCAGGGCTCCTTACATGAACCACAAATATTGAGTATAATCATTTTTAATCAGAAAAGTAAGTGGAGAAAGTTCCATGAGATTCCTTTACCAAGGTCCCAACCCTGCATCAATCATTTTTTTCTATTTTTATTCATTCTAGGAATTGTCTAGAATTGGGATTCATCAGCAAGTTAGAAAACAGCTATCAAGTCATCCAACTATCTGCAGAGGCATTTTTTTTTTAATTTCTACAACTTAATGCAAGGAAGCGGTGGGGTGGGGGGTGGGGTGGGGGGAACAAAACAAAATGAAGGCAAACTAGCCCAGAAACCATCCCTTTAGAGCGCCTGTTTCAGGGAGGTTCTGTGAGAATGCCGAGTTATGGCCAAGGCTGATACCCAGGCAATCTACCCAGCCTATACATATCCAAATCCTTTTGAGATGTTGAAATAATCCCACCAGTAGATAAATAAGAAGACCCTTAAGCTCTTCAGAAACATCTCCCCCCAATCTTTGTGTAAATTCATTACACAGCAACAAAAAAATGTTGTCTCCTATTATAAAATCATGATTCACACACAGATACATATCCACTCCTCACTTATCTACACAGTTAGGTTTCAGGCCCAGGGCATTATGTGAAAATCAACACACTCTGAGAGTGGAGGATGACCATAGGAGATTGTTAGTCTGGGTACTTTAGAGAAACAAATCCACAGAAACTCATAAGGATAAGAGAGAGTTTTATATAAAGGGTAAGTGCACATCAAGAAAACATCACAACCCAGTGCTGCCCAAGCCCACAAGTCCAACATTAACTCAGATGTCTGACACCAATCCACAAAGCCTTCCTCAGTCTCACAAAACACAGGCCATGATGCCGACTGCAGGAGAAAAGCCGAGTCAGTGAATGTGTAAGCATCTCAGCGCTGCCAGGGGTCTCCACACCAGTGCTCCAGCACCCAGGTCTGCATCTGGGTAGGTCCATGTGGCTTCTCCTCAGAGATGTCTTGCAGGAAGTCAGCTGAGGCAGGGAACCTTGCCAGCTGAAGCAGGGAACCGGCTAAGGCAGCTGCACCCTGGTCCGACCATCACAAAGCAAGAGACCTGAGAACTACAAAGGTGAGGCTTACCAAGCCATTTATCCCTATGCCCTTCAATGAGCCCCACACGTGTTTATCGGCCAGTTTGGCACAATAAACTTTAACTACCTCAGAGATCACAAAATGGAGGACGGCTACCAACACAAGATGACATCATTACATATCTCCTAAATGGCATTATTGCCTAACTACCAAATGACATCATTCCAGAACCTAACTGCCAACCCACTAAGAATTATGGCCTAGCGAAGTGGACACATAATCTTCATGCTCACACCCCTCATTGTTGTAAATACAAATTGTCTGCTAATGCGATAGCTGATAAGTGCAGAGTAGGTATAAAACAAGCACATGCCAAAAATTTCATTTAACTAGTCCTGGTGGGGTAGGGTTGTGATCCTCAGGGTCGGCAGTTTGAAACCACCAGCAGCTCTATGAGAGAAAGACTGGACTTTCGACTCCTGTGAACCGTTTCAGTCTCAGAACCTCACAGGGAGTCACTGAGTCAGCATTGACTCAATGGCAGTGAGTGAGTTAATTATTGACCCAATGCTCTTGAACCATTTCTAACTCAGAGTAGAACTGCCTCATAGTGTCGTTTTGGAAACCGGCTGCCATATCTCTCTCCTAGGGTTTCAAACCACAAACTGCAGATAGCAGCTGAGCACTTGAACTCCTCTGCCACCAGAACTCTGGAAAAGTGACAGCAACCAGGTCAAGGGTAAAATCCAAAGAACTGATAAATATATAAATTTACCAGGAACGTTGAACCAAGCTGGCTCGAGTCTTAGACAACTGGCTTCCTTCCTGGAGAGAGTAGTTGTTTGAACTTCTACATACCAAAGAATTTTGTGCACCTCCTTTAAAATCAAAACCCATGCCCGATGATCATCTCACAGGTGCAGACTGGACTGCACTCCATCGAGTTTGTCAGGTTGGGGTCCTTGGGAAGAAGACCACTAGCTCTTTTTTCCCAAGGGTCTGTGAGTGGGGTCAAGCTGCCAACCTTTTACTTAGTACTTTGTTTGCAACATCCAGGATTTCCACTGTGAATCAGTAGACAAGAACCGTGTGCATTATATCAGTGTTTTACGACTTAACTTCTCTCTCCATAGAGTTGTAAAAGAACTCACACAATTAAAAGCACATATTCCATAAAATGAGATAACCCCTCAAGCTGTGCTGGAAACAACAAGAAGCTTTCCACTGAAGACAACTGCCGATCTTTTGGTCCATTTGAATGTCTTTTATTATTGTTTGTTTCAATCCTTCTGTCTTGTGGTCAGCAGTAATCTCAAAGAACCAACCACTGGTCTCTTCCCACCTAGAGCAAAGGAGGATTTGGGGCAAAATGCAGATTCAATTAGTCCAATTAGCATTGACTCCATGGCCCACAAGAACCATTCCCTCAAGCTCACTGCCATCTAGTTGACAATGGTTATAAGGCTGGTCTTATCAGACCTGACCTGATTCAATATAAATATGTGTGTAAAATAGGTATTAATTCATGGTATACATATATGCCATTTAAAGTTTGTTTTTTTGCTTGTTTTTATTTAGAGCTGTACAGTATTAGATCATTATAAAATTAACTTTTGATGATGAATTTAAGATCAGATATTTTAAATGTTCTCTTCTTTATTATTAGAAGGGTAGGAAACCAAGTCAGGGAAACTCGCCCCATCAAATTCCACCTTCAGCAGCTGTGCTGCTCTCCTGGGGTGCTGTGGAGTCTGCACCCACTGCCAAATGAAGCCCACTCCTGTGGGGGCAGTTTTCTACGCTCTCAAAAGCTCTGTCTTGCCAGGAGATGATCTTCTTTATTGCTTATAGGGCTGGGACTCTGTCAACCAGTTTTCAATCCAGTCTTCCTTTAGCTCCCTTTAAAAAGCAATCAAGTAAAATAAGCCAAGTAGTTTTATTTCCTTAGAAGTGACATGTTGTATCTGATTAAATGAGCTATTTCCACTGCTATGAGTAAGGTTTTTGGTGCTTATTTCTCAGAATCGGGCTGCCTTTTTCTTCTTCCTAGTCTAACTTAGTCTGGAAGTTCCCATGAAAACTATCCACCATGAATAGCCCTTCTGGTATTTGAAATACCAGTGGCATAGCTTCCAGTATCACAGAAACACACAGGCCACAACAGTACAACAAATTGGTGAACAAGCAGTGGCATATTCTCAAAAATAACAATCCAGGGGAAGACTTGGTCACATATAAATTTTTTTCTGGTTACATTCTGATACAAAGGAAGATCCTATGGAAACTATACAAATCATTATTTTTCCATGAACAGTAGGAGGGACTTTGTACAAGTTTGTGAATTTGAGGTGGGAAGGGAGAGGATGGAAGGATAGTGAGAAACAGATGTAATCTGAAAATGCTTAATCTCCATTATAATATCAGCACCTTAAAAATGGCATGGGATGTAGACAGCTTAAGAATGAAAGAAAAGGGCCTGAATACATATCCAGGAGAAAGAACATTTGAACAACATTAACACTATTTCCAAAAAAGTCATAGTCAAAATTTACCCATCAGTTCATTCATCCCTATGTAATTAGATCTTATTTTCCTAACTCTTGAATTGCCACACTCAGGAAGCCACCTGCTTCTTGATTAAGAAGAATTTTGGAAGTCCTAACTCAGCTCATTTGTACGGTCTTCAAGTTTTCTAAGCAACACAATCTGTATCTAAGGGTCTAGTCTTTGAGCCTTCAAAAGTCTGAAGTGCCTCTTCTACCACAAGCCCCGTGATGACTCTTCTTTGTTGAAGATACACATTCTGAATTGCAGCTAAGGAGACTTCAGAGGAGCAGGACAGTAAAACAAAAACTCTGTGTAGGTGACAAATAAATCCACTAGCTCCATGCTGTAGTTTCCAACTCATGGCGGCCTTCTCGGAGAGAACAGAACTACTCCAATGACCACCCAAGGGTTTTCCAGGCTGTGCTTTGACAGCAGCATCGGGCACATCTTTCTTTGGCAAGTCATCGTATGAATTCCCCTTGGGAGCTGACTCCTTCACCGCAACGCCACCTGGGCTCCTGTCGGTAGGTGGCAGAGAAATAACATTGCTGTTGTTATTGTCTACTAATGATTTTCAGATATGAAAGATCTGATGAGAGAATGTAACATGAATGAAGCAAACTAATCAAGAAATTTGGTCGTTCCTATGGCATTAGAAACAGGATCATAAAGTCATCACAAACAATAAATTAAAAAACATCCCTAAGGATTATAATTTCGTTTATTCTCAACAAACACAGCGGCAGTTACAAATGCATGATTACAATTTTTATAGAGAAAAAAAAAACCTTGAGAGATAGCATCCAATAGTACTGAAATATACAAGGGCCAGTCAAAAAGCATTATTTTAAAGTCATTGAAAACCTTCATTTCAAAACATATTAAAAGTAATAACTAAAAAGAAACAAGCCTATCAACATGTGACCCCACTCTCTGTCAGCCTGTCATACTGCAGTGGCATGTGTGTTGCTGGGAGCTGGGTCACTGGTCTCTCAAATAGCAGCAGGGTCGCCCATTGTGAGAAGGTTTCAGCAGAGCTTCCCAACTAGGAAGGGACTAGAAGGAAGAGGTGATCAACTTCTGAGAAGTTAGCCACTGGACACATTATGAATAGCAGCAGAACACTGTCTGATCTCTTGGTGGAAGATGAGCTCGTCCCATGAGAAGGCACTGGGGAAGATATGTCTCCTTCAAATAGAAAGAGTCTTCATGACGTAACTAGAGTACAGCTTTCAGGATCTTCATTTGATAATGGGCCACAACTCAAAAGAAGAAACAGCTAAAAACGTCCATTAATAAATAGAATGTATGACGTATGAAGCTAGGACAACTGGAAGTAGTCAAAAACAAAATAGAATGCATTCAGACCAATGTATTAGGCATTAGTGAGCTAAAAGGAATTAGTATTGGGTCAGATAATCATATAGTTTACTATGCTGAGGATGACAAATTCAAGAGAAATGGGGACTGAAACCTGTTTTTCACCAATGACTTTAGTGCAGAACAATGAGTTTTGCTATTGCAGAACTTGTACATAACCCAAGAAGCAGTTGTTTAAGAAGAATAAGGAGATGCTGAATGGTTTAAAACCAGAAAAGGTGTGTGTCGGTGTGATCAGCTTTCATCGTCGTTATGCAATCTGAGCAAGTAAGCTGAGCTGCTGGACTGGATGAAGAGCAGAACGTCAGAACGGAAGAAAGGCTCATCAACCAGCTACAGTATGCAGATGACCCCGCCATGCTTGCTGAAAGTGAGGGGGCTTTGAAGCCATCGCTGATGAAGCTCCAAAACAGCAACCTTCGGTATGGATTGCAGCTCAATGCACAGGAAACAAAATCCCTCACAACTGGACCATGTGCAGCATCAAGAGGCATAAGATGGAGAAAAGCTGAAAGCTCTCAAAGATTTTTCTTTGGATGAAGGCTTCAGGAGGCAGCAGTCAAGAAATCAAATCAAATGACATATTTCATAGGGAAAATCTGCTGTAAAATATCTCTTTATGGTGCTAAAGAGCACGGATGTCCCTTTGAGGTCTAAGGTGCGCCTGACCCAAGCCATGGTGTTTCCAATCACCTCATGTGCATGTGGAAGGGAAGAGTGCCTGCGAATGTTAGAGAAGACGGGTTGTATTTTGACTGCGGAGCTCGTGAAGAATATTGATGTGATAAACTCAATGACACCTCACAACCACTAGCCGAACACGTGGGTGTCCAAACACACCTTCTGGCACCGTGGAGGAAAGGCCTGGTGATCTGTGTCTGTAACTATTACAGCCAAGAACAGCACATGGAACAGTTCTACCCTGATAGCATGAGATCACCATGATCACCATGAGAGCAATAGATTTGGTTCCATGGAGGAAAGTGACTCAAATGGCTAAGTGGTGGGCTGCTAGCAAAAAAAAAAAAAACTTTAGTCGTATGAAGGCATTCGATGTTCCTGGAAGTAATTCTTGGGAATGTACTTCTGAACATCATGGCCATTGTAAGCCCGGTGGAGCACAGTTCTCTGATGCACCTGGGGTATGGAAAGGCAGGGGTCAGAATTAACTTGGTGGCAACCTTTATAGACAGGAACTACTTGCATGGCTTCCAGTTTTCTACAAGTTAATTACTCTTGCTACATAGTTCTTAACAAAAAGTCACAGCCATTGAGTTTATTCTGACACATAATGACCCTGTAGCACAGGATAAAGCTGCCCCTGTGGGGTTTAGAGACGATAACTCTGTATGGGAGTAGAAAACCTGACTGTTCTCCCATGGAGTGGCTGGTGGTAACTTAGTAGAATTACCTTATGCCTCAGGGGGATGATTTATAATGTTCTGTATCATAAAATGATACTGATGTCTGTGAAGTGAAGCAGATATACATATAAACCATTGATATATGAATGGATTGGGGTTTACACTTAATTCTAGCTACGATCTAAGAACAATCAGTTCATATGACATGGCCCTACTCAATACTCTTCATGAAGAGATAACTGAAGAAATGGGTTCTATAGTGAAGTGTGGTGAAGAAACCAGATGGTGCCCAGCTATCAGAAAGAATAACAACTGGAGTCTCAAGGTTTTTCTTCAAACAAGAAGCCATCTAAGTGAGGTGTCAATCAAGTCCACAGGAAAGAAGCACAACGGCCTGTGTGATCCAAGGCTTATATATCATAAAATCAAAATCCAAAGGAAGGAATAGTATCAGAGTTTAAATTATGTTTGCAGAAGGCTACAGATGACAGTGGAAGCCCCAAATCCATTTGCAGCATTCCTATATGAATTAAAAATCAGAAGAATCCCCTCTGATTATTGTCCCAGGTGTGAATAGACTTGCTATCACACCAAGAGCATTGTAAGATCAATTGTGGCAGATGTAGTTAGGAGGTTAAAATATAATGCCCCATCATTTGATATCCCTTTTGACCTACATTAAAGTTTCAATTTTTAATATTTTCTGCTTTCTTTTTAATTGAGATGTTTCTGTTTGTCTAGTCATCGTTGTTGTTGTTGTTTGCTTGCTTCCTATTTGTGTTTTCTATGATTTTCTGTATTTAAAGTCCTGGACAGGAAAATCTATAGAGACAATAGCTGGGTTCATAATCACCTAGGGAAATGGCAGAGGGGGTGGGGATAGGGAGCTAACAACAAAGAGTACTAAAAGAATTGTGGTGATGATTATACAACTCTTCTTAATATGATTGAAGGATTAAATTGCATGCTATGTGATATATACACCAAGAAACTATTTTTAAATAAATACATAAAAGCTAGGCAGGGAAGTTTAAGACAGGCAAAATTTGCACCAGGACCATCTTATTCAAGGAAAAATTTAAAAGATCGTTGGTCTAGTTAACTAGGGCTGCGATAACTGAAGCACTGCAGGTGGATGGCTTTAGCAAACAAAACCTATTCTTCAGAGTTTAAGAGGCCAACAGTCTGAACTCAGGGTGCTAGCTTTCCGGGGAAAGTGTTTTTTCTCTCTGTAGGTCCCTGCTTCTGAACATTTTAGAGTCTAGTGTTCCTTGGGATCTACTGTGTTTTGGTATCAATCTTCCCCTGGATCTAGGAGGTTCCCAGCATGGGGACATTGGGTCAAAATGACGTGCTCCACTCTCAGCTGTTCTTTCTTAGTGGTAGTAGGTCCCACTCTCTCCTTGCTTTGTTTAATCTTTCTTATAATTTCAGAAGAGATTGACTAAAATACAACCTTGCCCTGTAGATTGTTTTCTGTCTCATTAATGTAACTGTCTCTAATTGCGTCTCATTAACACACAAAAGTGAGTATTTACCACAAGGATTATTATGTAACATTGAGACTCATGACCTAGAAACATGGATATGTATTGGGGAGTGGGCATAATTCAATCTGTCACAATCATCAAACACCATCATTTGCCAGAGTTGGTAAATTCTGAAATACGAAATCAACATGTCCAAAGAATTTTCATCAGGGTTGGTAGAAGGATGACTGGGAGTCAATCCCTCTCTGCAAATGCATCTCCAGATGATTTTACTTCTAAGACAGCAGTTCTTAAGCTGTAGGTCATGACCCTTTTGGGGGTTAAATGACCCTTTCACAGGGGTCACCCAATGCATAACAGTAGCAAAATTACAGTTATGAGGTAGCAATGAAAATAATTTTATGGTTGGGGGCGGTCACCACAACATGAGGAACTGTATTAAATGGCATTAGGAAGGTTGAAAACCACTGCTCTAAGATTACGTTTGGAAAAAGGAGATTGTAACCAGAGATTTCTGACATGAAGAAATCTTCACAGTGAAGAAAGCACAGCTTCCATTTGTTTACTGTTTATTTACTGAGTACAGTACAGACACTTTAAAAACCTACATCATTTAATCTCAGAACAACCCTACGTAGTAGACAGTGTATTATCATGTTCATTTTATGGTTAAAGAAACTAAAAATCTAGAGATTGAGTAACGTGCCTATAGTGTCACAATGTAAATAAAGAAGCTCAGATGTTCATCAGCATTTATTGATCTGAAGCCCACAGTCTTAAACATATAAGACATGTAGAGACTATAGAATGCCTCCAAGAACTTTTAAATAAGGAAATGTATTAATAAGATCTGAGTTATCAAAGGGGGACAGGGGGTGGGCTTGTTATCTGTGAAGTAGGCTCTTGGACCATACCCAGGCCAGTCTTGTACATTTGTAAGTTCCTGGACAGGAATATAAATGGCAGGCCACCTGCCGTATGTGTATATACTAGAAGTAATAAATCAACCTAACAAAGCTGTTAAATAAAATATGCTCTACACCTCTGTCTTGATCGGCACAGTTTATAGTGACTGAGAGTCTAGCTTCCAATGAAGGCCTCGGCTCTCAGAAATCTTGCTACCATACACTTTCTTTATCTACCACCACAGCACTCCATCCTTTCTGTTCCATATTGCCAGAAGCCTGATCCCACACATCCAAGCTCCATGTGCGACACCTGCACAGCTGTCCCTTGGGTTCTTAAATGCCTAGCTCCAATTAAAAAGATCGAAGCACTGCCAGAGGTTTTCTATTGAGGCATAAAATGTGAAGGTCCAGTTTGCATTTAGACGTGCAGTTCAGAGGGTAAGGTGAAAGAAGTCTGCTAGCCCCTTTCTGAGCTGATATTGCTCTCTCTCTCTCTCCCTTGCCTTACATATTTTTGCAACAAATTGTTCACCTTTACTTTAGGGTCAAGGTTTATCTCAGCAGCAAAGATCACTTATTAACTTTACATGAAGGTTAGATTAAAGATTGCAAACCAGAAAGAGCTTTCCACATCACACTTAAAACTGCTTCAGAGGCATTCAGTGAAACCAATACCTTAGGGGTCTGAGTACATACACAGTTTTAACCCAGGGACAGTCTGTCAACAAGAACTATCTTTGCTCAAACAGTGACACAATCCCGGGAGACTTTATTTTAAGCAAGCACCTTTTCTTTTTCTCAGACAAGCATTTCTAAATTTTAGTGTGTGCCTGTGTTAGTCTGGGTAGATTAGAGAAGAAAATCCACAGAAACTTTTATATATATATGAGTTTTGATTAGAGAAGAAAATCCACAGAAACTTTTATATATATATATGAGTTTTGATTAGAGAAGAAAATCCACAGAAACTTTTATATATATGTATATATGTGTGTATATGTATATATATATATGAGTTTTATATAAAGTATAAGTGTACATTAAGAAAGCATCCCAACCCAGTGCTGCCCAAGCCCACAAGTCCAACATTAGCCCATATACCTGATACCAATCTACAAAGTCCTCCTCCATCTCACAAAATACATACTATCACGCCAACTGCAGGAGGAAAGACAAATAAGTGAACGTGTAAGCATCTCAGCACTGGCAGGAGTCTCCACACAGCTCCAGCACCCAGGGCTGCATGGGGGTAGATCCTTGGGGCTTCTCCTCAGGGATGTCTTGCAGGAAGTGAGCCTTGCCAGGTGAAGTGGGGAACTGGCTAAGGCAGCTGCACCCTGGTCTGACCATCAGAGAGCAAGAGACCTGAGAACTAGAAAGGCAAAGCTCACGGAGCCGTTTATCTCTCCTCCCTTCAATTAATCCCACATGTGTTTATCAGCCAGGTTGGTGCAAAAGTTTAACTATCACAGCATCTCGCTCCCAGCAAGTCAATGCTGACTCACAGTGAGGCCCTGGGGGTTTCCAAGACAGTAACTCTTTATGGGAGTAAGAAAGCCCAGTCTTTCTCCCTAGTAGCTGCTGGTGTTTTTGAACTGCTAGCCTTGCAGATCGCAGTCCAACCCATAGCTACTACACCACTGGGCTTCCTTAGTGTGCATAAGAATCATTTAAGACAACCAACCTCTACTGCAGTTGAGTTGATTCTAACTTACAGCAATACTCCATAGAATTTTAGAGACTATACATCTTTATGGAAGTAGACAATCTCATCCGCATGGATTTGAACCATCAATCTAGCAGCTAGCCCACAGCACCTCCAGAGCTGTTTAAGATCCCTTAGAATCACTTTAAATGCAGGTTCCCAGGTCATCATCCTAGGGGTTTTGATTCAATGGAAATGAAATCTTGAAGTTTCAGGGAAGTTGTTCCATGAAATTGTCTTAGAGAAAGCCTACCGCTATACAAGTAATGATCACATCATATGCTGAGGTTGGGCTCATTTGACGTTGATAACTAAGTGATGTGGTGGGGAAAAAAAGTATAGTTTCAAAGACTGATTCAAACCCCTCTCCCCTGCCCCCCAAATATTGTGTGAGATAATAGAACAATAATATAGCTAGAGTTGCCAGCATTGATGGCATGAAATGTAAACACCCCCCGACAGAAAGGTCATTTGAAAAAGGGAAAAAAATCAGCAAAGTAAATATGTGTGTTTATTCTCTTATCAGAACATCTTGGTTAAGAAAAGTTGCTGCGATTTAGAAACAAAAGCAAGGAGGGTGTCTGTTATAAATTGAATTGTTTCCCCAACAACAACAAAAAGGAAACTTCTGAAAATCCTAACCACTCTATTTGTGAATGCAATCCCCTTTGAGAGTATGATTCTCTTTTTAACCAATGAGGCCATATCAGTGTAGGGAATTTATAAACGAATCGCTTTTGAGATCTAAAATGAGTAGATTGGACACACACACACAAATCAAGGAATCACAAATGGGGATTCACCACGGAACATTGGCAAAGAACCTGAAAATGCAAGGGTTGTGTCCCAACTCCCAATAGACAGAGAAAGACGTTCTCTATAGCCAGCCCTCTGATTCACACTTGCCATTCTGTGAGAAAATACATTCCCATTTATTAAAGCCGCCCACGGATGCTATGTCTGTTAGAACCTCACCAAGAAGCTAATGACTGAAGATTACTCCAGCCCTATTGTGTAACAGGCTCACTCAAGACCAACTGCGAATGAAAATCCATCTGACAATTAACATGTAGAGTTCAGAAGCGGGGAGGTTACATGTAAAGTTGTAGACTTCAAGTCACAGGAAGATAATCCCTAAAGTTAGAGTTCGGTTGCCCTGTAAGATAGTACCCAAATTCATATATCAGCAATTGCAATATGTCTTTTATCAAGCTATCTATACGCAGCCTCTACTTTTCAAATTCTCCTTTCAACCCGTCTTGCTATCTTACTGGTTTCCTCATTAAGGGATGTGTTGGGAGAAAAAATACTTTGACATGTGCTCATTTTATAATGGTACGAGAGTCAGGTGTTTGAAGATTTTGCGAATTGTGCTTTGACAGTTGCGGAGGTTCCACTGAGATGCTGAGATGCTCAAATGCGCTCACCTGCCAACGCCAATTAAATGATATTGGCCACGAAGTCCTGTTTCTCGCGCTGGTAAAGCCCACGCACATCTTTTCTTGGCTCCCAGAGGGAATCCAAGCAGCAAGATACCATGACTGATTCTGTTTCTCTGTTGTTGTTGTTTTTGTTTTTAGTTTCTTGACCAGGTTTTTTGTTGTTGTTGTTTTTGGTTTTGGCCTCATCTGGCTCTGGTTCTAGTACGTGTGCAGCCAATAAGTGATCTCTTGTGGGCGGCCGCACTGAGGATCTATCTGGTTTAATGGTTTGACGGCGTGGGGATCTCTGACCTGTGTCAGCAAGATGGCCATCTGTCCTCTCCTGAGAAAGAGACAATAGAGCATCTTGTTATTTAAACCTTGCTGCTTGTTCCTCTCCCTTTATGAACACAAATTAACATTTTAAAATATTTGGAGGGATCTTAGGAAGGAAAAGCAGAGCCTTCGTGTTTCTGTCTTTATGCTGAACTGTGGCTAAAACTGTGTAAGTGTAGCTTCAAGCTATCGTTATCTGTGGGTCTGTAATTGGGAAAAGACTTTAACCTTTCATTGTGTGAATTCAAACCCTTGTCCTACCTCTGAAGTTTGTTATAAAATTATATTGTGAAGTCTCTAAATGTGAGGGAGATTTAAATCAGTTTATCGAGATTAATAAGTAATTATAGAATGTTACTAGAATTCCACTAGAAAGTATTTTTTAGAGAATTTTAAATGTGATAGCCTTCTAAGGAAAATCAAATCAACAAGCCTTCCCTTGGAAGCTGCTAATGCAGACATGATTCCACAAGAATCCAGGTAAGTCTGATCATTTTGGCTAAGAAAATATCTACCATTCCCATGCTATAAGCAGAGTTCAGTGTGCCATAACAATATGTTCTTTGACTAAGCTTTGGGTTATTTTTTATTCATGAGGGAACTAGTTCAGCTAAATTTTAAAACTTCTCATATTGGTTGAGTCATCAAATAAGCTATCATTACACCTACATTATTTTTAATAATATGAAAACGTAAAATTATGTACAACTAATATAAATGAAGGAGCTCTGGGAGCATAGTGGATTGCATGTGGAGTGGCTAATCTCAAGGTCAGCAGGTCTAAACCAGCAGCAGCTCTGCAGGAGAAAACTGAGGCTTTCCACACACGGGGCCAGTTCTCTTTTGTTCTCTAGGGTCATAATGAGTCAGTACTGATTCAATGACAGTGAGGTGGGAGAAATAAATGATGATTTTGATAAACATTTGATAGAGACCATTGTTATTTCTGTAGAGTATTGCTTAAATATATTTCCAAGATCCTTAATTAACTAAAAATGCATGAACTTATTTTAAATTGAGTTGATCATTGGATAATCTGGATAATTTCTCAGTATAAAAAATACGTCAAAATGTTGGCCTTTAGTGTTAGGTTTGATATATATCTGCCTTTGTTTCTTTAATAGACTATAGAGTGACTATAATTTTGGATCATATTATTAAATGTCTTACTAGGGTATAGTTGAACCAATTAATTGTACTGACAAGACCAGATCTGAAGTGTCATATTTGAGAATTACTTCTATTTCATAATGTTTAACATGACCATCATCAGTTTAGAGATTATGTTTAATGTGTGGAACCTACAAAGCCCTTCCAAGAAAATTGGTCTGGTACTTCTTCAATTGCTTGAAAGATCTTGGTCTCCCAGGGGTAAATAAAACAATGTTTTATAAAAAGGAAACTTAAGAATGTGGATAACCTCTAAGAAGATAAGAAACAATTCAAACTTTTATGGTTGAAAAGTACAAGCTAAGATCTTGAAATTTTCCAAAATGAAGTTGATTATCTTATCTTACTTAGCTTGAACGCATCTACATTTGATAACTTACACTTCATAATACACACGTGTAAATAATTAGGCCAAAATTCAATGAGGCCAGACTATATTTGTGGAACTTTGCAGATTATCTGGGGACATGGGAAACCAGGGGGAAGGGTTTTAAACTACCCGGACTTCAAACATGAAAATAAAGCAAAGAAGTGACAGCGTGTCTTCTTTTTCAGTGTGTTGTTTGACAAGCTTAATTAAGAATTATATAACTATCTAGACGTATGCACAATATTTGATTTTTCTAGTTAATATTTATACTTAAAGTTTAGGGATTGTGAAATTACACCATAACTTTTAGATTGTATCACATAGAAAGTAGCACCACAGGTGCCAGTTTTATTAATTTTCAAGTCACTAACCATTTTTATTTACTTACTTAGCTTTTATGTTAGCATTCCTTTGACTACCTGAAAACATGAATCTCCATTTAAGAAGTTCTTACTTTTTACCTTAACCCTAACTTCTTACAGATTTCCCCAACCGTTAAGGAGTCGACTCAAAGGCTGCTATGTCCTCGTTTTGCAGTTGTATCGGTCATCACGTTTACTCTTTTGAAAAGTTTGCCTTTAACTTGGAACCAGATATGTGTAAGACACAGTAGTCAGCGGAGGTTTTAGAAAATGCAGAGATGTTATCTAGCATAATATATTAGTGTCTATAATGTTTTAAACCCACTGCCATCGAGTCAATTCTGACTCGTAGTGACCCTAGAGAGCAGGATAAAATTGGCACTGGGGGTTTCCAACACTGCACCTCTTTACGGGAATAGAAAGTCTCATCTTTCTCCCTTGGAGAGGCTGGTGGATTTTAACTACTGAGCTTGCAGTTAGCAGCCCAACACATTACCCACAGTGTTAACAGGCTTCATCCAGTATCTATAATAGAAAGTATTATATGAGGGTAAGCAAAAACAGCATTGCTATAGAAAACTTTATTAAACAAAAATATAAAAATATGAAGCTATTATTTCCTGACATATCCTTCCTATTGGCCTGTACATTTTGAAGGTGATCTCTCTCTCTCTCTAGTCACTGAGAGTTCTGTGTCCTTTGATTTACATAACACAGCAGAATGACAGTTTGGGCATCCTCAGGTGACTCAAACTGTGTTCCTTTCCATCCTCCTTGAGTTTGGGGAAGAACAATCAGTACGTAGCGGCAATGTCAGAGCAGGAGGGTGGATGGGATCAGGCATCGCTGAGAAAGTCCGGTGGGAAAACCTGAGCTGCCCCAGAAGAATCAACAGAGGCATTGCCTGGTGTCAGTGCAAATTTCCTGACCTTCACTCACCAATGCTCTTTTCAATTTTTTAAAAATGTGTTCCTAAGAAGCCCCCACAATCATCTTGGGCCCCAAATCTGTAAAGTTTAGAATTCTCGTAGCAGTCATATATACTTTGGCCTTGTTTAGAAGAAACCAGTTCCTAGAGAAGGGCATCGTGCTTTGATAGAACAAAGCGACAACAAAGGAGAAGGACGTAGAGACAAGCACGGGGGACATTGTGAGGACCAGGCAGTGTTTTGTTTAGCTCTTCAAAGGGTCTCTATGGGCCAGAACCAGCTCGATGGCACCTCACAACAGCAGCAAAACGTCATCTGAGCTGACTGCTCGACCTAGTTAACTGTCTCCTTGGAAGTCACTGTTGGATTGGACATGTCTTTAGGCACCCTAAGAAAACTAAGACAAATGTCTTACTGAGAGAACTTGTCTTCAGCTGTCCACTGATCTCAGGGGCATGTGTAAACACATTTTATTTGAAATAAACTCCTGTACGTATGAACTGGAAACCTGGTAACAATACTTTTTACTTACCCTCATATTCAGCCAAGTAGCCAAGTATTGTTTCTCAGGAACAGAACTATAATGTATAAACATAGAAATATAATATATTGTATAGATAATTAGTGTGTATATAATCTCCCAGCAATATCTGGGACAGCACTCGATGATGAAATAGCTTAATATATCTTCAGGGAAATATAAGTATTTACACTCAGTGGGATGAAAAAGCAGCTTATAAATATCCTCATGTCACTGCAGGTTAGCGTTTACTATTGAGTAAATTCAGAAGAGGTCAGGATACTACCACATGAGTTAGGAAATATTTGTCAGTTTCCAGCACTTGTCTGATTTGGGGAGGCAATTAAGGAATTGTGAACCTACAATCCCTATTACTATCTCCAACTACATTTATTCTGCTACAGATTACTTCTGTCAAAGATAATAAGAAAAAGTAGAAGTGTGAAACCATTCATAATTTAGTAGCCTAGAGCACAATCTCATGTTCATTATTTATTTTGAATAGTAAAATGGAAAACTGTAACATTCTACAAATAATAGCTAACACCCCATGTTTATAAAGGCTTCATAATCAAATCTCTAGAAATAAAATTTTTTTAGTGGAAGGAAACATGAAAGATATGAATAAAGTTTTCTGAAGTTTAAAATAGGTTTAAAACCCTTCATATAGTAAGGTTTAATTGTAACCACAAATATCTGTGTAATATAAGGTATCTTTGAGCTCTTTAACTAATGGAAACACTTAAAGGTGTACATCATATAAAATAAATATCAGTTTATTAATAGGAAGATAGAAAATGGACAAATTAAGACTTCAGAAATGTATACTTTCAATGAACAAAGGTGAGAGCAACAATGGGAGGGAAAATTAAAGACTATAATATTAGGTATTGCCAACTTGACAACACCTAGCAACAACAATTTGTTAACAAATTGATATTTTTTCAAAATGTAGGAATATTTAAAAACATGAAGATTTTAATTGCAAAGACAATTATATTGTATATTACACCTTAATATTTTCTTCACTTTTATGTAATATTTTGAACAATTTTCATTTGAAGTCAAGGCACAAAACTTCCTAGATGACAAATTCCTTCACGTTTTTTGTGGACTTCTGTTTTCTTCCTTTCATTCTTTTCATTCTTCCTTCCTCCCCTCGCTCCGTCCCTCCTCCTCTTTCTCTTCTCCTCCTCCTCCTCCTTCTTCAGGAAAGGACCAAGAGAAATGTAGAAACTTCTATTTCACAGTGTATTTTTGGTCGCCCCATCAACGGTCCTATTCATGTAATTTAAAATATGTATAGGAGGAAGAGAAAAGGAGATGAAGTGGGAACCTTCCCTGTAAGCCTTAGAAAAGCTAGCGAGCTGGGGTCTCAGACGAAGGAGCACCGTCAAATGGACCTCAGGGTGGACACAGAGTCCCTGGCTGATGCAAACAGTTGAACACTCAACTAAGCTGAACGGTTGTTGGTTTCAATGCCAAGAGGCACCTTGGAAGACAGACCTAATATTCTGCTTCCCAAAGCTCACAGCCTTGAAGACGCTTTCTTCTTGAATACGTGTTCTTCTCTGCCACCTGGAGTGTACCACTAGGTAGCAACCAAAAGCCACCATGATGCAACATTGATCCTTCGCCATCTGAAGACTTTCCTCGAACAGTGGAGTGGAGTTCTTGGATGTAAAATGGGTAATGTGCTTTAATGCTAACCCAAAGATTGGAGACTTAAGTCCACCCTGAGGTGCCTCTGAAGAATGGGCTGATGAGCCCCTTCCAGAAGACTTAGCCATTGAAACCCAACAGAGCAGAGTTCTCTTTTGATACAAGAGTTACTGTGAGTCAGAATCCAGTAGACAGTAGCTGGTGGTAGTGGCATGTGAAGGAAGACCTAAGACCTGGAATTTTGGTCCCAGTTTTGAACCCTCTGCCCAAAGTGGAGGTGTATCTTTCCCATTGCTCATGGCAGGCATCCAATCAGTTCTTGCCAGTCTAGGCACTCTTTCTTGATATATCACGTGACTTAGAAATGCAGACAATCATCTCTGTGGATGAGCTCACCCTCCCTCCATAGAATGTTTGACATTTTTAGTTAAAACTCTCCTGCCATTATGTTAGGGGTTTGCAGAGATGAACTTGTAAGTGCCCTATAAATCATCAGTTTGTCTTCTACATATTACAACTAACACCCTGATTCCATTGTATACTTTTCACACCTAACAATTTATATTCATAAATGATATACCCATCATATTCCTGAACCAGAATTAGTTTCTGTGCAAACTGTTAAGGTTGGAAAAATGGTCTCTTTTGCTTGATACTTGTCCCTAAAGACCCTCTTTCCCCAAACTGATCTCATCAAAAATGTCACAAACTAAATAAGTTTCAACAACACCAAGAGTTATTTATTCAATACTTCATAAATTATTTACTATTTGAAAAACTGCTACGAGAACCTTTTAATAATATGTTGAAAATTACAAATAAGCCATTAATATTATTTCATATTTATGACTTTAGGAGTTAATTATTTCCTATGTGTTTCAATCTTGATCCAAGGTAATAAAAATTGAAAATTCCTGGACAGAGACACTTCCTTGACTGATTAATCCTAACTTCTAAACCATGCTGCATGTAATCTACGAGTACTCACTACCTGTCAACAGGCAAAGGAAGAGGACATATTTTTAACAAAATAACCATGATTCCCGACCACCACAGCCTGGTCCTCATGCTGTCGCCAATCCCTCGGCAGAATCGCCTTCTGCTATTTCTGGAAATCCCCACCAGGGTTCACACATCCTTGAAAGTTCACGCATGTTCTCTCAAGTCCTGGGCTTTTGACAAGGGGCCTTGCCACAGTCTTGGTGGCCGACGCTCCCCCCAAAAATGCTGTTCTCCCCGACATAGCTACCCTTGGTCAGATGCTGTCCACCTCTTCAGATTAAAGCTCCTGGGGATCTTTCATCCAATGACCTCTCTTTGAACCCTCACTTTGAACCCTCAGCAGCACATTCCCTGGTACTTCAGATGCGCCCCCTGCTCAGTTTCCCGCTGTGCCAGGGAAGGTAGATGACTGACATAAACAGCGCTAGTGCTCTTTATTTTACCCCTCTTCTCCAGTCATGCCATTTCCTTTCTTTCTTTTCTCCTTTGCATCAAAGCTTTGTACCCAAACACTTTCATTAGTAAATGAGTCCTTTATTGAAATGCATATAAATTCCAAATGTAACATTAAACGAGGGATTACAATAAATAAAAGAAAGGATAAACAAGCAATTGTGTTCAGTTGCTTAGCAGGCAGTAGTCGAATGAAGTGCCATTTTCAACCAGACTCTGTAGCCCTTGCCAACAGGAGATGGAGTTTCACTCTCTGGCCCTGTGATTGGCTTTACTATTATGCCTCCCTGTGCCATACCTTACCTACCTACCTACTTTGACCTCTCCGATCCCTGCAGCCTCCTAGTGAAAAAGCTCAGTTTGTTGGAGAATGAGAGAATACATGAACCAGTCACGCCACCCTAGGTATTAAACAGCAGGCAACTCCCAGAAGCAGAGCTGTCTGACTGGCCTATAGCTTACTACAGAGGTAAGAGGCATCCCAGCCACCATCAGAAGAACCACCTGCTGGGGCTAGCCTGCACTGCTGACCCATAGAATGATGAGAAATAAATCATGGTTATTTGAAGCATTGGATACTCGGAAGGTTTCCTGTGCAATAATAAAGTGGGACAGGAGGAGAATCAAGGGAAATAGAGGAAAGAGCTGGGAGGCAAAGGGCACTTATAGAGGTCTAGATAAAGACATGTACATATGCAAATATA
>NW_022111300.1:14285200-14303802 GCF_000313985.2 Echinops telfairi
CGGGGAAGTAGGGGGAAAATGAGGACCTAATGCCGGGGGTTTAAGTGGAGAGAAAATGTTTTGAGAATGATGAGGGCAATGAATGTACAAATGCCCTTTACACATTGATATGTGTATGGATTGTGATAAGAGTTGTATGAGCCCCTAATAAAATGATTTTAAAAAAAAGAAAAATGTTAGGACCATTGGTTTCAAAGTGATTAGATATCTGAGAAGCCAAATTTCCTAAGAAACATGTACCAATGGTGATATTTCAATCTGAATATAAAAATAAATAAATAAATAGATAGATAGATAGATAAATAAATAATTAGCACAACATGGTCTCTATGACAACTTCTTGACATAGCCGTTAGCTCTCTACGTCAGCCAGTTCTCTACAGAGGGGAAACATTTAGACCTCCCATAATATAGTATCATATCATTATATTGTCTTACTTTATCTCATTAGATTATATTATATCGTAATGGTATATGTCCCTCCAGAGGACAGAGTTATTGCAGAGAGAACTATGTCAGCGGTGAGGATGAACAGATGAGAGAAGAGGGAAATTTTAACATAAACTCACTCTATACTCCTATACCTGAAAACACTGATCCTTCCAGCAGCTACGACTTGCTGTTCAGTTCGATACTGGACTGATAATGAACCTGATAAATGCCTCCCTCCCTCATGATTTTTTTCTCAGGGACTCCCCATCTGGCGTTACTGGAGCCCTCATTCTTTCAGACATGCCTGCATATATTTCTACCACTTAGGATGTAGGCCATCTCAATTAACTGTCTTTCAGAGAAATGAATTTTCTCACATACTAAGAAATGTAGTTGTAAATGGTCCTAGGATAATCCAGTGGCTCTATGACATCACCAATAATTCATCTTCCTGACAAACTTTTAAATGTATCAGTCTTGCCTTCAGAATCGCTCTCTTGGACTCAAACTGGATGCCACAATTGTAAACACCAGCTCTTGACGTGACACCCACCTCCTCTTCCTAAAAGGACTTTGTTTTGTTTTATTTTTTTAATAATTAAATCATTTTATTGGGGGATTGTAAACTCTTATCACAATCCACACATACATCCAATGTGTTAAGCACTTTTGTACATTTGTTGCCATCATCATTCTCAAAACATTTTCTTTCTACTTGAACCCTTGGTATCAGCTCCTCAATTTTTCCATCCCTCCCCGCTGCCCCCATCCCCATGAACCCTTGATAATTTATAAATTATTATTATTTTGTCATATCTTACACTGTCCGACGTCTCCCTTCACCCACTTCTCCGTTCTCCATACCCCAGGGAGGAGGTTATATGTAGATCCTTGTCATCGGTTCCCCCTTTCTACCACACCTTCCCTCCACCCTCCTGGTATCGCCACTCTCACCACTGGTCCTGAGGATTCCCCTGTGCTTCCAGTTCCTATCGGTACCAGTGTACATCCTCTGGTTCAGCAGGATTTGTAAGTTAGAATTGGGATCATGATAGTGTGGGGGAAGAAGCATTCAAGAACTAGAGGAAAATTGTATGTTTCATCATTGCTGGCTCGTCTCTTCCCAGTGACCCTTCTGTAAGGGGGTGTCCAATTGCCCACAGATGGACTTATAGGACCCCAGACTCTATATCTTTTGATAGCCGGGCACCAACAGTTTTCTTCACCACATTTGCTTATGCAGCCACTGTGTCTTCAGTGATTGTGTCGGGACAGGCTGGTGTGCTTCCTCCATGTGGGTTTTGTTGTTTCTCAGCTAGATGGCCACTTGTTTATATTCAGGCCTTTAAGACCCCAGATGCTATATCTTTTGATATCCAGGCACCATCAGCTTTCTTCATCACATTTGCTTGTGCACCCGTTGTCTTCAGCAATCATGCCAGGAAGGTGAGCATCTCAGACTGCTGAATTGTTAGAACAAAGTGTTCTTGTGTTGAGAGAGTTCTTGAGTAGGGGCCCACTGTTCATCTATTTCCTTAATACTAAACCTATAAATATATGTACGTACATAGATCTATTTCCCCCTCGTCATATATAAATATATTTACATCTGTATATGCCTGTATTTAGATCTCTATAAATGTCCTTTGCCTCCTACTTCTTTCCTCTATTTCTTTGTACTTTCTTCTTGTCCCACTATCGTGTTCAGCCTTCATTTGGGTTTCAGGAATTCCTCTCGACTACATTGTCCTTGATCCAGTGCTGCCAGACCTCCTACACCCTCCTTGCCACTGATTTTGGATCACTTGTTGTTCCCTTGTCCCTGAGTTTGTTAACACCCACTTCCTTGCCCCCAACTCCCCCTTCCCATGTCCCTCTGGAACTGTCATCCTGTTGTTCTCTCTTCCAGCTTATCCCTTCCACGTGGACATGCAGCGACAACAATATGCACCAACATTAGACCAGGTACAATGGAGCAGCAGTAGAAAATAAAATAATAGCTACAACAACTATAATAACAAAAACCCTATAAATAGTTCAAGGTTTATTTGTTGTCCTTTATGAGCGCTTTCCAGTTGAGTCTGATGGGGTGCCATGCCCTGGCCCCACATCTATCCCTGGCATTCCCTCGGGGCTTCATTGGTATGCCCCCCTCCCCGCCCCATCCCGCTGCTCTGCTGCACGCCCCCAGTGGCTGGCTTTGGCATAGTGAGCTCAGGGCAGACACAATTCCCACCGTGTGTCTCTAGTGTTGTCCCCGTGATGGTATGGGTCATTGAGGAATGCTGTGTCCCGTGGTGTGGCCGGCCCTGTGATCATCTCTGTGCATTGGCTGTTCTGAGCAGAAACATTGTCCTCAGGGCTTGGTGGGCCAGGATGTGCTTCACTCTTTTTTTTTGCCTTCCCCCTCGTTGACTCCTGTGTGCTCTGATCAGAGAAGTTCCTCTCCTTGAGCTGCAGCTTCAGTGCTGTCCTCTGAAGTGCATTCTTCTGGTGGGGAAGGTGTGTTACATTCTTGTCTTGGAGCACCAATTGAAGTCTGGTCCCTCTTTCTATAGGGACTTTCTAACAGCATGGAAGCCATTCCCAGAAGTCCACCACCAGCACACTCCCCTAGCATCTTACTGGTTAGAATTGTGTCACGCATTCATTTCTGAGCCAATCATTAGCAAGGAAAGTAACATCATCATGTTTGACTAAAATCAGTATAGACCCCTTTAGAAGTGTCTGCTAAAACACCTAACCTCCATTTATGAATGAGTTCTTAGAGACCCTCAGTGAGTGGGTGTATTTGGCTAAGCACGTACTTTAAAGTTTCTTTAATCATTCTATGACAAAAGAGCTTTAGGGATAACTTTTCCCCTAAATTTATAAGTCTATATGCCAGGTTAGTTCATATTCTCTAATCCTTGTTATTTTATGTACTCGGAATTGAGTATGGTTTCAGTCAGAGACAACTAATTTGAAAGAAACTCTGCTCTTTCGAGCATTAAGATGGCCCCTGAAGCCATAATGTAACCATAACGTAGGAACTTTTTCAGACTGCAACTCAGACTATTGAATTTAAAATTGGAGCTGGAATCTAGCTAGATGTATTTTAACGCATCTTCCAAGTCATTTACACACATCCTGAAGTTTGGAAGCCACTGCACTGTGTATTAACGCTGTAGGCAAGCCGAACGTTTCTTCATCTCCATTTTCTTGTCTTTAAAATGGAGTAATAATAAAATCCTTCTTAAGGTATTATTATAAAAATTAAATGAAAAATATATGGAAAATACTAGCTAGAATAAATGTTATCGTAACATAAATACCATTTGTGGAAGGTTTTCAAGAATAGAGATTTATTTTCTCATAGCATAGTCACTGTTTATGTGGTTGAAAAACAAAGTACTTTGAATGAAGCTATTGCTAAAATTCTATCATGTGATCTTTAGTATTGTTTCTATCACCAATACTACTGTTCCAGCTACTGTCGTTTCATTTTCGTTTCCAACATTTGCATCCCAATCGCCAATCATTATTCATGCATCTTGATTGCATGTTTGATCATTTTTCAGCTGAAATCGTTGTGAGAACGCTTCAATTTCTTCATCACTTTTTGTTAGGTTGGGTGTTTTAGAGAAAGAAAACCGGTGACACTCAGATATGTGTAAGAACTAATTTTATATTAAGAAAGAAATTTATATCCAGGATGGAGCCCGGCCCTGTCCATGGGTCAGATGCTGGGTGAGAGGTCATGGGTCAGTGTTTGTGGAGTTCATGGGTCCAGTGGCTGGAGCACAGCAGGTTGCTGACAGAGCCCACTGCCATTGAGCCCATTCGCGCTCATTGCGACCACCTGTGGTTCCCTAAATGGCGACGGGAGTCGAAAGCCCAGTCTTTCTCCAGCAGAGCTGCTGGTGGTTTCAAACTGACGACCATGATGATTGCAGGCCAACGTGCAACCACTACACCACCAGGGCTCCCCATGAAGACAGTATATTTTTGAGTCAATAGTTTACTGTGCTCATCTTTCTTTTTGTCTATTTTGGTCTGTTTTTTGGAAGGAGTAACTCCAAAATTCCAACACTCCCACTGCAAAATCTCCCGGTTGTTTTTATTTTTATTAGGTGCCGTCCAGTAGATTCTGACTCACAAGGACCCAAGGGTCACCCGAAGGAAATACTCCTCAGCTCTGCCTCGTCCTCACAATTGTGAGGTTTCAGCTCATGGTTGCAGCCACTGTGTCCACTGTCCTCTTTTTCTCGGACCTTCTACGTTAGCCAGTAGGGTGTGCTTTGTCAGGGACTGGCCTCTATTGATGACCTATCTGAAATATGCGACACGAAGTGTTGTTATTCTCACTTCTAAGGAGCCTTCTGGGTGTACTTACTTCTTCCAACACAGATCTGCTTGTCCTTCTGGCATCTGTGGGGGTTTCGATGTTCTTTGCCAGCACCAAATTCAAAGGTATCAATAATATGAGTCAAAGGTATCAATTTTTCTGCAGTTCTCTTTACTCATTTTCTAACATTCATCCTCTCAATAGCTCAGTAAAATTATCCACACTAATATGTTCTATACAAATACTTAAGAAAACACTTTTTCTATTCTATTGTGCGTTTAATTTTTTTTACATATTTTCTCTATTTCAGAATATTATCTTTGATTGTTTTCCTTTTTATTTGTTCTTACTCTTCTGCCTTTAATAATATTTTATATTATAGTAAATATGTATATAATGTAATATAATATTCAATGATATAATTGTAATGCTCTTTACAATACTTGTATTGCCTCTAGCTTTTTAAAAATATGGATTTCACTTATGGTGTAATTTATATGTTAATGAGATTTTTCTGAGAAAACCACTGTGGTAAGCCAGGTTGTCTAGAGAAACCAATCCAGTGACACTTACATATGTATAAGAAAAAGCTTGATATCCACCATAATCTTATATCAAAAGAAGGCATCCCAGTCCACTCTGAAGTCCTGTGCTGTTGCATAGGCTCCTCTTCAGACACATGTAGCTTCATGCTGGTGGTACAGCACGGTGACACAGGAAGACCACAGGCCAGTGGGTTCAGAGTTCTGCGGATCCAAGGTCACTGGAAACATGGCAGGGCACTGACCCTTCTCGGGGTCTGACGGCCCACAGGGGGCCACCTCTGGGGGCAGATAGAGAGTCCCAGCAAAATCCTAGCCAGGAGGAAGTCAACATGGCAGGCAAAGAGTCTTTTCCAGAGTGTCCCTCACTCTTCTACAAAGGGCCACGTTGCAGGAGATGTCATCGAGCTACCACTTGCTCCACAGGTTTGACCCCCCCCAAATCATGCGTGTTTAGTTGACATAACATCATCATCTACCACAACCTCTGGGTATAAACATGAATCTTTATTTCTATCTTGTTTATGTTTCTCATGAGAAAGAAACAGCTGAACTGTCTCTCGGGGCTTCCCTGGGTTATTGGTTCTGGGAATAACAAACACTGGTGGAGCCACCATTTAGTAAGTAGGCTTTTTAATCTCCAACGAGTCCTTCCAGAGAACATCAGATAAATAACTTATTGCACAAAAAGTCACCAGTTTCCTTCTGTGATGACCTATCTGACCCAAGCCGCGTTAAGAGTTGGCTAAACAACCGTTTTCCTTTATGCATACCACAGTGCTCAAATATACACAAAAGTTGTGCATCAGTGTTTATTACTGTGAGAATATAGGACTAACTGGCTAAGGAGTAACCTACCCATATGCTCTTGCCTACTAGAGGTCACCAACAGAGATGCTTTTCCTTGTCTCCCTCCCTAGGGCCAGGGAAGAGAGCAGGGCAGGTTGGAGTGCCAAAGTTCATGTTCTTGGGGTGATGCCTCCCTGAGGAATCAGTGGTTCCTCCAGGGTCCTCAGTCTTCTGACAGAAGTGACACCCCCACCCCATTCCAGTGTCACAATCAAGCCTCACATTTGAAATGTTAAATAAGAAGAAGGGCCTTTGGGGGTAGCCTTTGGGGGTAGAGCCCTTGGAAACTGTGCCACCAGGGTTCCTTTATGTTCTATGTAGGTAACAAAACTGAACTATTTTCTAAATGATTCATTTTTATTTCCGCTGTGCCTTTTTGGCAGCATGTGCATCTATCTCTTGTTATATAAACACTCCAAAAACATTTTTAATTAAAATATAGCAGTTTAAAATAGCACCCCCAAAATATTTCTCCAGCTTCTAGTCTGGAAAGCCTAAATCACTTTTCTAAATATTATTTGTAAACTGATGGACTAAATGTCAGCGATAGGCGTTCTATTCTTTACTCACACTCTCAAATGATACATTTGGGTAACTTTTCAAGCAGAAGTTGAGAAATTAAATGGACTGGTACATTTTAATTTTGTCAAAGAGCAATGATTTGGTAAACAACATTATCTCAAAAACAACTCGTTCTTTGGAATGCTTACCATGCTCTCCTTGAATTCAGTTTAAATGTCTCACATCAGCATCTATAGGTGGGCTATTGTCAGTGACCTTTAAAATATGTCGAAAAAGCACCAAGAATTTCTTTTGTTCTCTTACATTTTCTTCCCCTTGCATTTTCAAAGAAATGGGAGAAAAACTTAAGCCTCACTCTCTCACTGCCAGAAACGCCTGCAATCAGGGCATCAGAGTGTTGCATAGAAATACTATCACATGATAGTAAATAAATATTGATGGCAGAATTCGGTGAACTCCTCTAAGTAACATCTGAATTCATGGGGGGTGGCCGGTGGGTGGAAGAGTTGTGTGAGATTCTACAGCAGTTTCATAAATAAGAGAAGTACTTATGCCTCAACCTAAAAGTGAATCCTAAACTAGCTTAAAGTTATATATTTCTATGTATATATTCATTTATTTATATTTTTATAAATATATAAAATTTACCGTGCATTGTAAATTAACAATAGAAAATGTTAGACAATTAAACGCTGGTGGTTCAAGCTGGGCACTTATGTTTGGGATTACTTGCTTAATAGGGTTAGCATTGAAATGATCAGCTTTGAAGTTAACAAACAGCCATTAAGATGCATCAGGGGAGTTCTGTTTTTGTGTGAGTGGGATTTTTGCAGCCATTGCTTTAATCTGGCTAGCTATAGACTCAACAGACCAGCAGAGATGGGATTTACAGAGTGAGGGCTATTTTTGTTAGTGGGAGGGGTGAAATCTTTTCTTCTAAATAAATAAAGCAGAGACTAGCATGAGGGGAAAGAAAATAATAATAATTAAAAACAACCTAAATCCTCTGCCCCTCCAGACCAGCCAAGATATTTACTATTCTCTTCCCTTCCTTTCCCAGGAAGCCTTCAATGCTCCTCCCACCCCACCCCCACCCCACAGTTCCCAAGACAATCCCCTTCCATGTTGCTCACAGCATTTCAGCCCCTGACAAGGATTCCTAGGAGACTGACCCAACTTTCTACAAGATTCATTGTTCTGGACTTTCTGGGGTTAATGAATGTCAATGTCCGCTCCCACAAAGTAAAAGTCAGAGGAGAAATGGAGAGAGGAAATTACATGAAAATTCCTAAAGGCATGTCTACAGAAAACCAAAAAAAAAGAAAGAACTTCTTGCTGGAAATTGATTCCAACTCATAGCAACCCTATAGGACAGAGCAGAGCTGCCCCTTACGGTTTCCGCGTCTGTAAATCTTTATGGAAGCAGACGGCCACATCTTTCTCCTGTGTCTATTGAAAAGAGGGCAATCATTCAAAGCTAATGTGAAGGGGGAGAGAACACGCTCACACAGTAATGGTCTCCTGCTGCTAAAAGAGTGCCAAGGCAAAGCCAGCCCCGTTTATGGAAAATAAATGTCTTGGTGAGGGAGGTTAAGGCATTTACTTTCAAACCCCTTGGCAAAGTCCTGTTATTCCAGATAATCAAAGCTGATTAAATCAATGCATCCCAATGTGTTCTCCTGCAGAAAAGGAGCCCCCGCACTGTGTCCTTAGCAGCCTGCCGAGTTTGAGTAGCTTGCATAGATAGCTAGATGATACATTGGTAGGTAGGCAGACAGAAAGAATAGATAAAAGTTTTGTCTACAGCTGGCTAAGAGACGCATATAAAGCCCAGTGTTTAACAAGATCCCCACTCATTGTACTCAGAGTGATTGTCACTGCTTAGTGCTTCCCTGCCTTCCAGAGCAGCTTTCAAAGGGCGATGCCATAGAAGTGGATTACCCAATAAGCAAGGTAGACAAAGACTCCCTTGTGCTTATTAATTAATCTGTGATGAACAGTTTCACATGGGTTTTGGTGGGAAAGGTAAAATTGTTGAATAGTGATTAGTAAATAAACATAAGGAAACCCATGCTTACCTTGATAATTGATAATTATTGGGTAATATAACATTGATGACTCCCTTGCCTTTGTTAAATAGAAATGGAATGGATCCAGAGGTGGAAATGGAAGGCCAAAGAAGCAAGGAAGGGATAAGTCAAGGCATCTTTATACAGGTCTCCCCTGTCTGAAATGTACTTGACTGAGAGGGAACCCCACTTAAAAGGACTGTCTAGTTTTGTTGGTGGTGGTGGGTTTTTATTTTTTTCCTTTGTACATCTTATTGTTAATAGTATGTATTACATACAAGGTTAAAATGTATTTTTAAACTTATGTGTAATATGGTATTGTAAACCCCCAAAGACATGTGAAGATCAGTTTTTATGAAGACAATGATTGTAAAAGAGAATTTTAAAAAGTTTTTTTTAAATAGTTTTCCAGTGTTAGAGTTCATGAAATGAATTCCAAAGGAATTGCAAGGTTGTTTCAAATGACTATAAGTGGAATCCAGACTGACATATTTACATGTTGGTTTGTTTGGCCATCGCTGGAATGATACATCAATGTATTACTAGAAGGAGGAGGAGGAAGAGGAAGAAGAAGAAGAAACAGCAGTCAGCATTAATACAGACTATATTTTTCAAATAAACAATGCACACATTTTATTCAGTCATGTCAAACAATCATAGTCAATATCACTATTTCTATGCTTGTGTGGTATTTGAACTCACCATAAACAAAGTGGGAAAGTGGCATAAAGACAGAAAACATATGCTAAATATTTATAGAAAATACAGAGATCAGATTGGATGTCACTGCACATATAAATACAAATAAAGAATTATCAAGGTCTTTGTAACCAAAGAAAGAGGGAAGAAAACTGTGCCAAAATCTATGAAAAATAAATGTAAGAAATGAAAGAGACCTAGTGTTGTAATGGGTTAAGCGCTGGGCTGCTGGCCAGAAGGCTGGTGGTTCAAGCCTACCAGCTACTCTGAGCGAGAAAGATAAGGTTGTCTGCTTCCATAAATATTTACAGACTCTGAAGCCCTATGGAGCAGTTCGACTCTGCTATAATATGTTGCTATCAGTCTGAATCAACTCGACAGCAGTGGGGTAGATAGGAAATCAATAGAGAGCAATGCTAAGAGAACACAGGAGGGACTCCAAAATTCTAATTAATAAAAGTGTAGACAGCTTTACAGAGAGTTGGGTGATGCCAGAGGTGTAATCAAATTAGGAGCATAGCATCTCTCGATTCACAATTCTACAGGGACTACCCACAGCACTCAGGGTAAATAAGCAAGGTAGAAAGAGCCGTGGGGATCAACAGAGGAGTGCTCAGCTGTGAATGGAAAGGTTGGCTTTTGCCAACCTCCCCAGAGTCTGCACAAGAAAGACCTGGTGATTGGTTTCAGCAAACCCCCTGGGCCAGTTGTTTTCTGTCACCTGGGCTCTATGTGACACTCCACATGTGAAGGCACACACCACCGACAACAATAAAAGCTAAAATCTTTACTAGAACCGACTCCATCAATGTTAATGTATCCATGTGGGAGAGTCATAAAGAATTGCTGTGCATTCATGCCAGTGGTTGTGATGGCTGGGAGGGGCTAGGGAGTTGTGGGACAGGATGGCACATCAGACACATGAACTTGCACCTTTGCCAGCATCGCTGTTACTGTTTCAATTTCCTTACAGGTTTTTCTCTTTTTTCCCTGACCTTCTACTTAGCTGAACATGATGTTTTATTTCATGGACTGATCGCTTGTGATAACATCTTCAAAGCAGGTGAGATGAAGTCCACCCATCTTACTTCAAAGGAACCTTCTGAGTGGACTTTTCCAACACAGATTAATTTGTTCTTCTAACAGTTCATGAAATTTCAAGATTCCTCACTCACACCATAGTTCAAAGGCATGAATCGTTCTGTCTTCCTTATTCATTTCCCAGCTTCCTTGCGCATATGGGGTGATTGAAATCATGGAAGTTTTTATTGATCCAAAATATCATAATGTTGAGGTTACTGTTTCTCCACACACACACACATCTAGGTCTATACAATTCTGAAGGCAGTGATACCATCTCCCTAATCCTTGAATGAAAGAGTCTACTCGTAAATGTATACTTTTGGCATCTGGTGGGACATAGCTTGTATTCCATTTCTATGTTCTTTGAGCTTGGAAACACAAACAAATATGAACAGGTAAGATCAGGGTTGGGGAGTTGTACGCATCAGGTTTAGCCAAACAATTAACTTCAGACAGCCCGTGCTGCCGTCCAAGAGTGAGCAAGAACACTGTTGTAATAAAACAATAATTACACAGCACAACTTTCCTAGAGTTTTTCTCACCAATGCTGCTTTGTTGTTTTTTTTAAAAAAAAAAACCTTCTTCATAATAAACCTTCATGACCATCCTATATACTTTGATTAGAGCTATCAAAGTCATCCCTATGAAATCCTAAAAACCAGGTACCATGTCTTTGTAGAGTGTCTCTTTACTGTGTTGCTGAAGCCCTTTGATGCACATAAGTTTTCAGCTTGATAAACCTCGATTTATCTATATGTCTTACGGGTGATACCGGCATTAAATCTAAGAATCATTGTCAAAAAAAAAATCTCTAAGTTTTACCCCTACATACCTTTTCCTCAGAATTTTGTGATTTCAGTTTTTACATTTATTCCTTTCCAATTTGAGTTAATTTTCACACCTGGTGTGAATTATGTCCAAATGTATTCTAATATATGTGAAGATACAGTTGCTGCAACACCATTTAGGGAAGAGGCAACTTTTCCCGTTGAATGAAATTGGCCCTATGTTAAAAATCAATTGGCTATTGATTTATGAGCTTTTGTTTTGTTTTGTTTTGTTTTTCTGGATCTTCAGTTCTATTTCTTTAGTCTATATTTTGGTACTTATACCGATGCCATTTCTTCTTATTATTGTAGTTTTGTTATTATTATAGCCCAAAGCAGTCAAAATATTAAACAAAGTCAAACAAGTCATTGAATATTTATATCTAAAAATAGATGTATTAAATTAATGATATTCATAACTAGAATAATAATATTAACTTAATAGTACATATATATGGCATTTTCATCATTCAACATGTAAGCAAATATATATGAAGTCCATAATGTATGTCAGGCACTGAATAAGTATTTATACAAATAACAAGAATTCTAAACTCTTTTGTTGTATTTCAAGTTCCTCCATAATCAAATCTGCCCATTTTGGAACTACCTAATATTCATTGAGCACCTAATTTCTGCTAGGAACAGGAAATGTATCCTATCAGTTCTATAAAGTATTTATTTCTAT
Source organism: Echinops telfairi (assembly GCF_000313985.2). Lineage (NCBI taxonomy): Eukaryota > Metazoa > Chordata > Mammalia > Afrosoricida > Tenrecidae > Echinops > Echinops telfairi. Next base: position 14,297,239 of record NW_022111300.1, read on the forward strand.
TTCTCAAAGTCAGAAAGGTAAGTCTTTTCATGTCTTACACCGACCGCTGTCTCCCTTCCTGTACAGTTTCTGTTGTTCGTCTCCCTGGGTGGGGTGGTGATGGTAAATGTGTCCATCATTGTGATTGGTTTCCCCTTCTTCCCCTCCTCTCCCCACATTCCTCCTTTCCTCCTGGATTATATCTGTCCTGAGCTCTTATCTCTTATTTGTACCTGTACTCATGCTCTGGTCTAGCCACAGTGAAAGGCAGAACTGGGGTGATGATAGTGGGGGGGTGAGGAAGCCTCAAGGAACCAGAGGAATAGTATGTGTTTCATCAGTGCTCTACTGCGCCCTGGTTGACTCATCCCTTCCTTGTGACCCTTCCATGAGGGGACGCCCCATTGTCTATAGATGGGTTTGGGGGTCTCTGCTCTGACACCTCTTGTTTGTTTGGGGTCTTCTGATGCCTGTTACCTAATACCGCTGACACCTCATGATTGAAGAGGCTGGTGTGCTTCTTCCATGTGGGCTTGTTGTTTCTCTGCTAGATGGCCGCTTGTTTAACTTCAAGCCTTTAAGACCCCAGACACTATATCATTTGATAGCCAGACACCATCTGCTTTTTTCACTCCATTTGCTTATGCACACATTTTGTCTTCAGCGATTATGCCAGGAGGGTAAGCATCACAGAATGCCAGGTTGTTAGAACAATGTGGTCTTGCATTGAGGGAGGGATTGAGCAGAGGCCTGAGGTTCATCCACTACCTCAGTGTATTGCCATATAAATATATGTATCTAGGCTAATACCTCTATTTTTATGAATTAATGTATTTACATGTATACACACCTATGCTTAGACCTCTATCCATAGCTTTTCTTCCTAGATCTTTGCTCTGTTTCCTTTTACCTTCCTCCCATCCTACCATCATGCTCACCCTTCTGCCTCTTACTAATTCCCCTCAGCTAGATTGCTGTTGCTCCAACACCCCCAGGATCTCTACATCCTCCTCATTGTTGATTTTAATTCCCTTGTTGTTCCCCTTTTGATGGCATTGTTTGCACACTGCTCCCTTTCCATGACTTCTCCTCCCCCAAGTTTCCTCTGGAACCAGTTGGTTGCTTTCTCCTCGAGGTTGTTTCCCATGCCTATCTTATATAAGTAGACAAACCAACAATAACAGAGACCAAACAAAAAGAAAACAAAAGATTGAATAAAAAGGGGTGGGGAGGGAGATAAAAACTAGCACACACAAAAAAAGAAGAAGCATACATAATTCCAAGTCTGTCCACTGACCTTTATGACAATCTCCCCCACTGGTCCCAGTCCGGGTACTGCCTCTCCTAGCCTGAAGTCTATTGTGGGGGCTCCTCAGGGGCTTTGTGACTTGGCTTTGCTCTCATTGCTGATCTGTTTTGTACCCTTCTTGGTTCGTACCGCTGTGGGGTGTTCAGACCAGACTAACTCCCGCCGTGTGTCCCCGGTATTGTCCTCTGTCCTGGTATGCTCCAGAGAGGGGACATCATGTCTGGAGCTGATGTCTGCCCTACAGTCCTCTCTGTGCAAACTCTGTGCAGGGAAGTCATCCTCCAGGTTTGGTGTGCCAATATGAGGTCCAAATTGCCCCTTTCTTTTTCTCCTTCTTGGTTTGCTTTCGTGTGGGTGTGGTGTGACACCCCTCTTCCCACCCTATAGGTTTAATGTTGTCCTCTGTAACATGTGCTTCTAGGGAAGGGGTCAATTTGACTCTGATTGGGGCTGACCCTGCAGCCCACTCTTTTCATGCATTCTTCCATGTGGTCACGTTGCCCTTGAGGCTTGGTGCCCTGTAATGGGGTCTGCATGCACACTCCCAATTCTGTGCAAACATAACCAATGCTCTCCCCCTGGGTGGGTTAGTGCCCTGCTCCCTCCATGCCTGTTTCTCCCCTTTTTGCCACCTTTTCTCCCTCCCCCTTCGCCCTTTCCCCTTATTTGTCTTGGAACAACATGTATCTCCTTGGGTTTGGTCTGACCCCCACCTGACTGCCCCTGCAGTCAACCTGTATTGTTTGAGATACGTGGCTTTTCTTTTATACCGACTGTGATTATTATACTTACCTCAGGGAACTCATGTTGTACATGTCCTTTTGTGATTGGCAAACTTCACTTAGCCTAATTCCTTCCAACTCCTCTCATGAAACAACGTGCTTCATGTAATCATGAGGGCTTTTCAGGATGCGTAGTATTCCATTTTGTGTATGTGCCAGAGTTTTCTAATCCACTGGTCTATCAATGGAAACCTAGGTTGTTTCTAATTTTTTGTGGTTGTGAATTGTGCTACAATAAAGTTTGGAGTGCAGACCCCTGGTCTTGGTTTATTTCTGAACTCTTCTGGGTGTATGCCCAGTAGAGTGATAGCTGGGTCATAAGATATTTCAAGTTACATTTGCTTTAAATATCGCCAGATCGCTTTCCACAGAGGCTGTACATATCTATACGACTACCAGCAATGGAGGAGGGTTCCTATCTGGCCACATCCCCTCCGACATTTGTTGCTTTCTGATTTTCTCATTTGGGCTGTTTTCAAGGGTATTAGGTGGTATCTCATGGTTGTTTTAATCTGCATTTTTCTGATGGCAAATGATCGGAAGCATTTTCTTATATGTTTATTGGCCATTTGGGTCTCCTCTCCAGCGAACCTTCTTTTCAGATCTTTTGCCCACTTCCTTGGGGGGTTAACTATTTCCCTCTTTTTGCAGTCTAGGAGGGTATTACAGATTTTAATAAAAAGCCCGTTGTCTGTTGTGTCATTGCTAAAAATCCTCTCCCAGTCTGTGGGTTCCCTTGTTACCCTCTTGGTGAAGTCTTTCGACACACACAGGTGTTTTATCCTTAGTCTATCCCACTTGTCAATTTCAGATTCACCTGTGTGTGTACCCTTCACAATTGCAATTGGCTTACATATTCCCTGAGCCAAGGTTCTTAGGTTTGTCCTGATTCCTTTGTTTGATGGTCCTGATATTTGGGGGGTTTACTTCTATGTCTGTGATCCACCTTCAGTTTGTTCTTGTGCATGGGGTGAGGTAAACCTCTTGTTTCATTTTTCTGCAGGTGGATCTCCATTGTTTCCAGCACCACTGGTTAAAGAGGACCTCCACCTCCCACTTGATGCTTTGGGGGCCCTTGTCAAAGATCAGTTGTCTATATGCTGATAGTTTTATTTCTGGATTTTCTGTTCTTTTCCACTGGTCTGAGTTTCCGTCACTATACCAGTGCCACTGTGTTTTGACCACTGTGGCTGTGTAGTAAGTGTCAAAGTCAGGTAAAGCAAACCCTCCGACTTTGTCCTTCTTCTTAAGTAGCTGTCTGCTAATTCTGGACTTCTTCCCTCTCAATATGAAATTGATAGTCAATTTTTCCAATTTTATGAAGAAGGTTTTAGTATTTGAATCAAGACAGCGTTAAACTTATATAGTGCCTTGGGTAAGATTGGCATCTTTACTATATTGAGTCATTCAATCCAGGAACATGGGATATTCTTCCATTTGTGGAGATCGCTTTTGGTTTCCTGTCACAGGGTCCTGTAATTTTCCTCGTATAAGTCTTTTGGTTTTTTGGTTAAATATATTTCTAGATATTTCAATTTGTTCTTGGCTATTGTGAAGGGTACTGCCTTCTTGATCTCCTCTTCCATGGTCCTGTGTGATGTATATAGCAAACCTATAGACTTCTGTTTGTTGATCTTGTATGCTGACACTCTTCCATATTCCTCTATTGGTGTCAGTAATCCTGTTGTGGAGCCTTTGGGATATTCAATGAATAGAATCATGTGATCTGCAAATAGCGATAGTTTCACCTACTCCTGTCCCAGCCTGATACTTTTAATGTCCTTCCACTGACTTATGTGGTTAGCTAGGTCCTCCAATATAATGCTGAATAGAAGTGGAGACAAGGGACATCCTTGTCTAGTCCCCTTTTTCAGTGGAATTGTTTTTGTCTTTTCTCCATTGACTATGATGTTGGTTGCTGGCTTTTCATAGATAGCTTGTATTAACCTGAAGAATTTTCCTTCCATTCCTATCTTCTTGAGTGTCTTCATTAAGAATGGGTGTTGGATGTTGTCAAATGCTTTTCCTGCATCTATTGATATTATCCTGTAATTCTTATCCTTTTCTTTATCAATGTGGTGAATAATGTCTATGGATTTTCAGATGTTGAAACATCCCTGCATCCATGTAAAGAATCCCACCTGATCATGATGGATGATATAGTTTATATACTTTTTTCATTCTACTGACCAATATTTTGTTGAGGACTTTTGCATCTATGTTCATTAGCCATCTCAGTCTGTAGTTCTCTATTCCTGTGGGATGTTTGCCCTGTTTGGATATCAAAGTTGGCTTCATGGAATGAGTTTGGGAGTTTTCTGTCTTTTTCTATGCTCTGGAATAATTTGTGGGGAATCAGTCTCAGCTTTTCCCTGGATGCTTAGTGGAATTCTCCTGTGAATCCATTGGTCCAGGAGCTTTTTTTGTTAGTAGTTTCTTGATAACTATATCTATTTCTTTTTTTGCTATGGGTCTGTTGAGTTTCTTGACCTCCATCTGTGTTAATCGAGGGAGGGGTTGATTTTCCAAGTATTTGTCCATGTTTCCATGTTGTTGAATTCATTAGAATACAGATTTTCATAGTATTATGTGTTTATATTTGAGCCTGTGCACTGGTGTATATTGATGCTGACTTTACGGATGGCCTGTCCTGATTTGATTTTGCTATGGATGCAGACTTCACAAGGTTCCAACTGGAATAAATATTCTTCACATCAAAGATTAGGATTCTCCCAAATGGCCAACAAACATATGAGAAAATGTTCCCGGTCATTAGCCATAAGAGAAATGCAAATCAAAACAACTATGAGATACCACCTAACACCCTCAAAGATAGCCCAATTCAAAAAATCAGAAAGCAACAAGTGTTGGAGGGGCTGTGGTGAGATAGGAACTCTCATCCACTGCTGGTGGGCCTGTAGGTATTTACAGCCACTATGGAAATAGATATGGCTATTTCTCAAACAAATGGAAATTTGAGTTACCATATGACCCAGCAATCCCCCTACTGGGCATATACCCAGAAGAGGCAAGAAACAAAACCATGGCCAGACATTTGTGCTCCAATGTTCATTGCGGCACAGTTCACAATTGCAAGGAGTTGGAAACAACCCAAATTTCCATCAACAGATGAATGGATTAAAAAACTGTGGTACATACATACAATGGAGTACTATGCATCACTAAAAAGCAGTGATGAACACATGAAGCATACAGCCGCATGGGAAGAACTAAAGGAAATCATGCTAAGTGAAGTAAGCCAAGCACAAAAGGACAAGTATAACATGCGTCCGCTGAGGTAAGTTTATATATATATAAAGAAAGAACAGAAAGGTAAATTCAAAAGTGGGACAGGGAAAAAGCTACTGTATACAAACATTCCAGGGGTGAGGTCCAGGTAGTATGGCAGGGGTCAGACCAAATCCTGGGTACATATGGTAGCCAACTAAAAAGGCGGGGGAGGGAGAAAAGGAGAAATTTTTTTTTTTAAAGATATGTGAGGGGGGAAAAGGGCACTGACCCACCGAAGGGGAGGGTATTGTTTATGTCTCCACAGGGAAAGAGGGACCAGATTTAAAGCCAATGTCAGATGAATGCAGCATGCTGGCAAGGAGTGGGGAGCCAGTGGAGGGACCTGAGGGCTTGTCTCCCATACCAGCTACGTGGACAACTGCCCCTCCCCCCAGAAGAATTTACTTGAGAGGACAGCACTGCAGCTGCAGCTAGGGGAGAGGGTATGTCTGATCAGAGCCAATGGGAGCAAATGAAGGGGGAGGAAGAGAGAGTGGAACTCATCCTGACCCACCAGGCCTGGAGGACGATGTCCCCACTCTGAACAGCCAATGCACAGAGTGCACAATATGGCTGATCCCACTATGAGACATGCCATCCCTTGATGGCCCAGGGCCCTAAGGGGGACAACACTGGAGACTCAGTGTCAGAATGGCCTAGACTGACCCTGAGACACCTAGGCAAACCACTAAAAGCATGCAGCAGAGCAACCATGGGAGCAGAGCAGGGAGCTCTTGAGGGAGTACAAAGGACAGACTCTGGGGCCAGAGTATGGTACCCCATCAGACTGATTGAAGGACATTCCTAGAGATCAACAATCAGACCTTGATCTATTTACAGGTTTTTGTTTCTTTTTAAATTTTTTTCGATTAATTAATTTATTCTTCTATGGGTAATTGGTTTTCTTTTTTTTTGTCATCGTTGTATTTTCACTCATTGCCTATCTTGCTATGGCTTGATTTTTGATGCATATTATTATCTCTACAGATCTCTCTAGATAAGATAGACTGGATGAATGGTCTGGAGGAGAAAACAATGGGACCAATGCTTCTGGGGGGACACGGGAAAGGGGGAGGCAGGGGTAAGGAGGTGGTGCTGACCAACCCATGGACAGGGGAGCAACAGGTGATCCAAAATCAGTGGCAAGGAGGGTGTGAGAGGCCTGGTAGGGTTCAGCAAGGACAATGTAAACGAGAGAAATTA
>NW_022111300.1:14304810-14317555 GCF_000313985.2 Echinops telfairi
CATTGGTACAGATAGCAACTGGACACACAGGGAATCCAGGACAGATGACTTCTTCAGCACCAATGGTTAGAGTGGCAATGCATGGAGGGTGGAGGAAATGTGGGGTGGAAAGGGGGAACCAATTACAAGAATCTATGTATAGCCTCCTCCCTGGGGGATGGACAGCAGAGAATAGGGTGGAGGGAGACATTGGACAGTGTAACATATGACAAAATAATAATAATTTATGAATTATGAAGGGCTCATGAGGGAGGGAGTAGTGGGGAGGGAGGGGGGAAATGAGCAGCAGATATTAAGGGCTCAAGTAGAATTCATTGTTTTGAGAATGATGATGGCAACAAATGTACATACGTGCTTGACACAATGGATGTATGTATGGATTGTGATAAGAATTGTATGAGCCCCCAATAAAATGATTAAAAAAAAAAAGATTAGGATTCTCTCCTCAGAGCACTGGGTTGATGTCTGTGGGCAGTATAGAAACAGGATACCCAAAATTAGGTGGATAAAAGCATGAAGTGGGCTGGTTTACAAACTTTCATAGGTAGGGGAATATATTCATAGGATTATAGGACTAAGGTGTAGGAGTTAGTTAACTGCAATTGTTAGGTATAGAATATTATAAGGGTTTGGAACATATGGAGTTGCATGCATTTTAGTTCTTGTTCAGTACAGATATGATTTTATTATTGTTTTGTTAAAAATTATATATAGTTAGAGTTGTGTGTCAAGTTGACAATGGGGTGGTCTGTGGTAGTTACACAGTCTCCGGTTAACTTGCAAAGGGGTGGTGACTAGCCTGTCAACCAGATCACAACTTGATGACTTCATCTCGAGGTGTGATGAAAATAAATAGCTCACTTGAGGCCAGACACACTCTGTGCTTGGTCTTCCTGCTAACAAGCCACATGGAGCTAGGCTGATGGAGACAGAGCCCTGGAGCTGGAGGAGCCACATGTAGACCCACACTAGTGCTGAGATAATTCCACCAACACTGGATCCATAAGACTTTCCATCTACTGGGCTTGATATTCCTGCATTTTGTGTCATTGCATGTGCTGTGCGAGTCTGAAGATAATTTTACAGACTGGTATCAGACCTATGGGCTAATATCTGACTTATGGACTTGATCTGGACTGGACTAAGATGTTTTCTTAATATACAATTACTCTTTTATATAAAGTTATTATACACATATGAGTGTCTATGAATTTGTTTCTCTTGTCAACCCCAACTAACATGGTCTATTTTTGAAAATTAGCCATGTGCAGTTGAATGTGATTTTTTTTTTTTTGCATTTGGATGGAAAGTTCTATAAATGTCTATCTGGGCCATTTGCCTAATTGTTGTATTTATATCTGTAGCCTCCTTACTGAGTTTCTTTCCCAGTAATCTATCTTTCTCTGATAGCAGTGTGTTAAAGTCACCTATGATGATTGTTGAGTCCGTGATTTCTCTTTACATCTTTTGAATAGTTTGCTTGACATATTTCTAAAATCTCTCATTAGGCACATATATATTTATTATGCTCACTGGTTCCTGGTGTACTGATCCTTTGAGCATTATTTAGTGCCCATCCTTGTCTCTTGTTATGGTTTGAACCCTGAGGTCAATTTTGTCAGAGATTAGGATTGCAACCCCTGCTTTTTTTTAAGTTGCTGCTTGCCTGGTATATTTTCTGCCAGCCTTTACTTCTTAGTCTATTTTTGTCTGTGAGCTTAAGATGAATCTCTTGCAGCAACAGATTGATGGGTTATGTTTTCTGAACCAGGCTCCAAACCTTTGTCTTTTAATGGGCAAGTTGAGGCCGTTGACATTCAGAGTTATTATCAACCATCTGTGGATTCATTACTGTCATCTTGTACCTTTTGTGTTGGGTGTTTTCCTATCTCCACTTATATCGGTGTGCTATTTGTGTGTGGAGATTCATTCTGGCCTTTGGGCTCCAAGGCAATATTATCTTGGTAATCTAAGTTCAAGAGTGAGTTTCAGAGCCTTTATGACTTTCATTTTGGTCTTTTCTTTCAGTCTGTCTTTTTAATGACCTTTCGCTTTCTTCATATATTATGCTACATCTCTACTCTTCTGTTGATAGTACTTATAAATGCATCAAACCTATTGTGAGATTGTCTCTCACCAGGTGGGATATATTCAGTCTTCTTAGGTTGTCTGTTGTGGACTTGTTCTGTTTCCTTGGGCTCAACTTGAACTTAAATTATGAGCAGTTTTTGCTGTGTTCTGTGGTTGATTCTGCGCTTGGTTATGACTAATAATATTGAGTTTTTCTATTATCTCTCCATAAATATAGATTATTTGATTCCTATGTACTCCACCAGGTAAGGCCCATGCTTATAGCTACTGCTTATCTAGTTGAAAAAGATATTTGCTACATCATTGATCTTGCAAAATTCTATCATGCAACCTCTGGAATTATTTTGATCACGACAGCCCTTATTTTCTAACTACCAACCCTTCATCATTATTTCCAATTATTACATTCCCACCACCATTAATTATCAATATTTGATTATATACTTCATCAATTTTAAATTTCAGAAGTTGGTAACATTTTCTTTAATTTACTCATCTTTGGAATTAGTGTTTTGTGGGTAAATTTGAATAATATTCATATTAACTGATTTTCCTTATAGAGGTATGAGTATTATCATGTAACTGACAGGACTGGTTAAAAGGCCCTCATTTCCGATTTCTAACTACCAAACAATGAATTTTCTAAAACATGAGTACCAATTATCACACCTAGCTCACTCACAGTTTTGGACTAAAATTGCTAGCTGAGTAAATAAAGGCATACAACAAATAGGGACCTTTGGCTGCAACTGGCCCCCTCTCTTCAGTGGAGCAGATTTTAGTAAAAATTATAAGATTTTGAGAAACCTATCATCCTCAAATCATAATTTTTATATTTATTAGAAAGATTTCTGGATAGATTCCTTTTCTATTAATCTTCATTTTAGAATAATTGGAAGATCGATTCTATTGAAACTAATCATCACATCTTCCTATACATATTCTTCTTATAAGGAAGAAAATGATGAGTTATCTGGAGTCCAGTCATATTTTCTTAACTCTCTATGTAATGAACTGTTGGAAAGGAGGAAAATAAAATAATTAGAGAGGATGGCAACTTAAGGGATAATATTTTTCCTGAATGTCTTAAAGGAAATCCTAGATTCCAATCAAACTCATAGATTGAAACCAAACCTACCTTACATAGTCCTGCTGTGCATATTTAAACCACATGTATTCAGGGAAGCAAATTATTTAATGTGCTCTTTTTATCCATAGTGTCTGTAGCTTCCTCCAAATGATCTTTTCCTGTTGGGTCTTGATAAGAGAAGGTAGGGGAGATACTGATAGCATTCTGTTGTGAGTGCTTATGAACAGGATTAATTTTGATTGCCATCCAGCTGCATGCATATAAAATAAGTCCTCTCAGAAGTAGGTTAGAGTGATCTCACTATTAGCAAGACCCTGGAGAGGCCCACATCCTCCGGACCATGAGATCCCTATGTAGCAAACCTCTTTGCTCCGGATGGCAGCTGTGACATCAGCGGAGTGACAGAGGAGCAGCAGCAGCAGAAGCAGGGGCCAGAACACAAGGTAGATTGGTGAACTTCCCAGTCCCCAAAGCAAGCAAAGCTCTGAGCTTTGGGACAGGAGTCTAACTTGTGGAATTGGGTGCCTCCAGGAACTTAATCAGCTTAATCAGGAGCTAAGTTTGCTGATCCATGGAGCTGGAGCTGAGCATGTTCAGGTTGGGGCTTATTGGAATGGGGTGTCTCTGGATACTTAATTTAAGGAGCTGGGTTTACTCACCTGTGGAGCTGGAGTTGAGTGCCTTTGTATTGAAGCTTACCATGGAGTGGCATGTCCTTTGAGCACTTATCAGCAGCCCTGAAAGAACTTTGTAACATCCCAACTGAGCAGCGGTATCCTGAGCATTTCTCACCTGCATCATAACCCGGTAACTTCCTTAACAAACTCTTTGATCATGAATATTGTCTGTGAGATATGTGTGGCCATTGTAATGAATTAGTGAACTCGGTTGCTGAGAAAGTAGGGAGCGTTGTGTGGAATACACAAACATGAGGATGTACCTAGCATTTAAAAGCTACTCAAAACTGTTTATTCTTTCATTTTATTTCTCCAACCTATCCTCATGCTCCTCATAATCTCTTCCCTTACATTTTCCATTATGAACCATAATTGGTACCTAGGAAAATTTGACATGTCAGATATTCTTTGTATGCTTAATATGGCAAGCATTAAGAAACAGGGAAAAATGATAAATTGGTAAAACAAATTTTGATTGAAGCCTTTACTAATTTATTCTGAAATAATAAGAAATAAAATACATTTCCATTTCTTCATCCATCTACTGCCAGCTTTAGTAGTGACCCAAGGGGCTCTGACATACAGCATTGTTGCCACTGTTTAGTCATATCCCAGGAACGGATTGAGCATCTATGTCATTTTCCTGAATGCTGATATTCATTCAGTCATATCCAAACAATGGAAACTATGGAAAATTAGATCTAAACTAACATTCCTCGTTGGCTATCTTCTATGTATAAATTCCTTCACTTAGAGAAACATCATAAAACATTTATCCCCGGAAGCTTTACCCATGCTCAATGTATTCCTGATCTATAAGAATATAGGGAAAATTGACATGTGAGCATGTTTAGCATCATGGTGACACACATGCCCTCACCTACAAATAAGTGGCTGCCTACTGGGTACATTGGGTGGTATCAAACACAGGTCTCCTGCATGGAAGGGAAGAATCTACCCCTGACCTGCCAATGCCCCCTCCATTGCTTCTTCCCTCTTGCTGTAGAACTGATTTCCTGCTCATAGCAACCCTATTGGAAAAGTTCTGTAACCTTTACCAAAGTAGACTACCACAGTTTTATTCCATACCTTGGCTTGTGGATTTGAACCTCCTGGCTAGCAGCCAACTGCTTAATCAAACCTTATCATTTTAGATGAGATCGGGCATGTTCAGGGTGTTATGGCCATAGACCAAGCCTTATCATTTTAATTTGCCTTATGCATTGTAGTTCTTGGGTTAATGGCATATGACGCATGGATTTTGCTGGAATTCTTTTATCTCATTAGGCCAGTTTCATCAACTCAGATGAGAGTGGGATATGAGGAATGGGCTAGGAAAGTCATGTAATTATATTGGGGATGGAGAAGAAAGAAGGGAGTTGTGAGGGTGTGTGTGAAAGACCCTTTCTGGATGAGTAAAAGAGAGCAGTGCCAGGGGATTGCACTCCGGTAAAGACAGGGCCAGTTCTTTACCAGGAAAAAAAGTGCTTAGCAGTACCATGAAGTGACGGTGGAAAATAGATTTTGCATAATTTGTTGTTTTGCTTTGGAAGTAATACTTCTGTCCAACCAACAATCACCCATTGATCATCACTATAATCTGGAAGCTGCTATCACATGTGCATTTTGTTCTGAACTGTGCCAATATCCATGGAAGGGAATGATAACCTTGAACATCATTATACGCTGGAAGCTCCTATCACTTGTGCATTTAGTTCTGAACAATGCCAATTTCCATGGAAGAGAATGATAACCTATCAAACAAATTCTTTTTGCAAGCTGGAATAAAATCTACTGTAGATAGCAATTGCTTTTCAAGAGCTTAATTCTCAAAACATATAAACCTGCAGCACACTTCTCCCTTGCATGAAATCAATTTCTGCATAAAGAGAGCTCCTCGTCTCTGTAACAGTTGTCTTGCACTGCTCCTTCTCCAGATACTCACCACAGAAAACAACCCTACCGACATCTCAGGCCCTCAGTCTTGGAGTTCAACCTTGCCTCTTTCCCATGTCCAAGTCCATGTTAAATACAACTGCTTTTTTTTGCTCAAGTTTGGTTTTGTTGTTCCTTTGCCTATGCAATAAACATGTATGAAGCATTTGCTTTATAGATATCTCTGGAATATTGAAGTGAGCAAAACAGACAAAAGTTTTGGTTTGCACGCTGATAGAAAGGATAAATATGTAAAATTCATAATACGTTCACAAGTGAAGAAGGTAGGCACTGAAAGGGTAGGAGGAATGAAACAAACAAACCCTCCAAAATGTGCAAAAACAAAACAGAGCACAATGCAGTGGTGCCAACTCCGGTGAACCCATTTGTGTCGTCCGAGCACCACTGTGCGCCACAGGATTTCCAATCGCTGACATTTTGGATGCACATTGGCAGCCTGTTCTTTCCAGGGGTGTCAGGGTTCAGTTGACTCTTCAGCAGTTGGGCTAGCAGCCTCGCATGGTAATCAGCTGCACCACCTAGGGACTCCATTGGAATTAGAGCTATGAGTGATGGCATTGTGGCTCTTCACTTCCTCTGGTGATGGAGATACATGGGGCTACAATGAGTTAATCATGGCTATCAATGAAAACATCCCTTTCAGGCTGTGCCTGTTGGGAGAAAAGGGGATGAGTTGTCATCTAAGTGCATCTAGCTCACATTTAGGAACCCCTTCTTGACTCTTGCCATAGTGTTGTAGAGACACAGGGGTAGGACCAGCGAGTGGCTTTCTTTTCTGGAGCCTTGGAGCTGTAGGGCTCCCTTCTCCTTCCTTGGTTCACTGACAGACTCTTTGGTTAGGTCCCCAGTGCATTCTTAGCCAGATTGCTGTCACCTAGATATATTAAAATAGAAAACGTCTTTTGTTTTAACCCCTGAAGAAATTACGAAAAATATGCTTGTAACATTTTGGACAAGGACAAATGTTATGTTAAATTTGCTTAAAACAAAACAAAACAAAAAACCTTTGGTGGTCTGTGTTCTCCCAAAGACATTAAATTATACAGAACCAATCTCTCAAGTGGGAAGAAAAAAAAAAGAAGAATGATTCTTCTTCCACTTCCAAAGAAGAAATAAAAAGAGAAAGAAATAGCGATTATTCCTATTTCTGCTGTATTGTGATCAAACTGTGTATCTCTCAACAGAAGCTACCTATTCAAATTGAAAACATGCAACAATGAATAACAAAGTGCTTATGTGCCCTCTTTATGAAGTCTTTCTATGAGATCAAAATATCAATGAGCATGTTATAAGGGTGAAGCAATATGGGCAGAGCTTGTGAGAAACATGGAAAAACATGAAGGCTGTAACTACTGTCATTTAAAGTTGGTTGAATGAGCTTTAAAGTTGGTTGTGTATATTTCCACCAGAAAAGAAATTTAATGTGTTTAGTTTTCAAAACATAATCAACACCACAAAATTGTGCCTAAAGCCCATGAGAGCTGACTGAGAACATAAACAGGAGGCAAAGTGTCCTTAATAATGTGATTATACACATCAGCTTGAAACTTTTCCACAAGGATGCTTCTGTGTGCCACAATTTTTTCCCCCTCAAACCGCTGCCATCAAGTCAGTTCTGACTCATAGCCACCTTCTGTATAACACAGGGTAAAAAGGCTTCACAGGGGTTCCAAGAATGTCAATCTTCATAGAGCAGATGGCTCCCTTGTGCCCATAAGGAGGCTGGTAGGTTAACAGCCTCCACCACAGTACCACCACGGCTCACATGCACCAAAGGAAGGGAGCATTTTTGAGGGAGGAGAGCATGGGACACTGACTAACTGATTTGCTATAAATAAAAACAAGTATATATGTCTTGAGGCAAAGTAATGATGGTTGGTGAGCACCGAGGAAATCCCAAAGGAAGTGTATATTGTTTGTTCTTTTCTATGTGTGAATACACTTAGTCGGTTATGTCTCATTTTGTCACATATCATTGCCTAAGTTGCAAGTCGAGGTAGAAATCTAACCAAACCATTTGTTCTGGTGAGGAGGCAACAGCTGCCTAATCCACCTGGAGGAAGCCCTTCCTTGAACTTGCACAGAGTGATTGTATCATTACTGAAGGCAATATGTGTGCAGGTGTATGTCGACAGATGCACGCAATCTCAGCTCCTCATTACATATGAAAAGTCCTCCTTTCCATTGGACATTTCTCTTAGCCCCCCAAGATTCTGTAACACACACACACACACACACACACACATTTTCTTATTACTTCCTGAAGCCGCAGTTTAATTTTTTTATTTCACTATTCTAACCCCTCAACCCTTACACTTTAAAATCTGCCCTTGTTTAAAACCCTGAACTCTGGTGAAATCTCACACGTAAAAGCACCAGCCATGATCTGATTACCAGATTGGCTTCTCTCTTTCATCCTATGCTTTCCCACAAGACCGGCATATTTCCTCAAAAATCTCTCTTCCTTGCCCTGCTCACCTTCCGTTATTATGTCCTTGAATTGCTTTTTACCACATGTTCTGACTTCACTCTGGTTTCTCCTTGACCGTGGCTCGAAAACATTGGTGTCCATGAGTCCTCCATCCCTTTTCTCTACCTTTTGCCTTTTAGAAATGTATTGAGTTCCATGTTTTCTAATGATCATCGTTAGGAGAGGACCACCAAAGTATCATCTAGTGTCCTGACTTCTCCTTGAGCTTCAAGTCCAAATATTTAATGTGTGACAAGCCAACTGGTGAAACCAAGCAGTTACAGACAAAAGGACCCCAAGAACCCCACGGGCCCATGAGGCTTGGTCTGCGTGAGAGGCCCACAGAGAAGCAAGTGCATTCTTTCTCCAACTGGAATAAGAGTTAGAACAGCCACGATCTCACGCCTTTTTATCAAACTCCGTAGAAAAGAAAGCTGTGAGAGGGGCAGATAGGAAAGTGGAACAGGAAGCAAGAGAAAAGTGATCTTGGATGAGCCTCCATTCTTGGTCAGCTCTCAAAGTATGATTTCCTACTAGCATTTCAAAATTCATATAGAGAATTCAAACTCATTCTCAATTCTATTCTAAAATCCTCACTCTATGTTGATTGTTTTTGGTAATTTCAGTTCATTTTTCTATTCACTTAGGTTCAAAATATTAGTAGAGTTGAACTTCTATTCTCTTTCCATTTTTTAATATATAAATCATTTTATTGGGGGCTCTTACAGCTCTTATAACAATTCATACTTCAATTGTCTCAAGCGCTTTTGTACATATATTGCCATTACCATTTTCTAAATATTTTCTTTAGACTTGAGCCTTTGGTATCAGCTCCTCTTTTGACCCTCACCCCCCCACCCTCTCACCCTTGTGAACCTTGATAAATATAAATTATTATTATTTTCATGTCTTATGCCACTTTGTTGTTGTTGTTGTTGACAGGGGCCAATGCAGCTGACTCTGACTCGGGCAAACACGGGTCCAGTAGAACAAAATATTGCCTGCTCCATCCGCACGCTCACTGGCATTCTTATATCCATTGTTGTGCACTTTGAGTGCCTTCTCCCTGTAATACGTCAGACAATATTTCACTGTGACTCATAGAGTTTCCTTTGGCTAATTTTTGGAAGTAGATGTTCAGGCCTTTCTACCTATCTATCTTAGTCTGGAAGCTCCACTAAAGTTGTCCAATATGGGTGATCCTTTTGGAATTTAAAATATTGAAATACCAGTGATATACCTTCCTGTATCATAGAAACACATCTTCTTCTCATTGCCACAGGACAGGGTAGAACTGCCTCTGTGGGTTCCTGAGACTGTCATTCTTTACAGGAGTATAAAGCCTCGTCTTTATAACAAACTCGCAGACGTGGTAGCTTCTACTTTTACCTCTCCAATCCTTTTTCAGATCTTAAGTCTTCATTCTATCCTCATGCCTTTACTTTGCTTCTGGTTCCGACTGCATCCTATTGGGACTTCTGCCTAATCATTATCACGCCATCTGCATCCTCCCCCCGCTTCTAACCACAGACATTTCTCTCTTGTGTTTCATCTCAGCGCTTTAACCTTATTCCAAATATTTTGAAAATAGATTTTAATAAAATTCATAAATAGTTAAGGTTGCATGATGAAAAATCAAAACTGAAATGGTTGGAAATCATGTGATGAAGTTGACATATTTGTCTGATTGTTGTTGTGAAGTGTTGTCAAGTTCATTCTAATGAAAGCAAATGATATAGAAAAGAACTAACCACTGCCTGATCCTATTGCATCCACAGTCTCTGCTAGACTTGCGTCCATTGGGGCAATGCCTGTGTTCATCTATTTGATTACAGGTCTTCCTTTGTTCACTGACCCCTCTGCTCTAACAAGCATGATGTTCTCTGGGGCATCATCCCTTTTGGCCACCTGTTCAAAGTGGTCAAGACAAATGTTTGCCAGTCTCTCTTCTAAGGCACATTCGGTTGGGTTTCTTCTGAGGCATATTTGTTCAGTCCGTGGTATATTCAATATTTCTCACCAACACTGTAATGGGAATATATTCATTCTTCTCTGGCCCTTATTATTTATTGTCCAGCTTTCACATGCATATGAAGTGACTAAAAATGTAATGACTTGAGTCAGGCACACTCTACTACTCAAAGTAGCATATGTGTTCGTTCATATTTTAAATCTATCTTGTGCAAACGATTTGCGCAATACAGTGTGTCATTTCATTTCTTGACTGCTGCTTCCATGAGAATGAGTTTTGATTCAAGGACAATGAAGTCTTGGATAACTTCCATCTTGTGTCCATTTAACAATGGCATCTTTTGGTTCACCGAGACGATGTTGGTGCTCTTCTCATGTGGGTGTCGGCCTTTACTGGAGGCAGTGGGCTTTGTTCTTCATCAGTACGTGCTCTTCAAGTGTTCCTTGCTTTAGGAAGCCAGGCTGTGTCCACTGCATGTGGTCTTAATGATATTGCTCAATAATGTCTGTGTTCTGTCGGGGCACTTCTCTTTGAAACGGGCACAAGTAGGGCTGCCTTCCAATTGGCTAACAAGGTGGCTGTTTTCCAAATTTCTTGAAAGGGAGCACCTCCAGTGCTTCATTGGTTTGCAGAAACATTTCAATGACTATTTGATCTCTTCTTGAAGGCTTAGATTTCACGGATGCCTCCCTCCCGCCAAACTGGACTTCTTCCTTCAGGACTCGGATCTCAATCTTGTGCTACCTACTGAAAGGGCTGGACTTTGACCATTCTTCTTTGTACAATGACTCTGTGCATGCCTTCTGTCCTCTCTTGATTATTCCGAGATTTTTCTATAGTTTGGCCATAAAATTCTTAATATTTATACTTAAATCTCAAAAGTTTTCTTTGGCTATTTCATCTTGAGAAGTATCAAATGTGTGTTTCTATCTCCAGGTCTTTGCATATTTCATTATAGTACTTTGTCTTCTCCAGTTGCCCTTTAATTTTTTCTGTTTTATTCTTTTACTGCATCATTTCATCCATTTTTTAGTTACTTTATGTTCAGCTTATGCACCCAGTTTATCTGCAGCGATTGTGTCGGGAATGTGAATATCATACATTGCCACATTATTAGAACAAACCATTCTTGTGCTGAGGTAAGATTAAAGATGGGCCCAAAGTCCATCTGCTTCCTTGTTGTACACACACACACACCTATCTTTATATATTTATACACTTATATAGGTACATATCTATTTTTATGCCTATATATAATTTTTACTTCCTTGTTCTTTCCTATTTTTCTTTTCTCTTTCCTCCTGCCCCACTATCATGTTTACCCATTGTTCATCTCTCAGTAATTCCTCTCAAATATATTTCTTTTGCTCAAACACAACCAGGAATGCTTCCTCCTCCCCACCATCACTTTGTGATCCCTTGCTATTCCTTTGTCCCTGTCATTACTAGTTTATTACCCCTCTCCTCCCGCCTTCACCTCTCCCATGCCCCCACCGCAACCTTCGGTCCCATTGCTGTCTCCTTGGGGTTGTTTATTCTGCCTCTCTTCTATAGATAGAAACTGTTTAGTCATTTATAAGAGCACTCTTTATCCATTTGTTCAGTCTAAAGAAGAATTTAAAACACCCTTAAGCTCTTCTATACAGATTCAAAGTATTTTTTTAAATTTTATTTTTTATTAAATCATTTTATTGGGGGCTCATGCAACTCTTATCACAATCCATCCTTCCATCCATATATTGTCAAGCACATTTGTACATTCGTTGCCATCATCATTCTCAAAACATTTTCTTTCTACTTGAGCCCTTGGTATCATCTCCTTGTTTTTCCCCCTCCCTCCCCCATCCTCTCTGCCTCCCTCCCGAACCTTTGATAATTTATAAATTATTATCATTCTTTCATGTCTTACACTGTCTAATGTCAACCTTCAACAAAGCCCACATGGAAGAAGCACACCAGCCTGTGTGATCAAAAGGGTGTTATTAGGATCAGGTGTCAGGCATCAAAGAAGAAAAAAGCATATCATTGTGAATAAGGGGGAGTGTGGACCCAAAGCCTATCTGTATGGAACTGGATATCCCCTTACAGGAGGGTTGGAGGGGTGGTGGTGGGGGTGGGGGTGAGCCAGTCAGCATACAGTATAGCAACAACGAAACATATAATTTTCCTCCAGTTCTTTAATGTTTCCCTGTCTACATTGTTGCTTCTCAACTAGATGGCCTCTTGTTTATCTTCAAGCCTTTAAGACCCCAAACACTATAGCTTTTGATAGCCGGGCACCATCAGCTTTCTTCACCACATTTGCTTATGTATCCACTTTGTCTTCAGCATTCGTGTCAGGAAAGTATCACACAGTGCCACATTATTAGAACAAACTATTCTTGTAGTGAGATAAGATTTAAGTAGAGGCCCAAAGTCCACCTGTTTCCTTGTGAGATATATATCTATATATCTATATTTATATGGTTACATAGCTAAATATCTATATT
>NW_022111300.1:14317655-14381916 GCF_000313985.2 Echinops telfairi
ATCCACTTTGTCTTCAGCATTCATGTCGGGAAGGTGAGCATCATGATATACCAGATTAATAGAACAAAGTGTCTTGCACTGAGGAAGTACTTGAGTAGAGGCCCAATTCCATTTGCTACCTTAGTACCAAACGTACAAATATATGTACATTGATCTATTTCCCCATCATCGTATATAAATATATTTACTTGTGTACATGCTTGTATTTAGACCTCTATAAATGCCCTTTGCCTCCTAGTTCTTTCCTGTATTTCCTTTTGCTTTCCTCTTGTCCCACTATCATGTTCAGCCTTCATTTGGGTTTCAGTAATTCCTCTCCATTGCCCTTGATCAAGCCCTATCAGGCCTCTTACACCCTCCTCACCACTGATTTTAGATCACTGTTGTTCCCTTGTCCCTGGGTTTGTTAACACCCACTTCCTTTCTTCTGCCTCCCCCTCTCCCATGTCCCCTGGAACAGTTGGTCCCATTGTTTTCCCCTACAGATTGTTTATCCTGCCTATCTTATCTAGATAGACCATCGATACTGTACTATATCTGTTGTATTCTGAAGCATTTCTCTCCTTGGATTTTATGGTGTCATTTAAGCTATGTTGCTTAGTAAACAACACACTAAACTACCAACTCCAAGATTTCTGATATCATTCCCTGTGCAAATATGTTATTTACATATTTTATATTTCCTAAAGCTATTTGACTACTTAATACTCAACTCTGCTATCAGTTGATGCAGACTCACATAGGACAGAGTGGGAACGCCCGGTGGGTTTCTGAAACTATAACTATTTAAGGAAATTGAAAGTATTGTCTTTCTCCTACAGAGTGGCTGATGGTTTCAAACTGCCGACCTTGGGGTTAGTAGCCCAATGCATAATCAGTTATATTAACAGGGCTCCTGTTTACCTCCATAGTTCATTACTTCATGTAGAAAATGTGCTCCAAAAAGTTGTGCAATAACTAAATTACATTTTTCAAGTGTCTTTTCAAGAATTATTTTCTCCTCATTTTTACTGAAGTTCATTTGGCGACAGTTCTTCACACTTTGTTTTCTGACTTGAGAATGTTTTTCTTAGTTAATTTATTATATATATATACATAAAAGTATTAAAGAAATATTTATGTAAATAAATAATCTTCTCTTAATGAATGACATTATTTAACATCTGTGTAATATATAGCACACACATCTGGCTATAGAACATATTTATCCTGAGGGTGCTCAATCAACATTTCATTTTTACAATTATGACATTCAAATCAGTTTTCTTTTTTTTTTAAGGTGCTTTTTTTTTCACTCTTACATTGCCAATATTGGAATTGCCAGTAACAGATTTTTTAGGAGAGAGGGTGAAATGATATGTGAGAGGGGTTGGGGGGGAGTGATAAGGAAGTTTGACAAAGTGTTTTAACTAAGCAGAGGCTGAAATTAGAAACTGGTTATATGAGACATGGCTAACAAGACATTGCATTAAATATTCAGTGACATGCTGAAACACCATTCAGATAAAAGATCTTCAGAAGTAAAGGTGTAAGTGGATAGGCTTAGCACTTTTAAACACAGAAATTATAAAAATAAGTTTAAAGTTAAGATCTCAGAAGCTGCCCTAAGTCAAACCACAATAATAATTCATAATTAAAAGAAGAGGTGAATGGGGATTTCCATTACCTTTATATGGACCCTCTGGTCACAATAGCAGTAGAAAGAAATAAAAAAGGCCAGGTGAACCTTGAGAAAAACACTTGCATCTTTGTCCCCACTGCTGTCAAGGTGATGTCCACTCACGAGGACCCTTTTAGACAGAGGAGAAGCACCCCACTGAGCTTCCTTGATTATAGATCTTTACCTGAGCAGACAGCTTCGTCTTTCTCCCATGTAGCAGCTGGTAGGTTTGAACTGTTAGCCGTTCAATATTGCTATTTCTAAATCCAATTGGTAAAAAGAATTGTATGGCCTATATTAAAGAGATATTCAGTAACTCACTTTAAACTGTTTATCTCCTGGGAGAAATAAACACACTAAAAAGTCCTGACTTATCCTCTAAACCACACCCACGAGTAAAATAATGGAGAAACTAGGTGAATTTTATTTAGAAGAAGAATCAAGCAAGTCGTTTCAAAATATGAGTCAGAACAGAAGTCATTTTGTGCATAGATGAAACTCAGGGAGAGAGGCAGCTTCCTTTAAAAAACAGCCATTTGTCTCCTCCAGGATGCTGATACGCTCTCAGCAGAAAGGGCGCCATGTTGCCTCCTTCCCAGCACAGGCGATTCTGCATCTGCCTCCCAGGCACCGGCTTAGTCTGCACGGGATGAGATCACTGGAGAATGCAGTCCACCAATCTCTCACTGCTGTCAAGTTGATGCCGACTCATAGCAACTCGATTTATCTGTAAGATGGTATAATTAGCGATAAATTGTAGAAATTAGTTTGTGAGTGCCTCATCCAACCCCTGTGGCACTTTGGTACCACCTTGGGCTGCTAACTGCAAGGTCAGCAGTTCAAAACCACCAGCTGTTCCTTGGCAGAAAGGAAAGTCTTTCTACTCAGACAGAGTTTCAGTCTCTAAAATTCACAGGGACAGTTCTAGCCTGTCCTCGAGGGTCACGATGGGTGGACGGCTGTGAGCTGGACTTTTGGAGTTTTCAATCAACCACACTGGCTGATAACTTACCAAAACAAAATACTTCGCCCATGTGTCAGCCTCCCACACGTCTAAACCATGAACTTTAGACAGACTAAAAGTAGCTGCTGAGGTTATGGTTGGCATACAGTGCCTGTTTTGCGGTTGGCACTGAGAAGTTGGGAGACCTCCCGGTTTAAATTGCTGCCCTTGGTCTGGGAAGGAGCTGAGTAAGCAAGTTCAAAGGCTAACGCAAAAGAAAAGGCTGCAAGCATCCTCACGTTGGTGGTGTGAATACCAAATCCCTAAAGATGAACGGGACAAGTAGAGATGCCTTTGAGAACGACTGAAAGCAAGGGACAGCCGGACATCCTTCCTCTCTGAGGTGTTCAGGCCGGCCTGGAGCAGGCAGAGAACCTCACTCCCCACCTGAGCATGCCCTGAGGGCCCCCCCCCCCCAAGGTGGGCACACAGGTAACACCATCCTGGCTGCTGGTTCAGCTCTCCAAAGGATCTCACAGCTGCGAAGACTTTCCCCGTCAACTTCCTCAACAAGGAAACAGCTCCACACACAGCTTCCCATTGGCTGTCAGAGTCACACAGGACAATTGGGGACCAGTAGGGGTTCCGGAGGGGGGCAAGAGCAGCCCCAGGACAGAGAGCGTGAGAACATCCGGCCGCTAAGCGGGGGTCGCCGTGTGAAACCACCAGCGGCTCCACCAGACACAGAGGAGACGTTCTTTTTCTTAATCAATTTGTTGGGGGCTCATACAACTCATCACAATTCATCCATCCATCATGTCAAGCTCATTGGTGCATTTGCTGCCATCATCATTCTCTAAACATTTTCTTTCTACTTGAGCCCTTGGCATCAGCTTCTCATTTCCCCCCTCCCTTCCTTATGAACCCTCGATAATTTATAAATTATTATTATTTTGTCATGTCTTACCCTGACTGATGTCTCCCTTTACCCACTTTTCTGTTGTCCGTTGCCCTGGGAGGAGGTTATAGATCATTGTGATCGGTTCCCCCTTTCTCCCTCCACCTGCCCCTTCTCTTCTGGTATGACTTCTGTCAATATTGGTCCTGAGGGGTTTATCTGTCCTGGATGCCCTGTGTTTCCAGATCTTATCTGTACCCGTGTACATGCTCTGGTCTACCCAGATTTGTAAGGTAGAATTGGGGTCATGATAGTGGGGGGAGGAAGAGGAAGCATTTAAGAACTAGAGGAAAGTTGTATGTCTCATTGGTACTACTGCACCCTGACTGGCTCGTCTCCTCCCCACGACCCTTCTAAAAGGGGATGTCTAGTTGCCTACAGATGGGCTTTGGGTCCCCACTCCACACTCCTGCTCATTCACAGTGACATGATGTTTTGCTTTGGGTAAGAGGAAGCTTTCTGCTCCCATGAAGACTGACAGGCTGGGGAATTCACAGAGGCGGTTCCACCCTGTCCTCCAGCATCGCTACCAGTCAGAATTGAGTCAGTGGCAGTGAGTGGAGTTAGGTGAGTTTGGGAGTGGTGCCAACAGTTAAGAGATGGAGCTAACTGAACGGCTAGAGGTTTGGGTCCACTCCGAACAAAAGCTCTGGGCTCGGAGAATCCAGTGGTTCAAAACCGGCGGCGCTCAATTCTATTCTGACACAATAGGGGTGTCGTGAATCTAACTTTTCCCAGGGTAATGCTCCGTTGAGAAACGTTGCAGCACAAAAACTTGCTGCAGTCAGACGTCTTTGTAAGCCACACCGTGTGTCACAGAGATTCTTTGCTCAAACTAAGTGCAAACACGATTCCCAAATCCAGAGCGACTATAGTCACATAACCTCATTCACAATCAACAACCACAGGTGGCTCTCGTCAGAAACGTGCTTGTCATTTTTCACATCTTCCTCACAAACTTGTAGGAACAGCTCTTGTTAGCTCTAGATTTTTTTTTTTAAGTGCTACCCAAAACTTCATTTTGAAAGGAACCGCCAGAATGGAAAGTAATGAGAATGTTCACACACTGTGAAGAACATAACCAATTTCTCTGAACAATGTGTAAAGAACTTGTTGAATGGGGACAAAAATGCTGGTGTAAACCTTCACCAAAAACACAATACAAATTGTAAAGATTTTTATTTTGCCCCCAGAGAAAGGTTTAATAAGGTGCACTGCTGAGATGTCAAACTAGAGCTCTCTGCCTCCGAGAATTTATCTTTCCATGAAGAGTGGCAGACTCTTTTTGAAAAGGCAAATTGTAACAGAGACTGGCAGAATAGTGGTAGCGGTGCTAATGGAAACATTAATTACCTCTCACACGGCCATTGTGCAAACGAATTCGCCCCCACACCTCTGGGATGAGTTACTAATTCTTTTTCTTTCCTAATCAGCAGCCGAATTGAGGCCTGAAACTGAGGCCCAGAAAAAGAGGAAATGACCCAAGCGGGTCCATAACAAGTCCTTGACAATTTCGACACTCTGATCCAATCACCTAATCTCTTCTGACTTCCCCATCCTAATTAGTAAAAGTGAGATAAACGATCTCCTTTCCTCCTATCTTGGTGTCAGGGAAGGAACCAAGAAAGGAATTCAGCATCTTTGATTCTTTGTCTAAATGTTTTATCTACAATACCATATTATAGCACATTCCCAAAGAGAAGCCAGGGAGGGGGGGGACCCTCAAGAAGGGCAGGCCTGGGAGGGAGAGGCTGTGGGAAAAGTAACTCACTCTCTCCTTCCTCAAGAAGAGGCAACAATGACATCGATTCATTTTGAGGTAAAACTTTGAAAGTCAAAGAACTATGGAATTGGCTGGTTCAGCTGCCTCTACTCTGACTCAAGTTGCTGCTGGCAATTTAGCACAGAGGCTGCTCCACAGAACAGGAAGCAGGGATGGAGGATGGGGTGGAGACCCCTCAGAGACCCACACACCCAAAGTATTCAATTATGTACACATTGTATTTCGGGTTTCATGGAAAAGAATTGGCTGGGCGTGCTGACGGTCTCGGGATTGGCTCACCCCTTTGCCAGGAGCAACATGAACCAATTCCTAATTAAACTTCTACTTATTTGCTGGGTCCGACAGGAATGGAGAACTTCCTGTGCCCACAGCAAAGTCACTCTAGCAAGTTTTCATCCGTGGGCATAACTAAGACGTGAGTATAATAATTTCCTGCAATTCTGGGCTCAAGTATAAGAGCAATCACGAGGATGGGGTCGGACTGGGCAGTGGTTCACTGTTGTCCATACAGTCACCCTGAGTCAGAACCTACTAACAGTAACAACGATCTCAAATTTTAAAATACAGTTTTGATGCTCATCATGGGTTGAAAGTATGCATGCTTTTTACAATCCTAATTTGTTCATCTATAAACAGGGAAAATCAATGTTGGTATTATGAACCATGGTAAGAATCTCATGAAACTGGATGGAGGGCTTCAGCATGAAGTAAAGACTTCAGCCTTCTTAAAATACTCTTATCCAGTTGCATTAGCCAGAGATTTTATGCTCTGGACAGTCGACTCTCCTCGGTTTACTAGATCCCAATGCAGGGGGAGCCAGCAGCACCCACAGCAGCCCAACTTTCGGTTCTATGTGCCCACAATCCCCTCGAATTTTGCCATCCTATTCCCTTTCTCTTTCAATCAAATCTCCTTTCCTTCAGTTCCTTGGCTAATGATTAAATCATAAAACCAGGAAATTTTAAGGGAGAAGGAACTGAAAAATATAAGAGACGTTATTGCTCTCATAAGCGTTCATTTCCCAATAAGAATCTGAAGCATGGCAGGCTTATAAGCAGAATTTTAAGATTAGTCACTGAAATTATGACAAATTTGCATTTTTATATTTGGAGAAAATAAGAGCAAAGGAAGAAGGAGGAGTCTTCATATTTATGTGTTCTCTCATATAATTTCTTTAAAGTTGCCATTCATAATCGGAGTCCTAATGTCAGAACAATTAGTTCTTAGGACTTGGCCCTACCTTATATTTGCCCACCCCATATTTGCCCTCCCTAAGAGTCACTGAAAGATGGGTGCTCCAGCCAAAGGTGGTAAAGAATGTCAATGGTGCCCAGCTATTGACTAACACTAGTGTCTGAAAGCTTAAAGTCTTGTCTTAAAAGAAGCAGCCTTCTAAGCAAGGCATCCACTAAATCCCTGTGGAAGAAGCATGCTAGTATGTGTGAGACAAGGATTGTAAATAACAAAATTCAAATCTGGAGGAAGGAATGATATTAGAGCTGTAATTGTGAGCATACCTGGTTTTCAAAATGCTAGAGATGATAATGGAAACCCAAAATTCATTTGCAGGTTCCCCATGTTGTTTAAGCCTCCTGAGACTCCCCTCTGACCAGAGACAAGGGATGTGACTAGCCTTGTTCTCAGACAGTGTACTGCAAAGTAGTTGATTGCAAAGGTAGCTCCCTTTGACTCATTTTGAAGTTGTTCCAGTTTTCAATAATTTCTGCTTCATTTTCAGTTGAGGTTTTTCTCTGTTTTATGTTGTCACTGTTTGGGGGCTGGTTTGTTTGTTCAGTTGTTTGCTTTTTCTTTTGTGTGTTTCTCTGTTTTTGAAATCCAGGAGAGGCAAATCTCTAAAGACAGGAACTCGATCAATAGTTCCTTAGATGGATGGCAGGATCCCTGGTGGTATAGTGGTTATGTGTTGGGCTGCAATACACAAGATCAGCAATTCAAAACCTCTCCATAGATTCTTCTACTCGTATGAAAAGTTGCAGGTCTCAGATCCCGACACCACCCCCACCCCCACCCCCCACCACCCCCTCCACCCCCGCAGTTCTACCCTTTCCTGTAGGGTCACCATCAGGTGGCATGGTCTTGATGGCTTTGAGTGAGGGGGCATGGCAGAGGTGGTTGAAAGGAGATGGGGAGCAAACAAGGAGCATGAGAAAGAAGAAAATGTTCTAAAATTGTGATAATAATTGCACAGTGCTTTTAATATGATTGAACTATTGAATTAATTATATGATATTTGGATTACATGTAAATAAAACTTTTTTTTAATGGTGTTGGTAAAAAAGAAGGTTACCGTTTATAGATTCTGTGTTAGAACGAATGAATTCTCTGTGTTACTGGCCTCATTAGAACTGATCCTTGGTAACAGAGTGTACCCATCCCATCGGTCTTTCTCCTTGAGAAGATCATCAGATCCCACAGAACCACTGGGGGAGTGCAAGCTACCAACCTTTTAGTTAGCAGCTGTGTGTTTATCCATTGGGTACCAGGGTTCCTGACAAATATTTTATAGTGAGACCTAAAACAGATCAATTCTGTAAACAATCACTTTTATTGGCAATGGAGTCTATTCCATGCTACTCCACAGAAAGAGCTTCTGTTGAGTCAGCAGAGACCGTCATGTGACTATGTCAGGGGATCATTTTCTATTTACATCAGTCTGACTTCATGGCATTTCTACAAGTTTGAGCCCTTCCTTCCCGAATTTCTCGTCTTGAGGTTTCCATGTGAAGAAATAGGGTGGGAGCCACATTTGAACTCTTCCGGCTTCAGCAGGCAAGAGAATCCAACTCCCCACCAGCCCCAGGTCAATGCCACAGGGCAGATATCAGACAGGCCTCTGCTCACCATCCTTTTTTCGTCCTATTCTCAGAGCAACCATTTTCCCCACTGCACTCTATTTCCCTGCTGGGTTTGATAGTCCATTGCAATGGCCACATAGAACTGATAGATAATACTCATGATTATGGAGTTTATGAGGGAAGTTAACAGGCTGCAAGTCAGAATAAGAAACGTTCAGGATATAGTCCTTTTATACACAGCAGCTCGTCTTAAGCAATGCTGGCAGCATGCCTCTCTGGTTCTCTGCCTTTCAGCCATGCTGTCCCTTGATCTCTGTCCTGCTCAGGTAAGAGTTACAAAGTACCTTTCGTGCTGGTAAATGCCCAGATGGCACTCCCATTCTGTAGCCAGCCTCCTGCCCAAAGGCTCTCAACCTTATTCATTTCAAGGATTGAGAAGTTCACTGTTTTGTCTCAAGGTCTGGGCCCTGCTGCACCACTCTGTCTTGTGGTCTCAGTACTGTGGCTTCTGGTGCCTCTCGGCCACTTCAGACAAGTGATCTCACACATGCTCCTCTCGTGGCTCTTCTTCCTTGATAGCTGTGGATTTCCTGCTCCTGCTTTTCAGCTGGCTCACTCATGCCCCCACCAGAATGACACAACTGACCAATTCCCACATTAGATTCTTCCACGCCTTATTTGTATGCTACCACCCAGGCATTTGGTGGGAGTTACAAAGACCATGACTAGAAGAGCCATACCAAGTAATTTTGCTTCACTACATCATGATTCAGAAGTCCTGGTGGCATAGTGGTTACACATTGGGCTGCTCACCACAACATCAGCAGTTTGAAACCACCAGCCACTCGTTGGGAGAAACATGGCGTCTTCTACTCCCATAGAGTTACAGTCCTGGAAACCCACAGGGGCAATTCCACCCCGTCCTATAGGTTCGTTATGACTGGAATTGACTCGATGGCAGTGAGACATCATACTTCAGCCTTCTCGCTTTCTTTTCTCCACACCGTCGTTAAATATGGCTGGACCTCAAGGCCTGTCTTCTCCTTCTTCCTGGATTCTTTCCCAAACAATATCATCCACACGCTCTTCTGTGGCCATCTGTCTCCTTTGAGCTCCGTACTCTTGTATCCAAATTCACACTTCCTATTTCTGCTTAAATTTCTTAAACACCACAACCCCAAATGTCCACGTGAACTCACAAGTTTCTCTAACAAATCTGGTGGCTTTACTCTCACAGTAGTCTCCACCATTCCCCAAAAGGAAAAACAAACCTGGGTACTACTATCTTGTCACTTTCACATCTGTACTTAAAGTCTAGCTTATTTTCTTATGGTTTTTTTCCCCCCCAGAGATTTTTTTTCTTCCAACTAGCTCTTAAACTTATGGAAGCAGTCAGCTAACTAGACTTACTGTATCCTTTCTTGTCTCTCTTCAATCTATCTATTTTCCATGCTAATATCAAAGCGATGTGTTAAAATATAAATCCTATCTTGCAATTACCTACTGTAAATAAGTTTCAGTAGTTCCCTATGAAAGACCATCATCATTAAAATCACCATCAAGACCAAGGATTCCCTGTTCCTCACGCACTTCGCTAGCTTCATTTTCACTTATTCCAGCCACACTTCACTTTCCTGTTCTGAAACTTACCATCCCCATCCCACCAGAGATCTCCCGTTACATTCTTCTCTCTGCCTAGTAACCCTTGTCTTTGCCACACCACTTTCACCTACCTAATCTCTATTTAGCTTTCAGATCTCAATTCCATGGGACAGTTATTTCTTTTCTGAGTTAACCCTGCTATAATACATACCTCTCGTTGGTGGTCCTTTCTGCTCCGTCTCCGTGTGGCTCCTTTGCACTGTCTCGTGGCCTCTGTGCCACAACCTCTGCCACTTCTTCCACTTCAGACAGGGATCTCACATGTGCTCCACCCGGGATTGTTCTTTCTTGATGGTCCTGGGATTCTCTCGGTTCCTGCTTCTGACACGGCTCTCTCGTATTCAGAAGAATGCCAAAAGTGACCAGCCCCTGATTGCAGGCGTGTACACATTATTTGCATGGTCACACCCAATCACTTGATGGGAATTTTGGATAAATGGATAGAAAAGCCATCTTAAGAAGTTTCACCTCATCACTGTGATCTATGACTAGATGTATGGACAGACAAGCTGGCTGAATGCATGTGGGTGAGAGAGTGTCCATATACCCATGGAAACATCTATAGATTTGACCAAGGATATTTGTATTTACGTTTGTAGCAAACTCATATTAGTGAATGTGGTGGAGCATAGAGGAGAGAGCATTACAAAAACCTCTGAGACATAACCAATAACCTCGAAGGAATGAATTGCTAGCCTGGGAACTCAAGATCAGGGTAAAGAAAAAAAAAAGTCTTCTTTGTTCCCAGGTAGCCCAAGTGTGGTTTTGCTTGTACAATAACTTTCTGACCTAAAATCTGTTTTCACTTTTACTGCATGAAGATTCCCATGAAATATATTCACTGATCCCACCCCTCTGCTACAATTTGATGCAACACTCTATCCATGTTACCTAAATCCTTGCACCATCTACCTGTCTCCCTGTTTTGACATGTTTTTTTCCCTGCCATCGTTCTTTTTATGTGTGAATAAACAATGATCACTTAATACTCTTATTATGTCTTCACTTAACCACATACACGGCTTTCTACCAGACTTAGAACAATATACAAGCTCTTTGCCCTGGCCTTCTAGACTCTGGACTGTCTGAGCTCTGCTACCTCAAGCCACTCCTCATTTCTATCTGTGAGTATTTCTATCTGTGAGTAGTTCTTGACTTCTATCTATGAGTATTTCTATGAGTATTTCTATCTGTGAGTAGTTCTTGACTTCTATCTATGAGTATTTCTATGAGTATTTCTATCTGTGAGTAGTTCTTGACTTCTATCTATGAGTATTTCTATGAGTATTTCTATCTGTGAGTAGTTCTTGACTTCTATCTATGAGTATTTCTATGAGTATTTCTATCTGTGAGTAGTTCTTGACTTCTATCTATGAGTATTTCTATCTGTGAGTATTTCCTGACTATGCCAAGTTTGTTCCCATCTTAGGAGCCCTCATAGCACACTGGTTAAGGGTTTGACAGCAGCTGTGAGGGAAAAAGACATTGCAGTCTGCGTCTGTAAAGAAACCCTATGAACAAGTTCTACTTTGTCTTCTAGGGTCACTCTGACCCTACAATCAATTCACAACATTAAGTGTTATAATGGTAAAGATTTTTTTTGTTGTTTTTCCTGAAATAATTGTTCCCTGCCTACATCTCATTATTGAGTGAGTGACTGGGAAGACACAAGCTGTCTTATCTAAAATAAACCTCCCCAACTTATTAACTCAGCTTGTCTTATTTTCTTCTTAACAATGATCATAATCTTTATCTTGCCTCTTTATTATTAATTTCCTCTGCCCCCTCAGGAAAAAACAGGCTTCGTGAGACAAAGTTGATCCACAATAAATAGTTAATGAATAAATGAATGTTTGGCTCCACAAACCCCGATGTTCACCAATTAAGAAAGTGAACCGGGTGCCAGTATCTGGGGCAGGGTCACAAGGTCAGAGCCAACACCCTGGATGTGGCCAGAGGATGTTCATTTGCCTCTCCTGCCAAGACTGCCTTTCTTATTTTTCCTTCACTCTGTTTGAGTGATGGGAACCAATCTTATCTTTAAAATGATAATATTATGAGAAAGTCTTTCCAAGCCTTTTAAGATTTCACAATAGGAAAAAAAAATGCTGTCATTCTACCCTCTCTTGCTGAGATTCTTTCTCTGAGAAGAAAAGGAGCCATAAATCATTTAGGCGTACGTACAGTAGGATAGTTTTTGACATCCAAGTACTAAAAGAAAAGATTTCTTAATTTGTTTTTTCTATTTGTATTATATAAAAGATTCACAAAACAATATGTTTCTGATTTTTTTTTCAAAAAACCATTTTTCTACTAAAGGACAGTATACGCACACATATGTGTACACATTACATTAATGATAAGAGGCAATACAGTAGTAGGAAAACTCCTCCTTATTTTCAGCAAACAAGGCTGGGTCATCTGCATATCTCAGTTTGTTAATAAGCCTTTTTCTAAGCCTGATGCCTCAATCTTCTTCATACAATAGAGCTTCTCTGATTATTTACTCAGCGTATAGTATAGGTTAGCTAATGTCTTAGTTACACAGTGCTGCTGTATAGAAGTACCACACATGGGTACCTATAAAGGACAGTTATGTCACAGATTTGCAGGCTAAAAGTTCAACTCTGAGCCTTGGATCCCAGGAAGGTTCCTCTTTGTTCGTAGCACCCATATTTGCATTGCTTGGTTTATAGTTGATTTCTGACCTGGTTTCTCTTCCTTCTGTATGCAGTTTCTCCACATATTTTTCCTGTCTTACAAAATGTCACTCAGAAGAGATTGGGTTTAGGACTTACCTTACTCCCATATGACCTCATTGACATAGCATATGAAAAATTATAATTCCAAACAGGGTCGTATTAATGGGCAAGGGATAAGAATTTCAATACTTATTTTGGTGATCTATAACTCAATGCATATCAGATAGATATATAAATGCAGGTTGACGATTTTGCTTTTTAAAAAGTTTTAAAAACATTTTGTTGTGGATTAGGTGGCTTCCAGAGAACATAACTTTCCATTGAACAATTCATGCTCATTTCTTTCATGTCATTGATAACAATCCCTACAATGTAACATAGTGTACCCCACATCCTCCCTGTGTTTCCATTTTTCTTTTTAACCATTTTTAATATATAATTCACAAATCATACAACTTGATAGTTTAATCATATTAAGAAAAGTTGTATATTCATCTTCCCAATCAATTTTAGAAAACTTTCTTCATTCTTGGATTCATGGTTATTAGCTCTCCATTTCTCCCCAACCTCCCCTGCCAGACCCACAAGGAACCATTAATCCGGGGACTGTCGTTCTCTGAGTGCTTGACAAATATTAGTCCTTACTGTACTTCGTCATCGGCTCAATGGTCGTGAGTGTGTTTTTTGAGTTTTGGACACTGTTGGGAAAAAAATCTAAGGTTAATTTAGGTGTTTTTCCTCTCCGGTTAATTTAGGTGTAGTTAATTACGGCTTTGTCCTCTAGGTACAAAAATGTTCCCCCTCTTTGGCTGATTTGAAGATCCTTTTCTTTGCTAATTTGCTATTTTCCTCAGATAAGAATTTGTCTGTTTGCTTTTTAAAATTCCGTCTTACCTTCCAGCAGTTTCTTTGGTGAGGTTTCCAAATCAGTGGGTTGACATCTTTCATTCAGGTCTAGAATATTATCTGCTGTTATCTTTGAAAAGATTGCTTCTCTTCTCTTCTTTCCATTCATATTCTCTCTTTTGCAGGAATATGTTCAATTTCTTTGCCTCCCAGGGCCACATTTTGAAATCTGTCATGTAATCCCTTGCTCCTCCATTCAGACAAATGTGCTCGGAGGGCAAATTTATTTTTCTTTGTTGTCAATCAGGACACTCCCACAATCTTGTCCCACAGTTAAGGGAAGGACTGTCATGACTAACTCATCATCGTGCACGGTCTTCCCTTTCCTCCAGACTCCAGCTCCTGTGTGAGCCTGGTCTAGCAGCAAACAACATCTTCTTCACCTACTCACCCACCCACAAAGTTCATTTTGATCTCCGTAAAAATCGCTCTATCCGCAATTATGTCGAGTCTCCTACTAGACTCTCTCTTCATAGCACTATGTTTGCTTCCCTGTGGCTTGATTATGAAATCCTACTCTTGCCCTATTATCATATCCCTAACTCTTGAATCACGTGCGTGATCTTTGTCTACCATGCTAGATTGTAAATCACATAGTCAGAGATCATGATAATTTTTATGCCTAGTCTATATAATAACCATTAAACAAATATTTGTTTAAAAAAGAATATTATTATTAGATAGGGCCACATTCGTTCTCACTCATAGAGGCCCCCGTAAGAGAGTACATTTGCCCCCTAGAGCAGTGTTGTTGTTGTTGTTGTTGGCTGTAATCTCTTTGGGAACAGGTCACCAGGTGCAGTGCAGTGGGCTCCTTGGTCGGGCTCTCCTAGTCACAGTCATTATGATTCCTATTAATGACTGGGTAGAAACATGCCAATAAGATGTGTGGAGAGCTAATGAATGAGGGGTTGGTCAGTTTTGTCATTCTGCGAGGTTTAAAGGGAACCCTCTCAGAAGCAGGAACTGGGAGTCTTGTTGCCATCAAGAATAAAGCGCCACAAGTGAAACATATCCTTTGGCCCCTGCGGTTTCTTTGTGCTGACCATGCTTAGTCCAGGACACAGAGGGCTGTGAACTAGACAGGGCAGCAGCAGGGGCAACAGGACCAAGATCCAGAGCAGGAGACAGGGCAACAGGTTTCTTACCCCACAGAGCTAGGATCACCTTCAGGCAAGAGGGTCCCTTGGGGAGTGGAGTGCCTTTAGGCACTTCATTGGGAGAGCTATGTTTTCTAGCTAGACTTGAGCACCTTTGGGCTGAGGTTTCATGGCAGTGAAATATCCTCTGGCATTTATGGGCACCACTAAAGGAGCGATCACATGGAGCCCCAGGTTGAGAAGCCTGGCACCAGAGAGCTGCCTGCAGGCATAGCAGCCTGCTGAGAAGAGGTGCTGCTGACCGGAAGATTGCATCCCGAGTATTTCTGATCTTGAATTGTAACGTGTTAATGTCTCTAATAAACCTCATAATTGTGAGCATGGTGTTTGGCCTGCTGTGTGGCCATTGCCATGGATTATACAACCCAGCAGAGAAGCAGGTGGGTGCCTTGGGAAGAACAGGTCCTGTCAACATTGGTCACGAAGGTTGGAGGGTAGAGGCATGCCTCACCATTGCCCCATAGGACTCTCGACCTTGGGACGATGGCTGTAACTCTCCTGTCCCCTTGGGAAGTCAGAAGAGGATATTGTGCCTCTCGGTCTCCTTTACAAAAAGAATAACAAGAAAAGTGAAATGGCACAGGTCTCTACCCACATTTCGATTCTCAAACACTCTTTCAAGAACCAAACCCCAGTGTGCAATCATTTCCTAGATATCTCCATTCAGGGACTTAGTATAGCTCTAAGAGGAAGCTCTCTTGTAGTGAAGCAGCTTTTTTATGACAGGGTTATCTTTTGAAGGAAGCCCAACTCAAATCGAGTCAAAAGCACCCTTAGGAATACATAGAGTGATTTACAAATGCTCTGCCTCTCACGGAAGAGCGGCATGGCACCGAGGCCTCCGTATGCTACTTCTCCATAGCAGGTACCAGAAGCAGCCACCTTTTAGGCACTATAGGAAGTCACAGGTTTGAACATTGGTCAGGTCAGCAGAGCAAACCAGAGGAAACTAAGCATTTGTTTGAGGACTTTAGATTGAGGAGGGATTCTAAATTCTTCATGCCTTCTAATCATGCCTGTCTAGCAAAAGCTGTCATCTAACCGAAAACATGATTTTATACCCTAATTATACACTTACTAAGCCTCCCAACAAAACATGGGCATTGTTTTTCTTTTCTTGTTTCATCTTATTTGGAGCTGAACAATCCATTTTCCATTAAACAGTTAGAAATGCTAACCAGTGAAATCTGCTTTCAGGCACACACATACCCCAGAGGCAGCCGGCCCATTTGGAGACTTGAGGTGAACTGTGACTGTTGCTTTCTATGCCTGGAAACCGCGTAAGCACTCTCCAAAATGCTAACTGAACATGATGGGGTTCCTCTCAGTGACAACCCTACAATTGCTCACTTGAAAGCCTTTGGCCAAACAGCTAGTATTTTACTGTTTCCTGGAGTAAAGGGGCAGAACACATTGAATAATACATGGCTTTTCTTTCTTTCCTTCTTTAAAAGTGTGCTTACTACGCACCACACAGGGTTTGCTATTTCGACCATTTTTACATGCATCATTCAGTGACTCTCATTGTTTTCATCTGGGGTATAACCATCGCCACTACCTCGTTCCACGTGGTGTTTTTCATTGCCCTTAGGAGCAACTCATTGCCCCGTAAACAATATGGTAATAGATTTTCACCTGGTACTAAGAATCAGAAAAATCAAATTGTCTTTATTTGAAATGAGTTGTTCAAATACTTTTCCTGCTCCCTTGGTGATTTAGGCTGAATTCCATAGAGACGTAAAACCAGGGATGAACCTAGAGGTCTACAGCTCTCTCTCTCTCTCTCTCTCTCTCTCTCTCTCTCTCTCTCTCTCTCCCTCTGTGTGTGTGTGTGTGTGTGTGTGTGTGTGTGTGTGTGTCTATCTTTAGTGGGGGTCTCTATCTCTGTATCAGAGAGAGAGAGGTATACCAAGAAGATGCCTCATGAGAAGGACATGCTTGGTGAGTAGCAGGGCAAGGACAAAGAGGAAGACCTTTGGCAAGAGAGATAGACATGGTGGCTGCCTCGAGGGGCTAAAGCATCATCACCCTCGTGAGAATGGCGTCCAGGGGCCGGGTTTAATTCTGCTGCACACAGGGGTGCTAGGAGCTGGAATTGACTCAAGAGCATTGAACAGCAACAACACTGTGGACACAGGTAAGTCCTGTTCGAATCCAGGAGTCAAACGTTATACTGGAGGCTGCTCCTGACTCAAGCAGCTGGGCGGGCTGCGGGTAAACTAGAAAAGAGGCAGACTAATCAGGAACTCAAGAAAATGAACAGGAAGACCACAGCCGGTGGACCCAGAGAGAGACACAGCTAAGGTCAGCGGGCCAGGCTTGTGGCCACAGAGGCCAATGCATCCAAGTTGACAGGTCAGATGGCAGGCCTCTGATGATATCCAGCATTTGGAAAGCAACATAGTGGGTCACTGGTTTAAGGTCAAGAACCAGAAGTCCATGAGCCAGATGCAGGATCCTGACCCCACAAGAAGCTTCCCCACAGTGTTCACTGATATACAAATTAGGCCACACCTGGGGACACTTCCTCTCAATTGTATTAGGACTGTGACTTGAGTGAGGAGATTGCACACCACCCTAATAGTCTTTCAACTGGTGACTTGGAGGGGCCCAAAGGCAGCCGCATGTGCCTTGTGGGCAGCTGTGTTTGTACATTACATGGAGGTGTGAAATCTCAGGGAGCTGTCATCATCAACAGATATGGAGTCCCAATGTGATTCAGGGGTGTCCTGAGCCACTTCTTTCTTGTGTGTTTGCTCAGAAAGCCCAATTTCTCCCATCTAGACAACTCAAGAGCTAGTTTGATGGCATTCTTTAGAAGTAAATTCCCTCAATCTCCTCAGCCCAGCCCTGTGGTATCTTCTGTATGTGCATATGTCCCGGTTGTGAATGAGCAGACAAGAATGTAGGCGTGTGTGTCTCTCTGTGTGTGGGTATGTGTATGTGTGTGTCAGGCTACTATTGTTGCCTGTGGGGGCTCAGGAAACCTTTTCCAGGGTAGAATATTCAGGTTATGCTATGGGGTTTCAGGTTGGTTTGCTTTTAAATGGCGGGTGGTGCATC
Source organism: Echinops telfairi (assembly GCF_000313985.2). Lineage (NCBI taxonomy): Eukaryota > Metazoa > Chordata > Mammalia > Afrosoricida > Tenrecidae > Echinops > Echinops telfairi. The sequence goes on from NW_022111300.1 coordinate 14,335,310, forward strand.
TTTTTTGTATTTCTCAAAAAGCCAATAGTAGCAGTGACCAGCCCTTCATTTTTATGAAGCACACCCGATGGTTATATATTTCCTGTTCTTGATAGTACCCTCCTTGACAGTAGATGATTACACCATGGCAGGGCATTCCAACCCCTAACCAGCTATGCCTTTGGTGTGGGACACATGTACAACTCCTTTGATCTGCAGCTGCAGCTGCTATTTCGAGAGCCTGGCACTGTTCTGAGGAATTCCAGGGCTCCCCAGAACGCTTGCTCTTGGGAAGCCACTGCCTTCCTGATTGTAGCCTACGCTGGCTGGCTCAGCAGCTTCTGCGGCTTCCAGGCTCCCCGCAGCTCTGTGTGAAGCTGTTTCCCCTGGCCTTCCCTTCCCGGGGTTCATCACCCCTTCCTGCCTGCTGCTACTGTGCTGCCACTCTCCCAAAAGCAACCATCAGCTGCACCGATTTGACGTTTGGTTCCGAGTGAATTGAACTGACCCAGGTAAACAATATGAGTTTGGTTTACAAGCACCTGGGAGAAATCCGTGATTTTCCCCAAGTGACCTCCTTTGCCGCAATAAAATTCTTAAAACATCAACAGAGGAAACAGCAGGGTGTAATTGTATTAACCCTCCAAAAGTACATAATAAAATATCAGAAACAGATGACCTCTGGCCGCAGAATGTAGAAGAACTTGAACTGCTCCAATGACTCCCCACCAGGCTGGGGTCCCAAAGGGCAAGACATCTCAAACCGGGGAAATGACACAGCAGAGGGACACAAGGGAGCAGAGAAGTGGACTAAGAAAGGCCTGGCGTTGGGAGAAGGCTCCCTGGTGGCGAGCAGCTACAGCGCACAGGAAGACCTGCGCTCCCAATCTGCCACCTGCTCTGTGGGGAACCACGCGGCAGTTCGCGCCCAGAGACATCCTGCTTCGGAAACTCCGTGAGGCAGTTCTACTTTGTCCCAGAGCGGGGCTGGGAGAGGGAATCGCTCCTTGGCAGTGGATTTGGGGTGGGTTTAGATTGGGAACACCTGAAAGCTCCTTACTTCCCTGATTCAGACTGGCTTACTGCAGCATGAGCCCTCCCACAGGAACAAGCTATCTGGAAAAACTCTCCCTTTAAGTTACAATTGATTTAACCATAAATAAATCCTGGAGGGATGGCCTGCTCTTTGCCAGGATGGCCAGCGGACACAACGTGCATATTCTTCCACACAGCGCATTTGATGGGACCCGGCACTGGCTGGCAAACTGCTCAGTGAGGCATGCTCACCCCCGGCCCGCTGGCTCCCTTTGCAAATGCAAAAACCTCTGCGATTCGTCTCCATCAGGGTTGGTCTTCTGCTGATAGCGAATGTTCATCACGCAGGTGATTATTTTTATTACAAAGAAAATACACAGACCAGACAGGCACGATAGAGGTTTCCTCCTCCCCCAAGGTAATTGCTAACGGAGGCGTGACAGCGCAAGGCACGGTGAGTCGACTGGTTTCCAGTGATGCATTACTCTGCGAACCTGTTTCCGTGCTACTGCTACTGCGAGAGAAGCTTAATCTGGATCAGCAAGGTTTCAGGAGAAAGGACATCGGGGCTCATCAGGTTTATCACTTCTGGTGAGCCTGGATTTCCCCAAGATCTTTAAAATGAACACCTTTTCGGTTTTCCGGAAGCACCAAAATGCACGACCATGAAATGTCTTTGGCCTGGGGTCAGAGATAGCAGCAAATGTCCATTTCCGCCCGCCTGTCACTGTCCTTTCAATGACTGCTCCTACCTGAGGTGCAAGTTCTTAAGGCTTGGGTCCCATCGGGGAAGGGAATGGCGGTTCTTATCTCCGCAGCAGCGGAGCGCAGTTTGGATCCCAGCAAACGGAGAACAAGCACAAGTGAGGCTAATTTCCCTGGATTCCAAGGTAGCCTTTGCTCTGCACCCGAGTACATGATGCAGACTCTCCTTTATTGCTCAACCAGAGGGGTCGGCCTGCAAAGTCCCTGAATATGTACATAATACATAATTATCTACTTAATTTTTTTTAAAGATGTAAGTTGAAAAAAAAATGCCACTGAAGTAACCTTCAGGATTGAACTGCATCAGAGGACACAGTTTCTGTTCCAACCTTTGGCTAAGGATTATGTTAAAGTATCCGAGTGTCAAACTAACAGGATTGTTCGAGAGGCAACACGATACAGAAAGGTTTGTAAGACCCATTGTCTTCCATTTGGTTCTGATTCAGGGTAACACTATAGAAATCAGAGTAAAACTGCCCTCAATCAGATTATCAAGGGCTGTTATCTTACAGAAAAGAGCTACAGAATAGAAGGATTCATATAAGACTGGTCCCAATTAGATGGCAGTGAACAAGGTCCCAGATGTTCAGCCTTTCCAAGATGCTATCCCAAACCATTATTCCAGCTATCAACCACCACTCTCTCCTCCTTCAGTTGTGTTCTTCCTGACCCAGGGTTTGCTATGACACCTCACAGAATATCTCACAACCGTCAAGGAAACGGCTCAGGTGCTTATGGAGGCTGACAAGCCTCAAGTCCAAAGTTCAGTCTGCCGGGATGCTTCCCCTCATTCACACCGACTCACCTGTTGACTCTCAAGGCTGCCAAAACTGTGAATCAGGCCAAGCAATAGGTTGCTGGTTCAAGTGCCAAGCATTCGATGCCAGGTGAAGGCAAGTGTGAGGTTGAGTTCTCTAGAGAAGCAAAACACCGTGATGCGTATATGTGTTTGTACATGGACCAAGATGGATATCAAGGAATGGCTCACACAGTTGTAGCAATAATGAAGTCCAGGTAGGTTCAGATCAAGCTTCTCTTGCCTCATGGAAGCTGTTGTGTAGGAAGCAAGAAAGCATAGCGGGGGTGATGGGGAGCACGGGCGAGCAAATGCAGAGGCAAATGAATCCAAAGCGGACAGAATGAATTCACTGTTGGTAGTCCACTGACTGCTCCGGATTTGACAGGTGACACCAAAGGAGTTCCAGGAACCGGACTCAAGATCCAGCTCCCGCAGAAAGCAAGGGCCAAGGAGACTTCAACTCGGCTCAGTCTCTCTCTATACAGAAGGCCACACCCCCAAGGAGATGTTCATCTGGCTGTAACTCTATTGATAGATTGATCTCCAACCGCCCCCTTTCTCAAGAATGTCTGGTTGACATAATCCCTAACCATCACAGCAACCCACAAGGTCAAGAGGAAGAGAACGTTTACTTTTTACTTTTTAATCATTTTATTAGGGACACATACAACTCTTATCACCATCCATACATACATCAATTGTGTAAAGCACATTTGTACATTCATTGCCCTCATTATTCTCAAAATATTTGCTATCCACATAAGCCCCTGGCATCAGCTCCTCATTTCCCACCCCCGTTCCCCATTTCCCCCCTCCCTCATGAACCCTTGATAATTTATAAATTATTACTTTGTCATATCTTTCCCTGTCCGATGTCTCCCTTCACCCATTTTTCTGTTGTCCATCCCCCAGGGAGAAGGTTATATGTCCATCTTTGTAATCGATCCCCCTTTCCCTCCACCCTCCCGGCATCGCCACCCTCACCACTGGTTCTGAAGAGATCATCTGCCCTGGATTCCCTGTGTTTCCAGTTCCTATCTGTACCAGTGTACATCCTCTGGTCTAGCCAGATTTGTTAGGTAGAATTTGGATTATGATAGTGGGGGGTGGGGGTGGGGACAGCATTTAGGAACTAGAGGAAAGTTGCATGTTTCATTGTTGCTACACTGCACCCTGACTGGCTCATCTCCTCCCCATTACCCTTCTGTAAGGGAATGTCCAATTGCCAACAGATGGGCTTTGGGTCTCCACTCTGCACTCCCCTTCATTCACAATGATATGATTTTTATGTTCTGATGATGCCTGATTCCTGATCCCTTTGACGCCTTGTGATCACACAGGCTGGTGTGCTTCTTTCATGTGAGCTTTGTTGCTTCTGAGCTAGATGGCCATTTGTTTACCTTCAAGCCTTTATGACCCCAGACGCTATATCCTTTGATAGCTGGGCACCATCAGCTTTCTTCACCACATTTGCTTATGCATGAAGAAAACGTTTTCAAAGCTGTTCAGCTCAGGTCAGATGGTTACCTGAGTCCTGGGCCAGTGGTTCTCTTAAGGCATTAGCTGGTGCCTGTTGTGATGCTCATAACTAGTTGACTGATTCTGGTCTTCTGCATATGCTCAGTAAGGAAATAGGGTGAGGATGTGTCACAAAGATGGCATCTTGCCCACATCCAAGGCTTTGATGGAGGTGTGGGTTTTGCTTTGTGGCATCTATAGGCTAGATAGAAGACATATTGGTCACTCCTGCCCAACTTATGTAGGTCAAGTCTAGTTTCAGCCAGTTCTATGCCCCTAGCCTTCTATCTTCTATTTTTCTCACTTAAATAGGCATCTGGCACTTTGCCTATTTGGGGCAGTTACATAATCTTGTGTCAATTTGCGACTTCAGAGGATTAAGAATGAAGGGGCAGAGTCTAGTCTGTCAATCGGATCATAGCCAATGAGGTCTCTGTGTGGACATGGCCTTCTCCTGAGATTTCTGGGAAGTACTGTATTTATTTTTGGAAGTAGGAGACACTATTTCTCTCTCCACTCACTTTCTGAGAGGATGCTCTACTGACAAGACCTGACAAGACACATGGCACTATGCTGGTAGATCCCGTGCCCTGGGAACTGGAGAAGCCACGTGCAGACCCATGCCAGCATTGAGATGCTTATAACACCACTGGATCCAAAGACTTTCTACCCACTGGCCTGTGATTGTCCTGCATTAGGCATCATTGTCTGTGTTTCATGAATCTGAAGAGGACTTTATAGATTGGTATCGGGCATATGGGATGATATAGGACTTGTGGGCTTGGACTGGACTGGGATGCTTTCTTAATATACAATTACCTTTTATATGAAACTCTCTCTTATACATATATGCATCTCTGTGAATTTGTTTCTCTAGTCTACCTGGACTAATACACCTATTAAGAGAACAGCTTAAAATTGGAAGGAAGATACACACACACACACACACACACATGATGAAAGCTGAACTGTAGACCATATACTCAAGGAAACAAAGGGTGGTGACTTTGAAGACGAACCACATCCTCCAATAAGGTGGGAACTCAAAATATATCCACCATAATACAGCCTCATTAGTATGGTAGATAATGCATTCCAAAATGTCACAGGTGTAGAGTCTAGAATTTACAGTACATCGCAAAAGGAGGACTGCCGGAGACCTATGAATCAGGGGTTTAAGAGCTCAGCTGCTACCAGAGAGATTGGCATTTGAAGGTTCCAGCAATTCTATGGAAGAAGGCTGTGGCAGTGTGCTTCCAGAAAGACTGCACCTTGAGAAACTGGGGGCAGGGGGAGGGGAGTAGTTCTTCCCCATCCTGTGGGGTTGCTGTGAGTTGCAATGGACTTATCAGACACAGGTTACAGGTCATGTGACAGAAGAAGATGCTCCGGCCTTTGTTTTGTGGTATATACCAGCCATCAACCTCGTGGTTAGTAGCTGGTCTTTTTAACTGTTGGTCTTACAGAGACAGACCATTATCTAAATCCCTCTTTACTCATTCTAATACTGGTTCTCTACACAGCTACTAAAGACACTTTAGGCCAGCCCTCCTATAGCTGTAAGAATTTTTTCAACTATTAAAAAGAAAGATTGTGGGTTGGCAGATTCTCATTCAATTTTAGATTAGTTTTATCTTAATAATTCAAGAAAATCAACTCAAATTTATTTGCTTGCTTGTTTAGGAGTTTTATTGGCATATATTTTACATATCATACAATTCAATAGTTTAGTCATATTAAAAAGAGTTGTGGAATCATCTCCACAATCCATTTCAGAACATTTATTTCTCTTGTTCTCCTCATTATCTCCCCACCTACCCCCAACCTCCCTCACCATACTCCCTAGGAAATCATCAAAGCACTGTCTCCATCCCGGATTTCATATACAGGAAAATATAGAAAACAAAATTCAGAAAAACAAACCCAAACAAACAAACAATAAGCCCCCACTGTACTCTGCATGATAGCAAGGTTATTCACATCCCTAGTCTATAGACAAAAGGGATTCACGGGAGGCGTAAGCCATGTGTGGACCCTGTAAATAGATTTGGGGCTCCCACTATCACCCATACCCTCTGCAAACCAAGTACTCACTTGGTAAACTTTGATACCATTCCCTCCTTCTTGAAGTCAAAAATAAAAAGTGGTGACTTGACAAAACTCCTTAGAGGAATTACTTGTAAAAATACCATGATTCACATAATGCTTCTATTCCTTCAAGAGAGATTGAGTGACGTAAATCTGCGGACAACTGCTGGTGAACTCATGCTCCAGCCTGCTTTGATGGGGCCCCTCTTGCGGGATACAGCAGCCATTATTCCAGGGGTCTGCTGCACTCATCTTTCTCTGCCGCCTGCTGTCCAGGGTCAGAACGTGCCACTTGAGAAACAACAGTGACTTAGTATTATTTTACTTATACTTGACGGTGTTTTAGTCCATTGTGCCCAGGGTACACTATCACCTAACCACAAGAAGAGTCTTTATTTCTTTTTCTAGAAGTTTGGATTGTGTATGAATTCCTTCTTTAATTCAACAAACTGGAACACAGGCTTCTACAGCGCACCATATATGGCAAAGCATTCTGCAGTGTGACTCTAAGTTTTCTCCTGTTCAACTGATTGCTGACACCAGGATTTGCATGCATAGAGGTTTGAGTAACATGATGCCTTACAGAGGGAGGGAGTGAGGTAATATATACACACAAGCATTAAGTGTCCATGGCAGTTGATGTGATGAACCCAGGGTGGCAGGGGTCGTGTGGGTGGAGTGGGGTGGGGCGGCTAGTTTTTCTTTCTGTGTTGGGCAGAGGCACACAAGTTGGAAGAATTATTAGATTGAACTTGAAATTGACCTTTGGTTCATCTCTCTTCAAGCCAAAGATGTATCCATGCCAGATTTGCTGAGGCATCTTAATTTTAAAAGATATTTTTAGTATTATTAAAAGTATCTATCTTTAAATGGACGTTTGTGGTAGAGTTCGGTCTCTCAAAGAGAAAAATAAGGTTTCTTTACATAAGCTGAGCCATAAACTCGAGTTTTCAGCATAATTTCATTATGTTCAGTGTCTACTGCAACAGAGAGCTGAGAAGGAAAAAGATGTACCCAGTCTGTAAGTGATCTGAATGTTCACTTCTCCCTAACTTTGGGAAATAGCTTTTACTCAGTCAGAAAAGTTACGGTGACCCAGCAAGAATTGGGTACTCATTTTATTTTTTGGATGAGAAATGGAACACCAAGACATTTCATTACAGCCATGGGTCCTATACTCCCCCTTAATACGAACTCTTGGATTGGTTTCTCTGCAATCACAAGACCCCAGTGCCCTCCTCAGTACCTAACCTGATGTATGGGCACTGCTCCTTCTCAGAAAAAATCCCTCAAATTGTCCTAGATGACTGTGGGTCTGAAGATGCTATTAGGGAGTCATACCTTTAAAGTGTCTGAGAAAGGAACAATTTACAGTTATGAAAGATTCGGGAGTAACTTCTACATCTACAGATATTGCTATTTTGAAGTAGAATTGAACAGATTGATAAGTAAATCCTGGGATCATTAAGAGAGCTACAGTATAGGATATGCGACCATGTTTGTATTACAAAGACAGACCATTATCTAAACCCCTCTTTACTAATTCTAATACTATTCTCTATATAGCTACTAAAGACACTTTAGGAGCCAGCCGTCCTATAGCTGTAAGAATTTTTTCAACTATTAAAAAGAAAAATAGTGGGTTGTCCATCTGAAACAGGAACGATAGTTATGAGAATCCTGCCCATGGGACTTGCTTTATATCTGGAGAACGTATGGATTCACCTGAGAACACTTAACAATTGCATCAAGCAAGGAATGCTAAAGATAGGCAGATTGAAAGTTGAAAGAACATAAATAATCACTTACCAACATATAACATTGTCATTTATAAATTTTTTTTAATTAGGGAAATTTGTTTCCCAATTCGCCCATTGAAAGTTCTATCAGATTGTCGCTGTTGTTTACGATGCAATCATATTATTTCATAATTTAATAAATTTTATATTAGAAGCATTGAGTTTTCTATTCACAAAGGCGTCTGTGATTTTTTATCCTTCTCTGCTATTGAATAAGAAACCCCAAATTCTCTAAGCTACATTTTGTATTAGAATATGACATTTACAAACGTGCTCAGTATAATGACTAAGGAGCTTTTCTGCATAATAATGAGAGATAACTATTTTTAAATTAACCCTATATAGTTTTTCCTTCAAGTCAAAATATTGGAATACTTAGTAATCTTCTTGGTTTAAAATAATTAAGTAAGTGGAAGTCAGGATAAGGAGTGACCTGAGATAGATGAAAGGGCTGGTGACTTGAAGCAGATTTGTGCCAGGACATAATGTGTGTGTGTGTGTGTGTGTGTGGCAAAGCGGGGGAGGGGGGAAGGGTGTCTTCTATTTAATATCCAGGGACTTGCATGGTTCCTGGGTTAAAGACCATCTATTCAACTCCCCCTGAACCAAACTGAGTTAAATGAACAGTTTCCAAAAATGTTAAAAAAAAAATATGGAAACTATTCATAAGGATCCGGCTACCCAAGCAATTATATAAAGATAAATCTAAAAGAATTGGAACATGTAATAAAGTAGAATGTTCCCTTTCATATCCCAATATATGTAGTTTGGGTAGAAAGTCAAAACGTATTGCTTCAAAATCATAGAAGCCTTTCTCAAACACAAATATCAAAATGCAAATTTATCCCTTGTCGACAGGTCCTCCCTGGAGGTGTCCACCCTTCTGAAGGCGCTGTTTTCATCTTCCGATCTGAAGAATTCTGTTCTCTTCAATTTGCACCAGGTCAAAGCGACAGTTGTGACATCCTCTAGCGACTCAAACCAATGTCCTTTGAGTTTGAGGAACAAAACAAATCCGAAGGAGCAAGATTGGGGCCGTCAGGTGGATGAGGTCAAGTTTTCCTACAGAGTTCTCGAAGTAGAGCCCTGACTTCTGTGAGAGAATGAGCAAGTATATCGTCATGATGGGGAAATAACAACAATTCTTGGCACAACTTTTCTGGCTTTACTTGCCAGTGCACTTTTCAATTTTCTCCTCGATTATCCTGTGTCCTTAGGGAATATCTATCAAGCTTACACTTTTGGACTCCCCAAAGTCAGTTACCAAAACCTTCTGAGCTGACCTCACTGTCCTGGATTTTACTAACTCTTTGGAAGCCATTGTTTTCCTCAATCCCTTCTCTAAAGGTACCTAATGGCATAGTGCAGCTGTTCTCAACCTGTGGGCCTCGGCCACTTGGGGGTCAAATGACCCTTTCACAGGGGTCACCTAAGACCTTCGGAAAACACATCAATATTTCACAATATATAATTACATATTGTTTTGTGATTCTTCTATGTTTAATTATTTTCAATTTGTAACAATGAAAATACATCCTGCATCTCAGATATTTACATTACAATTCATAACAGTAGCAAAATTACAGTGATGAAGTAGCAATGAAAATAATTTTATGGTTGGGGGGGTCACCACAACATGAGGAACTCTAAGAAAGGGTCGTGGCCTGAGGAAGGCGGAGAACCACTGGCCAAGGGGGCTACTCATTGGGCTGCTAACAAGGGGGTCAGTAGATAGGTTCAAAAGAAGATGCTTCCTGCTTCTATGAAGACTAACAGCTTCGGAGACAGTCATTCAACCCCATCCTACGGGGTCCCGATGAGTCGTAATCGACTCAATGGCCATGAATTTGGCTTTGATTTGGGAATGAAATCAAGACACATAAAAGTATATTAGTGAGAGAACTTGTATGTAGACATCCGTTTATCACACAGAGGTGTTTAAACACACTTTGTTTGAAAAATAAACTGATGTATGTGTGACTTGTAGCCTGAGTAGCAATCCTTTAAAAATATAACAGAAAACAGTTTTATTGGCTTATAATTCACGTAGCATACAAATCACTAGTTCAATCCTATTACAAAGAGTTGTACAATAGCAATCTTTTTTTCAGTGACCCTCATATATTACCTCTGAATCATAGGGCCATCAGATATCAAAGTTATTAGTGAATTCCTAGATACATATTATAATGAATAATTCAAAACAAGCCGCCCAAATAGAAAACAGTAGGTCATCATCCTATGTCTTCTAAGACATCCTGCTTTCAAAATTCTACTTGCAAAATTTGAATTTCTAAAGTGATATATTTAAAACATAGGTGGTTCTATTAGATTTCACTGAAGCTTCCTTAGATCCTTGTGTGGGTGTAGACACTGGCCCAATGTCTCTATATTCCAGATTGCTGTTATTGTTAGGTGATGTGGAGTTTATGTTAAATCCTAGGGCCCTCGTGTGGTGAAAGAGAACTATCCCACAGGATTTTGTTGACTGTCATCCAAAGGAACAAATTCCCTGGTGATTCTCCTAGCTAGCCACTGATTGGGCTTCAACCAATAGCCTCTTGATCAGCAGCTGGGCACTGAACAATGGCACCATAAGGGGTGGATCTTTGGACCTGATCTTCCATGAACTGAGAAGTCTTGATCCTGAGACTCGAGCAGTAGCATTACAATGTCCCTACTTTCGTTTAGTCTGTGTTTTGATGGCGTTGATGTCTAAGAGTAAATGAGCCACACTTCCTTTAGTAAAAAAATTCAGAGTTGAGATAAACATGATACTTCCTGACCACACAAATCAGTAGGCCAAACCCTGTATGTCATTCTCCTGACCCTGGAAAATGGTTTCATCTTTAGCCAAAGTGGTGTTTCAGCCTCATTCATGGCTTACATACTCATATAGTTAAAGTTTATTGTGCCAACCTGGCCAATAAACACATGTGGAGTTAATTGAAGGGTGGAGAGATAAATGGCTCAGTGAGCCTCGCCTTTTTAGTTCTCAGGTCTCTTGCTTTGTGATGTTCGGACCAGAGTGCAGCTGCCTTAGCCAGTCCCCTGTTTCAGCCAGCAAGGCTCACTTCCTGCAAGACATCCCTGAGGAGAAGCCACATGGACCTACCCGATGCAGCCCTGGGTGCTGGAACAGTCACGTGGAGACCCCTTCCAGCGCTGAGATGCTTACATGTTCACTGATTCGGCTTTCAGTCTGCAGTCAGCATCATAGTGTGTGCTTTGTGAGATGGAAGAGGACTTTGTGGATTGGTGTTGGACATATGGGCTAATTTTGGACTTGTGGGCTTGGGCAGCACTGGGTTGGAATGTTTTCTTGATGTGCACTTAACCTTTATATAAAACTCTCGCTTATACATGAGTTTCTGTGGATTTGTTTCCCTAAAGTACCCAGACTAACACACGTATGATTCCAAAAGCTATGACCTGCCCTAGAAAGTGTTGAAATACATAAGGAAAATTGTATTTCAGGGGGAAGAAAATTAAAAAAGGCAAGACAATTCATGATCTTCCATTAATCCACAAAAAATCCCTAACGTGGCAAGAGCCTCAAAGTGGCGCAGAAGTTTTTAAATTTACATACAATGACAATGAAAACATACTTACAATAACTTGCTCATTATTGAGGGGCTTTATCTAAAGCAAAGCCCGACAATAATAAACGCCTGTGTTTTCTTAACCAAGACGAACAAGTCCGTGTTCCTACAGGCAGAGGAGGGAGCACGGATGGTCTCGTGGGTTGAGCTGGGCTGCTCACCTCAAGGTCAACAGCTTGACCCCCCAGCAGCTCTTTGGGAAAAAAGAAGAGGATTTCGACTCCTATAGAGATTCACAGCCCCTGAAACCCAGAGGGACAGCTCTATTCCTTCCTGTAAGTTCACTGTGAATCGGAATTGATCTGCTAGCAGTGAGTGTGTGAAGAGATATGGACAATGCCAATCTCTGTGACACCCAAACTGAAAAAGCTCAGTGTTATTCTCCAAACGATCACTTTATTTATGATTTTTAATTACCATAGCTAGGCATTACAATGTTGTTTTTAATATTCATGATGAATAGCCATGACATTTCTTTTAGATAGCCATAATTCTATTTCATGATGATCTTAGCATAATCTTGGCAGGAGAAAAGTCTTCCAGACGCACCTGCAGAGAGCAGATGGCTCTGGGCTCCTGTTTAGGGGTCAGCCTCAGTTCCCAGCATTCCTGGGAGTGAAACGCTGAGTGTTTGTATGCCATATGGACCTCATGCTCCTTTTCTTCCCCACGTGTGCAAAACCCATCCTTACTCATTTGATCCGTCAATTCTTCTTGGAATTCCTTCTGTGACCCTGAGACCCGTCAGTGAGCAGGGATCAGCTCAAGGGCGCATCAGTGCTCTGCTGGTGCTGTGGGTTGTGCACCGGGCTGCTGATGGTAAGGTTGGGGGTTCAAACCGACCAATTCCTCCTCAGGAGAAAGATAAGCCTATTTGCTCCCTGAAAGATTCTCAGTCTCAGACACCCTCTGGAGGGTGGCTAGGAGTCCGGATCACAGCCACGGCAGGGAGTTTGCATTATTGCTCCACGGGACAAGTCTCCCTGGGATGGGAATGGAGAAAGGCCCACCCATTACTGCTCACGTGGATGGATTCCAGGAGATCGTTTAGGGGAAAAAATACTAAAGGAAAACGCGAAACAGTGCTGTCATGTTGATTCATTCTCCTAGTAAATCTGTGTGTCCCAGAAGAACTATGTATGCTGTGTGGGCTTTGCACAACCACAGCATTTCGGAAGCAGATCCCCAGGACTTCGTTCAGAGGAAACTCAGCGTGGCTGTTACCAGTCAGTTAACCAGCCGAGGGCTTAACATTTCATACAAGCCTGGCGCTCCAAATGGAAGAAGGGCCTCTTGCCCTGTTGTCCTTCTCCCCTGGACTCAGCCCACAAGCAGAGTTCATGCAAATTAGTAACTTCAATTCCAATGAAAACAATAAAGACATGGTATGTTCACAACACATGGGGAACTAGAGATCATAGGCAAGTTGTTGGGTTTTTTTACTTTAGCAAATTTATCAATTAACATACCACCATGTACTGATTAAATTATGAACCTTAGAAATCATCATACCCAATTATTTTGTGTACTCAGTATTGTCTTTATGAATAGCCTCTACTTGATCTCTGGGTTCTAATATCCACTGTAATGGCTATACAGAACTCACAGATGAAATTCATTAAAGGGGTTATTAAGGAAGTTGCCAAGTTGTAATGCCGATGAGAAATGCTCAGGGTTGATTTGACTATCAGGACTCGATACCGCTCTGCTGTAAGCCTCAGCTCAAAGGCATTCAGCTCAAGCTTCATGGGTCAGCAAACCCAGCTGTAAGCACCCCACTCCAGTAAGCCAGCCGCCTGCACAGGAGCACCCCAGTGTATTTGCTCTGTGGGTTGGAAAGCACATCCCTCTGTTCCATGCTCTGGCTCTTGGTTCTAATGTTACTCCTCTGATGTCGCTGTCATCTGGATCCAGGAGTTCACTGCACAGGGACCTCGGAACCTGAGGATGTGCTCCACTCTTGGTTCTCCTGCTTCTCGGCGGGCTCATTTTATTCCCAACAGGAGGACACTCCAGAGAATCCCACTTAAAATGCCTCACAGGTAGGTCCTATCAGTATATCCCCCACCTTCTTCCCAGATCCATGCAGGGAAATGTGGTTTGGTGGGAGTTAGAGCCTTTGAAGAGCCACGTGAAATATTGCACATTTTAAAATCTTTGAAAGTTTCAATTGCTTTGCCATGCGTATCCAACTTATTAGGATACACACAAAAGAAAAGATAAATACCAACATGCATTCGGTGCATTAATTAATTATACGAGGTGGGAAAATAGAAACCTATGGATGCAATCAAGAGTCCCTGAGTGCTGTACTCAGTTAATATACTTGACTGCCAGCTGAAAGGTTGGAGGTTCAAGTCTACCCAGAGCTACTTCAGAGGAAAGACCTGGAAATCTATTCCCAAAAGGCCTCAGCCATTGAAAGATGCACAGTCCGACGTGGACACACATGGGCTGACCACAAGTCTGAGTCTCTTAGGTGGAAGCGGTGTTTTATGATATGTGCTATAAGAATAGTCAAGTTTGCAGCAGATGGCCAAATTTACAAACTATACTGCTATTAAAATAATGTATTAACACAATGTACCAACATGGAAATATGTTTATGAAATACTGTTACCCCCCAAATTATCTGTATCATGATTTAACAGCACAGTATTATTAAAAAAACACACAACTAAATTAAGAACGTTTTGGCGTTAGAGACATGTGATGACGGGTCATTTCTTTTGTCTTTCATTCATTTTACTTTAATGTTTGTCAGTGCTCTAAAATCTGTGATAATAATAACCTTCTAGACACAAAACCCTCATCCAACGTTCAACAACTCCATTAGGTCCCCCGACTCCTGATGCAGCCACCTCGGTGAAATCAATGGAAGTGCAATGACCAACTATTAACCAAAACAGCAGCAATGAGAAGTATGGCTCTTTCAAGCAAGCTGCCTCTCTCCCAGGGCCCCTGGTTTCAGTCATAATTCCATGTTAGAATGCAATCCTTGGTAGTTAAAGTGAAATCAAATAACCCAGGCCATATGCACAATTTAAAACTCAATTTGGCTTAGCTTCTTGGGAAGCTTCAGTATGCCCCATCTTACTGACTCTGGCAACTTCCCAGATTTCAAAGTATCAGTAAAAACTCTAAGAAAAAGAAAACTATGCATGTCAGGCTTAACTTTGTCAAAATTAAGCTGATAGCCCATCTGGCTCCATTGTCTTACTAAATTTGTCACATTTTACAGGGCGTGGAGTTCCTTTCCTAAGAATCAATCTCTCCAAAGGATGGCAAGAGTGACTTCACTGTGGGAGCAAGCTGCCTCTGTGGGCCACCTCCATGTGGCATTCCCACAGCCATGCACTGCTTACATCCACTTCTATTTTTTTTTTAATTCTGAAGATCCAATTTAAAAATACCCCAGCATTTAAAAAATGCTGTCCTGCACCTTGACTGTGAGCCTCCAAGCGGATCCCTGCATAGAATCTGCTACCTTTCTGTGGTCTTTCCACATTGGCGCCATACTAATGATGCCGAAACACCTTTTGGATCCTCTCACCATCACCACCTCTGCCCTTTGCCCTCCGCACTCTTCACCTCTTGAAACACTGCTCATACGGTGCCCTGGTCCATGCCTGATCACCCCTCTCTTGCTTCGACTGCCCTCTTCTCTGTGCTTCCCTCCCACGGGCCTTTCCTTCCCCCACCAACCCCGGCATCCCCCTCCCCCCCCCCTGCTCCAGTAGTCTAGCTGCTGCCCCTGCTAGTTGCCCTTTAAATAGTTATTCTCCCACTGCTCTCATGGAAGTCATCTTCCCAACCTGGAAACCTTGTCTGACCCCTAGACTATATAAGGGTAAGCTACATGTATCGAAGTGGATGCATGCACAGGTTTACTTCAAAATAAAACATGTTCAAATGTGTCTGTTATCAAAGCATGGGTGCAGGCAAGTTTTCATAGTAATGCAATGGCCTTCCTCTTGTTAAGAGGTGCAGAAAATGGCACAAGTGCCATGTCGGGTCACCACTGTCTACATACAAGGGAAGGAGAATGCAGCTCTACATGTACCCAAGGATGATTTCTGAGCTAGAAGTCAAACAGGTCGCGATCCTCTTGCCTTATTTACTCCATGGTGACACCTCCCATCCCTCCATCACATTTTACTTCTCTGTTGGGTTGGATCACCCATTGCTGTGGCCACAGAGAACTTGCAGATAACATTCAGGGTTGTGGGAGTTTATTAGAGAAGTTAACAGGTTACCACAAGTCAGGATTAGATCGCATCAAGGATACAGTTCTTTTGTCCACAGTAAAACCTCTTCTCAGCAGGCATATCTCTCTCTGATCCTCAGTCTCTCAGACACATGACTGGCAGTCAAGTGTTATAAAGCCTCCCCCCTCCACCTAGTTGTGATATATATCCAAAGGGAATCCTACTGTGCAAGCCAGCCTCCTATCTGAAGCCTCTCAACTTTACTCATTCTGTGGGCCTGGGAAAGCTACTCTACTTCAAAGTCTTGGAGCTATTTCTTTGCTGTGTCCCATGGTCTCAATGAGGCTCCTCAGCACAATTTCACGGTCGCAGTGCTGTGGCAGGACTCTTGCATGCACTCCACCTGGGGCTCTCCTCTGTCCCAGCTTCTGAGATGGTTCATGCTTAGGCCAGTAGAATCATAACAACGACCAGTTCCAGAGTTCCCTACACTTTATTTGCATGTGCCCACTCAGTTATTTGGTGGGAGTTACCACAAACATTATGGAAAGAAGTGCCCTACCAAGTAGTTTTATTTAATCACACAGTACCTTCAGATAAAAGTTCCAATCAAATGGTGGCATCCACAGGATCTGTGGGTCCAGTTAAAGTCAAGGCAGAAAGACCAACTCAAAGGGATATGGTGATTATTTGTGGGGGACTCCGAAGGGCTACTCTTGATAGATGTTCTCAAAGCCCACAGGGCAACCAAAGATTTTACTCTAAAGATGTTTTAAGAAATTGAGAATGACATTGGGGAGAAAAATGGCAGGAAAGTTGCACCAAGGAATCCACGCCCACCCACCCACACCCCACACCCCCAACAATGCACTTGTGTATTCTTCCTGGGCCACAAGAAAGCCTTACCACTTTTACCCTTCAACCCTGCCTTGTCCCTTCAAACTTCTTCTTGTTCCCAAGCCAAGGAATATTTAATAGGAGTATGAGTTGAGTCCTGAGAGAATGTTTAAACTGTCAGGTTGACATAATGTACATGGAAGCACACAGAATTCCTCAGGAAAGGATTTGAGACATCCATGTAAAAACCACTTTAGGATGCAGATGGAGAAGATGTTGAGAGATAATAGCTTCACGTTTTTTAATATTTTTGATAATAAAGGTGTCTATGATTTTAATAGCAAATCTTTATGACTTACCTTCATGTGTCCTGTGCCCAGTTCACCTTGATACTCTCTTTTTCCTCATGAATTTGTACATTTGTATGATGTTTTTACTAACGTTTCTTTACCAACAGAGCACAGAGCAATGTAGATTTTTCTCATCATTATAACCCAATATACATCAGAGTTCTGTCCATAGACAATAAATTAATGAATGCAAGTAAATATATTTGTGGTTCTGTTATGTTACTTTTTTATTTCATCCTTTTTCCTTAAACGATAGCATAATGAACTTGTGACTCATCTAATAAAGAATTTATAAGCTCGATAATAAATAATGTTTTATAGCAGGTAACAACATTACTTGTCAAAGTGCAAAAACCAAACCCTTTGCCTGGAGTCTGACTCCTGGTGGCCATGTGTAACAGAGGAGAACTGTCCCACGGGGTTTTTGGAGGCTGGACTCTGCCCTTGCGGTGCTATCAGCTACGTGTTGAACTGCTAACAGAAAGGGCAATTGACCAAACCCATCAGTTGCTCTGAGGGAGAAAGATGAAGCTCTCTGCCCCTGCAAACATTTATATCCTCAAAACCATTAGCGTGGGTAACTATGAGATGGAATTGACTTGATGGGTTTGGGTTCTGATCTGTGGAAAGCAGATTGTCCAGGCTTTGCATTATGGTGCCCTTGGGTGGATTAAACTTGCCAATCTTTAGGTATTTGAGAGCACATCACTTGTGCCACCTTGGAATTTTGTATCCTAGTAGCCCTTTAAAACATCTTGGGCGAATAACAAAAATGCCTCTACAAGAGAGTAAACCAGATGTGGAGATTGGTAAAATATAAAAATTTATATCTATTCCATCCCAGTTATGTGATAGAAGCAGCCTAGAAAAGGAGAAATGACTCTTTTTTATTAAACCTTCTGAGAACTCTTCACAAGATGAGTTTGTCCCAAACACGACCTGGCTAGGCTACATGAATAGGAACAGCTCTACAACCCCTACAGGAACGGCTAGACCATGCACATTTTGTAGTTTCACGGTCTAAAATGTAAACAGCAACCCATTCTACGCCCATATAGTGCAACACGAATGTGTATTCAGATGTTACAACTAATTTGATAACTTTTGTTTCTTTGATGGCATGAGTTTTTTAAAAGACCTGTATAAATTGCTCAATAAAAGTCTGTTAAAAAGAAATCAACCTATTTATTTATTTAGACCACATCAAGGAACAGTTTTACTATCACTTTCTTAAGGTCCCTCATAAAGGACTATTGCAATTGGTGATGACAAGCATCTCACAGGTATGCTCTGAGGTCCCTTCCTTAAAACAAACAAACAAAACCTTACTGCCATCAAGTTGATTCGTAGTACCCGATAAGACAGTGTGTAACTGCCCCTGTTGATTTCTAAGACTCTACAATTTGATGGGAGTAGCAAGCCTCATCTTTATCCCCTGGAGTGGCTGGTGGTTTTGAGCTGCTGACCTTGTAGTTAGCAGCCCAATACATAGTCCTCTGAGATTACTTCTTAGAATATCGTAGTTGAACATCCCCACTCTGAATTCACTCCTTAACCTTCCGTGAGCTCTAGGCACCTTGAAAACCCAAGAAAGTGATTGACAACTTCAGGTGAGAACCACTTAGCCACAGGAATCCAAGCCAGTGAAGGGTTCCTGCAACAGATCAAGGCTTTTAAAACCTAAGAAAGAATAGCTTCCCTGAGAGATTTCTTCCACTGTAAAATGGGCTAATAAGAATTGGATTTTTCTTCAGTGGCCTTAGTTAATGTTTATAAATTGCTTTATCTTCTGATATTTAAAGGGTGTTATCGAAGAAAAAAGCCTATGTGTCTATGTGTTTGTGTGTTAGTTATGCTCTACAACATCCAATCACAGATATTCAAGCAAGAGGAAATTCAAGTGAATCTGATTTTCTAAGCTGACTTCTTGTTTAATGGCAAGAGGTTGGCTTCCGATTTTTTTTTTAATGTAGCATCCCTTGAGCTATTTATGCAGGCACAGGACTGAAGAAACACGATAACAGCTGGTACTGGCTAGGAATTATTGTACTTAATTAAAAACTAGATGTAGATCCTGGCAGCTTTGGTTTCACAAGATACCGGTCTTACCCACTGAGGGGAATTTAAATTCCACTTAGTGCCATCAGCACATCTACACTCAGTAGTGTGTTGTAAGCAGATACTCCCAGGGAGGTAGAAGGCCAACTACAATTGACTAGGAAAGGTGAGCAAAGAACTGCTGTTACTATTGTTTAAATTATTTTGAATGTTATGTAAGTTATATTGGTTTTTATTATTAAAGGATTTCCTCCGTTTAATATTTAGAGAATTAAGAAGAAGTTAGGAAATGAAATTTACCTCTAGTGCTACAGTAGTATTGAAACCACTGTTAAAACACTATTGTATTTACTTCTAATTATATCTCTGTGCTGTGTGTGTGTGTGTGTTACATCTCTGAAAATTATGAGCGTATTACATATTTAGTTTTGGCATAAGAGTGGGATTTAAGATGCAGTTTAGGGACAGATTCTAAGCCAAGGGTATGGCTATAAAAACTTTAGTAATGAAATCTTTTCTATGAAGCATGTGTTTAATTGTTGTGTACTATGGAATCATATGGTGATACTGTGGCATGTGAAACCATGATTCCAGTATTGTAGGTCTTGACTCTCTTTTCAGCTTTTAATTTCGTTGTTGTTGGTCCTCTTACACATTGCTCTCTCTCTCATTGCCAGTGAGTGGATGCCAACTCAGAGTGCCCGCCCCTGTAGACAGGGTGGAACTTCCCCAGTTTCAGAGACTAGCTGTTAACAGGAGTGGAGAGCCCATGGGGCAGAACGGCCCATCTCTCTCCCACAGAGAAGCCAGGGGCTTCAAACGGCTGGCCTTGCGGATGGCAGTCCAACTCCTAACCATTAACGCTAACGGGGCTCCGTTACACATTGCTAGGCTCTTGAATTATTACACTACATCTTTAAAAGTAGATGTTGGGGATGAAACATGCATGGCTTTATAGGTGATTATTATATATAATCTCTATCATCTAATTTGTGGTTCTCCTTTTCTGATTGAACCTTGAAACATATGAAAGTGCCAGAGGGGGCTTTCAAAAAGAGCTGTTCCCTTACTATGTAGCTTTTAAATGCCCTCGAGTCAGTGCCTCCCCACAGGGACCGTCTGCACAGCAGAAAGAAACACCGGCCAGTCCTGCGCCATCCTCACATGTGTTCTTACGCTGAGCCCCTGGTCGAAGCCCCTGTGGCCATCCAGCTCACTGAGAGCCTTCTCTTTCACACAGCCTCTCTGCTTCACTAAGCTCAATGGCCTTCTGCAAGGATTGGTCTCTCATGACAACACGTTCAAAGTGTGTAAGACACGGTCTTGCCATCCTTGCCTCTAAGGCGCACTCTGACCATATTTCTTCCCAGGCAAATCAGGTTGTCCAGTCACTGTGGCTACATACAAATCACACCAAATTCAAAAGTTCAGTGCCTTGATAGGTGAAAACAACAAGGCTGCCTTCTTCAGTGGGTTGTCATGAGGATGAAATGAAAATGTATGAAACATAGTCGGGAGAAAGTCTAGATAAGTGCTAAATAAAGCTAGCTGGTTGATTAGCCTTTCTAGCGACAAAACATGTATTAACTGCCCTGTTAGGTGACTAGAGAAACAAATCCAGTGACACTAATGTATGTGAAAGAAGGCTTTATACCAAGAAGTGATTACATATCAGGAAAACATCCCAGCCCAATCCAACTGAAATCCACAAGTCTGAAACGAGTTCATAAGTCCCTCTTCTGACTCACGCAGCCACATGCAATGATGCAGAATGCAGGAAGATCACAGGCCGGTACGTGAAAAATCGTGTGGGGCCAACGGCGGGAGAAGCATCACAGGTCTCAGCGTGGCTTGTCAACAGGAAGGTGAAGGCAGAGATGGGTGAGGGTGGGGAGGTTCCCAGTGCTCTCCTAAAGAGCAGGTCATGCCCACAAGGAGGCACCCTCAGGCTGTGCCCTGATTGACAGACTAGACTCCTCCCCTACGCGTTCATATCTTCAATTTGACACAAAATTATGTAACTATCCCGACTGCAGAGCTTGACCTGAGTTAAACTCAGAGGGTCTTTGGAGCTTATGACATTTTCTCGCATATTTTGAGTTGAAGCTCAATCATTCTGCTGTAAAACAAATTAACCCAAGTTAAATTTAAGACAATAGTCATATGTTATTGTTCACAGGTCAACGTGGCTGTACTAGTAGGTGCTTTGGCTGACAATATGTTCCAGTTCAAACCTAAGTCTCAGGGGTCCTTGTATGCCTTTTGAAAAGCTGAAATCATGTTGGAGACTCGGGTTAGTCTAGAGGATGAGAGACCACGTGGTGGAGTTCTCCATGGTCCAGGGTGACCTGGGAGACATGCTAAAACCCTGTGTCTACACAAGTTACGTCTGACTGCAACCTGACCTGGGATCCCAGCCAAGATGAGATAAACAAACCAGTTGAGGCCAGTGTAAGCTGCAAATCTTACAAATCATATGATAAATAAATGAATTGTTTTTAAAGTTCAGTGAGCTTTGTATGCAAACATAGGTAATGCAAACTACGTACTTGCTCTACGTAGTTCCAAATGGTGGAGAGGTGAAAACAGGTTTACGCAGGGTCTATTCATCAATTGCCCCCCAAAATAAGTTCATTCAAATTTATTGAATACACTATTAACTTTTGAACTGATGTGAATTACAAGGGCAACTGTGCAAGTTAAGGGGGAACCGATCACAATGATCTACATATAACTGCTTCCTAGGGGGATGGACAACAGAACAGTGGGTGAAAGAAGACAGCGGTTGGTGTAAGACATGGGCGGGGGGGCGGGGGCATTTATAAATTATAAAGGGTTCATGAGGGAGGGAGGGTTGGGGAGAGGGAAAAATGAGGAGCTGATATCAAGGGCTCAAGTAGAAAGAAAATGTTTTGAAAATGATGGCAACATATGTACAAATGTGTTTGACACAATGGATGGATGGATGGATTGTGATAAGAGCCCCCAATAAAGTGATAGTAGTTCCTGCAAAGATAGTAGTTCCTGGATTACCCTCCCAAATGCACAAATCACAGTAGACACTCATGAAAGACTGTCGGGAGAATGAACCATCCCGCAAACTCGTGACCCTCCTCTGGACCACCGAGTGGAAGCCTTGGGTCTGGAACATTGCATGAGAAGAGCAATTGGGAACAGAGCCTCCCTCTGTTTCAGTTTCTTCTTCCTGGTCAGGGAAATGCCTTCCTTGTTAGGCGGAAGTCCTCCTTATGCTTAGGCCTGCACACCTGACTAACTCCCCTATTCTCTCTGTTTCTAGTAGGGACAGAAGGATGTCCTGCGTGTGATATGCCAACGGTGTATACCAGACCACCAGCGCTGTGGAGTCTGCAGAATGAGACTCATTGGCCGTGGAGAACTAAAGTTGGCCTTGTTTTGTATTTTCTCCATGTGAGTAAAATTGTATTCCAACCAGTGCCTGTGTGAGTTGTAGCTTTCTTAGCAACCTCAGACCTTGGTATGATTTTTTTTTTAATTAGTGAAATTATTTGAGTCAAGGGTTCATATAACATTCTACTTTTAGGGGCTTACAATGAATATTAACACGTAAAGCCTCCTGGAAGTTGTTAGTTTATGGTCATATCATTATCATGCTTACTCTGCTGTCTGTAAGTTAAATCTGTCGGTTCAGAACCTTGAAATTTTGTAGGCAATTGGTTTTTCTCTCTGATTTGAACTTTAATCTAAGCAAAGATAGATTCTTTAAACTTAGCTTTTAAAGTTACTGAAACTAGGACATTGTCATTCTGGACTTCAGAGGCAGGTGAACTTTTGAGATAGCTTGGATTCTCAAGTATAGAAGACAGATGTCTCAAGTCCAACTTGCAAGTGAGGAGCTACCATACCTATTAATAAGCGATGGAACTAGAGCGCTGTGGGACACTTTGGGATTCACTCCTCGGAGGTGATGATGGCTAATTGGGAAAAGTCACAGGTGAAATACTCTGGGATCTTTAACGGCTGCACAGGGGAAAGTTAATTATCTCCCTTTCCACCCAAGAAATAAAGAACCATGGAACACATTTTTAAAGCAAATCTGAAAAGCTCCTTCAACATCCAGCGGTAGTGAAGGCTGGTGGGCTGCCTGGTCGTATGAACGCTCACAGGGCAAGGAAGGGGACAGAGGCTTTCTTAATCTATCCCAGTAAAGGCCTTTCTTGAAACCAATGGGGAAAAACCAAAGCATTTTGTTGTATGCCCTTTGACCTAAGCGTTGCTCATTCCTTGATGTCTTCATTTTTTGGCATTTGTTTATCTGGATTATTTAAGATCGTTTTTGCTCTTTCCTTTTTGTTATGGGAATCGAATCATTTTTATCTCATTACCATTTCCCTTTTTTATTTATGGGCCTAAAATAGTCACTTGGCAGCCCCGAATTATCAACGGAAATGAGAAATGCCATCGGCGTTTACATGTTTCTCTTGTCTAAACTGTAAGAGGGTACACTGAAGTAAACTTTTGCATATCTGGATAATAACTACTCAGTTTAATTATATATCCTCTCCAGTCAATTATAGTCTGCAGGAGTATGGGAGAAGTCTATTCCACAGATAACCTTAACCATTTATTTCAGCAAATATCTTTTGTCAGCTTCTTTCTGGGTCTTCTTCCTTAACCACCTTTCCGATCTTCACTTTTGAAATAGGGATAATAAGCATTTACAACAATGCTGCAAGCACAATAAAGACTCAATTTGTGTTAATGTTGCTATGATAGCCCATCTATTATACCCTGAATCTGTCAAATGAAGAGGATAATAAAATGACCAAGGGCAAAAAAACACATTGGAGTAAGTTCAGTAAAGACTGTTCAACAAAAAACTAGGTTATTATTATGCAGACAGACATATACATTGAATTTAAAACATTGCTGGTGTGTCAGTTTCATCTCATGCGGATGACTCCATATATTATGGAGTTGAATTGCTCCGTATGGCTTTTCTTTTTATTTTATTTTTCAGTGTATTCCACAGAAATACACAAGACAAACCGATCTGTATTGGAAGAAATAAGGGCAGAGTGCTCCTTAGAGGCAAGGATGGCCAGACTTTGTCTTGCATCCTTTGGGCATAGTGTGAGGAGGGGTCAGTCCCTGGAGAAGGACAGCATGGTTGGTAAAGAGGAAGAGCGGCAAAAAAGAGGAAGCCCCTCAATGAGATGGACGGACACAGAGGCTGCGGCCATGGGATCAGGCATGGGAACCAGGATGAGGATGGCACCGGGTCCTGCAGGGTTTCCTTCTGTGGTGCAGAGGGTGCTATGGGTCAGAGCCCCCTTAATGGCACCAAGAACAACAACATAGGATCGATTCGGCTGTAAAGTTTACCAGTCAGATCACCAGTGCTTTGTTCCACGATGCTACTGGGCGGGTTAGAACTACCACCCCTAGGTCAGTAGACAATCACAAACCACATATGCCCAGTAGGTTCTAGCGTTGAAATAAAAGCACATCCTGCACTCATTACCCATTGAGTTAGTTAATTGTGCCAGCCTGGCCGATAATCACATGTGGTGCTGGTTGAAAGGCGGAGGGATAAATGGGTGGTGAAGCCTCGCCTTTCTAGTTCTCGGGTCTCTTGTTTTGTGATGGTTGCATTGGGTGCAGCTGCCTTAGCAGTTCCCTGCTTCAGCTTGCAAGATGGACTTCCTACAAGACATCCCCAAGGAGAAGCCGCATGGATCTATCCCGATGCAGCCCTGGGTGCTGGAGCAGCCGTGTGGAGACCCTTGCCAGTGCTGAGATGCTTGCACGTTCACGGACTCAGCTTTCCTCCTGCAGTCGGCATCATTGCCTCTGTTTTGTGAGGTGGAGGACTTTGTGGACTGGTGTTGGGTTAATGGGTTAATGTTGGACTTGTGGGCTTGGGCAGCATTGGGTTGGGATGTTTTCGTGATGCACATTTTCTTTGCATAAAACTCTCTCTTATACGTGAGTCGCCGTGGATTTGTTTCTCCAAAGTACCCAGACTAATACACCCATACTAAGTCTTTGCATGTTTATTATAGAGCTGTTGTAAGGATGAAATGAGATAGCTCATGGAAAGCCCCTGACACACTATAGGACTGGATATCCATTAGCGATAAACATAATTAATCACTTTCAGGATAAAAATGTGTTGACTATATTGGAACATAACTCTCTCTGCTTTTTTTACCTAGCCTAAAGCACTGAACCCAAATATTTAAATCAAACACTGTTACTGTCATTAAAAATGATTAACCAAAGAAATGAGCTTTTTCCTTTTGGAATAGGAAATTATGACTCTGTAAATGTACTATTTATAGAGTTCTTAGGCTCCAGGCTCTGTCCTTAAGTTATGCCCAGTTTCTTACAGGGCAGTGTTACCTATAAAAAATAAATACTTTTTTAATTAGTTGGTCCAAGGTTCAACACCAAGACAACTTACTGGACTCCAAAAGTTTCATTATGAAAAAGAATCATCTGGATTGCAGTGAATTTGGAGTTTTTTAAAAGGTGTCCAATAATTTCAAATACTAAATAGCAAAAAAGTCTTTATGAAATAAGCAAACCATTTTTGGGGGAAATGTTAACTACTGTATCTTCATAATATACACAAGGTAGGGGCTAATAACAAAGAATACAAAATTTTTTTAAAGTTCTAAAATTGATTGTGTTGATGACTGCACAACTCTTTTTAATATATTAAAACTATTGAATTGCATGGTACATGAGTTGTATGTCAATAACACTGTTAAAATAAAAATAATTAAATAAACAAATTAAGATGCAAAAAAAATAATATTTTGAGATATACTAAAACATCTTTAGCATAATAATACAGCAGAAAAATAACACTTCAATATGATGGATTATTTTCATGAATGTTTTGAAGTCCACTAATACACAACTAACAAATATTATGTTGTTTTTAAAGTAGTTTTGAAACCAATGTCCATGATCTAAACAAATAATATAATGTCTTCTTTCCAAGCATTATAAAATTTTTACTTTCTAATAAAATTTCAAAAGAATTTTGGTATCACATTTAACAATAAAAGAAACAAAAGTAAAATATATTTCTGACCAACTATGAAACGTTACTATGAAAGTTACATATCATCAAAATAAGATAATAAATGTCTAACTACATATTTGGGGTGTTTTACTTGCAACTAGATTTCACAATAGTAATTAATACAATTTCCTTCTATCTAACATTCATTGAATTGAAATGTTGATGATAAAATAAATCTCAGTCTAGAGACAATACCTTAACTCTCAGAAAAGGGAACACTATTCCTTTATTTGAGCTATGGACACTTCTAACAAGCTTCAATCTGTAGTTTACTCATCTTTGTAGTAGGGGAGACTTTAGGGAGTGAATGATAATAATTATATACCTAGAAAAATTGGGCAGGCGGCATTGAACCATCGTGTTTATTTACTCAGTTAAACAAATAATTCCATTCATCAAAAATTGTATAGACAAACTAGGAGAATTAAGGTGGTTTTGTGGAGGATTTTTTTTCCTGGGAAATTCTCCTGGCATTAAGCAGACAGAGATTTATAGAAAAAAACCGTGCCTTACTCTACATCTTTGGTATTCAAAGAGTAAGAGTGAGATGTGTATAGTGCAAGAGATAGCTCCAAAGTTCCATGTGAAAATTGTACAGTTTAAGTATCTATCAGAATCTTTTGTTGTGTCTAATATCCAAAGTACCATTCTTTATTAGAGAAAAGAAGAGAGGCTGGGGGTGGGGGAACTCCAATGTATCTCTCTTGATATTAGAAGAAATAATAATCTCTTCAATTCAGTCTCTCATTAATTATACCTATTTAAATTAGTCTCTCTGAGCACAGCAATGTCAGCATGTTATTCTGTAAAGAAAGATAATCTTATGGTTCCTAGGTACTGAATTATTCATGGGGTTTAATTTCGCCCACACTTATTTTAGACTTAAGACTCATGATCAAACACTAATTTGGTAATTCACAAAAACAGAAATTGGAAGAATTAGCCAACAAACGTTCTCCACTGTCTTCATCGATGTACTACTCCTAAGTCCGGATTCCAAACAGTGCATCATTCTGCAGAACTTGGAGATGGGTACTGTATTCTAGTCAAGAAGCAGCGGTATTTTGAGAAGACCAAAAAAAGTGAAACAAAGGTATACCACTTTTGGCAGGCCTACCACTACATTTTAGGCATATACCTGCCACCTTACCACTCACCAGAAAGGTTGGAGGTGTGTTCCACAGAATTTTCATTGGCTGGTTTTCCCAAAATAGGTTTTCAGTGCTTTCTTCTGAGGAATCTGTGGGTGACCAACCTCCAAACTTTGGGGTAGCCATCAAGCATATTAGTAGTTGGCAGCTCTCAGGGACTCCTTTTTGCATGAGGGGGTTGCTTTTACTAAAAGGGTGAAGGAGATGCTGGATTGACTTCAGCCAGCTGCCAAAGGTATGCAGGTGAATGAGTAAGTACAATGATATGACAATGGGAAAATATATCTATGTACATATATTTATAGGTTTAGTATTAAGTTAGCAGATGCATATTGGCCTCTACTCAAGTACTCCCTCAACAATAGAACACTTTGTTCTATTAACCTGGCATTCCATGATGTTCACCTTCCAGGCAGGATCACTGAAGACCAAGTGGGTGCATAAGCAAATGTAGAAAGCTGATGGTGCCTGGCTGTCAAAAGATATAGCATCTAGGGTCTTAAAGGCTTGAAGATAAACAAGTGTCCATTTAGCTGAGAAGAAACAAAGCCCACATGGAAGAAGCACACCAGCCTGTGTGATATTGAGGTGTTGATAGGATCAGGTATGAGGCATCAAAGAACAAAAAACCATGTCATTGTGAATGAGGGGGAGTGCAGATTGGAGACCCAAACCCATCTGTAGGCAATTGGATATCCCTTTACAGAAGGGTCTCGGGAGGAAATGAGCCAGCCAGGGTGCAGTATAGCTCCGATGAAACATACAATGTTTCTCTAGTTCTTTAATGCTTCCTCTCCCTCCCACCCCCACTATCATGACCCCAATTCTACCTTAAAAATCTGGCTAAACCAGAGCATGTACATCAGTACAGATAAGAGCTGGAAACACAGGGAATCCAGGACAGATAAACACCCCAGGACCAATATTGAGAGAAGGAATACCAGGAGGGGAAGGGGAAGGTGGGGGGGGGGGAGAACCTATCTAAATGATCTACATATAACCTCCTCTCAGGGGGACAGACAACAGAAAAGTGGGTGAAGAGAGACAGCCAATGTAAGACATGAAAAAATAATAATAATTTATAAATTGTTAAGGGTTCATGAGGGAGAGAGGATGGGGGAGGGAGGAGAAAAAATGAGGAGCTGATGTCAAGGATTCAAGTAGAAAGAGAATGTTTTGAAAATGATGATGGCAACATATGTACAAATGTGCTTGACACAATGGATGTAGGTATGGATTGTGATGAGTTATATGAGCCCCTATAAAATGATTGTTTAAAAAAGAGTAGTCAATGCTGAGTCAACACTAATCCATTTTCCTTTCTCACTGCCATGGAGTCAATACTGACACACAGTGACCCTATAGGAGCGAGGAGAAAGACCCCAGTGAGTTCCCAAGACTTTACCTCTTTAAGGGAGTAGAAAGCCCCATCTTTCTCTGGCACAGCTGCTGGTGGTTTGAAACTGCTGATCCTGTGAATCACTGCCCAATGCCTAACCACTATGCCACCGGGACCCTCAAAAAACAATGACTTATTTGGTATGGCCTGGGTTATCAGTAGATCTAAACTAAAATCAAATCAATCCTGCATTGACTGTAGAAGGTATGTCTTATTTGCATCCTCTAAAAATAGTGTTTCCATCATTTCCACCTTAATTATTTTTAAGGTTTTCTAGTGAGAAAGAAGTCACTTTCTTTGACTTGGTTGGAAATGAGAAGTAAGGGCTCTCTTCTGAAACAGAGAAAACTTGTGGTCTTCCATGCTCAAGCTTCATAAAACACTGGATTCTTCTCACCATCAAAGGTGGTTTCAGGCCCTGTGCCCAGCAGCCTCTAGATCCCATCAAAACGCCTCATGGGTGTGTCCCTGGGTCTATTCCATGTTGACAGGAGGAAGAATCTGATGTCGAAAGGATGCACCCCGTGGAATTCCCACAGTCCTCGAGAAGGGACAGGCTGAGGGGGTTGCTGAGGCTCCGTTGGGTTGTTCCATGTGAGAGAAGAAATGACCAGGGACAAATACGTTGAAACCAAGAAGAGCCCGTTTTACATGCAAGCTGTTTGTTTTTTAATATAAAAATCAGTGTGAAATTAAGATCCTCCCCAGAATTTTATTTTGACTGGTTGATTTCAGATGCAACCCCCTCCCCACTCCCTCCATAACTAGTTGTTAGCCCCCAATCACCACATGACTGCAGAGAAATAATGGCTTCACTCTGAATGCTACTGCTAGGTTATTCTGGGTAAAACACCCTGGGTTTCTGCCCTTGGATTTTGTTTCCTCCTCCCTTTCTCCCCCCGTTCTTCTTCACTCCCCCCTTCCTTCCTTCCTTCCTTCCATTTTCTCTCCCTCTCTACCCCTCTCCCTGTTTGATTGCTAGCTCCCTCCCACCCTCTCTTTTTAATTAGGCACAGATAATCTATGGACAAAATTCAGATTTAATTCGAGGGCAGGAGGGTGTAATAAAATCATTTAGGGTCGGAAGACGTACAGCTTGTAGATCTGGTTCTGTCACAAACGAGCTGTGAGTTGAGCACAAATCTCTGAACCTCTCTGAGCATCATTATCTCATTTCTAATGGAGAGGATGGTTTGAAATAACAACCTACGAATAGTTCCCTAGTCCCAGCCTGGTCTGTGCCAGGCAGCGGGTAAGAATTTCCTGCTTGGCGTTGGGGGCAGGACGATCTTTGTAAACTCACACAGTCCCCCTTTTCTCTGCCAAGGTCCCAGCAGGCCTTTCCCCGCGCTCTCCCTGGAAGACTCGTTTCAGTAAGCACACTTGATGTTACTGGAGCGTTCCACTTTCTTGAGGTACATTGAGGTAGGACAAGGTTGGAAAACCCTGGTCTGGACAATCTCAAAGCCCCTTCCAGCTCACATTGATTCCAAGAAGGCTTGCGTCAGTCACATTCTTGAATCTCGAAGGACAAATCAAGCCTTCCCCTCACTTCAAAAGCCGAATCCGCGCCAAGGACACACAATTAGCCTACTGTATTAAGGAGTCTATCTTTTAGAGGAAAGCTACATTATAAACAGCACAGAGCCGGGACCATCCCTGCCACGTTTCTCTTACGGTGGCTCTCCTCTCACTGGGCAAAGGTGGGGAACGCTGTCTCTGCTTTGGCGAAAGCAGTGCGGGACCAGGGAAGGGTGCACAGAACGAAGGCACTGGCTTCAAACGTGTGCTCTGGACAGAAGGAACCACGGCACTGCGCCCCTGGGGCGGCTTAGTGCAACAGGCGAGGGGACCGACAGGGGTTCGGAAAGGAAATTCGGGACAAGAGAAAAACAATGCATTGCACGGGGTTCATGTTCGTTAACGATTCCTCGGAGTCTCAGAAGCACGCCAACAGCTGCCCGAGTGTCTGGGCCAAGGTTAGGCCTCCTAGATCACCCAGCAGTCACGGCTTCAGAACGGAATATTACCTGGCCCTGAATTTTAACTGTCAGCATCACGACTGGCTACAGTAAGAATTTTCAAATCATAAGAAAGGAAATTGCATTATCTGGATTTTTGGAAATATTCCAGTGTTAGAATTTTTTTTAATTAACACCTGTGGGAGATAAAAGAATTTACAGTGGCTTTCCTAGGTTATATATAAAGATGCTACCAAATAGTTGCTTAAACACGGAGCTGTTTAATAATAACAACTTCTGGTATTTATTTTTTCTGAGTTTAATGGTGGCATGGTGGGTTACACATCAAGCTACCAGCCACAAGGTCAGTAGTTGGGCATCGCCAGGCACACTCCATAGGAGACAGTGCGCCTTTCTACTCCTCTAATGATTTACAGTCTCAAAGTCCCACTGGGGCACCACTACTCTGCCCCATAGGGTCACCATGAATCCTAATGGACCCCAAAGCAATGAGTGAGTAAGTGACTGAGTGAATAAAATCATTCTAGAATTATAGAGCTCTATAGCACTTAGAATCAAGGTTTTATCTACAGTAAAGAACAATCCAGAGGGGAGAAAAAAACATGTCTAAATTTGGCCAACACCTGGCTATTTTCAAAATAACAGTGTGGAAATTATCTGGCCAGCATTAAACATTTGCCTCTAAAGTAATTTGTGCAAATAAATAATTAAGTTCCAAGAACAATTGCTGAGCACTTACTATGGACCAGATATTGTCATCAAGCAATATTGATTGCCTTATAGGGAAGGTCAATGCTTTTTCTCTCTTTCGTTCCTTTCGCCGTCTTCTTCCACAATGCTTGCTTACCACACATGGATGCTAAACTTGTCAGTGTGCTCAGGCAGCACAGACCAAACAATGCCTTAGCCAGGAAAACCAATGAAGGGCAGGTTAATTGGTTTTCTTAATATCACATTTGTTTGCTTCCAAAATTCAGGCACTATATTGGATGCGATAATTTTTAAGGACTCCAAACCAAATCACTGCCATGGAGTCAATGCTGACTCAAGGTAACCCCTGTGGGTTTCCCAGACAGTAACTGTTGGCAGAAGTAGCAAAGCCAGTCTGTCTCACACAGAGCTGCTGGTGGCTTCTAACTGCCAACTCTGCCTGATAGATCACAGCGCCCCACGTAGCCACTACCCCACCTGAGCTCCTCTTAAGGCCCACGGGTCAGACTGAACAGGACAACACCGAGCAACCACGCTAATGAGAAAATCAGCACAAATGGAAGTAGCCAGGGGTCAAATATTACAATAAATACACTCAACGTGTTCAAGACACAAATAAGCACTTCTGAACCATTGTCTTTTTCTCAGGCTCGTGCCTCCTCACAGTTTTTACTTTCTAGAACACGTTCCTGGGAAGATGACAGTCAGCCTGAATAACCACTACCACCAGATTCTGACCTTGGCTCCCGCAGTCCAGCGCCAACCTGACCCCTGGATATCGGCTTCCGCTGGATGTTATCAACCAGCAGTAGGAACCGCTGCTCGGTAATGCCTCCCCATCCTTTACTCTAAGTTACACTTTAAAGGGCTCTCAATAAAAACCAGAAGTTCATTTCTTCGGAAACTACACAGTGATATTGTCCTGAAAATTAAGGAAATTCCAGACACTCTCTGAGTTATAGCCAATTAATACGGCCCTTCCATCCATAATTCCTGATGTAATGTATTATAATTCTGAACTCTTTTCCCAGGGCTATGATAGCATTTTGGAGAAAGTTCTTGACTGTACTAATGGACAGGACCATAATGGCTTTAAGACTTCATTTGAATAACGCATGAGAAGCATGTCACCGCTTTCCCTTGGGGATATATTTACAATCTGCCTTACTTGTTGCTGTTATATGCCCCTGAGTTGGCCCCAATTCATAGTGGTCTTACGCGCAACAGAACGAAACACAACATGGTCCCGCGCCATGCTCACACTTGTTCCTATGCCTGAGAGCACGGATGCAGATACTGTGTCAATCCATCTAGTCAAAAGACCTTCCTCTTTTTTGCCACCCTCCCACTTTACCAAACATGATGCCCTTCTCCAGGGACTAGTGTCTCCTTACTAGATAATTGTGCAATTCCTATACCAAGGGTGTGAGGTATCCCGCCACCTCCTTTGTTTACTTGGGGAGCATCTTTCAGACTACCATAGTAGAGGATGTGTCTTAAGACACCACCCTTCAGATGGGGTATATATGTATATTGCTACCACCATACAGTTCTCAAACACATCATCTCACCTGGTAAGCCAGACTTCTATTTCCTGGCGGAACTTTGGTAGAAGCAAGCACACTGGCTGTGGCATTTGAACATCTTTGTCTTCTTGCTCTGATCCCTGCATTTGGGTCACTACTGCCTGATCTCTGGATTTGGGACTGAGCATCATTCACTACCCTGTGAGACTTATACTCAAAGTTTCATGAGTTTCTGTGGGACATGACAGCAAATCACAGAACCCAAGTGTTTTAGGCCAGGTTGACTAGAGAAACAAATCTAGGGACACTCATATATGTGTAAGAGAGAGTTTTATATCAAAGAGCAATTGTATATTGAGAAAACATCCCAGCCCAGTCCAGATCATTCCATAAGTCTGCGATTAGCCCATAAGTCTGATACCAGTGCATAAACCCTTCTTCAAACTCACGCAGTCACATGCAATGATGCAAGACGCAGGAAGATCAAAGGCCGGTGGATGCAAAGTCCTGTGGAGCCAATGGTGGTGGAAGTATCTCAGTGCTGGCGCAGGTCTCCATGTGGCTCCTCCAGCTCTCTGAGCATGGTTTGTAATGGGAAGGTGAAGCAGAGTCAGAGAGGAAGTTCCCAGAATCCTCACGAGGAGGCCATGCCCACAAGGAGGTATCATTGGGCTGTGACCTGATTGATAGACTAGACCCCATGCCTACACTTGTTTATCAAGTTGACATGAAATTATGCAAGTACCACACTAAGGGTGTGAGGGAACATACTTAAGGGAAGATTGGGGTTGGGGTGTGCGAAATGAAACAGAGTAGCACCATAGAAGAGTTGGAAATCTGGGATATCTTTAATCTCCAACTCCTTGGAACTAGTTTGATATTAATTCTCTTAAAATTATTGACCCATTGTCTTTTGCAACTGAGAAATATAGATACAATTGATACTAGAACTAACTCACTGCCATTGAGTTATTGCTGACTCATAGCAACCCTATAGGACAAGATAAAACTGCTTCTGTGAGTTTCGGAAACTGTAAGTGTAAAAGGACTAGAAATCTCTGCCTTTCTCCCAAAGTGTTGGTGGTGGTTTTGAACTGTGAACCTTGCTGATCTCAGTCAAATTTGTCACCACTATGCCACCAGGATTCCTCACTAGAGCGAAATATATTTAATTTTATAGGTTTAATAAGAGGAGGTTATAAACCAAGATATTCAAATACAACAAGCCCAAGTATAATCGAGCATAAAAATACTTGTTGCAGTCAAATCAATGCTGACTCATTAAAACCCCATATGTTGCTGGTGAATTACCCCATGGGATTTTCTCAGCTATAATATTTATGTATGCAGATTGGTAAGCCTTTCTTCTGTTGTGACACTTCATAGGTGTGAACCACTAACTTTCAGAGTAACAGATAAACAAAAAAGGTTGGTTCCACCCAGGAACCTTGTAATCTAGTAAAATATAACATAGTATGAGGTGCCGTAAAGGTACATTGGTTAATTCTCTACTGACCCAAAGGCTGGCTGTATGGCTCTACATTAGGTACCGTGGATGTCAGGCTTGGCAATTCACTTCTAAAAGAGCACTCTGTCGAGTATTCTGTAGGGTTCTACTCTGACCGTCCTGGGGTCACCATGATTCAAACTTTATTAGATAACAACTGGTCTTTAATATATAACCGAGTGTAGCCCTTTATGTAAGTTGTTTCTGAGCCAATATCTTCTCTGATTTTGAATAGTTAAAATGAAGAGAGAATGGCAGCAGGGGAGGGAGGGCTGGAGGAGCGATGAGTGTGTCATTATTAAAGGGTGGCAGGGAGTGACGAGGCAGAACTGGAAGTTCGAAAAGCAAAGAAACACTTAACATTACCCTTGTATTAAAGAAGTTGTTCATAGTTGTGTCCCCTGATGGCTACCCCTACTAGCCCTCCCAAACCAAAACCCACTGTCATCAGGGCGATTCTATCTCCTCACAACCCTCTGTAGAGTTTCTGAAACGACAATTCTTTATGGGACCACATAGCCTCATTGTTCTCGCTTAGAGTGGCAGGTAGGTTTGAACTAAGGACCTGGCAGTTAGCAGTCCAATGCTCGCCAAAAGGCACCACCAGTACTTTGATCCCAAACAACCACAAAAATCTATAAAGATCAAGAAATGCACAATGGGCAGAAATATTCGTTCATCCTTTCTATTATTTTTAAAATCAAAGAAATACAGGAATTGTAACTAGCTGGGTTTTTTTTTTCTAATCAACTTTTTAAAAAGGAGTTTTGCTGTCTCATGTAATTGCCATAAAAGATTTGAAATGTTGTTGATTGTGAGCACCCTGGACTATTTCCCCCGGTATCAAAGCCCGACACTGTACTTGCATGATCATCAGATTCTTCTTCTAGGCGGAACATAAGAATTACAAAGATCCCTAGAAGTGCAGTTTGCTCTCAACTCCTAACCTAAAAGTTGATGGTTCAAATCTGCTTCAGTGAACATGTACCAAGGTGTTTGACACAATGGATGGATGGATCAGGATAAGAGCTGTAAGAGCCCCCAGTAAAATGATTTTTAAAAATAAAGCAGGAAAAATTAAAAACTGAAAAAGAAAAAAAGCTAAAATAGCCCTCTAGAGCAGTCCCACTCTGTCACACATGGGTTCACCGTGAATTGGAGAAAGTTCATTCGAAAAGCAATCCACAAGAAATTACAGAGCATCTCTCAGCTTTCCTTTGTAGACAGCAGTAAACAGATCATGGTGAATCAAGGATGCATTGTCTGAGTTTGGTGTTGTGAGTTCGTTGCGAAAGTCTGGGTTTCTGAGGTTGATAAGATAACTGGCGTTCAGCACGAAGGGTTCTTTCTGGCCTCTGAGTACCTCATAAGCCATCCAACACCATCGCCCAAGCTGAGATTCGGCGAATAAACATAGCTGAAAAGTCTGCCATCTTTCCTATTTGGGAAAATCCCAAGCTCAACTAACTGCTGGGTTTTACAATAATTATACTGTACTCTTCGATAAATTACTTGTGGCCTCTGTATTGAAGACATCATGATTCAATTAAGGAGCACACATTCACCATTCAACTTTCTATTTTTTTTTCCAGTGTGGATGGAAAGAACCATTAGATCATATCTATATCATGCTTTGAGCAATTCCACAGCCAAGAAATATATTGTAACAATTGTATTCATCATTCATCATTATGTGTATTAGGCTGTCCACGAAAGCCTGAAATTCAAAATAAACCCTGCTAGTGTTGAAATCAAATCATACCCAGTTAGTGGTAGATGCTGAAGTGAAGGGAAATTCAGTTGCTCTTAGCCACATAACTTAAAACATAATATATTTCTCAGAAGCCTTCTATCAAACTCACTTGGGAGCCAAAATGAAGCAAGATGAATTATAGATCCAAAGGTGTTTTTCTGAGAAAATTATTACAGAATGAAAAATAGAGGTTAACTTCTTTGGCTTCTGCAACTTTAACGGGGCATCCCTACTGCTACCTTTTCAATTAGTTTTTCAGAGGGAATCACTACTTCCCTTGGGAGCTTATTCTTACTACATCATGTCCACCACCACTGAGGACTCAAGAACAAGCAATTAGTCTGTTCTGGTGGATGTTTGAGTCAGGTTTGAATTTGTTAAGTGTTTGTGTTACACATAATATTAAATAGAAGGCCACAGGTTGATCGTAAATTCAATTTCTTTAAGGTGCTCTATTTCCATTTGATTTAAAGGCAGTATTACAGCTAAGGCTTGGATCCTGGGGGGTTAGGAATTAGATGTAATCAGAAACACCTGGTGAGTTTTTAAAATCCTAAAAAATGCTCATATTCCTGATTTCACCCCCATTCCAGTCCCTCAATTTCCCCTACCCCTCAGGGTGGGTAATTTAAAGAAAACTTCTCTGGTATTTTTGATCCTTACCACTTTTCAATGGCATCAATTATGAGGATTGTTGGGCTGCATTGTATGGGGCCAAAGTTGAAGCTGAAATCATAGGAGGTTAGTTACTAGGCAAAAATAAGCAAATAATAATAATAAGGAAAGAAATGAAATTGTTTTGCCCTTAACCATATAAAAAAAGGGGAGTCCTGGAGACACACTGGTTTAACACTGGACTGCTAACTAAAATGTTGGGGGTTCAAAATCTGAACCCACGAGTTGCCCTGTGGGGTGTAGATGAGGCTGTTTGCTCCTGTCAAGATGCATTGTTTCAGATCCATAAGATCTACTTTGACCTGTCAGGTCACTATGAGCCGAAATCGGCTCAGTGGCAATGTGGGGTTATAGAACAAAAAGCTCAGAGGGACCTGAGACCCCCCTGAGTCCAGGATTGCGTGTGTCCCAGCAACTCTGGGTTGATGTTCTTGCAGATTATATACCTTTACTGGTCAGGCTAGAAACAGATATGATTTTTGAAAGTAGAATTTGAAATTATCACTTGGTTCACATATATATCAATCATTACTGGTCTCTGAAATGACATACCCCCCAAATTGCAAAACAATATTTTTGCATTCAATATTTTCCTTTTGATATTATATCATTGGGGTTGTTTTCTGTTCAAAATACAGGAAAAAATTAACTATGAAAATGTTCTAATGCCCTCGAGAGACTGTTTCCTAAAAATAGAATCACCTGGAACACTACCAGGTCTCAAATGTCAGTCCAGAATGAAAATGCAATTGCTGGGTTCCCAGAATCTGACATTTTATCTGATTTACTTGATTTCATGAATTCTTGAGTTGATGACTCTTTCATTCATGTTTTTACTGCACCCACATATGTAGGACCCAGTTTAGTGAGGAGTGGTATGAAAGACAAAAAGAGAAAATGGAAACACGAATGTAAAGAAGAAGACGGAGAAAGGGTGTGATAATGAAAAAAAAAAAAAAAGATTCTGTCAATGCCCTCTAGACGGAGGCCTGTTGTAGTTGAACAAGTTATTGGCTGTTCTTTGCAACAAGGGAGAACACGCATCAGGGGAAGCCAAAGGGCATCCCAGGAAGATGGTTAAAAGGATAGAGACTTGTATTATGTGATTTTAGGGAATGTCATGGATTGAATTATGCCCCATCCTCCAAATACATGTCAGTTTGACGAGACCATAATCCCCAGTGTTGTGTGGTTGTCTTCTATTGTGTGATCTGATGTGGCTTCCAATGTGTTGTAAATTCTGAACTCTCACATGTTTATGAGGCCGGATTGGAGGCAATTATGCTAATGTGATAGGATCTAATTTGAGCATGAGGTTGTGTCTTGAGTCTGTCTGCTCTCTGGTATAAAAGAGATTAAACAATCAAGTAGAGATGAGAACCACAATCAAGTAGGATCTCAGATCCACAAAGAAAGAAGAGTCAGGATCCATGCGTGCAGAGCCTCCTAGACCCCGGGCTGTCAGGGTACATGAATCTCCACTGCTGAGGTACACCATGACCGCAGCGGTGGAAGAGTCAAGGACTTTACTTCAGAGCCAACAGACAAAGGAAACGTTCCCCTGAAGCTGGGACTCTACATTTGGTCTTCTAGCCTCCTAAAAGGTGAGAGAATAAATTTCTACTTGTTGAAGTCATCCACCTATGGTATTTCTAGATAACAAAGATGGGGAGGTTTGAGGAATGAAGGTTTCTCCTCTAAAATGAGCATGATACTGCAATTGAACATCTTAATAAACCTAGAAGAAAAGAAAAGGAAAAAACGAACAAACTGTGCTTGTTGTTACTATGTGCTCTTGAATCCTTTGACTCAGAGCCAAACTACATGACAAAAACAGAACTGTCCCTTAATGTGTTCTAGGCTGTCATCTTCCCAATCAATGCAAATGGTACTCAAATGTACCCGGCACCCACTAAATCTAGTGATAAAGAACTTGAAGACTTTTACCAACATCTGCAGTCGGAAGTCGATCGAACGTACAAACAAGCTGCACGGAGAATTATTGGAGACTGGAATGCCAAAGGTGGAAACAAATAGGAAGGGACAGCGAATGGACAATATGACCTTGGTGATAGAAACAAAGCTGGAGATCACATGGCTGAATTTTTCAAGACCAACTTCTTCATCACGAATACTTTTTTTCAACAACACAAAAGGTGATGGCATACAGAACCTTCTCCACAAGGAATATCTAGGGGAAAAATGGACTCTATGGGAAGAGACGGTGGGGAAGCTCGCTATTAGAAGTTAAAGCCAGGCGAGGGGCTGACTGTGGCCCAGAGCATCATTTGCTCCTGGGAAAGTTCCAGTTGAAGCCGTAGAGAATTAAAATATGTCCATGAGACCCGAAAGACAACCTCCAGTCCATCCCACCGGAATTTTGAGAAGACCTCAAGAAAAGATTTGATGCACTGAGCACTAGTGCCAGCAGACCCGAAGAGTTATCAAAACATCACACAGGAAGAAAGGAAAATATTTAACAAGCAGGAAAGGAAGAAAAGATCAAAATGGTTATCAGGAAAGAATTTGAATCTTGCTCTTAATATAGAGTAGCTCAGGAAAAGAAAAGAAACTAAGTCAAAGAGCTGAACAGAACATTTTTAAAGGAAGCTCAGGAAGACAAAGCAAAGTGTCATAATCAAATGTGTAAGATCTAGAGTTAGAAACCATAAGGGAAGGACATAGTCAGCAGACCTTGAATGAACTAAGGGGAAAATTCAAGCCTTGAGTTGCACTACTGAAAAATGTTATGGACAAAATATTGAAAGATGCAGTAAGAATCAAAAGAAGATGGAAAGAAACGCAGAGTTACTATACCAAAAAAGTAGTTGACATCCCGCCATTTCAAGAGGCTGCATATGAGCAAGAACTAATATTACTGATGGAATAAGTTCAAGCTACCCTGAAAGCACTAGCCACACACTAGGTGCCAGTACTTGATGGAATGCCAATGGAAAGGTCTCAAGAAGCTGATGAAGCACTGGAAGAACTTGGTAATCAATGCCAAGAAATACAAAAGACAGTCAAGTTGGCCAGCTGATTGAAATAGATTCATATTTGTACCTATTTCAAATAAAGGTGACCCAACAGAAAGCATAAATTATAGAAAAATAGCATTAATATCACAAGCACTCAGATTATGTGGAGATAACTCAACAATAGCTGCAGCAGTACATTGAGAGGGAGCTGTCAGAGATTCAGGCCAAATTCAGAAGAGGGTGTGGAACAAGAGCTATCATTGCTGATGTCAGATGGATCTTGACTCAAAGCAGAGAGTACCAGAAAGATGTTTACTTGTGTTTCATTGCCTATGCAAAAGCATTTGACTGTGAGAACCATGAGAAATGTTGCAAAGCCTAGAATAGAATGGGAATTCTAGAAGACTGAATTGTGCTCATGAGAATCTGTACATAGATCTAGAGGAAGTTGTGTGAACCAAACAAGGGTATATGACACAGTTTATATCTTACCATCAGGAAAGATGTGTGTCAGGGTTGTATTCTCTCACAGTACTTACGCCATCTGTATGTTGAGCAAATAATCCGAGAGTCGGGATTATATGAAGTTGAATATGGTTTCAGGCTGGAAGGAAGGGATTGATCTAATCTTTGATATGCAGATGACAGAGTCTTGCTTAGTGAAAGTGAGGAGGACTTGAAGCACTTGCTGATGAAGGTCCAGGACAGCAGTGCTCTTCATTATGGGTTACAACTCAATGTAAGGAAGACCCAAATCCTTACAACTGGATCAAGCGGCAATATCATGCTAAACAGAGAAAAGATTGAAGTTGACAAGGATATTGTCTTACTTGGATCCACAATCAATGCTCATGGAATCAGCAGTGAAGAGATAGAGACAAATTGCATTTGGCAAGTCTGCTGCACGCGACCTCTTTACAGCATTGATGAGCAAGGCTGTTACTTTGAGGATTCAGGGGAACCTGACCCAAGTCCTGGTAGTCTCGATTGCCTGATATGCATGTGAGAGTTGGACATGGAATAAGGAAGACGGTGGAACTCTCTCTTATACATGAGTTTCTGTGGATTTGTTTCTCTAAAGTACCCAGACTAATACATTATACAATTAATTTTATTTATTTATTATTTAGGGGGGGCACTTTCCCCCTTTCTTTTTATTTCATTATTTTTTAATGTTTTTATTGTGAGCTCTTACAGCTCTTATAACATTCCATACATCAATTGTATCAAGCATATTTGTACATGTCTTTCCATCATCATTTTCTGAATATTTTCTATTTTTTCAGCCGTTGGTATCAGCTTCTCTTTTTCCCTCTCTCCCCCTATTCCCACCTTTGTAGCCCCTTGATAAATTATAAATTATCATTATTTTCAAATCTTACACTCACTACTCTCTCCCTTCATCCATGTTTCTGTTGGTCATCTACTTGGTGGTGGGGAGGGGTTATTTTGGGGGCTGCTCAGGGGTTTTGTGTCTTGCTTTGCTCCCATTGCTGATTTGTTATGTTCCCTTCTTGGTTCGCCCCACTGTGGGGATCGTCAGACTGGACCCACTCCCTGCCATGTGTCCCCAGTATTGTGCTCTGTCGTGGTATGCTCCACTGAGGGGACATCACATAGCGTGCTGTAATGGGGCCTACAGTCCTCTCTATGCCTTAGCAGCTCTGTGCAGGGACATCATCCTCAGGGCTTGGTGTGCCTATATGGGGTCTTGTCCCTTGTTCTCTCTTTTTTCCTTCTTGGTTTGCTTCTGTATGCGTATAGCAGACCAGCCCCTCTCCCCAAACGGTTGTCCTCTGTAGCACATATTTCTAGTGGTGGTGAGGTATGTGTTTTGGGGGGGGGGGAGGCGGGAGGGGGTGTCAATTTGTCTCTGATTGGGGCCGCCCTGTAGATCTCTCTGTTCAAGGGGCATTTTTAGCACAGGGATTTCTATGGATATTTTTAGGTAATAAACTACATCATGTACGAGAGGGCTTCAAAAAGTTTGTGAGAAATGGGACCGAAAAGATAATGGAATATTCCCATGAACTTTTTGAAGCCCCCTCGTACAGCAGGTCATGGGAAAAAAATCCATGATCATTTAATTCCATTTTCCCATGAACTTTCTGAACTCTTCTTGTATATACGTATACATTGGTATGCCTATTTTATGACTAACTTTAAACACATGAGCATAACAAATCCCAAGAAAACCCAGCGTTATATTCTTTTTAGGTTTAAGATGCACGGCCACTCATTCACTCAACACTCACCTCTGCACGGTAACCACATGTCAGGCACTGGGGAGATACGAGAACCTCACAATTTTGTGAATGCTAAAGTAAAAAAGAGAAAAGATTGACTAATTGAGTGGGCAAATTTCCACCTTTTTATCTCTATTTATCTTACACATCCCTTAACAGAACATTTATTCATTGGTTTTGTGAAACAAATATTCTTTAGCACTTTGTTTTGGAAAACATGTAATTCATTTTTTCCATGGCCTCTGCTAGACTCCTGCAGATGTCTGGACTATTGACCGCTGCCTGTTAAGGGAGTTTGGTACTAATTTAGCAAGCAGGCTTCCCCTAATTATTGCTGCATCCACACAGACCTGAGTCGTGAAATGGATTTATGAGGATTTTGCCTTCTCTCTACAGCAAGGGATCATTTACTGCAACTGAAATGATACTTGTAAGGCCTGGTCATCACAAGATAGACTGAGGTCCGTAACCACAAGAAAGTGGGTGATTTTAAATTACTTGGTGGAGGAAGAGAATAGCCATGTTTTGTAAGGAAGCATTTCCTAAGTAACTTGGTACTAAAAGCAAAAACTAAAATCCACTATTAAAAAGAAACAAAAGAGGAAAATAACTTCGATTATAAGCCACTACTTATAGTCCAAAAAATAAAGCACTAACAGGATGGATGACCACCTGGAGCACAGATTTATTTTCCTTGTTTCTGGCATGTGTCCATGAATGCTGACTCATATTTTATTGCCTTAGAACATCATTGATTAATTAAAGAGCAAAAGTCTCTAGCAATTGTACTTCATGTAGCTCATGGAGTACCTACAATCGTCCGAGGAACATCAACAACACCTAAGGTAACTATCTGAAACAGGGAGCCCATTCAGTCCCCAGAGTGAGAAACACATGTCACACACAGT
Organism: Echinops telfairi; assembly: GCF_000313985.2. Classification (NCBI taxonomy): domain Eukaryota; kingdom Metazoa; phylum Chordata; class Mammalia; order Afrosoricida; family Tenrecidae; genus Echinops; species Echinops telfairi. The sequence continues at coordinate 14,378,259 of NW_022111300.1, forward strand.
GTCTGGCACAAGCTCAAACCATCACCACAAGACATAATAATAAATACTGCAGGAGCCATCCGAGTCCTCAGGAGCTCCAACCCAAGACAACACTGCACATGTCAGAGGAGAACTGCGCTCCATCGGCTCCTCAATGGCTGCTTGTTTCTGCTTTCTTTCTTGTCAGAAGTAGATTGCCTGGCCTTTCTTCCAAGACTTCTCTTGGTCATCTGAAATTTCCAATCTTTATGTTAACAGCCAAGCCTTTTAACCATTTGTACCATTTTAGATGCGTATTAAGTGAGAGGTTAGAGGTACCTAGGGTCCACCACAGGTGCCTTGGAAGAAAAGTCTAGCAATCTATTTCCCCAAACATCAGCTATTAACATTCCTATGCAGCAAAAAGTTCTACCCAGACATGCAGGAGTTGGAATGAACTTCATGGCATTTTTTTAAGTCTATGGACGGTATCAACTGAGTCCACAAGGAAGAAGCATACCTGCCTGTGTGATTCAAGGATTGTAAACAATAAAATCCAAATCTGAAGAAGGGAATGGTATCTGAGCATCAACTGTGGACACCAGATTTGCAGGAGCCCTGGTGATATAGTAGTTACACACTGGGCTACTAACAGCAAGGTCAGCAGTTCAAAATCACAAGCTAGCTCAGCAGGAAAACAAGACTTTCTTCTCCTGTAATGAGTTCTAGTTCAGGAAACTCGCAGGGGTCATTCTACCGTGTCCTAAAGGGTCTCTATGACTCAGAATTGACCCAATAGCAGTGAGTTTAGTATGGATGACAGTGGAAGCCCCAAAATCCTTATGCAGGGGACCCACATACATCAAGCCTCTGGTATATCTCCTCTGAGCATAGTCTAGAGACGTGACTAGACTTGCTTTTAGACACAGAGCCTTGTAAAGTAGATTATGGCAGGCATAGTTAGGTGAAAATGTAACACTGTATCTATCATTTGATCTCCCTTTTGACCCATTTTAAGGTGGTTTCCGTTTTTATTATTTTCCACTTTCTTTTATGTTTTGTTTTGTCATTGTTGTTGGGTTGTTGTTGTGGTGTGTGTGTTTTGCATAATTTTCTGTATGAGATTCAGGATAGGTAAAGCTATAGTGACAGAAACTGGATTGATTATTGCCTAGGGGCCTGTCAGCGGAGGTTAGGAAGAAATGGGGCGCTAAGCATGAGGACAAGGAGATGCCCTGAAATAGATGGTGGTGATGATTGCACAACTCTTCTTAATAGAATTGAATAGTTCAGTTGTATGACATGTGAATGATATGTCAATACAACGATGTTTTCAAGCCAACGGACAAACGTAAGCCTATGGACACACTTGTTTGATAAAGAAGAATGAAACATCATGAAAGAAGTCAGAATAGATACCTTCACAATATCTGTGCATTGATTCCTCAAATCTGGTCTACACAATTTGGAGATTGGACAACCAGTCTTCACATTGACTTTAAAAGGAAAGCAGACCCCACCCAAGAACACCATCATCGTCGTTGCTGTGTAAACTTCCACTGTCCGTCGTCCGTCCTATGCCCTTGTGTTCTAATGGCCATTTTTCCAATCTTACTGCTTGGAAAATATGCATGAGCCCTCCCTAATGATGTTTGAAAAGATAGCCACTGTCTAGTTGATGCCATTATCTTTTAGGAAGATTCATATATTGGGCATGCTTTAAGGGTCTCATGCTTTTGACTTTAAACCATTTGGTAAACAAACTAAAGCAGGATTGCAAACGCTGTTGGTTCTGAGTGTCACAGCTTGTCAACCTGCATGAGTCACCGGGGCGTACAAGGAATACCAGTGTCACCATTTGTTGGGATGTTCTAACCAACAGGCCAGCGCAGTAATCGCTTGGCCAAATGCTTCCTTGTTTCCTGGCCCAGATCCGTATGAGTGGACTCTTGAGCTCTTCCTGTGCTCAGGTTTGCCTGGGGCTCCTCGTGTCCAAGCAACCTATCGAGTGGCAATGTATTCCCTAAAGATTTTATCAATGACATTCCATTATTCATGATGGCTATATTTCACCATCATTTTAAGATAGATTACAAAAATGATTCTTGTGTACAATGCTATCAATTAATTATGGTACAGAAACTAGAAATGAGGATAGTAATTGTTATGTTAGACATGTGGTCTAAAAAGAATCACAAAATTAATTCTTAAGCAGGAAAAGACAAGACAAAGACACATATCTGGTTGAGGGAGACCATGAGCTCAAGGTTGCAATAGTAGCCAAGAGTTTGCTAGATCCAGAGAGTTAAAGAGGGTGTAAAAGGGCAAAGTAAACTATCACGAAAGCTGGACAGGTGGCAATTTGAGATGTTACAATTACCTGTGGGTCCACCAAAGTGGGAAGTCAGCCATGATTGGGGCCCACACACGATGCTAAGCAGAAGACCTTCCGAGACTGGTCCCAGGTCCTTCAGCCTCATGACCATGTGATCCTATTGTACCAATTTCCTTTAAGGGCACACCCTGGCAAGTCCCTAAAGGCTATGCAGCTTTTCCTGTGCTCATAGGGGGAACAACAGTCATCCACTCTTTAATGCACCCGCCCTGCTAGCAAAGCTGTTCATGCTGCTGGTTAATTGTCAGAAGGAATGCAATCTAGGCTGAATTCTTGTGGAGACCCATAAATAGATCTATGGTTTCCACTATGAGACTATAAACCAGAGCCTTTTGAAAACAGAGTGCTCTGAAATTTAAACTCTAAGATGGCACTTCATAAATTATCTGAGTATTTACAATAATAGAGAAAGTTAGAAATTCTTATATCCAATTCAAGGACTGAAAAACTCAGTCTATGTAATTTATCCCTGAGTCCTGGTGGCATAGCGGTTACGAGTTGGACTGATCACTTCTAGGTTAGCAATTTGAAATCACCAGTCCCCTTTTTGGAGAAAGATGGGGCTTTCCACTCCCAGAAAGAGTGACAGTCTCAGAAACAAAAGGGGCCGTTCTACTCTGTCCTATAGGGTTGCTATGAGTCAGCATGAACTCAATAACAGCACATTTTTTGTTGCTATTCAACTAGTTAAACTGTATTTGAAACTATCACTAAAAATTATAGCCAAGATGACGGGGGAGGAGGAGAGACTGGAGCACATCCTGGCCCACCAGGCCTTGAGGACGATGAACCCAATTAGAGCAGCCAGTCCACAGAGAGGACCACATGACCAGCCCCACTATGAGACATGATGCCCCTCACTTACCCATGCACCTGCGGGGGACAACACCAGAGACAGTGTGGGAATTGCACCCAATCTGATCCCACCACACTGAGGCAAAACACTGGGGGCGTGCAGCGGAACAGCAGGGGAGGGGAGCAGCAACATCCCCAGGGAATGGTGAGGATGGACTTTGGGGACAGGGCATGGTGCCCCAACAGGCTGGACTGGAAAACACTCTTAAAGGCCAGCAATCCTTGAACTAACTACAAACTTTTCTTTCTTGGTCTGTCTGGATAGGACAGGCTGGATGAACAATCTGGAGGAGAAAACAACGGGACTGACAGTTCGGGGGGGACATGAGAGAGGGAGAGGTGGGGGGAAGGGAAAAAGTATTAGCAAACCGAGGGACAAGGGAACAACAAGCGATCCAAATTGGTGGGGAGGTGGGTGTGGGAGACCTGGTAGGGCATGATCAAGGGGAA
>NW_022111300.1:14383092-14389925 GCF_000313985.2 Echinops telfairi
AGGGGAAAAATGAGGACCTAATGCCGGGGGCTTAAGTGGAGAGGAAATGTTTTGAGAATGATGAGGGCAATGAATGTACAAATGCGCTTTACACAATTAATGTATGTATGGATTGTGATAAGAGTTGTATGAGCCCCTAATAAAATGATATTAAAAAATTATAGTCAAAATAAAATTGCTCTACACAATTGTATTTGAAAGGATAGCAAAACAAATTGTTTTGCTGGGCATCGATTCTCTTGAACTTGCACTCACAGCTGCTGCAGAGTTACAGAGTAGAACTGCCCCTTTGGGTTTCCGAGGCTGTGAATCTGTATGGGAACAGAAAGCCTCATCTGGTAAGTCCAAAGGACCCTACCTTCTACTACCCCTCCTTCCCCCTAGGTAACCCACCTTTACCTATAATACATTTTAAAAGTATGCTTCACCAAAATATCTATCTCCCAAAACTGGAGAAAGCAAACCTCAGGATCCCATTGTGAAGCAAATTCCATGACCAAATGCAGTAAGAGAATACTTTCTGGGGAAAGTTCTAGTCTGGGGCCTTCAAAGTTTTAGGTTCATGGGCATTTCTAGCATCTTTAATCTTAGGTTCCAAGGATTGTACTTTTGGTAAGACATTTAGTCTTTTAAGGCATAAAAGAAACACCAGCCTCAGGTATCATTTAAGGAGAACATTTATTAAGACTTAATGGAGCAAAGACAAAGGCACATCATCCAGATGAGGGAGACCTTTAGCAGAAGATCATAATGGATTCATAGCTACATAGTTCCTTCAATAAGGCCTGGAACACAAAGGAAGATGCCACAAATTCATGATTGGTGGCAGAACAGTAGTACATCACAGTTGCATGTGGAACTACAGAATCGGGAATGAAACCACGAGTTGATGTGTGCAGCATGTTAGACAGAAGAGTTTACTAGATTGGTTCAGGCCCTTTGGACAAAGTCAGTCAAGGGACTGTGATAGGGCATGACGATGCAACTTTACTTTCCATAAAGTACTTTCCCAGTACTTTCCATAAAGGACACACCCAGTGAGCCCCTGAAACTCTCTTGTGATGCCTTCTGGCTTCCAAAGGTAAATCAACCCATACATTCTACTTGATAGAAGACCGAACAAGAAAAGGCCAAGTCCTTCAATCCAAGGCAGCCAGGGCATGATGGGTAGGGTCTGACTCATGACTAGGTAACCCCCCAGTGCTGTCCATCAAGAATTCACTCCCATAAGCCCCTACAAGACACTGCCCCTACCTGAACTGGCTGGAAAAGGGTGGAGATATTCCACTTTCCAACACACTCTGCTTGAGGGCAAGACTGTTTTCACACTTAGTTAATGGTCCAATGAGATTTAATGGCGTCTTAATCTTCCTGGGGACTCTGAAAATGAAGGTTGAATTTTCACTGCCATCCATAGCCTTCTGCAAATGGGGTGCTCACACTGTAAGCTCGAATTACAATGGCAAAGAGTGGAGCTAGCTGCTCTCAACTCACTTTTATCCAGGAGATTCCATCTCATAAAGACCCTATAGCACAGAGAAGTCTTGGGTTTTCAAGACTAAATCTTTATGGGTGTAGAAAGCTTTATCTTTCTACCATGGAGCAGCTAGGGATTTTGAATGGCTGATCTTGGGGTTGCGGCCCAATGCACCACCAGGGCTCTGGCTCTGAGGAAGAGCAAATTGAATGACATCGAGTTGCTCATAATTTAGGGACACACTTAATTTATTCACACCGAAATCCCTTGAGACATTTACAGTTGTTCCTTTTGTCCTTAATTGAATCTAGAACTCTGACCCATCCCGTTTCTTCTTTCAACCTTGTTAAAAGGGCATGGTGTAGGGCTTCCACTGTCATTGCTCAGCAAGAAGAGCAGAGAGATGCAGTCAATTCTGAACAGGCCATGAGAGCCAGGCCAACTGGTCCTCTGGCTCAGCTATTTGGAGAGCAGCACTTACTGCCCCTTCAGGCAGAATTCCCCGAGCCAACTGCATAGGAATTGCTTAGCCCTTCTGTCCCTGTGGTCTCTGTGGGGCAAATCAATTTCAGCGAAATCACTTCAACTCAGCTTTCCTGCATCACGTGCTTGGTTGCATGGATGGGAATGTTGTCAGGTCAACCCCAAATGTTTCAGGGCGCTTATGTTATCATATCAAACTTCCAGAAAAGAGTTTCTCAGGTAGAGTTATACAGAAGGAGGCTTAAACTTGCAATGGATCTCATGATTCCTAAACTTGCATTCTTTGCTCGCTCTAGGCTGTTTTGTTTTTTTCCCTTCCTCTTCTCTAATAAAATGATTCTGGCTAATTCCTGGATTAGAGAACATAAGACCATTGGAAAACCTCCCCAATGGGAACAAAGGTTAAAGAAGGGAAGAAGCAGGACATGTGTGTGCCCTGATTCCCACTGGAGCACAAGAAGCCTTTATAATGCATCCCCACCCTTGGAGATGAAAAGGCTTCAGGCCTGTACAAATAAATAACAATAATCTGATCAAAAACTGTTAAAAGCATCAGAGAGATAAACCCAATGAGAAACTTCCAAGGGAAGCAGATAAGCATTTCATCAGAGAGAAATGTCAGTGAAGCAGTTTCTCTCGGGAAGCTACTTTCTTGCCACCCCCACTTCCCCCAACACACACACACACACACACACACACACACACAAGAGAAGAGAAGGCACTGATCAGAAACAGAAAATGCACGTGCATTTTAAACGGAAAGGCATTGAAGGCACAACGTCTTCCAGGTAATCCCTTATATTTGGGCATTTGGAGTTTCCTTTGAGTTCAGAGCTTCTGAACATTTGAAGGAACCATTGGGCACTGTACAGTCACTTTGACATCATCTTAAAATGTATGTATATACATAAATAGATATAAGTGAGGCCTGAAGAAAGAGGGCACTGGTATCGAGTTAATTCCGACTCAGAGGGAGGGAGCATAGAGCGCAGACCAGAATTGCCCCTTTGGGTGTCAGAGGGTTTAGATCTTTTCTGGCGCAGATAGCTTCATCTTTTTCCTGCAGTTCACCTGACGGCTTTGAACCACTGACCTTGTGGATAGCAGCTGACCTTGTGGTTGGCTGCTCCGTGCATAGCCAACTACGTACATCAACGAGTCCTTCATAATTTAACATGAGGGAAAACATAGGGTTGTCGGGCACTCAGATACAGACTTGAGCTGTCAAACAACAAAAGATAAAAGCCCAACTTACTTCACACTGCCTCATCGAGGTCAAAGAGATGGCCAAGTATAAAGGGAATAGCAACACCAATGCTTTCTGCTCAGTTAGCCCTAGAAGCACAGGGCTGGCCTTCTGTTTTTAATGTGTCTCCCGAGAGTCTTCCTTGCCGAGGGAAAATGTGAAATGATTCCCTGGTGTAAATAAATGTTGTTTTCCAGCCTTTATAGCAACATTGGCTTTTCTGAGTCACTGACTTTAAAAATTATTGTAATATAATTTACATTTCATAGAATCACTCATTGTAATATAGAGAATTCAATGATGTCTAGTAAATTAATAAGCATTATGCAATCATCACAAGATTTCCTCTTTGTTTTCTGAGGTTTAAATATGATAGACAGAGGTGGGTTTTATTTCATAGTTACCCTGTTTGATGTTCTCTGATCTTCCTAGATGTGTGCTTTTCAGTCAGTCATTCATTTTAGAAATTTCTTGGCCATTATTACTTCAAATACGTCTTCCCCTCCTCTCTTCTTCTGATTTTTAAATCCTGAGTGCGGTGCAGATTTTACAATGGACCCATGTTCATTAAATATCGTGCTATATTTGTTTTGGTTTTGTTGTTTATTCTTTTTGCATTTTAGTTCAGAAAATTCCCATGGATTTTTCCTCAGATTTACTGATTCTTTCTTCCATATCTTAAATTCATCGATGAGCCCTTCGGAAAAGTGTGTTTTTCTGTTACTATGTCTTTTCAGTTTTAGCATTTCCTTTTGATGCACGCTTAGAGTGTTCAGGTTTCTGCTTATATGACCCACTGACTTTTATATGTTGTCTTGTTTTCTTTTTCCTTTCAGATCCTTGGGCATATTATTAGGGTTGTTTTAAATAATGCTGCCTGATGATTCCAAAATCTATAACATGGTCTGATTCTGATGACTACTTTGTCTCTTCAGACTGATTGTTGTTGTTTGTTTATGTGGTTTTGATTATTATGTGGCTACTGTCATTGTCACCAAGCTTTGCTGCCTTTTAGAAAAACCAGCAAGTTTCTCCAGAGTGGTTTGCTGCCACAACAGAGGGAATAACACACAAAAGGCATCAAGATCAGACAGTACATGAAGCAAAGATTTAATAAGCAAAGTATACTTCAATCATAAATCAATGAAGAAAACAGCGCTGTCTAAGGGCAAGACATTGGATTTTATAGGGATTGGATGACAACAGTGCTTTAGTCCCTAGCCTCCTTTCCATTGGCCCTGTTTCTTGCATAATAATTGGTCCTTATTCCAGTCCAGTGACTGATGTCATAATCAATGACTGTGTACCTCCTTATCATGTGAGGTGGAGTTTGGACGGGTCATCCAGAACTCTGGTGGAGCACACCGTGTAGGGCAGTTTGGGGTAGAAAATACAGACCTCTAGCTCACCCTGAAAATGACTTGTTATTATTTTATTTATTTTGTATTCCTTTTGGTATGTCTTAAAAGTCTCTATTGAGAACAGCACATGTTATATCAGGTAACACAGAGTTTTGGATGAGAATTTATGATTCTGACTATGATACAAGCTTTATAGAATGCTTGTGCACAGTGGATTAAGTGTTGGACTGCTAACTGAATGGTCGATGGTTCAAACCCACCAGCTGCTTCCTGGGAGAACGATAAAGCAGACCACTTCCATAAAGATGTACCGTCTCCCAAATCCTTTGGAGCAGTTGTGTGATGTCCCACAGGGTCCCTAGGAGCATCAATCAGACCTTGAAAGGGGGCCTCCTGGGTGTGCTCTGCACTCACCCAGGCATGCAAACTGTGGTTGTCTTTTTGGTTTGTTTACCTTCATTTTTGTCACTCACATATCATATAACTCAATCTAACCATGTAGCCTTGAGAGAAATCAGTCAGTTTCCTTCTCTGACACAAAAAATTGGGATTATAGCTCACAACATAGAATAATGACCTAAACAGTGAAGACCACATTAAGAAAAATTCATGAACAATTGTGTTGAGTTGTCCTGTGGAGAATGTTTTTTGTTTTGTTTTGTTTTGTTTTGAGTCAGTTTTCTTTCATGTAAACATTCCACTGCTGACTTTCCCCACCCCCTCCCCAGTGCTGACTTTTGCTTTTAGAAAGCATATCCTTAAACAAATAAACAAAAAGTTACTGAGAAAATTCACATTAGTATTTCAATACACTGGTCCAGTTAGACATTCATTCTCTTACTGAGAAACTGTAGCAATTGGTATGACGTTATTTAATCAGTGATGAGTGTGTCATCAATGACTTACATTGATGACATCACTAGGGACATTCAAAGCCCACGAACCACTCTGGCACTCAAAGATAGTCTATGATCTATTTTGTGCATTTAGCTCTAGGAAATTTATCTAAAATTATGTGTCTCTTATATAAGCTAAATTGTTAACTCTTTGAGGCTAAAGTGTTGATGGTGTTAAACATGTGGGATGGAATATGACATGTTTTAAATGCAATTGCTCAAAAATAAGCAACATTAGAGTCGATAACCAAGGCAAGTAATAAATACCAAGTGACATGTGTTATCCTGTATTATTTTTTTTCCTGAATAAATAATAATAACATTTTTGGCTTTTCCACAGCTTCATGGCATTTTATATAAAGAAGTTTAACTGATAGTAAGACTTACCCCTGGCAAATTTAACTGGATCAATATTTGCATGATTTAATTTTATCTTAATTGGGTACCTTGAGACTCTCTGCAGGGGGATTTTTCTCAGAATGTGCCAATAATTATCTTCCATTTGCTCTTCTTAAAATTGTATCCAAAGGCAAATATTTCAACTGCTCTTCTTTCTCTATTGACTCCGCACTCAGAAGTAAACTGCATTACTGCCAAGACTCTACTATCTCAATTGTAAGCCACCTCACATGAAGGAGCTACAGATGTAAAGGAGCAGACATATGACTTTCACTTCTAATTTAATATAACACAAGCTCAAATCATCACAAATAAGCCTATTGCAAATGCAAATCCTTTACATTTATACCAGAATCTCACATAATACTGCCGTTCAATTGAATCCAACTTACAGCAACCCTATGAGACAAAGTAGAACCCTCCTATGGATTTCTAGGGCCGTAAAGTTTCACGGGAGCAGAAAGTCTCCTCTTTCTCTGGCAGAGTAGCTAGGGCCCGTGAGCCAACCTGACTGTGACCTATTACCCGACCAGTATGCCTGTCTCACACATTGGTATTTATTAAATATGTTCCATTGATTGAAACTATCAAGTAGATTAAAGCTTAGAATACTCATTCTCCCAGGCCCACTCTCCGGGCCATCGCCTCTTCACAGAAGAATGTGGAAATGAATGTGGAATGTGGAAATGTGCACAGTGATTTAAGTGTTGGACTGTTAACTTAATGGTCGATGGTTCAAACCCACCAGCCGCCTCCTGGGAACATGAACTCCTGTTGTGCAGAGGGCTATGGCAAGGTACGGGGCCCAGAACGGGCCCTTAATGAATGTTACTTACTATTAACATTTTGATTGCACGGTGCTTAGGCAGCCCTTTAGCTACCCTGGCTCCCACTTGACAGACTCCTCCCTGCCCAGATTCCAGATCCTCAGCCTTTCCCCTTGTACTTAGGCATGTGAAGGGCGGGGGTGG
>NW_022111300.1:14390025-14410998 GCF_000313985.2 Echinops telfairi
ACCTTCAGAGACTTTTATCTGGAGCAGCCTTTCCCGCTTTCACTGTGGGGATTTTCCCCAGGCTCTTTTGTCCCTTATTTCAGAGCTTATTTTGTCACCCTTTTATGTTGCATTTGCTTCTATAGGGGGGTAGAATTGCCCTATTTACAAGAGTAGCTGTCGCCATGGTTACTTGGTATTTTGATACAGGCACGAAACAATTCTGAGGGAAAAATAGGTCCCTTCTTTCTCAACGTTGGCATGTAGATGTATGGGAATCAGAATGCTTACCCAACAGGCTAGAGCTGGTTCAAATGTCAAAGCAGAGACAACGTTTTGTTGATTTTTTCAATAAGCATTGAGCGACCACAGCATGCTATCAATTGAGGAGAACATTCTCACAATTAATTTCTGCCTCTCAGGCACTAATGCTTTAAGGCAAGGCAGATCATACTTTGGTGAATGCCTTCTCTGAAAGAAAAAAAAAAAGTTGGTTGGACAAAGAATTGTTGTGTTCCCTCCAATTGCGAAGACATTGCGAAAGATGCTGCTTAGCGTTCCCGGGGATATTTTTATCACTAACTGGGAGAAAGAACAAGAGAGAAAATTTGAAACTGGACATGTCCATCGGTTGTCCTGCATCTACCATATACATGCTGTCGGTGGAACAAAGAGTAGGCTTGCCTGATTTCAGAATGCCTACTGTGTGCCAGGCCAAATATGAGCTGACTCCGTAAAGAAATGTGCTCTTCGTTTCAGACTTTGGCACACTTCCTTTGGTAAGGAAATGAGTACTTACAATATAATGACGGAACTCTAGAGCAGTGAGCGCAATGCGCTGTGAGAACTGCCAAGGGAAGCATAGAGATATATGTTGAACTGTGTTTTAAAGATTTTTAAAGCTGATTAAATCAGAGGTAATAGACTTTGCCTCAGTTAGGACCTGGTAAGACAACTGTATAATAGCTCTACAAATCATGGACTTCCTTTATTCCTTCTGCCAAGAGGGGGTAAGGATAATCTCTATCCTGAAATGCTACAATTCTTGTGGTGAGGGGTCTGTGGTAGTTGCATAATCTGGCGTCAATTTGGGACTTGAGAGGATTAAGAGTGAAGGGGTGGAGTCTAGTCTGTCAATTGGGGCATAGCCAATGAGGCCTCTGTATAGGCATGACCTTCCCCTGAGGATTCTGGGAATTCCTGGATTTCCTCCTCTGAGGCAGGAGACACTCTCTCGGCTCACTCCCAGAAAGACATTGCAGCTGACGAGACACAGGGAAGGTCATTAGTGCCCTGAGCTGAAGGAACCACCTGGAAACCCCTACCAGCGCTGAGATGCCTCTACCGCCACTGGATCCACAAGACTTTGCACCCACTGGTGTGTGATCTTCCTGCATTTGGGGTCATTGTATGCGTTTCGTGAGTCTGAAGAAGACTTCATAGACTGGTATCGGACATATGGGCTAATACTGGATTTATGGGTTTGATCTGGACTGGGCTGGGATGTTTCCTCAACATTCAAATGCTCTTGTATATAAACCTCTTTCTTGTATACATATGAGTGCCCATGAATTTGTTTCTCTAGTCTATCTGGACTCACACAAGGTTCCCTTAAGAATAGGCTTGCTCACCAGTCTTTAAGTAAATTCTCATGCTGAACTATTTCCAGTTTCCCAAATGTGCCATCATTTTAAAAATAAACTCAAGAATGTATTTCTTTTGCCAACTGTTTGTTCTTCAGGTCTTGGATTTGGTGTTTATTCCTTGAAATGATCTTTGCTGTTCCCTTGAATGCTCTTGTACATCTCCTATTTGCTTCTCGCTGTCAACAAATGACCTTTTGTCTTTGCCTGTTTTCTCCTCTGACTCACTCAATACATTCCCAGAGACTAGCTTAATTCTTATTAGATTAACGCATAGAACAGTAAAAGGAGAAAATACCTAATATACATGTGCCCAATAATATACACTAGTGCTCTGTTCTATAATAATCTTCTTTATATACAATATTTTTTCAATTGATCTTCAGTGTACACTTAGATCATTATAGGAAATATCCCTCAATGACATAGGAGGCTTCACTCAATGATAATTCAATATTCCTATTCCTTTAAATTTTTTGTGGGGGACATTGTATTAGTCTGGGTACTTTAGAGAAACAAATCCACAGAAACTCATGCATAAGAGAGAGTTTTATATAAAGGTTAAGTGCGCTTCAAGAAAATATCCCAACCCAGCGTTGCCCAAGCCCACAAGTCCAACATTAACCCATATGTCCAACACCAATCCACAAAGTTCTCCTCCATCTCACAAAACAGACACAATGATGCCGACTGCAAGAGGAAAGCCGAGTCAATGAATGTGTAAACAACTTAGTGTTGGCAGCAGTCTCCACACGGGTGCTCCAGCACCCAGGGCTGCATCGGGGTAGGTCCACGTGGCTTCTCCTTGGGGATGTTTTGCAGGAAGTCAGACTTGCCAGCTAAAGCAGGGAACTGGCTAAGGCAGCTGCACCCTGGTGTGACCATCAGAAAGCAAGAGACCTGAGAACTAGAAAAGCGAGGCTCGCCAGCCATTTATCCCTCCGTCCTTCAGTTAACCCCACAGGTGTTTATCGGCCAGGTTGGCACAATAAACTCAGACATTTTCATCTTAAATAATATAAAACTTTATAATCTTAAATAAATCAAACTTGAATAAAAAATAAAGCAACTGCATAAAATGCTCGTGCGTATTAAATATGTTTTGACCTATTTGCTTTGTTATTCTTTCTATACCTCTCTTTATCTCTATGTACCTATGTTAATATACATATGATATTTTTTCAGAAACATTGGAGAGAACATTGGAGACATGATACCATTAAAAATATTTTTTAAATCATTTCATTGAGAGCTATTACAGATATCGTAACATTCTATAGTTCAGTCACACCAAGCAGTATTATACAATTGCTACCACAGTCCGTTTTGAAACATTTTCTTTCTTCTTGAACTCCTTGATGTCAGCTCCCCTTTATCCCATCCCTCACCTTACCCCCAGCAACTCTTATTTATTTATTCATTTGCTATATCTGACACAGTCCAACAAATCCATTTACACGCAACTCTTGTTCAATCCCATCCAGTGGGGTTATACAGTCATCAATGCTATCAGCTCCTTATTCCCCCTTTCCCTACCTTCTCTTCCCATAGTCTCAGGGAAGAATATGCTCCATTGATCCTGTGATTATTTCTGAAAGGTTATCTATCTTGACTTTCACGTACCGAATAATCTTAAATATACAAATGAACATATGTAAATCTAACATGATTAATGAGGAAAAAACAATAAAAACCATAATAGGAAGCCGAGGAAATACTAGAGAACTAGAGGATAGTTGTGTAGTTCATTAGTGCATTACTGTACCATGGATTTAGCATCCCTTCCATGAGGGACGGTCTAATTATCTTACAAGTAGGTTTTGGGCCCCCACTATATCCCTGCCCCTTCAAATTTATTTGGTTGCTTGTTTTTGACTTTCTGATATTTCTTCCCATTGACACCTCATGATCACACAAGTTGGTGGGCCTCTTCTATGTGGGCCTCTTCTATGCTTTCCTGCTAGATGGCCACTTTTTTTACTACAAGCCTTTAAGACCCCAGATGCTATATCTTTTAATAGCTGGGCACTATCAGCTTTCTTCACCACATTTGCTTATGTGCTCAGTTTGACTTCAGAGATTGTCAGGAAGGTGCGCATCATACATTGCCACATTATTAGAACAAACTGTTCTTGTACTGAGGTAAGATTTAAGTAGAGGCCCAAAGTCCACCTGCTTCCTTGTTGCATTTGCATATATATACATATGTAAACAAGTACATCTTTATATATTTACGTACATATATATGCATTTTTTCTTCTTTCTTCCTTTTCTTTTTTCCCTCCTGCCCCACTATCATGTTTACCCATCTTTCACCTCTCAATAATTCCTCTCAGACACAATTAGATTGATAAGAGATGACCAGAAAAGCTATACCCTCCTTGCCATCAATTTTAGAGCACTTACTATTCCCCTGTACCCATCATTGTTGGCTCCCTGTTCCCCTCCCCCCCACCCCCCATGCTCCCCAGGAACCTCTGGACTAGTTGCTGTCTCCATAAGATTGCCTATCCTCCCTATCTTGTATAAATAAACACCAAAAAGAAAAAAGCAATCAGTCAACATACAAATAGTCACAAGACTAGCAGGGATCCTGACATAGAGCAGATGAATGTCTCTCTGTTAAATACAGAGAAGGGTGTGTTAAAAACCATCAGTCCAGGCCCCCTTTCTTCCAGAACTGCTTATCCCAGGTCCCGCTTACCTAACAACTCATACACCCTTTCAGTCCTCAGCATTCATGTCTGAAAGGCAGGCAAACTAAAAGTCCCCATTGCCGTTCCTGTAGTCAGGGATGGAGCAGTGCAGGCCCCCCCCCACCCCCCAATTACACCTTTATACATTCAGTTTGGCCCCCTTGTGAGTAATCCCCAACCAGGTCTGATGGCATGCTAAGTGCTGCCCCTGAGTGAGAAGTTTACAATCGGGATACTTCAGGGACTCCATAGCTTTGGTCCCATCACTGGTCATTTGCGCTCCCTTCTTGATTTGCCTTCATGTGTGAGGGTCCGAATGGCTGTTGTCCCCAGCTGTATCTTCAGGGTTGTCCTCTGTGGTGCTGTCATCTAGGGAGAGGATGTCACATCTCAAGCTGAGGCCAGTCCTGCAGTCATCTATGGGAATGAGCGGCTCCGACCAGGAACATTGCCCTCAAGGATTGGCATCCAGAATGTGGTCTACTCTTGCTCTCCCTTTCCTGTGGAGATATACATGGTGCCCTCCCCTTGGACTGGTTAGTGCTCTGACCCCTCATTGCTGTCATGTTTCTTCCCCCACGCTTCTATGGACCTTAAAGGCATATGGGAGGTGGGGAAAGGGGGTGTTTGTCTATCAGCACAGGTGCTTTCTGCATCTGTTTTTGATGGCGTATGAAGCATTTAGTTTTGTCTGGCTCATGTCAGGATATCTGATCCTCATCCTGGGAACTGTGTGTTGTGCGCCTTTTTCTTTGTGCCAGTTCTGCTGTTTGAACTTCCCTCAGTGGACTCATGTTGTACTTGACCTTTTGTGCTTGGTTAATTTCACTCAACATAATATCTTCCAATTCTTTCCACAAAATTAGGTGTTTTATAGTTGCATCATTATTTTATATGTAGGGATATGTCATATTCCATTGTGTGTATATACCAGAGTTTTTTTAGCCATTCATCTATTGGTGGAAATTTAAGCTGTCTCCAATGTGTGTGTGTGTGTGTGTGTGTGTGTGTGTGTGTGTGTGTGTGTGTGATTATAAACTACACAGCAATGAACATTGGAGAGCAGATATCTGATTATGGTCTGTATTTTGCTTCTTTTGGGTATATGCCTAGTAGTAGAATTGCTGGGTTATATGGTAGCTCAATTTCAATCTGTTTTACGTATAGTCAAATTGCTTTCCACAATGGCTGTACATATCTACAGGATAAGTTTCTTAGCTTTATCCCAATTTTCTCGTTGATGATCCTGATAGTTTGGGGTTTTACCTCAAGGTCTTGAATTTGTTCTTTGGGTATACGGAGGGGGTTAAGGGACTTGTTCCATTCTTCGGCAGGCGGATATCCAGTTTATCCAGCACCATTTGTTAAAAAGAGCATCTGCTTCCCATTTGATACTTTGGGGGCCTTTGTCAAAGATCAGTTGTCTGTATGCTGCTGCTTTAATTTCTGGATGTTCTGTTCTTATTCCTTGACATGAGCATAGGATATTCTTCCATTTGTGGAGGTACCTTTTGGTTTCTTGTAATACTGTTCTGTAGTTTTTCTCATATAGATCTTTCGGGTTTTTTGGTTAGGTATATCCTTAGATATTTAAGTTGATGTTTGGCTATTGTGAAGGGTACTACTGTCTTGATCTATTTTTCTGTAATCCCCTCAGGAGTGTATAGCAATCCAATTGACTTCTGCAGGTTGATCTTATCTCCTGCCACTCTACTACATTCCTCTATTGTTTCCAGCAATCCTACTGTGGTGCCTTTGGGGTTCTCACTATATAAAAGCATGTCATCTACAAATAATGATAATTTCACTTCTTCTTTCCCCACACTTCTTCTTTCCCCACACATCTGATGTTCTTCCGTTGTTTTATATTATTAGCTAGGACTTCCAGGACGATGTGAATAGAAGTCGGGACATGGATCATCCTTACTGGGTCCCCTTTTTCAATGGGAATATTTTCATTATTTCTCCATTGATTATAATGCTGGCTATTGGTTTTTCATATAGATTTTATTATATTGTGGTCATTTCCTTTCAATCCTCTCTTCTTCAGAGTCTTTATTAAGAATGGATGTTGAATATTGTCAAATTCTTTTTCTGTGTCGATTGAGATTATCATGTGGTTCTTGTCTTTTTTCTTGTCAGTGTGATGGGTAATATTGATGGCATTTTGGCTGTTGAACATCCCTGCATCCCTGGTATGAATCACACTTGGTCATAATGGATTATTTTTTTATATAATTTTGTAGATCAAAATTTTTTTAATATAATTTTGCATACCAAAATTTTGGTAAGGACTTTTACATCTATGTTCATGAGAGATATCAACCTTTAGTTCTCTATTCTTGTAGGATCTTGCTCAGCATTGGTATCAGCTAGTGTTACACTAGCTTCATAGAATGTGTTTGGGAGTTTACCATCCCTTTCTATTTATTCCTCTAGACTTCATTGAGGATTTTCTATCAAGAAGCCCCTTCCCTTACTGAAATCATCGTACAATTATACAAATCTAGAAATTTAACAGTAATACACTATTAGCAACCAGCTTAGTATCTTCATGTTGCTGTAATCACAATATCACAAATGGATGACTTTAATGACCAGAGATTTATGGTCTCACAGTTTGGGAGGCTAGAGGTTCTAATGCAGGGTACTGACTCTAGAGGGAAGCTTTGCTCTTTGTTGGCGATGGATGAAGATCCATATCTCTGTGCTAGCTCTGTTCCTAGGTAGGTTCCTTGCCCATCTTCATGTAGCGTCCATCTTCCCCCATCTGTGTATCCATGGTTTTGCACCTTATCTACTCCTTTTATATCTAAAAACTAATTGTCTTAAAGCATAGGCTATAGTGATTTAGCCTCATTAGCATAAAAAAGAAACAGTATTAATTAATTGGCTTATAACCATAGATATAGGGATTATGATTTACAGTATATCTGGGGGGGGGGGCATATTTCAATCCATGTAAGCATCTAATCTAGATTCCCAATTTTTCCTTCATCAATTGTCTAACATTGCTCTCTATAACTATTTTACCCAATATAAAATCCAGTTGACGATGACGCACTGTATTTGATTATGATGTCTCTTTAGTCACTTTTATTCTGGAATTGTTTCTTGGGTTTTCTTTGTCCTTCCTAATCTTGATCATTGCAGACTATAAGAACATTATTTTGTAGAACTGTTCTCCATATTTGTATTATTCTGATGCTTCCTTATAATTTTTCAGATTACTGCTCACCTTCTTGCTTATTTAGCATTGTGTTAGTCTGGGTAGACTAGAGAAACAAATCCACCAAAACTCATATGTGTATGAGAGAGTTTTATATAAAGGGTAAGTGTACATTCAGAAAGCATCCCAACCCAGTGCTGTCCAAATCTATAACTCCAACTTAGCCCATATGTCTACCACCGATTTACAAAGTCCTCCTCAAATTCACAAACACACACAATGATGCCGAATGCAGGAGGATCACAGGCCAGTGGGTAGAAAGTCTTTGAATCCAGTGGCGGTGTAAGCACCTCAGCACCAGCAGGGGTCTCCACACTGCTGCTCCAGCACCCAGGGCTGCATCTGGGTAGGTCCATGAGGCTTCTCCTCAGTGGTGTCTTGCCGGAAGTGAGCCTTGCCAGTTGAGGCAGACAACTACCTAAAGCAGCCGCACACTAGTCCGACCATCAGAGAGCACGAGACAAGAGAACTAGAAAGGTGAGGCTCACCGAGCCCCTTATCTTTCCACCCTTCAATTAATCCCACGTGTGTTCATCAGCCAGGTTAGCACAATGAACCTTAACTGTCTCAAGTATGGATGACCTTAATAATCAAAATTTTATTTTCACATAGTTCAGGAGGGTGTTGTTATTGGATGCTATTGAGTTGGTTCCAAAATCATAGTGCCCCTAAACACAACAAAACAAAACACTGCCCAGGCCTAAGCCATTTTGGTCATATGTCTATGCCCATCATTGCAACTTTGACATATAAATCTCATATCATACAATTTAATAATTCAATCAGATCAAGGAGGTTGTACAAGCATTACCAAAATCAGTTTTAGGACATTTTCTTCAATCTTGTATTCAGAGTTATTAGCTCCCAATTTCCCGCCAACCTCCTTTGAAATACCTCCAAAGACATTTAATCCAGGTATTGTCTCTATAGATTTACCTATCCTAGATTTCATACACAGAAAATATTAAAAAGTGATCAAACAACAAAAACTAACAAGAATCAAAAAGTAAAACATGAAAACCTCAATAGAAAAGAAAAAAGAAAATATTACAAAGGCAACCAACGTTAAGTGGGTCATAACGCAGATCAAAATGATAGGGTGCCAGATTTTAACGTAACTACATCTGCAACAACAGCTGCTTTCCAATGCATGTTAGCGAGGCTATTCACAGCCCTGATGTGTGGTCACAGGGAATTTCCCAGAGGCTTAATCCAAGTGTATTTCCCATTCACTTTTGTCTAATTCCCCTTCTTAATTGAAACAGCTTTAAAATGGGTTTAAAAGGAGATCAAATGATAAGCTATTACATTTTGACCAAATCTGCCAGAATTGACTGGACATTGCTTTCCGTCTGATAACAGGACTATTCACATCCCTCAACTATGATTAGAGGGGATTCACCGTAGGCCAAATTCATGTTTGGACCCCACAAACAGATTTTTGGCTTCCAGTTCGTCCATAACCTTCTGCAAACCAGGTGTTCACATTTTAAGCTTTCATGCCATTCCCTCTTTTAGATTTGTATTACAGTATTTACAATCCTTGGCTCATACAGGCTGGTGTGCTTCTTTCATGTGGACTTAAGTTGATGCCTCACTTAGCTGGATACTTGCTTGAAAATAAGCCTTTGGGGTTTCCTCTTTTTTTGATGATCATCTACTTTACCTAGCATGATGTCCTTTCCCAAGGGCTAGAAATCAAAATTCAAAGTATAGGTTCACATAAAAGGCTTTTTCTCTGTGTTGACTCTGGGGAAAGGTCATTGTCTTCTTCTGCATGTCTAGGTTCAACTTTCTTGGAGAGCTCCATGTGTCTCAGCCCTGGATCTAAGAGTTTCACAGTTTTAAGGACACAAAGTCCAAAGGACTCACTCCACATCAGGTTCTTCTTTCCTGGTGGTAGTAAGTCCATCAAGTTGTGTTGTTGTGATGCTGGAACCTATGTCACTGGTATTTCAAATGCCAGAAGAGTCACCCCAAGTGAACAGGTTTCAGCAGAGCTTCTAGCCTAAGAACAGACTACAACAAAGGAACTGGCACTCCATTTCAGAGAAAATAGCCCTTGCAAACCTTGTGTATACCATCCAAACATTTTCAGATAACGAAGACCTAATGAACAAAGGCCGAATACTATCAGACATAGTGCCAGAAGATGAGATCCCTCAAACCAGAAAGCTCAAAATATGGAGAAAGGCTGCCTTCTCAAAGTAGAGTCAACCCTAATGATATCAATGGCTCACAGGCTGTGGGAGTTAAGGGTACAGCCCTTCATTTGCTGATGAAGGTTGACTCAAAATGAAAAGAACCAGTTGAAAAAAATCTGCTCTTCATCTGAACTTGGAAAGTATATTAAAAATCTAGGAAAATTGGAAGTTTTCAAAAATGAAGTGGAACTCATAAAGATTGATATCCTAGGTATTGATGAGCTGAAATGGATGGATATTGACCATTTTGAATTAGAAATTCATATGGTTTACTATGCTGGGAATGACACAATTCAAAAGGACATTTCAAGGGCATTGATCATGAAGTACAATTCTCTGTGATAAGATAATATCTATTCACCTTCAAGTAAATCTATCGATACAATTATTGTTCAAATTTATGCACTAACCATGAAACCTAGTGATGAAGAAATTGAAGGATTCTACAAATGTCTGCAGTCGGAAATAGGTCAAGCATGCAATCAAGGATATATTGATTGGCAATTGGAATGTAAAAGTTGGAAACAAAGAAGAAGAAAAAGTAGTTGGAAAATATGGCTTTGGTAATAGAAATGAAACGAGATTGTACAATAGAATTTTGAAAGAACAGTGCCTTGTTCATAGCAAATACCTTTTTACAACAACACAAACAGACATTTGACACTTGGGTTTCTTCAGATGGGTTACTAAAACATCAAAATTAACTATATCTGTGAGAAGAGATAATGGGGAAGCTCATTTTCAGCAGCTAAAACCAGACTAGGGGCTGACTGTGGAAGAGATCACCAATTGCTCATATAGAAGTTCAAGTTGAAACTGAAGAAAGTTAAAGCAAGTCCATGAGAGCCAAAATAACACATTGAGTATCTTCCACCTGAATTTCAAGATGAAGTAATATAGTGGCTGCAACAATGTGCTGAAACAGAGGAACAATTGTGAGGGTGGCCTAGGCTCCAACTTAGTGACCCTGTTTTTAATAGAAGATAGCACCACCTGGTCCTCGGTCATTCTCACAATTATGTTTGAGCCCATTGTTGCAGCCACTGTCAATCTGTCTTGCCAAGGGTCTTCCTCTTTCACAGCCCCTCTACTAAGCATGATGTTCTTCTGCAGGGACTGGTCCCTTCTGATAACATGTCAAAAGTACATGAGACAAAGTCATGCCATCTTGCCTCTAAGAAACATTCTGGTTGTACTTCTTCTAAGACATATTTGTTTGTTCTCTTGGAAGTTCATGGTACTTTCAATATTCTTCACCAACACCATAGTTCAAATACATAATTTTTTCTTTGGTCTTTCTTATAGAATGTCCAACTTGAAAATACCATTTTTGGGTCACGTGCACCTTAGTCCTCAGTGTAGCATCTTTTCTTTTCAACACTGTAAAGATGGATTGTGCAGCAGATTTATCCAATACAATGTGGCATTTGATTTATTGCCTGCTGCTTCCATGGGCATTGTATGTGGTGCATATGTGCACAAACACACTGTAAATTCGTTATCTCTTATCATGTCTTACATATCTTAATACCATCAGTGCTCAGCTTAAGCTTATTGTTTTGCTCAAAAATATTCATTTTCAGAAGGATACTATTGTTACAAGAAAGTCTTTTGCATCTTATACTGCTGAAATTCCTTGTTTGTCAGTAAGCCACCACAGGAGGTTTAATGAGGACTGTGAGTGTAGTGACATTCTGACCCACTGCATGTGGAAGCCCTTTTAAAGACAAATATTTTATTTTGAATTTGATGAGATTTTGACATCTTTTTGACCTACTAGTAATGGGGTAGGAAACCTTTCTTTTAAAACAAAGTAAAACAAACAAATGAACAAAAACAGATATTGGATTATTTCACAAACTGACATTCTAGGAAGAGCTAGCTCCTTCTGATATAAGAGGAAAGGACCACAATAATGATCTACTGAATAACCACTTTCCAAACTCTCTCTTTCTCAAAAAGAAGTATACCAATAATGCCAAGAGCCAACTGTGGCCGCTACATAATCTCCTGTCAACTTGCAAAGGGGTGGAGCCTGTCAATCAGGTTGCAGTTGATGACCTCATTTGGAGGCACAACAGAAATAAATAGCTCACTGGGGCCAGATACACACTCTCTGCTTCATCTCCCTGCTGACATGACACATGGAGCTACGCTAGAGCCCAGGAGCTGGAGGAGCCACATGGAAACCCCTGGAAGAGCTGAGATACATCCACTGTCAGTTGATCCACAAGACTTTCCACCCACTGGCCAGTGATCTTCCTGCACTCGGTGTCATTGCATGTGTTGCATAAGTCTGAAAAGGAATTTACAGACTGGTATCGAACATATGGGCTCATATCAGACTTATGGGCTTGATCTGGAAAGGGCTGGGATATTTTTTTAATATATAATTGCTCTTTATATAAAGCTCTTTCTTGTACACATATGAATGCCAATGAATTTGTTTCTCTAGTCAACCTGGACTAACA
Organism: Echinops telfairi; assembly: GCF_000313985.2. Lineage (NCBI taxonomy): Eukaryota > Metazoa > Chordata > Mammalia > Afrosoricida > Tenrecidae > Echinops > Echinops telfairi. The sequence goes on from NW_022111300.1 coordinate 14,402,248, forward strand.
CACCAACACAAGTTATATTCTTACTGCATCCAAAGTACTCTTCAAAGTGCTTCATGTGTATTCACATTCCTATGCATATTAATACTGAAAAATATGTACAAATATCAGTATCCTCATTTCATGGATAAAGAAACTGAGAATTAATTAGATAGAGGTAAACTGATCATCTTTTACCATCTTCGTTTTGCAACCAAGAACCTACTCCATGGGGAGAGGGTGTAACCCCTTTCCCTGTAGGTACTTCCAAGAAGCCCCAGTGGTAAGCTAACTGCACGGCTGGCAATTTGACCCTTTCATGACCGTCCAGCTGCTCCAAGGGGCAAACAAATGAGCCTATCTGTTCTCATGAATATGTATGGCCTCGGAAACCATACTATCAGGTTGCTATACGTCAGATTCAACTCCCTGATGGTAGATTTGGGTATTTATTTCTAATGTCTTTTTTTAAACCCGCTCTTTGCTTCTCCCTGTGCTTTGTCTAACAAACATGTATTTTTTTTCTTGATGTGCTCAAAAAGAATCTTCAAATCTGCCAAATACTTCCTTCACTCTATCACTGCGGTGAGCTTCCTTTCTGTCTTGCTGTCATACATTCTCTTCATAAATATTAATTTTGAATCGAAGAATGAGTCAATAAGAAATTTAAGTCCCCATAACAACAACAATCCTCAGCCTATTTTCAGCTGCTTGTCCTCCATGTCGAATTGGTAGTGATGATATATTGATGTATCAAATGTATCAATGTATTGATGTATCAAATGAATCCAGTCAAAATTGATTTGATAATAACAATCATTTTTACTATATGTACTCTGGTCTGAAGATTTTTGGGGGGGAGGGGCAACTTTTCTTTTTTGGGGGTTTATTATATTACCAGCAGCTTAAAATTTGATGTTTGTATTTCATAAAATGCACAATTTTTGTACCTCATAAGCATGCTCTTCACAATGCTGTCCACAAAGATCAATTAAATGGTGATACATAATTAGTATTTCAATATTGGGAATCAATTCAGTGCTAGTGTTAAAAACTAGTCTGAATTAGTTTCGAGTGGCCTTTCCTGTTGATATGGGTAGATTTGATAAACACTTATAGCAATATTTCAGGTAATTTTAAATCAGTGATTTTAGTTCAATCTGTAAAGAGCGTGCACTTGCTCAGAAACATCGACATGGTAACCAATGAGAGGAAGATCATCTCCGTCTCTGAGATGCCTACGTGAGAAAAGAGTATTCCTGTAACGGAAGTTACTCCTTCCCATTGAGAGGGCACCATACCCACAAGTGCTCTTGAGGCAGCATGTCAGATTGGCCTGTTTCTCAAATTCTGGTTTATGTAGTGCCTTATTCAACTGTAACATCAGTCTCTGAAGAGCACCGCACAATTATCCCCACAATAACCATTGCATTTTGTTTATAAAAATAACCGAGTGAGCAGCTGAAATGTACATAATTTCCTGGAACAAATCGTCTATGAATTGATAGCATCCTGTAACTCTCATCATTTTCACACCCCAGGTCAGAAGGTCAAGAACTTTGCTTAGAAAGATTTCTAAGTTCTCCTCCTCTATAAAGTAATGAAATTATAGGAAGGTTGAAAACTTACACATTAATGAATAATATTTAGTGGGTATATTAAAACAAAAAGGTATCTGAAATTTCTGGCATAATTTAGGAACCATTGAATTTTCTGGTATGTGAGGATGGATCCCTTCATGCTAGATGTGCCAACCAATTTGTTTACCTTATATCATTGGGTTACTTTGTACTTTTAAAATATAGATATCAATTATCAATGGTCTTAAATTTAGAAATCAGAATATTTCTTGTGTGGTCAGCAGTGATCATTGCAAAAGTATTTTAAAAACTGAAACTTGTAGCTTCCCCGAAATATCATAGAGACCAGATGCCACATTTGTTCCCCCAAATTTATTTGAATTATTTTAAATATAAATTTTTAATTCAACATGTGATGCAAAAATGTTTTGGAAAACAATTGGATAATTTAGCAATTATGTAATCCTATTTAAAATGATGATGATAAAAATGCTAATTTGAAATCACCTCTGGCTCTCCAGCTAACAGAATAAATCTTAGTTGAATCATGGATCCCTCTTTATACATATTCATATTCTTTCTGCAGCCTGAAAACTCAGAGGTAAAAAGGAAAGGCCTTCAGAGATTTCCAGGATGTGACTGGTAAACAGATTAAAAGTCATAATATTTGGCAATGAGCCTTCTCCCAGGCTTGTGCTCACTGTCTCTGCTTATCTCCATCTGGCACCTCTCTCCATCTAGGTGCTATTTCCACTTCCTCTCACTTAATCAGCTAGAATTAAATTTATATTTTATTTTTGTTTGCTTATCCTACATCACGGAGTGCTAGCTGCCCGCATGGAGAAGCCCTGCTTTTTTGGGGGGTGAATTATTTACATAGAATACAACTTTACTTTCTTCAAGTGGTAAAATAGTTTAAGTGTGCTTAATATGTAAGAAAGAGTAATTGACTAGGAATTCTACCAACTCTTTATGACAGGTGATCAATAACATGTACATAGAGAAAGTATTTAAATGAAAGTCACTGTTTCTTTAGCAGAAAATTTTTAGACCAGATTCGTTGGGGTTACAAATCAATTGGTGGCCAGTGGATTCTAACTCCGGGCAATTGCATGTGTGTCAGGCATGGGCTGTCCATAGGCCTGTCGCTAGCTGAATAGTGGGACGTAGATGGCCCGGTCTTTATTTGTTTGTTTGTTTATTATTAGTATTTGTTTGATGCACCACTGATCGACTTTAACTGACAACCTTTGAGTAGCAGTCAAACATGAACCGATTATTGCATCACGCAGGCAGGGACTCCCCTTCGGGAAGAACGATTGACGTCCATCATATCTATCCTACTCGTGGTCACTCTATCACCAACCCAAAAGCCAACTCACCCCCATCGGGCCAATGCGGACTCAGAATGAACTCCCACTGTGGGTTTCGGAGACTGTAATTCCTTACCTGAGGAGAGTCTTTCTCCCAAGGAGATGGTGCTGGCGGTTTCTAAATGCTGACCATGCGGATCGCAGCCCAGCGCATAACCACTACATAGTAATTCCATAAACCAAACCGCAAAAAAGCCTCGCAGCCTTTGAATCAGTGCTGACTGGTAGCCACCCCCCGTGGGTTCCTGAGCCGGTCACTGTTTATGGGAGTGGAAAACCAAGTCTTTCTCCCCGGGAGCTGCTGGATAGGGAGGGTGACAATATCCCTGGGGGTTGCGGAAACTGTCGCTCTGTACTGGAGCGAAAGCCTCCTCTTTGTCCCGCTGAGCTGCTGGTGGTTCCCAGCTGGGAGCCTGGTGGTTAGCAGCCCAGCACGTCCCCTGCTACTCCATCAGGCCTCAGTAGCAATTAACACTCGGGTTAATTTGATTTTTCTGGCTCATAAATAAACATCTTAGGACAATTTTAGTTTTAAAATGAAAAAAAAAAACCCTAGCTATTTTAAACAGAGTCCAATTTATGTAAGTTTTTTTTGGGGGGGGGACTCTTTTGGAACCCATAGGTGCCCATGACTCAAGAATGTCGGAAGGAGGCATTGAACTGCTGATCTCAAAGAACCCTGCGGTTTGCTTTCATTTGCTCTCTTGAAACTTCTGGATTAATCTCTTGCTGTAGACCAACTCCGTTTTTCAATCCACTCGATGGAGAGTCGCTCTTTAAGAACTCCCATGCTTGCGTTTCTGGCGATGGGAGATGCATAGAATGAAGCAGAAACCTTTTAGCAAAGACACTGCTCTCAAAGAACTGGGATTAGTCCAGTCTGCTTTGGTCAGAAGAGTGAGTATGTTGTACAAATTCACCTGCTGCTGCTCTAAAATGTGAAAAGGTGGGGCTGAGGGGTGGTAGTGGTTTGGAAATGGCAGAAGATGTCTTGACTTTTACTCTCAAATCGCTTACATGAAATTTCAATTTACCAGTGAGATAAATAAGTGCAATATTCATTTATCAAGTTTATTCATTGCTATTTAGTATTGGTAATGATTAATCAAGTATTACTCAGATAATGCTAAACTGTGTGTTGGGGAACGCTAGATCTGGACCTAGCTTGTGACAATGCCTATAGTATTTTACTCCTCATTGCTCAGAGAGTGTAACAATAGCTGTCCATTTGAAATCACACTTGGGAGCAAACATCATACCAGAAATGCTCCTTTTAAAGTGTTTTTGATTAGGAATAGAATAGCACTAGAATGTAACATTACTGAAAATGCAAGCACAGAGGTTCACATGTAATTGGAACCCTAAAATATTAACTGTTGACCCTAGTACTGGTCTCTGATGTAATGTAGTCCATCCTCATTAGGTCAGAAGTCAGTGAGGATAGACGCATTGCTCAGATCACAGCGTCAGTGAAGCCAAGGTCATAGGTGTGAGCTCTCTGAAGGCCAGGATTTTTGTACAGAGCAAATGAATAGCTTGTATCCCCAGTAGTCATCATTCTTGCTAACGTAAATCATAAGATATAAGAGAAACTGGGGATAATGAGGAAAACAAACCCAAAATCCAAAAATAATTGATGACCTGTGGGGTTTTTTGGTTTAGTTGTTTCTTTGTATTTTTTATTGTCCTTCTTATTCCTAATATCAACGAAGGACATTTCTTTATTTAGGCCAAATAGTACATTGGTTCCAGGGCAACCACAGCAAATCCATATACTTTTGTTTTCATGAAAAGAGAGTCTATTTAAGCTATTCTAAATGATTTGCCTAGATAATATTAAGTACGCTTTTGGACTTTAAAGTATTTAGTCATTCACATGATCTGGATAAATCATCATGTGTATCGTTGCTGAGCCTTTGTGACCTTTTGAAATTGTTTGAATCTGCTTAATTCCAGTTTCTCAATCAGAAAGAGGAAAGAAAGAGATGTGTGTGCAGAAAAAGAAAGAAAAGTTCAGAGAAAGAGAAATTGCCCTAGAAGAAAAGATAAGTCCTGGGCCTCAATATATCAGCAGAGACTTTTGGAAGCGATACATCTTGTAACTGTCATTGGCTATCATCGAATTGTTCCAACTCAGAGTGACCCTACGTGCCACAGAGCAAAACACTGCCCTGTCCTGCCCCGTCGTCACCCTCCTTGTTATGTCTGAGCCCATCGCTGCAGCCGCTGGGTCGATCCATGTCATTGAGGGTCTTCCTCTGTTTCCCTGACTTATACTTTACCAAACATGCTCTCGTTTTCCAGGGTCTGGTCCCTCCTGATCATGTGTCCAAAGTGCATGAGCAATGATTTGCCTTCTAGGAGCATTCCAGGTGCACTTCTTCTAAGACGGATTTGTTCGTTCTTCTGGAAGTCCATGGTATGCTGATATGCAACTTTCTTCACTGATAACTTAATGTACGACATCAGTTCCTTGTTCAGTTTCCCTGATTCATTATCCAGCTTTCACACGCATAGGAGGCCATTGAAACTGAACAAAGAATCGATGCTTTCAATTATGTTATTAATGAAGAATATCGCATAGCAGACACACCTTAGTCCTCAAAACGACAGCTTTGATTTCCCTTCTTTCAAGGTGCTGGGCAGCACGTTTACCCAACACGATTTGTGGTTTGATTCCTTGACGGCTGCTTCCGTGGATGTCCATTGTGGACCCACAGAAAATGGAATCCTTGAGAACTTCAATAGTTTCTCTCTTTATCATGATATGTCTTATTGATCTTGTGATGACTATTGTTTTATTTGTGTTGGAGACATAATGTATATTGAAGGCTGTACTCTGGATCGTCATCAGTTAAGTGCTTGAAGTCCTCTCATTTTCACCAAGCAATGTTATGTCAGCTGTGTATTACAGGTTGTTAGGGGTATTGCTCCAATTCTGATATCACCTTCTTTCTACAGTCCAGCTTTTTTAATTGTCTGCTCAGCTTACAGATTGAATAAGTATGTGAAAGGGTACAAGGCTGACAAACACTTTCCCTGATTTTAAGTCAACAACGTTCCCTTGTTCTGTTGGAATGACTGCCTCTTGGCCTATGTACAGGTTCCACATGGACATAACTCCTATTCTGCCCAATATTAACCGTAATTTGTGAGGATTCATATAGTCAAATACGTATGCAGTCAATAAAACACAGCTATTGATCTCTCTGGTAATCTTTGCTTCCAGGAAAGATCCATCTCACATGGAATCTCCCTCTTCCAAGTTCTCTTGAACTCAGCTTGAAGTTTTGGCAGTTCCTTGTTGATGTACTGCTACAATTTATTATTTGTAATCATCAGCAGCAATATTTTAGTCATGTGATACTAATTATACTGTTCAATAATTTTCACATTCCATTGGATTACCTTTCTTTGTAATGAGCATAAATATGAATCCTTTCCAGTGAATTGGCAGGTACCTGTTTTCATAGCGCTTGACATAGTACACTGTGCGCTTCAAGCAGGACAGCCATTTGAAGAAAGTTATCAGTTGGTGTGCTGGCAATTCTTGGTATGCTGGCAATACCCTTTCACAATGCTATCAACGCATCTCCGAGTCTTTCCTTCAAGGACTCTGTTTGCTTGTTTGTTTTTGTTTTTAATTATATGCTAGCTCCTGAAATGACCAATTCTTTTTTTTTTTTTTTTTACAGAGGATAGCACCAACGCAGTCCCCCACTACCACAAATTATGCAGTCGAGTTTCCCACATTTGGGGAAATCGCAGGGGTCAGCACATCCGGAGTGCACTGGGTGAGCCTCGCCTGGGAAAACCACCTTCGTGACCACGGTATCTCCCCAGCCAGGTAAGTATGACCAATTCTTTTGAGTACGGTGGCTTCATGAATTCCTGCCATCTTCTTTTGAAGCTCCCTGTGCCATCCAGTATTTTGCCCATAGAATCATTTACTGTTACAACTTGAGGTTGGTTTTTTCCAGCTTGAGAGATTCTTGGCACCGTCTTTCCTTTGGGTTTTCTAGCTCCAGGTTCCCCACTGTGACACTGACTCATTCTTCTTTACTCTCTACTCTTTTACCTCATCAGTGCTTCATTTGACTCACCTACTCTCCAGTCAAGAGGAAATTTCAGAGTTTCTAGTGGCATCTGTGTTGGGTCTTCTCTTTCTTTTCATAACATTTTGTTGTTGTTATTGCTCATGTATGGTGCCCTTGATGGCTTCCCACACTGTATCTGGTCTCCGGCATTAGTGCTTAATTCTAAGTCTATTCTGCAGAGGGTCTCCAGATTCAGTGAGACGGACTCAAAATCACACTTGGACTTGTGTGGGCTTGTTTTAACTTTCTTCTGCTTCAGTTTGAACTCGCATTTCAGCAATTGAGAGTCTGTTCCACACGCAGCCTCTGACTAATGGTATTGAACCCTAGCGACTCTTTCCATAGATGTAGTCAATTTGATTCCTATATATTCTTCCTGGAATGATCCTATATACAGTTGCCATTGAGGCTGCTGGGAAAACTTCCTTCCAATGGACCGGTCATTGGTCTTGTAAAATTCTGGTCTTGTAAAATTCTGTCATAAGACAGCTGTGCTTCTCACACCAAGGCTGTCAGTTAACCCCCCATCGCCTTCTGACATGCTTCTGAGAGCAGTCGGAGTGCCATTTAGGCTTTGATGTACAGATTTCCTTTCAAGCCAATGAAGGTTCCATTACTGTAGCTAAGAGAAATAGATTTCTTTTTCTACTGGAATCAGAGTGGTCTATTGTCTCTTTGATACTGTTGGATTTTCTTTCAGGGACCCTTTCCAATTTTAGTGCTATATCCTTTTACTTGCCCTGAGGATCTTTTGTTTTTCTCCCCCTTCCTAAACCAACCTCTTCCTTAAAGAACCACACAGCAATTTCCATTATACATTTGTTGCATAAAGCATTACCCCACCAATTAAATGCTCATCTAACTTATTAGCGTTAAAATGCAATTCAGTAGTGATACAGTTGCATTTATTGGGTCATTGACATATGGGAACCAGTTTTCAGGGGTAGTGTCTGGAACAGAGTCATATCTGTGCTGGAAACAAGTTCTTGTTTGTGACTGTTTTCCTAAGGCTCAATTGAATTCACACCCCCAGATTCTGATCTTGTCCACATAGAATATGGGTTGTCCCAGGCATCTTCTTGTTCTGAAGTTAGTGATATTGATTATAGTAGCCTTCTTTTGAGGTTTTCTTTCTTTCTTTCTATGTGGAGACTGGAAGCCTGCTGGCTCTCTCTTCTTTGTTAGTGCGCAACAGAAACATTTTGACACTGAATGCTCTGACATACACTTTGTTCTCATTCCCTAGCTCAATCACAACCACCTTCCTCCCAATAACCAACCCCCAAATTTATTGATCACACCAAGGGTTGACTAGTCGTGTTCCCTCTCTCCATCAACCATCACTAAGCCTTACTTCTGAAATGCTTCCCTGTCTTGTTTATTCTACTTGATCCAAAACATATTGGAGGATCTCCTAAATCTGTTTAATCTATCCTCTTTTTTCAAGCCTTATATCCAAAGTTAAACACCCATGCTTTCAAAATCTCTTGTTTGCACTCCTGCAATAAATTCTGACCTCATCTCTTTACAGTAACCTTATCACACTACTATTCATTCTCTCTGTATGGCACGAGATACTGGCAGATGATAAGGGTAAGACACATTTGAAATTAGTTTACAATTGACATTTTAAAGGGTACTGCAATAATCAAAGTGAGAAAAATCCAAACATGGTCAGATTTCTTTTTCTGTGTGAATATAAATGTATAATCTTTTTTTTTTTTT
>NW_022111300.1:14412531-14414742 GCF_000313985.2 Echinops telfairi
CAGGGACAAGGGAACAACAAGCGATCCAAATTGGTGGGGAGGTGGGTGTGGGAGACCTGGTAGGGCAGGATCAAGGGGAACGTAACAAAGAGGAAATGTATAATCTTTTTAGCATTGTCCTTTGATGTCATTTACATATAACCTTGATATTTTAACTAATTAGATGGAAGTGACATGAGGAAACAGGAAAACCTCTCCTTCCATTTTCAAGAGCTTGAAATAAGTGCAGGACGTCAAATGCGTTCCCAGGGGAACTCCCACCTACACATACATAGTTAGGGTTATGGATATTTCTACACGAATTTATGATATTGCATATAGAAGCCTATATAGAGTGAAGAGAATATAAGAAACACAATTACCGAAGCTACTTAAATATTAGAACTAAACTATTGGACTTAAAGGCTAAGGAACACAGCCATGGGGTGACATCTAGGTCAGTTTGCAAGACACCCACCTTACTGCCATCAAGTTCTACTCATAGCAACCCTAGACAGGGTTTCTTTTTTTTTTTTTTAGGCCATCAATGTTTATTTATTTATTTTTTTAGCTAGAGTATTTTACATAAGAGGTATCATTCTTATTTTCATATCCTCTTGTTGAAAACATGTTTTATCAGAGGTAATTGCCTTAAGGTCACCAGCTAGTGTGAATATAGTCAGTCACTCTCAGGGTTCAAGCCATTAACTACAAGTAATCTGTAACCTATAAGATACCATCATCTTTTTTTTTCTAATCATTTTATTAGGGGCTCATACAACTCTTATCACAATCCATACATACATCAATTGTGTAAAGCGCATTGTACATTCATTGCCCTCATCAATTCTCAAAACATTTGCTCTCCACTTAAGCCCCCGGCATTAGGTCCTCATTTCCCCCCTCCCTCCCTCCTCCCTCATGAGCCCTTGATAATTTATAAATTATTATTATTTTGTCATATCTTGCCCTGTCCGACGTCTCCCTTCACCCACTTTTCTGTTGTCCATCCCCCAGGGAGGAGGTCACATATAGTTCCTTGTAATCGGTTCCCTCTTGTACAAAACATATTTTACTGTAAAACTAAAAACCAATATATAAATGAAAATTTTCCTAATATGCTATGTGCATAGAAAATAGTTTTACAATCTTGGGGGGGAAATCTATTAGATTATAATAAAAATCATAACATCTTTTAAAAGATTCTACAGGCAAATATATATTATTATACAAAGTATTAACAATATCTATAGTTTCTCAAATAATGTAAAATTGGACATTTAGCACTGTGATGACATCTAGCAGTGGCAGGTATGAGTAAATTTTTAACTATGTAAGTAAGAAAAAAAGAAGCAATACATCCATCCATGATAAATGACTATATGAAATTTTGAAAATTTTAGTTTAGCCATAAATAAATTTCCAGTAAAATTCTGAAATAAATCTAGGACAAAAGTAGCAGGGGTATATGAAAATTGAATTTAATTGTTGTTCTACAAATTAGCAATATACAAATGAGCACAGTGATAACAAATAATTCACAAACGAAAGAAGAGTATTTTAGCAAACAAGTATTAAAGTATGTTTAGCCTTAATTCTATCTCTTATGCAAACTATATACTTTTACATATATAATTGCTTCATAAATTAGTAAAATTAATTTGAATAATTAATGCTTTGGGAAAAAAAGCATGAAAACAGATACATCCTAGACAAGATAAAGTTGTTCTCTAGTGAGAATTTCTCAGATAATCATGAAGCACTCCATTTTTTTTAAAGTGCATTAAAATTTGGGAATACTAGAGGAAAATTGCATATTTCATCGTTACTACACTGCATTCCGATTTGCTCCTCACCTCCCCGCAGCCCTTCTGCAAGGGGATGTCCAATTTCCCCCAATGGGTCCTGCGTCCCCAGTCTGCACTCCCCCTCATTCACAATGTTATGATTTCTTTTTTTTGTTTGTTTGGTTTTGGTCTTTGATCCCAATTCTACCTTACATATCTGGCTGGACCGGAGGAGGTGCACTGGCACAGATAGGAACTGGAAATACAGTGAACCCAGGACAGATGACACCCCCCCCCCGCCCCCCCCCGCCCCAGGACCAGTGGAGAGAGTGGCGATGGCGGGAGGGTGCAGGGAAGGAGAGGAAGAAAAGGGGAACAGAGAACAAGGTCTACATGTGGCCTCCTCCCTGGGGGATGGAAAGCGGAGAAGTGGGTGAGGGAGACG
>NW_022111300.1:14414842-14458051 GCF_000313985.2 Echinops telfairi
CCAACCCACTCTCCCTCTACCCTCCCAGTATCGCAACTCACACCACTGATCCGGAAGGGATCATTCGCCCTGGGTTCCCTGGGTTTCCAGTTTCTATCTGTACCAGTGTACATCCTCTGGTCTGGCTAGTTTGGTCAGATTTCTTTACAACTCCTTCTACAATTTAATCTTTTCACTCTACAGAGAGTTCAGTATGACTACTCAAGAAAATCGATTTGCCCAGATTTTTCCTCCATTCTAAATTTTTCAATACCCATAATCCAAAGCATAAAAAATATCTAACTTCTTCAGTAATCTGTACAAGGCGAGCAGTACTTGAACTTAACTCTGCTTTGAGCTTCATGTCTTCCCATTGTACCCTAAGTCTCCAGGCCTGTGAAATGTTAAGACCTCCGAATGAGCCTCAGCTCACACCCTGATGTTTCTGACTCCCCGCTGAGAATGCTCTTTTCCTCTCTTTCAGTTTCGGGCACTAGATCCTTCCCCATCCACATTAGGGAGTGCCACAAGGAAGCAGATCAACACACTCCTGTAGAACTGGGCATTTCTCTGCTCTTCAGGTTTTGTATGTGATTTTTCTCACTAGCAGACCAGAAGATCCTTGAGGACAGAGCACAGGTCTTACTTACCTTTATAGATTATTGATTTGTATGATACTTGGCCAATACAGAGGCATGATCAACGGCTACTGTCTAATAGCCATTAAACAAAAGCTTTCTGGGTCTCTTGGGGTTAAAGAACAAAGTGAAATGCATTTCCTTTATGCTTTGTATCTTCTTGCACCGCAAAATTTGGCTCTTAATAATTAAAAAGACTCACAGCTGGGGTATTTTGTGTCATATTTTAAGTATTAAATGCTATATATTGTTAAATATTAAATTTAGCTAAAGCCAAAGCTTCTTGACTTACATGAATCCCTATGTTGTTCTGTTCTGCTGTACTAGAAACGTAACTACACAATTGCCAGAAAAGAGAACATGTAGAGAGGGTCCTATCTTTTTCAGTTTTGTAATTTAAATTTCACTTCTCCTTGACCCTGGAAAACTGAGCTGAAAGTTGATAGACTTCTATAACAGGAACAACTGCTGTGAAAATCACCAGTTAAAGTTAGAAGATAAAAATTCATATATATATATATATATATATATATATCCATTTACATTCTACCAACGTCTTTGAGATTAAATTGAGTGCACCTCAGGCAGTGTTATGACAGCCATGACACACATAAGGATGCAGATGCTACCAGTTTGTATGGTTCCTATAGGGTCATGTTGTCAGTAACTGGTAATGCTGGGATACCAACTTACACCTATTAGACCCAGAACTCTTCTCTCTGACCAACTAGATCATAATCCTGATTTCATGAATCTAATTACCTACAGACTCTAATAAGCAGAACAATTCATCTCTTACTCATCCTTCCATAAATTACACATTTATTTTCTTTCCTAAACTATTTCTCTCCTTTTGGTGCCTCAGTGGGTAACTCATTTAGATGCTCACCAAAAGGTCAGCAGTTCAAACCTACCAGCTCCTTGGGAACAAGATGAAGATTTCTGCTCCTATAAAGATGTACAGCTTCAGACACCCGCAGGGGCAGTTCTACTCTGTCCACAGGGTTGCTCTGAGTTAGAATTTACTCCATAGCAGTACATTTTGCTTCTTAAAAAAAAAAACGACCTCAGTTATTTCTTCCTGGTTTGGGGGTGGGGAGAAAAACTGTAGTTAGGAGATTAGTGTAATAAATTTACCCAAGATCATAAAAATACCCTCAAGCTTTTAATGTATTCTAGTTCAAAAGGGAACCTTTATTAATGCCAATTAAATATGCTAGTACAAAGGCAGAGTGCCCGATGAATAGTTGTATTCATTCAAATTCAAAGTACAGAGTAAAATTTTTGTTATGGTTGCTAATGTCCTGAAATCTCACATTAAAAATGTTTTTCTCTCTTTGCTGGGAACATTATCAGCACTGAAATTATAAGGTCAACTTTCAAATATATTAAAAGGATGACATCTTAGCGGTACATGTAAAATTTACAAGTGAAGTCCTAAAATTTGCTATCCTGGAGATAAAATCAGCTTTTAAAATAAATATTGTAATACAATTAAAATGAAAATGATTCAAATGAATATGTATAGAGTTTTCGAAGAAATAGTCATGAGTTTGCCTAAAATTCTGTCGTTCAAAGAAGTTTTTGGATCTTTACTTAGTTTACCCAGTTGGAAGAGGAATTGATGGTAGGAAGGAATCAAGTGGTTTATTTAAAATACATTGATAAGCATAGAAGTGTGCTCAAAAATGGCTGTTTTAGACATTACTACATTAGGTTCTTTTCCCCCACATACCTTTTTAGTATTTAGTCGGTAATCATTGATACATTCTGAGTCCTAGTGGCACAGTGTCCAGTAAACATTAGACGGCTAACCAGAAAGTCAGTGGTTCAAACCACCAGTTGCTACACAGGAGAAAGATGAGGCTAACTGCTCCCACAAAGAGTTATAACCTCATAAAACCCTATATAGGATCACTATGATTCAGATTTGGACTCAGTGGTTAACGGTGTGCATGCGGAGGGAGAATTAAACCAAAAGATCTATGATCTATATAGAGTAGTGGTTCTCAACCTTCCGAATGCCGCAACCCTTTAATACAGTTCCTCATGTTGTGGTGAAACCCGCTCCTCCCAATCGTAAAATTATTTTTGTTGCTACTTCATAACTGTAATTTTGCTACTGTTATAAATCAGTCGACCCCTGTGAAAGGGTAGTGGACCCCCAAAGGGGTCGTGACCCACAGATTGAGAAGCGCTGCTGTAGAGCATCAAGCTAGCATTAGAAGTAAATCAAAGGTATACAACAACTCATTGCCATCGCGTTGATTCTGACTCATAGGCCCCCATAGGACAGAGTAGAGCTGTTCCTGCGGGTTTCCGAGGCTGTGCATCTCTATGGGAAAAGAAAGCCTCATCTTTCTCCCTGGGAGCTGCTGGTGGGCTTAAACTGCTGACCTTCTGATTCACAACCCAACACATAGCCCACTGTGCCACCAGGGATCCTTCAGTCAAAGGCATATGAACTGCATATTAAGCTTCCCTGAAATAAATGGAACTCATGATCCTTTGGGGAATCAAGAGTATATGTATTTTCTCTTTTGCTTCCGGAAGAATTTATCCGAAAGGTCAGAAAAGCATCAGTTGTAGATGGAGAGTCACGATTTGCACCGACTTTTGAAAACACTAATAACTATATTTATCTTTTAAAAAAATATAGGCATACATTTTGTATACCACACACGGTATACTAGTTAAGTTTGTGGCCCGTATTCTCAGTGGTTTGGCAGTTTCCGACAAGTAATCCTAACCAGTAATCTTAATCCCTGAGGTGACCTAGCACAGTGGAATCAACTCCATAAGAAGATTTACTGTGAGCGCCCAAGCAGCTGTAAGAAAGATTAAGGTGAAATGAAACCCCCTTACTTGGGTTGCAGGCCTACTGGCATTTCCTCAGGGCCTAATTCTATGGACAGCTTGTGTGCTTCTTGCTAGGTCTGGATCCTGCATCTGGTACATTGATCTCTTTTTTCTTTGGGCTGGAGCCAATGGCTTGTCACATTACCAAGTGACCCTGGGAGCCATCAGCAGCCTGCCATCTGACCTGCCAAGCTTAGATTCAAATGGGCTCTGAAGCCAAAAGTCTGAACCTGCTGACCTTAGATACGTTTGACTCTGCATCCACTAGTCTGTGGTCTTTTGGCTGGGCCTTTCTGCTTCCCGGTCAGTCAGCCCTGCATTTCTACACTCAGGAGAAGTTAACATTTGACTCTTAGACTTAAATCAGACTGGATTTACATGCTTCTAAAATGAAGTGAGATATATATATCCTTTCTCTAGAGAACTCAGCCCAATACATGGGTAATCATAAACTGGACATGCGGGGAAGGGTTGAGGCAGGGTCTACCAGCCTATGGATGGCATGGGACTGGGACGCATTTTGCTCAGTTGTGCATAGTAGAGTCAGAACCGACTCCACAGCCCCTAACAACAACAGCCTTTGACTATACTACCAGCACCGTCTTACCATATTTTATCTTACATAGTTATGTATCCCATTAAATTTTGTCATGGATAATTTCTATTTCTGATATCTACTTTCTTAAGGCAATTTTTAAAAAAAAATGTAGGAGAAGTAGATAGTGTGAGTTTGGGGCAATCGTTTTACAACCAAAGACATATTTTCCCAAGCTTTGAGTTAAAAGTAAAATTTCAACTTGTTTTAACAAATCTTTTTTCTTTTTGCCTAGTGGGTTTTGAGTTTATGTTAACGTTGGTAGAATAATTAGAAAAAGATAGGGATAATTCAGGAGTATAATTAATATGGACGTTTGGATCTACCTGGGGTCTTCGTGGAAGAAAGAGCTGGCAATCTACTTGTGAAAATTCAGCTCCTGTAAGCTACGCTGAAGGTGTCTTCTCTGGTGCACATGCATCACAATTCGGATTCGATGGCATCCCCTTTAGATTTTTTGGTTTATAAGGCCTTGGGCGACACAAATAGTTAAGAACTCAACACCTAGTTGAAACGTTGGTGGTTTGAATCTTTTCAGAGGGGCTTCTGAACAAAGACATTGTCAACTGCTTCTGATAGGACATAGTCTTCAGAACTGCTCCACGGAGCAGTTCTCTTCTGCACACATGGGCCGCCGTGAATGGAAATGGGCTGGCCAGCAATAGTCAAGGACGACACCTTTTTAATGTAACCAATTATAGTCTGTACGTGTCTGGATGGAGCCAACAGTGTGCAATAATAGAATAGCCTTCTCATCTTCTACTCCAGTCGTGAGGACGGTATAGAAACGAGCAGCATTTCCTTCCACGGTTGTCATGAGAGGGCTGCTTAGCGGTTGGCAATGACCAACAGCAACTTTTTGGTTATTTTTGTTCTCTTAAAGAACCAAACCTCTAGCATTTTAAAATAAACAACCTTCAACTCTAATGTAAACCGTGGACTTTAGTCAATAATAATGTATTAATCTGGTTTCATCAATTGCAACAAATATACGCAGGGGTTCAAGCTGTTATTAATAGAGGAAACTGTGTGCAGAGGGAGGGGATTGTGGGAAGGCTTGATTTGGGCAGCTTTCAGAAAGTTTGTGGAGAAAATAGAATAGAAAAATTATGGAAATTTTCACAAACTCTTTGAAGCCCCTCTCTTATTGGACAGCTCTCCAAAAAGTCGGTGTTTCAAATCCACCAGCAGCTGTGTGGGAGAAAGGTGAGGCTGGCTGCTCCTATGAAGACTCACAGTCTCAGAAACCTTACAGTGGGTTCCCATGAGGTGGGATCTACTTGATGGCAGTGGACAGGCGGACTTTCTGTGCATTTTTCCTATAATTCTAATGCTACTAAAGAAAAAAATCTATCTATCTATCATCTATCTATCTATCTACATATATATATTTAAAAAGCTCTCTAAGCAACGCTGAACACCAAAGTGTAATAACATACCCAAACTTCTATCTGTATAATGTAATAGAATTTTGGGCATGCGTACCAATTAATTGGTCTACTAAAATATACATGCAAATTTTAGCTGGTAAAGTCAGATTTCTGAGAAAAGCAAAAACATTTTTAAGCAGAATTTCACACGTTCAGGTGACATAAGAGTGCGTACAATTTGGATAGAAGGAGCTGCATTAAAGTATGGCAATATATTCTCAGAGGTTCACACATTTGCTCAAGAGAATGTTTGCGGGCCTTCTGGATTAGAAAACGTTTCTATGTTCCTGCTGTCTTGGCGATTCATCCTGTTTTTCTCTGGCCTTGTTCCTTCCCGGGTTTTCCTTGTCTCTCAATCAGGCCATGTGTTAGGCTGGCCCTCGGGAGGTATCCCAACATTCCCTTCTCTGCAGCTCTGAGAAAGCAACGTCTTTTGTGTGTGAGCTCATCATGTGACCCCAAGCACTGGGAGTAATAAAAACAACTGGAACTTTTCTTACCTCCTGGGCTCCACATCCTTACGAGCTATATTATTTCTATTTCAAGGAGCTACCACCAACCCACACTCTATCAAAATGTCTACATATCCTTTATTGATATCCACAAAATACTAGAAACACACAAAACAACAATAAAGCAAACTTCCCCAAACTTTGTGCTTGATATTTGAGGCTGAATGTCTGATGGTCCCCGTAGTCACACTTTCCCCATGCTACCTGCTTCTCTCCTCCCGCTTTCCCCACATTCCCCCTTCTACTGCATTTCAAATGCAGAGCCCTCCGCTGGCTTCTGGAACGTGCACAATGGAGTCACCGTGGACAACCAATGGCCACCAAGAATAAAGAAAGAAACAACAAAACGGCCGACAAGAAAGAAAGTGAAACTGACAGGCTAGTCCAAGCCTAGGAGACTGAATACTGGGGTTGCACCCCTCATCGGACTGAACCCCCACCACCATGCCTGTGGTGACACTCACAATGGTCGTCTAAAACCCGGAGCCCGGAGTGGGGGAGCTTCTGGAGCACCAATGGCGTGGGACTGTCACCCTCTCGCTCCTGCTGGTTATGGATGCGCGTGGATGCCCATGGGAGTCACGCATGGAATGCGCTTGCTCCCGAGAGAACCCGCCTTGTCCTTCAGGGCTGATGGCCGCTGCCTGGTGCGGTCCGCCGGCTGACTCCTGGGCCACGCCGAAGGAAACCGAAGGTCACTGCCCGCGGTGCCCAAGACCACGGACGATTCCTGAGCCCTGTCCTCGGAACTGTCCTGAGGCCGTTCCGCTCCCGTCCCACTGCTTCCTCGGGTTGCAGTTGATCCCAAAGTGACTTTCCTCACCGTGAAGTCCTTCCTCTGCCCGTTGTTTTAGTGTTGCTAAAATCAGTAACGATAAAATGGTTAAGTTACTAAAGTTAAGCCGTGCTGTGGTGCGTGTTCTAATGCCACCTCCCAAATCGCCCTGGGGCCGCGCTTCCAGGAGCCCTGTGGTCCGAGATCCCAGAGAGGCCTGGGGGAAAGGCCATGGGGAAGCACCTGCCCTCACAGTGGTCGCTTTTGTCCTGAGCTTTCGAGCCCGCCCGTGGTGTCGCTGAATGTCTGGGGACAGCCCAGCAGTCCAACGCCTGCCGCCACCCAAGGCCTTTCCCTCCAGGGGCCCTAGGCCTCCAGCATCCTGGTCCACCGCCTTCACGGTGCTGTGGGAACCGGCCTTGGACACGCTCCCACGAGTGTGCAGCCACCGGCTCCGGCTGCCCAAGTCCCAGGAGACTTCAACCTTGAGTCTCCTCTGGGAGCGACCACGGGGCGGGTCCTTAGAGGAAAGCCGGCCTCGGGCTGGTTCTGCAGGTCCTCGGTGTTGGGGCTCCCCCAGTTCTCTCGCCCCAGGGCTCTCCTCCTCCAAGTTCGTGTTCTGAGTTCCTGTGTTTGCTCAGGGGATGAGTGTGAGTTCACACTCCCCTGAGGACTCAGGCTTTATCTACCACCAGACAGACAGACAGAAGACATTGTCCTGGGCTCAGTGGTTATCCCTCCTCCAGGCCACTGGACGGCTCGGCCTTCAGCACCCACTGCGCCCATCTCTGGGGAGCCATCTCTTTAGAATTGTGCTATGACAACAAGAAGACATTGAACACGCCGAAATAGTGAAAGACGGCACCCACCCAAGGGAAAGGAATTCGTTTGTTACACCACTTAATAGTTTCAGCCCACCATTAAGAAGTTATAGTTACAATAAAGTATTTGAGGGAAATCAAATCCACTGCAGATATCTGGAACGAGCGGAAGCCCAGACAGCTCCATCTCTCCTGTGGTCCTGGGGAGCCAGAGCCCTAGGTTCAGGGATCCCGAAGCATTAACTTTCAATATGTAAGACAGGTTGGAGGTTTTGAACCGAGTTAGCCCTTTTTGCTCATACATATGCAATTCAATTTTCCAAGTTGTTAGTGTAATATTTGAAGGATAACGTTTCTCTAGTCCTTCCGAGCTTATGTAACACCTTTGTTATGTCACTTGTGCTGAGGGATTTAATAAACCAGGTGCGACTGGCATTATGTTCCTATCAAGAATGTGATCGTGATTAACAAAAAAAAGCACTGATATATTTGTTCCTGTGCCCTGTACATCCGTTATTAAGATCTAATGTTGCACGATGACCTAATTTTTTGACAATTCCTGTTCATGCAGGCAAAGGGTTTAAGAGGAATGGTATTGTTAAGCAGGGAAAAAGTAGAAAGTGGATAGAGAATTAGGTGAGCCAGCTTTAAATAGATGATTCTCCTAACAGAGCTGAGTTATTAAATCTGTATTTTTCATTCCCAAGTCCACAAGGAAAATCTCCAAAGTAATAAAGTTGGATCTCTTTAAGATCTATTACTTCCAGGCACTGTCATCAGTTTCCTGGAAAGTCTTCCTGGGCTGGGGATGGAGTAACTGACGTCAGCAGGTGTGGCAGCACTTTGGTCATTGGGATGCCCCCGTGCATTAATTTACCCCAGGAAACGTCCCTATTCCCAGACATCACTGTTAGGACCAGATATAGTATAGAAATCACTGAATGCTGCTTTCACTCGTGGTAAGGGAGTTTGCAATGTAGCATGAAGGAAGTAAGCCTGGAAGTTTTCTTCTAATAGACTAAATGAAAGGTTTTTGTCTGTTTGTTTGACCAAGGTCGTTGCATGGTGAAAAGGTGAAGAAGGTGTGTATCCTAGAATTGTCAAGTCCTTATAAGGGTTCTGAGGGATGTCCTGTCCATACCGCTGGAAAAAAGACAAAGACGTTCGCACTTTAAATTGTAAAAGGCTGGAAAGTGGAAATGCCAGATATGCAAATATTGAAGACCACGTGTTCATGACAGCAATAACAATGGTGAACTCTCACGGAGTGAGAGGCAGCGCCCTCACATGAGCTGTCTCAGCAATGCACTCTGAGATCTCGAGTTCTCAGGGACACAGAGGGACTCAATTGCCCAAGGTTTGCAGCTATTAAAGGGCATAAGCAGGGTCCAACCCAGGGAGTGTGGTGCCATCGTGTCTGTGGAAAAGGCTCTCGTCTCCTGAAGGCACTGCGGGATGTTGCCTTGGTTTGGGCACCCCACAATTAGTGTAGCGGGAAAAGAAACGAACTCTGTTGGATACAGAAACAGTGAAAGATTCATCTTTCAATTGAAAAGAAGTTTAACTAGGGGGGAGGCCCATCTGGCCAATAAACATATGAGAAAATGCTCCTCATCATTAGCCATCAGAGAAATGCAAATCAAAACAACCATGAGATCCCATCTAACACCTTTGAGGCTAGCCCAAATCAGAAAACCAGAGAGCAACAAACGTTGGAGGGGATGTGGCCAGATAGGAACTCCCCTACATTGCTGGTGGTCTTGTAGATATGTACAGCCGCTATGGAAAGCGATCTGGCGATACTTTAAAAAGATGGAAATTGAGCTACCTTATGACCCAGCTATCCCTCTACTGGGCATCTACCCAGAAGAGGTAAGAAATAAACCACAACTAGTCGTACGCACTCCGATGTTTATTGCAGTGCAATTCACAATCGCAAAGAGTTGAAAACAATCTAAATTTCCATCCGTAGAGGAGCAGATCAGTAAATTCTGGCACATACACACAATGGAGTACTTACTATACATCACTAAAAAGCACTGATGAGCACAGGAAACATGTCTTTTCATGGGAAGAGTTGGAGGGAATTATGCTAAGCGAAGTCAGCCAATCACAGAAGGAGAAGTACAGCTGAAGTAAGTGTAATCGGCACATTAGGTATAGAAAAGAAGCCACCTATGTCATAACATTTGGGTTGACATACAGGGAATCGGGAGGAGGTTGGACCAAACCCAAGGAGGTACATGTTGGTCCAACACAAAAATGGGAAAAGGAGGGAGGGGGAGGAACAAAGGGGGGGGGGGCATGAAAGTGAAATGATGGTGGAGGGAGCAGGGCACTAATCCACCCAGGAGGAGAGAACTGGTCTCGTCTCCACAAACTCGGGAGTGGGCATGCAGACCCTACCATGATGCACCCAACCATGAGGACAGCGTGGCCACATGGAAGGATGCATGAAAAAAGAGAGAGCTACAGGGCTGGCCCCAACCAGAGCCAAACTGACCCTCTCCTGGAAGTGGGTGTGGCAGAGTGCAGCACTGAGCCTACAGGTTGGGGAGAGGGGCTGGCATGCCACTCCCACACGGAGGCAGGCCAGGAGGGAGGAAGAGAAAGAGAGAGCCGGACTGGACCCCACACTGGCACACCAGGCTCCGAGGATGACATCCCTGCGGGGAGCTAATAGGACTCAGAGGGGGACTGGGCAACCGATAACAGCACATATCATGCTGTTCCCTCACTGGAGCAGACTGCAACAGAGGACATTTCTGGGGTCACATGGTGAGGAGGCAGTCTGGTCTGAACCCCCCAAAATGGAGCGAACCAAGAAAGGAGCATACCAGACCAGCGGCTGGAGTGAGGCAGAGCTCCGAAGCCCCTGAGGAGTCCCCAGGGGGGAGGGGCAGCTCTTGGACAGTCTTGAAGTCCAGCGAACAGATCCAGGATTTTTGTATGTTTCTTCTCTTTTTAATTTAATTTATTTTTAAATTTTTTCTTATATATTTACTATTTTCATTTAAAAAAAAATCAGTTTGGGCTATGTTATAGTCCGTGTGCCTACCTATGTAGGATAGGCGTGAGAGGCATGCCCAAGGAGAGAGCAGTGGGACCAATGGTCCTGGGGAGACCTGGGAGGTGAAGGCAGTGGGGGAAGGGAGCAGGGAGCAGGCTGTGATATGGACAGGGAACAAGTGGGGTGTTGGAGTCAATAACAAGGAGCAGATAGGGATCCAAGTTGGAGCAGGGGTGAGGGGGTGTTGGAGCAACAGCAAACTAGCTAAGAGGAGGTACCAAGAGACAGAAATAAGGGGAAAGTGGCAGTGTGACAGGAGGAAGGTAAAAGGAAACAGAGGAAGGTCCAAGGAAGCAAAGCAATGGATAGAGGTACAAACATATCGGTGTACATATGTAAATACATTAATCCACAAAAATAGAGGTATTGACCCATGTACATATACAGTAATACTCTGAGGTAGGGGATGGACTTTGGGCCTCTGCTCATACCCTCCCTCAATACAAGAACACTTTGTTCTAACCAATTGGCAGTCTGAGATGTTCATCCTCCTGACACAATCGCTGAAGACAAAACAGAGCATAAGCAAATGTGGTGAAGAAGGTGGATGGTGCCCAGCTACTAAAAGATATTTAACGTCTGTGGTCTTAAAGGCTTGAAGTTACACAAGCCACCATTCAGATATGAAGCAACAAGTCCACATGGAAGAAGCACACTCCTGGTGTGATCATGAGGATTCATAAAGACCGGGTAATAGGCAGACACATAACAAATAAAAACGTATTGTTGAGAAGGAGTGGGGCTGGAACATGTTGAGAAGGAGTGGGGCTGGAACAGAGATCCAAAGCCCATCTGTAGATAGTGGTACAATCTCCTCACAGAGGGGCCACAGGGAAGGGATGAGTCACCAGGGTGCAGTAGAGCATTGATGAAACACACGATATTCCTCTGGTTCCTTGAGGCTTCCTCACCCCCCACTACCATGAGCCCTGTGCTGCTTCTCAATTCAGACTAGACCGGAACTGTACACAGGTATAGATAAGAGATGGGAGCTCATGACACACAGAATCCAGGAACAGGAGTGGGAATAGTGATACCAGAAAGGTAGGGGAAAGAGGAGAAGAGGAAGGGAGAAAGGGGGAACTGATCACAATGATCAACACATAACCACACACCCCTCTCCAGGGGGGAGAACAACTGAAAACATGGAGGAAGGGAGACATTGGTCGGTGTGAGAGATGAAAATATTAACAATGTGCAATCTTAGGGGGTTATGAAGGGTGGGGGCTGGGGAAGGGAGGGAGAAGAGCTGATATCAAGGGCTCAATGGAAAGTAAATGTCTAGAAAAGAATGAAGGCAACATATGTACACACATGCCTGATTCAATTGATGTATGGATTGTGATGAGTTGTCTGAGTCTCCAATAAAATTATTTTTTTTTAAATTCATCTTTCTTGGTAGGTAAGAAAATGAGTTTTTGCTGGCAAACTAACTATTCCCCAAGAGTCTGAAAATGTTACTTTGGTTTGCGTTCAACAGTTGAGTTCAAAGCTGCTCCTTGCTACTTACTGACCGGGGGTTAGTGAAGAAGCCATGTCACTTCTGCTAAATATATAAAAGTATGTAAAGAAAGCGACTTCATGTAACTTAAGACATATCCAAAACCTCAGATGTTCTGGTGCTAGGGCCGTTTTTAATCAGACACGGGTATTAAGGTAAAGCTCACTACCATCACCTGGTCACTCGCTGGGACTTCAATTCATTGTAAGATGCTTTGTGATCTTAACAGGTGTTAAGAAGGTGGGGAAATCTGTGAGTCTACTAGAAGTGATGAAACAGGGTAATTATTTTAAGGACTAAAAATCGGTTGCCAGCAAGTCTATTCTGATCCACGGTGGGTGACTTTATGAGTATCAAGAGTAGACCTTTGCTCCACAGAGCTTTCAATTCAATGGCTAATATAAGTTGACTGCCAAGCCTTTCTTCTGAGGTACTGTGGGGTCCCTTTCACTTAGCAACTGGGTGTATTTGTATCATCCAGGAGCACCATTGTATAGACTCAGATGCCAAAACCCCCAAACCATTGCCATTGAGTTGATTCCTATTCAGGAACCCTATATAGTTTCCGAGTTTCCAGTTGATAGTTTTGAATTGCTTTGAGTTTCAGTTAGCAGCCTAAGGCCTAACCCATAGTACCACCAGGGCTTGAATTAAACTATCAAGTGTTTAGAATAGTGTCTTTGCTCATATTAGTGAGCTCTACCCACAGTGCTCAACGCAGAGCTGTGTATCAGTCTAAATGAAATTTGCAGCAATTTTAGGTCAGTGAGTCCACTAGGAGCGTTTTCTCCAATTACAAAGTAAGTCAACTTCAATTTATAATGTCCATATGGAGTCATTACAATGAAAATAGAGAAAATGGGGCATTGATGGGGGTGACTTGTACCAAAGGTCAGAGACCCTCCTGCACAGTTATGAAGCAAAGTTTCTCTAATATCTGCACCAAGGGAGGAAGTACCTTTCTGTCTGTGGCTATTGATGTCTTTATTGTTATCCAAGCAGCAAGAGAGAATTAAAACAGAAAACTTAAAAGAAAAATACCTTATCAAGAAAAATTTTACAATCTCAAGCACCTCAAAGACATAGAAGCCACTTATATTTTTTCTGCAAATAACACATGCCTTCTACATTTGTTTGCCAACTGCTCCCTCCCCACCTCCACTTCCCCCGTTATCTTTGCAAAGGTGTTATGCTCACTTTTTAATAGCAACATGCAAAAATATTGGCATAGTGAAACTTATGAAAATGCTTCCCAGAGGTAAGGAGTGGTTGGCAAACAAAAGTATTTTATTTTATTTCATATATATGTTTATATGTACGTATATACCTGTGTATATACATACATGCATGTATATATACACACATATAGATGTATTGTATATAATAAACAAAATTTTAAAAGCTTCCAGTCCCATCCAATATACTCTTATTTCTCCTCTGACATTGTATGCAATACAAAAAAGTTCAATGCACATAATAAAAATTAAATATACTATTATAATTATAATCAGCAAAATTAAGGTTGCAATATATAGAGTCTGATGATTGCATATGTATCTTTCCACCAACCATAATATTGTGGTTGTTTGAATGTTTCTATGATGTTGGCCTGGATCCACACAAAACTAATAAAATCATTAATAAACTTTTGTTAGGAACTAACAGGCCAATAGAACTCAAGACACTTTGGGGAAAGAAACTGAAGAAATTTGCACAGCACCCAGCAACAAAGTTTAAAATTTTATTTCAATTGAAAAATGTAGTAAGAAAGGAAAACATAGTTCAAGGTATGTAGGAAACTTAAAAAATAGCATTATTCAAATTTGTATGGGTAAATTTAAAATAAAACTAGATGAGGTGTGTGTTTTCTTCTTTTCAATTAAAAAAAATGTTACTTGTGAGTCATGAACAAGCAAAGCATCTAACCACAGAAACTCCTTTAAAAAAAATGGAAAAGAAATCCCTGGTTCCTACTGTAAGAATTCTAGCAAAGCGGTTTAAGAAAATTGAATTTACATAAAACAACCCAAACAGGGGGTAAAATTGGTGCTCTTCCTAATTCTTTGAGGCTAGCATAAATCTCAGATGAAAATTGAGCAAGCACAGTTTTTCACCTTTTGAAAGTAGAAGTATATCACATATATTTCAATGTTTGAGTAAAACAGCAAACCAAATACACCAGTCCATTAAAAGAATAACATTATGTCCATATTTTAGGAATGTAAGAATGACCCAATATTTGGAAATTTAGTGACATAATTCACTCTATTAACGTACTAATATGTGATTATCTCTAAATGAAGGGAAAATGCTTTCCTTCATCTTCTTATACAATTTAATAGATGCTCATGACATCTCTAAGATGAAGAGGTAAGTCATAAAATATACTGAGTAACCTATAGCAAAAACCATGTATAATGGTGAAACATAGTCTTCCAACTATCATCAGGAACAATAACTACAGAGTAAAATCTAAGTATTCATCTTGGAAAGAAAACCCCAAACCATAGCCTGCTTTTCTTTGCAGAAACTAAATAAATCACCGAAGAGCTCATAGAACTACTACACGAATAAAACAAGGCATTAAAAAAAGATAAAGGTCATGTAGAAGATACTTGGGGAGACTTCCCTGACCTAACTTGCTGGGTCGCAGAACCCGCCTGGGAGCTCAAGATGCTCCTGTTCCTTTCTCTGCTCTCCCTTCTGTCCTGGGAGCTCTTTCCCTCAATAAAATATTAAAAAACAAAAAAAAGTTTGGAAACGGATTGTGGTAACAACTGTAGAATTCTACTTGACATGACTGAAATATAGCATGATAGGTGTATTAAATCTCAACCAAAAAAAAAAAAGATAAATCAATTTTAATATATCTCTAATATACAAGTGAAAAACAAATTACACAAAAATGCTGCAAATGTAAGATAGCACATATAATAGCAAGGAAAATTGTAAGTCTAATAAAGTGAAGTGTATAAATTACGAGTGATTTATAATCAGATCTGAAATGGCAAGAAAGATGTCATTGGCTGGCAAACCCAAATATTCTCAAATCAACCCATTAATTTTTACAATTCAATAGAATGTCCAGTGCAGTGTGCTAGGAGAGGTGACAAACTATTTCTAAAGTGATCCACGAGGCACTGAGAGCTAGGCGATAGCACGTTTGAGCGGACATGAAGGCCCTGGGGAGAAGCCGGATAGAACCAGGAGTCCAGGCAGAGCTTCCTCACCTGGGATACTGTCACCTGGGGGCTCGAATGATCCAGGGGGCTGGAAAAGCAGATACACTTCATCCTCAATTATGGACTAGAGTAAAAAAGTTTTTAATGGCCAGGGAACACTGAAAAAAAATTTTTTTTTTTCTGTAAAAGGGGTGGTAGATCAGATCAGTTTGGGAACCTAAGTCTGACAAGCCAATATTATGCATGTACAAAACAAAAGATCAATGGACAATTTTAAAATCATGGGTCAAGGCTGAACTTTTATGTGATGTTTGGGCTTCAAGAAGTTTGTAGAAAAATAAAATGCAAGGAAAATGTAATTTACATGACATTTTTGAAGCCCCTTAATTACTTAAATAAATTTGATTTCTACCTCTGACAAAATAATTTCCAGGTATCTGGTTTAAACAACCAAAAACAAAACAATAAAAAAAATCTGGGGGGAAATGGAACAATACATTTTGGAGCTGGGACGATATTCTAAAATGCAGAGTAAATCATATAAAAAGAAACATTTCTGTAAGCCCAAAGACCACACACCAAGTTACAATATTAGGAAAAGACCAGGAATAAAATGCATAAAGAAATCACAGGAGAAGTATCTAAATAGGGAAATTAAAAAAAATAAAAGGCAATGCAAAGAAATACCCATGGCTAGTAAACCTAAGAAAGCAAAATAATAAAGGAACCTTATTTTTAACTAGGAATGTCAAGGTATGTGTCCTAGGTATCTTTTGTTGCCGGTTGTGATTGATAAAACCTTGACATTGGCAATGCCTAGGTTTGAGTATGAGCGTTCTCTATCTTGTTGGTAAGGAACCCTGATGGATGCGGTGGTTACGGATTGGCCTGCTAATCTCATCCTGGAAGAGTAGGTGCTACTCCAAAATACATTTACAAAGTGGGAGCGGCTTTAGTTGGGTAATGGGTAGAACTTTGAAGTGAATGAATGGATCTAATAGTAAGAGCCATGGTAGCTTCGTGGTTATGAATTGGGCTGTGAAGGGCCAGGGCAGCCATTGAAAACCACCAGCTGCTTTGCACTCCAGTGAAGAGTTAGTTTCGGAAACCCACAGGGGAGGTTCTACCCAGTCCTACAGGATTGCGATGAATCCAAATTGACTCGATGGCAGTGAGTTTGAGCTTGATAATGTTGGTGGCTGTGTAAATTAGGGCAAGTTGGCAACATTGATAATGAAACCCTGATACTACATAAAAGAAACCGTGAAAAGGTGAGATAGTATTGGATGGGTAGGCTAAATGTCCTCAAACGTATTACTTTTTCTTCAGTTTAAAATGCGTATTCTCTTATCATGTAGAATAATCAATTTCACATGAATTCTAGCTATCTGTACACATGTTTGTTTATTGCAGAAGAGATAAAAATTTCCAGGAACAGCCAAGGAAACATGTTTCTGGGTGGGGTCCAAAAACCACATTCATAAATACAGTTTTCAACATCCGTTTATTACATCACACGATTACACTCCTTTCACAGAGTACTTGAAACTAGTACTGTGGCCTGACTTAAAGGCTGACTTCCAAAGGAAAAAAGAGTAAGATCTTGGCTTAAATGTCTTACATTTTTTGGTTACTATTTTGAACTGCATAAAATCCTTTTGCCAAAGGAGGAAGTTGCTGACTTTTAGCAAACCTCTTCTCTTTTTGGCTAAAAGGCACTTTGAAGTCATGTGAAAACATTTATCATTTCAGCCATATTTAATTAACATCTTTCCACATTCTTTAATCCAGCAATTCCATCTCCAGGCATCTAATCCCGAGAAATACTCCCATGCAAAAAGACATGTACAAGAATGTTTATTGTAGCATTGTTTTTAATAGTAAAAAGGAAAAGAAAAGAAAACAACCAATTAATTAGGAAATGGTTAAATAAACTATTACGTCCATATTATGGAAGATTATGTAGCAGTTTAAAAGAATGAGGTAGATGTACATATATATACACTAATATGAAAATATTTCCAAGGCATACTCTTAGCAGAAAAGGCAAGTTACAGAATAATACATAATATACAATCCCATTTTCATCAAAATAAAACAAAATAAAATATTTATGAAAATGTATGTGTAAATGGTTTTTATTTTGCCTTTTTTTTTTTTTTTTTTTTTATCAGGGGCTCATACAACTCTTATCACAATCCATACATACATCAATTGTGTAAAATACAATTACACACTCAACTGCTAACAGAAATTCCTGAAAGGAAATATGGTCATGGATTACTTGTGCCAAAAAAAAAAATGTTGTGAAAAAGAACATTTATATTTACTGATTGTGTATATATAAAATGCTGATCACGAATGCTTCCAGTTTATAGATAAACTATAGTCTGTGACCGCACAGCCACCAGAAGAAAATGATTAGAAGGGATGAAATGATGTACACTTTAAATACGGTGATGCTTGAATTGAAAAAGATAGTTTCGTTTTCATTTGGCTGTACAACAGTAGGCACGGTCTAAGAATCGATTTTAGGAAAAGATCACCCCAATTAATAAATCCAGTAATTATGGAAATTCCAGAGGCAAGCTTTGGCATTTGATGAGAAGTAACCACAAAGTATTGCCTACAGAACAAATGAATCAATAGAAAAGTAAATTTCACTCACATAAAATCGCCTTTATTTTAATCAAAATGCCTGGAATTAATTAGAGGCGATCTACAGTGTATGTGCTTTTCAAAATGTACATCCTAAGCATCTACTGTGCAGTGACGGCTATGAAGCAAACAGAAAAAAACACAGCGAGTGTTCCTTCAAGCCTCTTCAAATTCACTCACGGATCAGAGTGAGGTAAGAAGACTTCTACCAAATTTTATAAGCTCATCGGCACTTTTTTTTGGTCCTCTATGACTTTACTCAAACTAAAGCAAATCTACCTGTTTCACTAAGTAGATGCAACAATGGCTTCAAGGAATTGCATGTCATAATTCAAGGTGTGGGCGGACTGCAGCTTCCTCCGCGGACCCAGTCTTGTGCCCATTACACTGAGGTTTCCCTGCGCTGCCGATTTCATGGGAAAAGCACAGAAAACAGAGTTGGCATGGGTATGAGCTTGAGCCAAGAGGATTAACACATAGGTCATTTTTAAGAATCACGCCAAAGTTCACTGCTGTGACAGCATGTGGTTTTCTATGCCACCGGGACAGTCGATTCTGCCTTACTTGATGTGTTTCTTCTATGATGAACAGGAGATCCCGCCCGATTCTCTGCTACTCACTGTCCACAGCTGTCACGCCAAGGCTTTCACTGTTGAATAGTGCAAGAACAAATGCATATTTCTGTACTGTTATTCTCAATGAAAATCCAGGACTTGGGATTTCTACACCATCCAAAGCAGTAGAAAAGAAAAAGTTCAAACCAGTCACCAGATCCAAAATTAGCATTTTATTCAGAACGCTGGGGTCAGAGGTGCGTCATTTATATTCTGGTACACAATACAGAGGCAAAGCTGTTGTCAGAAGTCTCTCCCGTTTAAAAGTTTGCTTTTTTTCTTTTTCCTCCTCCTCCTCCTCCTTTTTTTTTTTAACACACAGTAGTGCTACCAGTGTCAGGCCACCCCTCGCT
Source organism: Echinops telfairi (assembly GCF_000313985.2). Lineage (NCBI taxonomy): Eukaryota > Metazoa > Chordata > Mammalia > Afrosoricida > Tenrecidae > Echinops > Echinops telfairi. The sequence continues at coordinate 14,433,830 of NW_022111300.1, forward strand.
TTTCTTTTCTCTCACACTTTTTTTTTGTTTTTGTATTTTTTTTGTTTTTGGTACAAATTATGTAAAACATTTGTGCTAAGAACTTTTCTCCCTCCCCAAACAGAAAAAAAATTAAAAATTAAAAAAAATTAAAAATTAAAAATTGAGTATTCTAACTACAGTTCAACAATTGAATCAAATGTCACTTTGTTTTGTAAATACTTTATCCATAACGAAAGATATAAACATGCAAAAAACCTGAATCCATAGTCCAAATAATACATACACATGTTCTGAAGTTTCTGTACTTCTCCATAGACTATGCCAATAAAACATTATGTACACACACCATTTTTACAGTGAAGTGGAAAAAATACAGGAAATAAAAAAGTGTACATGTATTAAGACCAAAATGTGTCTAACATTCTAGTTTATGAAAAAATTCAATTTTGCTACAAATTGATGATATGAAAACTCCCTTTATTTGCAACTGGCTGCTTAAATTTTAAGATTTTAGTGGGGAAAAAACAAAAACAAAACCAACTCTAAAGTCTAAAACTAAAAGTAATGTACATCTTCCAATCTCATGGCCTCATCCCCCACGGTAATAAAATCGCTCCATGAGTTTTTCGTTTTGTTTGTTTCATTCTGTATTTTAATAAAAGCAAATGCAATGTAACAAAAGCATGTTGAAGCATATCATGGTTTAACTTACTGCTCTCACCACAAAATATTTTGTCTTTTACTTATCATTTCAGAAATCAGTACCATTAAAGCCTTAAACATAAAACTAATTCCAATCTGAAAAAGGTACAAAAAGGCACATAAAATCCCAGTGCTTCTGTACTGTAAAATTCAAGTGTAACTGAGCTCAGTGTTTTTCCAAACAGTATTGGATCACTGATATTCCCTCTGAGCCCAAATTGGTTTGCAGCCTATGCCAAAGCCTCCAGCAAGCACTGTGCTAGTAGACTACAAAGTTAAAGCCTAGCTTCTGTATGCTTTTTGGGAATATCAGTTGAAATGTTTGTACTTGTCCAAAAACCAAGTTCACCCTGAAGTTCAGTCATCACCTCCGCCATACATGTCAGCGAGTTTCTTGAACCGCGGCCCCCAGTCGTTCAGGTAATCATAGTCCTGTTCACCACCACTACTTGAGGAGTTGAGGGAGCTCAAGGACCCAGCAGTGGAGCCACTGCCTTCATAGTCAAAGACTAAGAGGGAGTCATATGGTGGAGCAGTGGGATCGTTGTCAGCAGCTTTCAGGCCCTGAAAACCGGGAAGAAAACAGGAATTTAATGAAAGCTACACAAAACAGTTTCACAACATAAAAATTCGATTGATTGTGATGTTTGAAAGTCAGACAAGTGCATGCATCTTTCTTCTGCAAAGACACAACTTTAAGGAGTCACGTTTAGTGAGGCCAAAGCATATAGTGAACTGAAAAAGCTGCCATCGAATTCATTCCAACATCGAGTGACCTCTAAGACAGAGTCAAACTGCCCCTGCTGGTTTTTGAGGTTGCAAATCTTTACGGAAGCAGACGGCCTCATCACATCTGTCTCCCACTGAGCACTGAGGAGTTTCCAAAGGCTGCCTTGCAGTTAGCAGCTCAACTCAGAACCCACTAGGCAGCCTGTGCTTCTTGGGCATGTGATCTTATACTCTAGTATATTACCTGCCTTCCGGTCGGTTCTGACCCAGAGTGGCCCTATGCACAGCAGAAGGAAACAGTGTCCTGTCATATTGGAGGGGGTGGTGGTGGTGATTGAGATATGTTTGACAGGCGGTGAAAATGAATGGGCAAACATGAAGCTGAGAAGGCAGCTTAAATAGCATAACCCATTGAATTTGATCCCCAGTTATTATTTTTAAAGAATTTTATTTTTATTGATTTTAATGGAGGTATGTATCTTTGCTTGGTTGGTGTTTTGTCTTGATTGCATCTGCTTGGTCTATCTGTATAAGACAGGCACGAGAAGCAAGCACAAGGAGAAAGCAACAGGACTGATGGTTTTGAGGGTCTTAGGGGGGGAAGAGGTGGGGGAAGGATGCAGTGAGCAATCAAGGTCATGGATAGAGGAACAACTATGGATCGAAAATCAACAGAGCTGAACAAATCAAATCAGCTGATTTCTAATCCACCCAGCATGGCCTTCTTCTCCAGGGACTAGTTCCTCCTCCTATGCTTCCAGCCCCCGAGACAAAGCCACAGCATCCCTGCCTCCACCGGGGCCTGAGGCTGCTCCTCCCTCTGCGGTACCTGCTCGCTCCTTCGGTAGTCCATGACCACTCACATTCTCCACCAAAAGAAACGATACAGCATTAAAGAAGAGCGATGAGCCCGTGAGGCACCTCATGACATGGGTCGCGTTAGAAGGGATTAGATTGAAATTAGTCACTCACAAAGGGGCAGGTTTTGTAGGACACCAATTTATAAAACCATCAAGAAAAGGTTTTCACCTTAAACAACAGCACCAACAACGTTGATGGGACTCAGGGAAGGGAGGGAAGAGGAAGACAGAGGGGTCGGGACTCAGAGAGCACAGCATCGAACTGCCACTTTGTATTTCTGAGGCTGTAATAGATCCTTTCTTTTAACTGCTTCAACATTTTGCTGGCCTATTCTTAGATTCCGACTGGGGTTCTCAAAGAGACTATCTTCCACTCTTCGTCTTGCTTTCTCTCAAGCACGTCCTTGACTTCTTGGTCAGCTGGGTGACTTGTTGGGCTGCTAACCCCCAGCTCAGCAGCTTGACACCATCAGCCCAGGAAGACAAAGCTTTTCACTCCCTTGACAGTGACAGTCCTGGGAGCCCACAGGGGAGTTCTCGCCTGTCCTATGAGGTCATGCTGAGTTGGGCTGGCCTTGCTGGCAGTGAGTTTTGGTGGATTTTTAAAAATTATTCCTTTAACAAAAGCAGTGCAGGCTTATAAAGCCCACTAGAGATCACTGTGCTGTGCTAGAGCATCTCAGGTGGGCTTCAGGTTTCGTAATTACAAAAAAAGGCAAAACCCACTGAACTTTTCAAGACTTCTGAAGTAAACCATCCTTCCAGGCAGGAGGTTAAAGCCTCTAAGTCTCTTCCACTTGGACAGGGCTGAGCTTCATCCAACAATAAAATATAACTCTGTGAAAATGACATTATATAAGTTCTTGGTAATTTTTCAGCTGTTCGAAAAAGGTCATTGTCAAGAGAAACGGATAGCAACCGTGTGTGAAACAGCAAGGTGGCTGGGTTAAGAATTCTCCTTTCCCCCAATGGAAAAAGCAGAATTCTTCTTCCCGGGAGGGCCTGATTCATTAGCTGTGGATTCCACCTCCCGTGATGGGTAACGCACACTGCTGTCCAACTGACACGCCGTCTGTGCTTCTTTCTTCCCCCCAAAGCTTGACCGACTCTCGGAAAAGCAGGCGCTTGATTCATTTTTCCTGCAGAGGCAGATCTTGAACTCTGGAGACATGTGAACTGACTTCTCTAGTTTTAGTCTCCTCTGCAAAGGCAGCTCTGGCTGAATTCGTGCTGAGCTAACATTTATAGACATCTGATCTTGTGCTTTATATGCTTTTATAAGATCCATCAAATCTCAAATTCTTCAGTGAGGGAACAGATAAGAGCTATAAGAGGAAAGAGGTTCTATTGATTTTCTTAAATTCACTGCTTTCTGTAACCTCGGTGACACTGTCTGTTTGAGGCCTCATTATTTCCTGCCTGGACCACAGCCAACGCCTCCTTCTTGGGTCTTCCTATCCCCAGTACTATTCCTGCCTCTGTCCTAAACAGACTCCGATTGGTGACTTTCTCAAACACTATTTGACATCACTCCCCGGGTAAGATCTTCTGATTGCTCTTCATCACCTGAAATAGTGTTTTGCAAACACTGGAGGGGTTCCCATGGGGATATGGAAGATGGGTTTCAATTGATGTACACATAGTTGGAAAAAAATCCCCCTTTAAAATTAAATAAAAAATCGATTACCTAATCATAGCCTTAATCTGAGCAGAATTAGCTCTTATGACATGGCCCTGTTCAGCGCCCGAAGTGATTGGTGAAAATGGGGTGCCAGTGCAAAGTATGGTGAAGAAAGCAGATGGTGCCCAACTATCAGAAAGAATAGCATCCGAGGGTCTTAAAAAACAAGCATCCATCTAAATGAGGTGTCAGCTAAGTGCACACCATCCCTACGTGGATCCCAAAATTATAAATAATAATAACCATACCTGGAAGAGGAAACAGTATTAGACCTAAAATTTGAATACCTTTTTTATGCAGAGGCTATGGATCACAGTGAAAGCCCACAATCCATTTGCAGGGTCCTCCTTGCTGATTAAGCCTCAAGTGAATCCCATGGACCACTATGGACCAGTGATGGGAAGGGCCTTGTATCAGACAGAGTACACTGCAGGGGGATGACTGCACTTGTAGTTAGATCAAAACGTGACACCCTGTCATGTGATTTCCTCTCGAGCTAATGTATCATTGCTCCAGCTTTTAATAGTTTCTACTTTGTTTTTGATCCAGGTTTTTCTGTTTCATTCTATCATTGTTGTTGGTACATTTGTTTGAGTTTGCTTGAATTTTGTATGTTTTTCTGTATATGAGACCCAGGATAGGTAAACCTATGGAGATAACAAATGGATGAATAGTTCCACATGTCAGAGGAAATGAGAGCTAACAACGAGTACAAGGATGAACTATCCTAGAATTGATAGTAGTGATGGCTTCACAACTATTAGGAATGTGATTGGATTATTGAAATGTAAGATATGTGGATTGTTGTTGGTGAAACTGCTAAAAATTCAATAAACCTCTTGATTAAAAAATTATTACCAATGTAAACAATAATTATAGAATATGTGGTCAGATGTAGAAAAAAACAAAAATAAAACTAGGCGGCATTACTCAAATGCCTGCTATTTGGGAAACCTATGGGATAAAGTCAAAATTCCTTAGGAGAGGATTTGGTAAACAACCTGGCCCACTTCTCCCATCTTAGCTTTCCTCAGCCCCAGCAAGCACAATTATTGGCCACTGCCCAGATAAACTGGCCACTGGGTGGCGCAAAAGGACCTACCCGGTGTTAACCCAAAGTTAAGCGTTGGTCTGCTAACACCAAAGTCAGTGGTTCAAACTCACCAGCCACTTCCTGGAAGAAAGCTGAGGTTATCTCCTCCCCCCACCCACCTGATAACAATTGCCGCCCTGGAAACTTTGTACCTAACTGTGATGAGTTGGAATCAACCTGCTGGCAGTGGGTTCAGGGAGTGGCACAAAGGGTCAAGCACCGAGCTGCTACAATCCCTCCAGGGGACCCTCAGAAGACAGGCCTATGACCTGCTTCTGAGAGGTCCCAGCCTTGAAAATCCCATGAGGCAATTCTACTCTGCAGGCAGGGCTTCCCATGAGTTGGAACTGACTTGATAGCAACCAGCGCAATGCCACCCCAAAGTTCCTGTGATGCCAGTCTTTTCCCATCACTTCCTTTTAGTTGAAATGTGATGAATTCCCTTTCTTCTCAGAGCTCCCCAGTATACTTTTTCAACTGATTAGCAGCAGCCATCTAGCCACCCTTTAAAGCCAATCATCACTTCCAATGCCTGGGGGTTTCCAAGCAAGACTGCGAGTAATCCCTGACTTGCGTGATACAGAGGGGCTTGCTCTCTACTTCTACTACCCTGATTAGATTGCATTCGATTCTGACATCCTTCTGCAAACGTTGTTTTGTCTTCACTGCATCCAGCAAGCGGCATAGATTTGAGACATGATGAACACTGTACAATTTTGAAGCTAAGTCTTGGACTTGACTTTTTGCACTTAATTTCTCCACTTTAGCAACCTCTTTTAGCAGAAGCTAACATCTAGGAGGAAATAAAAGAATACTATATTTTCTTTATAGCATTTTCCTGTGGCTGATAAAGTCCCTTCACTTCTTGGCAATCTATTTTACGTATAGCAACTTCTTGGAAGGAGAGGATTTTAATGGCTTTATTTATAATTAGGGGTCAGTAGTCAGCATTTACTCCTAAAAGATGACTTACTTATAATGATAATTAAAACCTTAGTAATAATAAAGAGCCTTTACTATGTGTCCTCAATGACCACTCTAAAGGGATCAATTCATTTTATCTCGAATCTTTAGAAGGAGGTTTATTATCCTTCTTTTTACAAATAAGGAAACTAGGTCCAAGAGGCTAAATAACTTATCATAGGTCATTAGGCTGTTAGGTGAGGAAGCTAGATTTGAACTCAAATACATGCTCAACCCCTATAAGTATGAATAGAAATTTCTTTTTAAAGACTAGAGATTAAATTCAACCAACTGGACCAAAAAAGCATACTTTTAAACTTTAGTTCAAACAACTTATTATAAAAGAACCTTCCATACATTTTAACTGATTTTAATCAAAAGAAGGTCTTTCCAAAGGAGTATGCATTTGGGTTTTGTTCTTCTATGCTAAAGACATACATAGGATTAATAAAGTTATTGGAGATATGCTAATACCTACTGTTGGGCTGAGATTAAAAATTTGTTTCAAGTTTTCACTGTTTGAAGGTAATATTTAAGATCCTCAAAATAGAATAAAACTCTACAGGTGAAACTGCAAAGAAAATGGTTGACTTATTTTACTCCAACCACTAGCCTGAAAGGATATAAAGTTATAATTTTTAAGATTCAAGGTGGCATCCATGCACTATTTAAGTAAACAAAGTAGAAAAGGTTCTCATGAACTTACCTGTTCCTTACATCTATAAAAACACTTGTTACAATCACTACATTCTTCTTCTTTTGGAACCTTTGTATTCAAGAGTTAAATCAATTAAGTCTTGGCGATAAATACATGTGTGCACTTTAAATGGGTTTACAGAATGTACCTGCATTCTTTCAGAGTATTTTTTAAGCGATTATGTGTATCTACTTTTACTTGTCCAGTTAGAGGAAGTTAGTGAACAAATGTTATAGTGTGTCTTAGATGGTGAGATCAGTGGCTTAGATTTTTTCACAGCTTGCATTCCTTGAATTTTTCCTATAGGAGTTGTGACCACTTGCAAAGAACTGTCTCTCACTTCCTTGAAACCCTCTGAACAAGTGTGCTCTGTGACCCGTTCGGCCCCTGGACTTTCTTCCAGTGTCTAACTGGATTACCCTGTATCTATCCCTGCTTTTATTCTTGTTTCTCTGTCTTGCAATCAGATTTCCCTATCTGACGATCACATTCCATTTCATGAAGTCAGGACTCAGGTTTTGGTGATGAGTCTCAAAATGGAGTCTTTCACCCATTCACTTACTCCCCAAGCCATCGTGTCCCACCCACAATGAAGCTCCAGGGAGATAGGCCTCTTCCACTGGACCGCAGAACGGCGTAGGGAGGCAGAATGGAACCTTGGGGTGACTGTTGTGAAGGGATTAGGTATTATAAAGGCACTTGAGCTGTGAGTACAGTAGCACAACCCACTGAAGGGAAACTGTGTGCAAGGCCCTTTGGGGGAGTCATGGAAGGAAATCAGATGTAGATTGAGGGGCTGGGGATCATCCAGACAAAAAGAACAACATACAAGTGGGCACCAACACACACTGACCAGCAACGCCTGCCTCACTAGGGAGGGTGCCAGCTGAGCAGGGACACCTGGCACATAAACTATATGCTGGAATTTTTACATTTTTCAGATCATATGTGCAACAAAGTAGGGGACATAAACCAAGACAATCTATATGTCTAATTATTTTTCTTATCTACATATTTCTGGCAGTTATCTTACACACAGCAGACATGATCCTAAACTAAGCTCAAGATGTTTCCAAAATAATTCACTTTTAAGGTCTGTAGATAGCCCTCAAATTATGAATCAATTCCATTCTAGAAGGTAACTTGCAAGTCGGTTGTTTGCAATCAAGTTGGTCATGACAGTAATCACACATTTCCTATGCCACCTGTTAGCCTGTGAACCTGGGCACTCCTCAGGAGAAGGCGTTCTATACGGAAATTCCTACTGCAGCTCTCTCCACTGTAACATTGAAAGGAGTGGGCAACTAAATCTTACTAATGTGCTCTTCTTCTCTATCTGCTGAAGAGAACGCAAAATGATTCTGTGAAGCACAATGCAATCACCGACTGTGCACAATCACAAGCAGACTCACAGTGAAAATAACCGCTCAGAACACAAACGCAGAACGCCGGAGAGCGTCATCTCCTAAAGGCAATTAGCGCCGATGAGATGAGAAACTTCAGAGCGTGGTTCTTCTGAACAGTAATCGATGCAAAAATGCTCATATCCTACACACCTGTCATGGTACGAAGGTTCCTTGATATAACAAAACCTAAGAGCTAGGCTATATGTACTTAGCTCAGGTCACAAGGATAACCAAGCACTCAGCCCCGTCCTGGAGAGAACTCACATGCTCCAGTGTGAGAGGACCAGTGACAGCTACACCCCAGGTGGTGGCTATGGCAGAGGACGTATGACATGTTGAGAAGCAACTCAGAAGGATCGTCTTTGTAATGCTTGCCAAAAGTTATGAAGGGGGGTTGCACAGGGAAGGGAATGTTTGAGCTGAATCCTAAGGGCTCAGGGGGATGCTCCAGGTGGTCAAGAAGACAAGGGCATAAGTTACTGCATGTTCAGAAGTGTGATGACTCCGAAGAAATACAAGTACCCTGTTTCCCCGGAAGTAAGACATCCCCCCAAAATAAGACCTACTTACAGTTTTGCCTCTCGCTGAAATGTAAGGCATCCCCCCACCCCTCCCTCCAAGCTACTGTAACTCTGGACTCTGGACCGTAGCGGCGGTGCCGCTGTGCAAGCTCAGTTGGCCACAGCGCAGATGGAGCAGACAGGAAGTGTGAGTTCTCTTTTAATAAAACAATGAAACAATAAACCATAAATGTGTACCACATTCTTCTTCATGGAAAAATACGACAGCCCATAAAAATAAGACCTAGCGCATCTTTGGGAGCAAAAATTAATATAAGACACTGTCTTGTTTTGGGAGAAACAGGGTAGTTCATTGGAGCTACAGACCAGGAAATGGATGTGTTTGGGGAAGAGGCAGAAATTACATTATGAAAGGCCTTATCAATGATGCTTAGGAATTTGAGCGTTATCATTGAGAAAAGAAAGAGGATCAGGCTGGAATACCAAGTCATACCAATGTTGAGAGGGGCAGGCAGACACAGTAAGTATTTGCTGAATTCCCCAGAAGCCAGAATTCTCAGTTAAAAACAACAACAACAAAATGCGACACTAACATTGAAAAGGTTCACTGCATTTCATAGACAACAGCCAAATAAGAATAACTCAGTAATTTATCAGTGACAAAAGATACATTAGCAGGATGGTCACCAGACATTCTTACATATTCTAAGAGATCTGGCCAGGTGAGTAAATATCAGCAAATTCCCTTAATCAGGATTATACATAAATCTCACTGCCACGGAGTCAATGTTGTATCACAGCGACCTCCTCTGGGTTTCAGAGACTGCGAGTCAGTTCATAGTCCACAGAGGATTAACGGGCTTTTGCTTATTAATTTTGCTTTTTGTCTTCCATCTCCTTTTGCTAGAACATAAATTATTACCTATTCAATACATGTGCTCAGAGAGCAAGCAACATATATTTAAGGAATGGACAGTAGTGTATAGTTGTTAGAGAGACAGGTAGGTATACCAATTTCGTTTGAAAACTTTTTCTACCATCTTTAAGTGCATCTAAAGAGCTAAGGCAGGGTGGTTGTTTGTACCTATTCTATCACTATTTGAAGGCAACCTAAGAATACGAAGAGTCTTATCAGCACATGTCTGATGATCAATCGTCCACTTTGAAATGCAGTGGAACCGATTCTGGTCTTGGAGATATTTGAGAGGCAGGCTATGGCCAGAGAACAGGAGTCCTGCCACCTCATCACAATCAATATTAACATGCACCACGTTGTGATACGTAGAACAAAACATTCACAAGTGAAAGGACAGCAAGACTATACTCATGATCAAGAGAAGCCGCACACATCATATTGCTGCAAACCTTGCACATTCCGTGTAGCAGTGGAACTCTTGGTCAGTGATGAATACAAAAGAACGCCCTAATAATCGTGACAGGGAAAATCGTATCTGTTATATTCAACAGAGAATTTGCCTCCTCTTACAGAGCTCTTAAAACTCTTCAACTAGACAAGTATTTAAATCACTTACATAATATTTAATTTAGCTGCTCTGCCAACTAATCTCATTTGATGGGACTCTCTAGTCGTCTGGTAGGCACTGAATTCTCACATGTGTGAGACTCAAAGAGCACCGTGTGAGGAAATGAAAACGGACCATGATTACCTTTATCAGGGAATGGTAAGCGGAATTAGAATTCACTAGTGATTTTGTTAGCTTATTACTTGTCATCTAAGGGGAAGACATCATCCTTGGAGTGACTAATAGACAGTAGATGATGAATGCAGTTTTACTAGTGCAGAACATTGACTGATAGAGCTCTTTTTGGTTCATCAGAGCAATTAAACGTGTTCTTTTTAACGGAAGCCACGTTTGCTTTCCCACAAAGGTAAGCTTTAGAGATGTGTGCATTTTAAGCACCCCTTTAGCTATATTGTAAAGAACTGAGGTCGACAGCTTCTGACAGCATTGAAGAAAAACCTGACAACCCCCCTTTAAAGGGTGTCCTCTTTTTACCTCGTTAATGAAGTCCCCGATGTCCCCAGGGTGAGGGGCTGCGGACCTGACAGGGTACTGGGGCTCGGCATGGATGGGCCTCTCGTCCAGTCGGCGGATTCCAACAGGCTTGATGGCGTCAGGTTCCACCGTGTCCGGCTGTTGGAGCTGGCTTAAGTCATAGTCCTGCGGAAAAACAAAGAACAAAATAAATCCCACTGAACTTTTAAGGACTATTAGAGGGGAACCAAGAGGCAAAACCCTAACTTCAGTTTGTAAGCACACACCCAACATGCAAAGGGATGAGTCAAACATCACACGGTAGAAACATTGCCACTAGGGTTTTTGCGTGTTATGATTAAATATTTCTTCCATGCAGTTCCTTCTTTTGTGGTTTTTTCACTTTGGCAGTCTGTGCTCCATCTGCAGTACACTTCCTTGTCATTTCCCAAAGGGAAGGGCAGCGAGTCTAAGCCCTGACTTGAAAATCCCAGACTCCATGCCATTGACTTGATTCTGAATTCTGCCTCCCAGTCACCTTACTGGGCAGAGCAGAACTGCCCCTGTGGGTTTCGGGGACTGTAGATCTTTACGGACGTGGCAAGCCTCAGCTTTCTTGTGGTGGTCTCGAACTGCTGTCCTTATAGTTAGCCATGAAGTAATGATACCCACACAAATGTCTTTAATATTTAAAAGCAAACCAACAAAGGATGAGAGTGCTTTTTCCTTTTCCCTAAAGGACCGCGCTGTTTATTCCCAGGACTGTGGGTTTCAAAGACCTCTTTGAAACTTCGTGCCCTTCCTGGGTCTGGAGCAGGAGTCAGCAAGAAGGCTCAGTCTGATCTGGGGCCTATTTTTCTCCAAGAATGACTCTGCATTTTTTTTTTTTGACTCTGCACTTTTAAGAGGTTATAAAAGACCACAATAAAAGGAGAGGATGCCACAGAGACTCTGGATACGTGGCCCAGAAAACCTAAGATACCGACTGTCTGGTCCTTTAAAGAGTTTGCCGATCCCTGGTAGGCCCGTTAGCCCTAGAAGATGCTGGATTCTCCTCCAAGGGAGTTGCACGGGGAGGCCTTGGACAAAAGCCTGTGTGCTTTCAGGGACGTGGCATAGAACTTGGGAGAAAGACAACGACGGCTCTGTGCACAGGTCGGACCCTCTGAATTAGTTTCAGCACTCGCTCCAGCCAGCTGAACGGGAGCGCATAAAGACTCAGACTATCGCGTGGGACTGCATCACAACTTCAGGTTTGAGTGAATTCTCTGTAGTTTTCACATCTCTACATTCTAGTGACATAACATGCCATTTTCTCAGCTTGCCCCAAACTCTGCAGTTTCACGCCGACACGTATAGGAGGCACAGCTTTTGTGCGCTCCTCTCAGTTCAGGCTCCTCTCTGCCTGGTACTGCCTACAATGGTTTCCAGCATCAACACCACGGGCGGTCTGACTGAGGGACCAACAGAACACTTACACCACGTCCGGGAAATGTTCTGGGTGCCTCTCCATTCACTCATTCAGTCTTCTGAACAGCAATGCTGAGTTTTAAATATTACCATCCTGACTGAAGAAAACTGAGGCTCAAATGTCCCAGATCTACCAAGGGACAGAAACTTCTACGCCTGCAGGAATCCAACGTCTGGTTCTTTCACATTCTTCCATGAAAGCGAGTCAAGTCTGAGTTGTTGTGTGATGTCAAGTCAATTTCCTTGCACAGTGACTCTGTCTGACACTGCCCCATTGCCAGGTTTTTTCTCCTGCCATGTAGCTTGTGGTTCAAACTGCTGACTTGTTGGCCAGTAGCCCAGCATTTTAACCACTGGCATCCCAGGACTCTTCAGATCTGAATTACCAAGTTGGATCCAAGGAGTAGCTAACCAGATAGATGGGTGTCAAGGGGCAGCACTGGGAGGAGTAACTAAAAAGGCACAGGGTGTGGGGGGGGAGGCCACTGCCTTCATGGAAGACCTACTGTGCACCAGATGCCACCGTAGGCTCTTGCTTTCGCACTAATACTTTCTAAGAAATCTGTGAAGAACGGGTTGAATTGTGTCTCGCCCCAAAAAACACGTTTGGGTTCCACCTCCTGATACCTGTGAACAGACCTTTTAAGGAAAGGGGATCTTTGCAAGTGTCATTAGATTTCAGGCTGCGATCATCCTGAATGTCAGGTGGGTCCTCTATCTAAGGACTCGCGTCCCTGTGAGGAGGAATAGTGCTCACAGAGGCCCAGACGCAGAGTGGAGGGACTGATGCGAAGAAGGAGGCAATGTCTGGAGCGATGGGTCTGCACACCGACGAGTGACAAGCCAAACCCACAGCGGAGGGAGGTCTGCGGCGATCCGCCCACGGCCTACAGAAGGACTCGATCCTGAGGGGTCTCCTTTTGTTATTAGTGAATTTAGCTCCGTTCACTTTTAGTGTGAATGTTATTGTGAAGCTTTACTGAGCAGGCCATCTGGTTTACATCCGACAATCCACACACAGTCTGTTCCAGCTCACCCACTGCAATCCCCTCCTTGGACCATCACTTGCCCACGTCCTCCCGGAAGTCCCTGGGCTCATTTATGCCTTCTCCTTGCCTAACGCTGAACTTTGGTTTTGGGTAAATGCTGCCCTTTTGCTCGGAAATGGCTGATTATTCTGCCATGTGGATGAACTCAGTTTCATACTTGAAGGGTGACAATGGGACAGAGCCTTAAGAATTTCACTAGTCTATCTATACGATGGGGCACCTCCCTGGTCTCTTTTATGACTTTAAGTTTTGTTCCAATTTTTCTCCTACTCTATCTACGACATTCTAATGTGATCTTTTCAGAGAGTTGGCAATTACATCTGAGTACCATCTAGTTCTACACTCAGAATTGTGGAGACTAAGTTTCGTTGTCCATTTGTCCACTGGACTAATTTTTCCCCATGTGTTTTTATTTTGGGGAGGAAGGAACCCAGTCACCACTCACCAAAGGAGGAGGCTGAACATTGATTGTCCTTGCGAATTGATGCCAATTAACTTCACTGTACCCTAAGATCCAGGCCCCTGGACCCCAATTCCCAGAGACTTATTCCCTGAAGCCGTGTGGTTCTATCTAAGGGGTTTTCAAAACCCTGTATGCTCCACAACATTCATGGCGATATTTGCAGCAAAGGTAAATAAACAAACATACAAAATTCTGTCATCGAGTCGATTCTGATCCACAACAACCCTGTAAGACAGGTGAGCAGAACCGCCCTTGTGGGTTTCGAAGGCTCTACTTCTTCACTTCGCAGAAGCAGAAAGTCTCATCTCGCTCACTCACTCACTCACACACTCACACTTACACACTCACTCTCATTCACACTCACACATACCACTCTCACTCACCCACAGTCACTCACTCACACACATACTCACACACTCACTCACTCTCATTCACACTCACACTCACTCATTCTTTCACACACTCACTCTCTCACTCTCACACACTCACTCTCATACTCACATACTCATTCTCACTCTCACATGCTCACTCACTCACTCACTCACTCACTGACTCACTCACTCACTCACTCACTGCCATGGAGTTGATGCCAGCTCACCGCAGTCCCACAGAACAGGACAGAACGCCCTCTCCGAGTTTCTGAGACTAGACCCCTTTGCAGGTGTAGGAAGCCCATGTTTCTCCTGTGGGGCAGCCTCATGTGTAAGCTGCTCGGCCGCCAGAGCGCCTTCCAAAGCAAACATCCAGATATCCTCTGCCTGGCAAACTTGATTTCATATTCTGTCTTCCCAAACTGTGATAAAATGATTCCTGATGTTTTAAATACCAAGTCTATCATACTTTGCGGTGACAACCTGAGGAAATGAATACAATAATGACTTTAGAGGAACTAACACACTTGAAGAGGTTGAAAAAGGAATCCAAGGTCACATAGGTAGTGTCTAATTATGATGAGAATCAAGACCAGGTATGTCGGGCTTCTAAGCGCTGGAGCTAAAATGTAACTCTAAGCTTGTGGAGCCCGTCTAATCCTGAGAGCGCTCACCGAGAGCAGTTTCTAACCAAGAGGCCAACTAGGGCAACACGGGAAGGGGTCGAAGTCGCGAGAGGGGCAAGCTCCTCATCTCAGGGGTAAACAGTGGGCGATGAAAGAAGGGGGGCAGGTGCAAAAACAGTGGGACACCCCAGACTGTGATATAACTGTGGTGTATCCCAAGGCTCATGGAAGGAAAACCAGCTTTGGTTTTGAACCTTGAACAATCCACAGGCTAGGGAGAAAGGACCATTTTGGGAGAAACTATTGTATCTTTCCCAGAATAAAGTACATCATATAATACACACAAAGCTGAAGAAGCACTGGTGGTGGGGTAAGAAAAGCACTGGTTTGCTAACTGCAAGGTCAGCAGTTCAAACCCACCAGCCCCTCTGAGGGTGAAAGATGAGGCTGTCTTCTCCATAAAGAATTAGTTTCAGAAACTCTATATAACACTGTTGCCCTGATGTGAAATCAATTCAATGGTAGTGGTGGTGGGTACAAAGCCAGAGTGCACACATCTTGCCTGAATGTTCTCTGCTTTCAATTTTATAAGATTTATAATTGAGGTTATTTATCAACTATCTTAAAGGTATAATGTGATGTAACAGATGTGAAGGCCTTTCAAACGTTAAATTGCTTTGTAAAGTAAAAAAGAAGTCTTTATTTAGAGAATTTTGAATGCTTCCACACTGGGAAGGACGGTTTTCCAGGGTATAAACTTAATTAACTACCAAGCATAATATAATGATATTAACCGTGAATAAGTATGTGTTCAACAATTACTGAAGCTTCTCTGTAGCTAGGGAAAAATAGATGGTAAGTACACTTTTGACAGTTAATAAAAAATCTACCCCGAGGGTGAAAATACTTTATTAGAAGTCTGAATTGCATGAACATAGGTCATTGGACCTTATGTCTTTTACTTGGTGCAATAGTCCTTGATGAATTTATGTGATAGTGCAGGGTGACAGTTATATGAATATTAAGGGAATTCCTTTGGTATTTCCAGAGTTAGTCATGTGGTTGGTTCAGGCTAGTCCTTACCTGTGAGAACTTCCCTGGCCTGGCTTCCTGTACCACTCAAACTGGGACCACCGGTTGCAAACTTAGATGCACTTTGTTGGACTAACAGTGTTTAAAGATGGTGTCTACATCTCCAGCTTCCAGTGTTTACACATTTGGATATTGCACCTGAAATTCAGAGGATTTGGGGGATGGGGGGAAAGAGCCTACATTCTGACATAACACTTGTCTGCAGCTGGTGGCAGCTGCCGACCTTGGAGAAGGATTACATCTACACTTGGCCTGTTTCCCTTACTAGTGTATCTCGCTGCCACCCAGCCCATTTCAACTCAAAGTGAGACTATCGGACCCAGTAGAACTGCCACCTGGGGTCTCTGAGACTGTGACTCTTTATGGAAGTAGAAAGCCTCATCGTTATCTGTGCGGAATTGCTGGTGGTTTTGAACTTGCTCTTAGAAACCCAACAAGTAACCACTATGTCATCAGGACTCCTTTGTTAATGTATGGACAACATATTTCTAACACCACATATTAATGTACAGCCTTTCCCTGCTGCATTCGATAGTCATTTCTTCCATAAATATGTCAGGTCCATAGAATGTTCTCCTTAAAAGAAACAGTATTAAATGAATTTTCAACAATGACATTCTTATCAAATGTCCAAAAGAATGAGTAACTCAAGAAGAGTTGAGTTGGATCACACTATACTGCAGAGCGCCGATACAAGGCTACAGTCTAGGGAACCCACAGGGCGTCACTATGAGTCAGCATCGACTCGATGGCCAGGAGTTTGGTTTATTATTTTAGACTCGATAGTAATACTTGACAAGGGAATGCAGAGGAAGGGCCCCCAGAGCCATCAACGGAGGGTCACCAGTATGGTAAGATCCCAATCTGGTAGAAATGTGTCTCAGTCCTCAGGTGTGATGGCATCTACAGAGAGTAAAGAGGCAATCACCCCCACTCCCACCCCATTCCAATCTACAGAAAGCTACAAACTGGGTCACAAAACTTTAGAGTTTCTTTGTGCTGGTTCCCCATCATCTGCTCCAAACATAGGCTAAAACTGTCGGACTCTGGTGGCTGGTGAGGCAGGGTGCCCTTGCCCTTGGGTCACAGGGAACTCGCTTTCCGTTGACGTCCATCTGTGCTGTATGACAGAGGTCCTGGCCGGAGGGTCCAATTTTAGGTCTTTTGGTAAGTGCTCAGCCTATGAAGACCTTCTAAATTATACATATTTTAAGTCCCATAATGCTCTGCTTAAACACAAATTACAACATGCAGAATGAGAATTATATAGAGAATTACAGAGACTGAAAGCATTTTCAAGGTCATTAGGTTCATGGCTTTATTTCTTGCAGATTATAAACAAGCAACCCAACAGGGAATCATTATTAGGTTCCTAAAATTCTCTGAATTAAAAACAACAACAACAACAAAAAACCTTTATGAATCTGTTTGTCAACAGTGTTAAATGCCTAAGAGTAATTAACTTTCAAATGGAGGCCAGGGAGAATTTATTTTAACTAATATCTGTACTGTATGTTACTTGGCATAGACCATTAGAAGTAGGCATGGAATTAAGCTTTTAAGAATATTAGCATTGCAAGTTACTGACACATTTTTTGTATCTGTGATTCAAAATGTCTTCAAAGTGATACAATTCTGTAGTTAGTCCCAAGTTTAAGTCAGCAGCTAAAACTCTGGTTCCACCTCTTCTTGTTAAATTTCACTGACTTGCAATGATTCATAATTGCTTCAGAAAATGATACCACGAATCTACCGTAGGGCATTTGGTTATTATACTTAAATAAAATAAAATGCTGCATCAGTAGAAACTGAAGTTCTAGAATCCCAGGGAAAACTTTCGGAAGGTTACATTGCAGGTAGCATCTATAAAACTGCAGTCAATACCTTTCAAGGGCCCATTTATAGTTCCCTAGGTATTACGAAGTGCCTGGTCCACGGTACTGTTGGATTAAGTGTTGGGTCGAGAACCTCAAGGTAGGCAGTTCAAACCCATTATCAGCTCCACAGGAAAAAGATGAGACTATCTATTTCCATGTAGATTTAGTCTGGGAAACCCTATGGGGGCGTTCTCCCCTGCCATCAGGGGTTGCTCTGATCAGATCCACAGTGGAGCATGTTTGGGGTTTACTTAGTGCCAGATGTGGCTTTAGCTATGAATATGAATGAGGAAAACCAACATTTATCTGGTTTCCATTATCTGTCGGGGTTCTATGAGGTGCTTTCTGATGTGATAGCGCTTATAATTAAAGCCCAAACCCTTTCAAGCGGCTGCTATTTCCTCAATCTATTAACTACGGTGGCCTGGAGAGGTTCATGATTACCCCAGGTTGCTGACTCAGCTAAGCAGTAGCAAAGGCATCAAAAACAGAGCACACTCGAGAGACTGATTCCTTCTGCCATATCACATGCCAGTAAAGAGAGTCCTGGAGTCGTTTGCAGAGGGAGAAAATGTCAAGGGTGCTAGAAGTGAGAGTTCAAGGTGACTGTGCTAATTAGACATTGAGATCTAGCACTCTAAATAGGATAGAAGAGGTTCATTGGTGTGTGTATTTTTAAAGCGATCCTCCCTGCGGCTTGGTCTATGAAGGAGTCTTCAATTAAGTCCAGGAAGGGTGAGTCACACTGGGGCACTCCAAGTTCATGGTCCTTTATCAGCCTCTGCTAGTTAGAAGCTGGGATGAAACACAATGTCGAGTTTTGCTATCTCTAAGGGTGGGTAAGTGGAACACAGTCCATTTATAGAAGCGACAGCAAGTGACTTCACAATTCCCTCACAGATAAGGTAAATGCATTAAAAATCTTCAAAAACAAAGTGTTAGAAATAATACAAATATTTAAGAGTGTGGACAAAATTCAGAAGGAAAGAAATATTTTGGGGGGGAAAAAAGCTGACTGGCAGAAGCAAGAAACTCTTCAGACAGACACAAAAGGAAAGGAAGGTGGAATAGAACATTGCTATCGTTCCCTCTATAGCTCCTGGCATTAAAATAATTGAATAAAATAGTGATAAGATTTCAACACATTACCATACAGCTGCTGACAAGTAAGTCAAATACCCTTGCAAGCTTTATGTAAATTACATTACGACCTGATTTTCCTTCTCAGAGAACTACAGTTATGAGGGTAACTATCTACACAGGCAAAATGATGTGGAAAGCTAAGTAGATTCTTTAGATTATTGAAGTCCCCCAAAACAAAAGATAATGCTAAAAGCTTTTCCACTTGGAATGATAAACCTAATGGAGATAAAATAGCCTGGGAAGTTAAAACACACAGATAAATAGCCTTTGTTCTCTATGTCTGTATGCATTGTAATCTCATTGGATAACTAGCTAGCTTTCCACTCCTCACTGTTAATAAGGCACACAGTTACTGTTTCTGCTTCCATGGTCTACTGGCAATACAATCCGGTCGCAACTTCTTACCAATGCCACTACCTGTTTTTCAGAATCACGGGGCCTTGAAGGTTCACGCTTTGGTAAGAAGTAATGGTTCTGCTTCAGGGACGGGGTCTGCTGAAATTTTATCACCAGCACTTATTTCCTGTCATACAATGTCTGGCGTATTCTTGGATAAATGCAGTGCATGCAATTCAATTAGATTTGATTCCGAAAAGAAAACCTTTCGAAGGGCCTCTTGGTGCATAGACTTCTCAGTGACCCCATAGTGCTTTTAGTCTAATGCTTTCTAAAGGTACGCATTTAAAAACAACACCGAAAATATTGCCCCACATAAGAAAAGTAAGGAGCATTAGCTGTGAAAGAGGTGTTGCAGGAAGCAGTGACGATACCACGCACTGGGCCTTTAGCATCTAGCAGAGAGACAGGGCTTCCGTGATGCTTTTTCTCCAGAAATCTGAAACCTTTCTCTGAATATTTACAATTTCCTATCTCTGTCACACAGTGCAAGCTATCACTGTGTAAAGATGAGCGCTTATCTTAACTCTTTGAAGTACTGTCTTGCAAGACAGGTGTCCCCCATCTAGATGTCTCCAGGTCCATGTTCGGACTGAGCTACAACTTCTCTGCACGCAAAGTAAAACTGTCACCGTGAAAAAGAGGGACTGCTTCAACACGACCCAGTAGCCTATCTCAGAGGAAATCTGTAAGTTGATAGTTAAAAGCTCGACAACAGTTGGTTCGCACTCTAGTGACAGACGTGGACACCCTTAGGTGTCCCTGTCTGTGCCACATTGTTCTGGCATAGACCACTGAAGGGACTTCGTCAATAGAAATGAATTTAACAAAAACTCAACTTGCTGCCATCGAGTCAATTCTGACTCACCATGACTCTACCGGGCAGAGGAGACAGACCTTCCCCGGTGTTTCCAGAACCTGATATCTTCACGGGAATGTAGAAAGCCTCACCTGTCTCCTGTGGAGTGGCTGGTGGTTTCGAACTGCTAACTTTGAAGTTAGCAGCCCAACAGGTAACCCACTATGCCACCAGGGCTCTAAATTCATCAGACATAAACTAAAAACCACACAGAGAGCATAGTATTGTGATTGAAAATGATGAGTTTTGAGACTATAGAATGCTGATTCCATTCTTGACTCCCATATCTTAGCAATATGATATTGGTTTGATTATCTATATTTCCTTTGCTAACTTTAAGGTGATCCAATCTTTTGTTTCAAAAGAGCTGCCGATAACTTTACTAATGAATTGCAGGTTGACAAACTTTGTAAGAATCACAGAGCAAATCTTTGGGACTTTGTGGACCCTCCATACAGTCTTTGTGACCATGTCCAATTTTGAGGCTGCAGTGGGAAAGCAGTTACAGACCCTAACTGAACAATGGGCATAGCTCTGTTCCAATCACACGTGATTTACACAGAAACAGGTTCATGTGGTCAGCGGGTCTATGATGGCTAGTGTCTTAACCCCAACCTCATCCCATACTTGACATTCAAATCCTTTTCAGTTCTTTTTGGCATATTGACAACAGTTTGTGCCCCTCTAACTAACTAAAGTAAGCTTACAATGAGCCAGGAAAAGTAAATAATAAATGTTCACTTGCAGGAAATGACAGGAATAACAAGAAAGCCATCTTGTGTTAATCAAGTCCAAAATATTTTCTAACCAGCAGGGCCTGGGTACTAGCTCACTCTGGTGAGGCTATCAGATAAGCGCTGGACTGCTAACTTCAAGATGTGTGGTTCAGACCTACCAGCCATTCCTTGGGAGAAAGTAAGGCTATCTGATCCCGTAAAGAATTACAACCTCAGAAACCCAACGTAGGGTCATGAGTCGGAACTCTATAGCAATGGTTGACTGACTGATTCCGAATGAATGTTGGCTAGACATCCACCAATATGCATCATCTGGCCATAAATATTTTGAGAACAGCATATGAAAATGTGTTAAATCAATCCCTGGTGGAACTTCAATGACATCCGTGTCTCTCTCTTCCAATACGAATACATCCTATCATTTGCAGGTGAGCATAAATACATGAGGAACGTGGGAGCATTATTAGTAGAGCGTGACTTAGCCCCAAACAAAAACTGTTGAAAGTGGTCTCCATATGATGTCCACCTGTCGGTTTGCTCATGAAGCAGAACGATTTTGTAGACAATTATTGCAGAGACTCAGAGCTCTCATGGTTATCATGCAGCTTCATCCCCCCCTGAGTCAGATGGTTGGGCTTGCTTGTCCACATTGAGGTTGGTTCCAGAGACTGGTGTGAGATCCACAGAGACTTCCTGGCTAAAGGGATCTCTTGATTTAGCCTACTCTCTGGATTGGTCTCTTGTGGCTTTCTTGCTACCTGTACACCTTCCCTCTCTGCCTGGGCATCCTGCCTGGATTTTAGTTCCTGTTATCCAGATTGAGTGGTTAGATCCCCCAACCCCCTTTTTAACTGTCTCAGGTTGCTTCTCCAGATTCTAACCTCAGTAATATGAAAATGTGCTCAATTTTTCAAGCCATGCTTGACCAGTTAATTGAGTCTTACACTTTGCCTGCTCTATAGCTAGATAACCAGTGGTTGTTTAATAAGCTGTGGGTGAGTGCCCACCTTCATTGGTTTTCAGCAAGAATACCTGCCTGCTATTGACCAGTAAGACTAAGCCAAACATCGTATGCACACCAGGATAGTAGATAAGAGCTTGTACTCTAGAAACACATGACTCTGGGATGGAGTATTACAGTACTACTAGTGTTATCTCACACATAGGGTTATACACGATGCATGAGTTAAGCATGCAGCAGAGTGCCTGACAGAGGGCAAGTGTGGGTCAATGCTTGCATTTAGAAGAGCTATCCTTTTTTGAAAACACTGGAAATCTCAGTAAGTGAAAATGAGATTGTGTGGGGTCTACTGGTTCACACTGCTGCCAGCCACAAGGTTGGGGGTTCTAAACCACCACCCTGGACGAGGTATTCTCCTTATGTAAAGATTATCAGTCTTAAAAGCCCTAAGGAGGCATTCTAATCAGGCCTGTAAGGTCATGATAAGTAAGATTTGATTCTATGGCAATGAACTATTTTGGTTTAGATATTATTCTAGGCAGAGTTGCAAACAAGGGGGATGATTCAGGAAGAGGGTCCAGTGAAGGTCAGCATTTGTTCTAGGAGGCTTACCAGGAGCCAAGTGACCTAGATATTGGAATAAAAATTTGAATGTGACAAGTAGGTTATGTGTTTGGCCACTAATCACACAATCAGTAGTTGAGCCCACCAGCCATTCTCCTCTGTAGGAGAATATGGTAAAGCCTCAGAAACCCGCAGCAACGATTCTGCTCTGTCCAGAGTGTTGTGTGAAGTCGGACTTGCCTTGATTGACATAGGAAGCATTTTGGGGGTTGTTTTCTGACCTACACTCACTGACCTAAAGGACAGGACCAGAGCCGGACACACCATCTCTCAAAAGATGTCGACCCAGGATGTTGCATCAGAATACACAGGAGGGACAGCTGACTCGGGCCAGGACCCTCAGGAAGAAAAAGGATGAATCTTAATGGTTAAGTAGAATCAGGCAGGTGAGGACTCTGGGCGAAGTCACCGGGCATGTGCCAGTCTGGGTATTTTAGAGAAACAAATCCACAGAAACTCACGTGTAAGACAGAGTTTTTTATAAAGGTTAAGGGAGCATCAAGAAAACATCCCAACCCAGTGCTGCCCAAGCGCACAAGTTCAACCCATATGTCCAACACCAATCCACAAAGTCCTCCTCCATCTCACAAAACAGACGCAATGACGCCGACTGCAGGAGGAAAGCCAAGTCAGTGAACATGTAAACATCTCAGTACTGGCAGGGTCTCCACATGGCTGCTCTAGCACCCAGGGCTGCATCGGGGTAGGTCCATGTGGCTTCTCCTCAGGGATGGTGAGTCTTGCCAGCTAAAGCATGGAACTGGCTAAGGCAGCTGCACCCTGGTCTGACCATAAGAAAGCAAGAGACCCGGAACTCGAAAGGTGAGGAGCATCAAGCCATTTATCCCTCTGCCCTTCAATTAACCCCACATGTGTTTATCGGCCAGGTTGGCACAATAAACTAAGTACCCCAATCCACCCCTTGCCAACCTGGCACCTGTAGATAATTCTTTATCTTCACAATTGAAATTAACACCTACACCTTAATCCTATAATCCTGTGAATATATTCCCCCACCTATGAAAGTTTGTAAGCCAACCACTTCATGCCTTTATCCCCCCAATTTTGAGTATCCAATTTATATACTGCCCATTTACATCACCCAGTTCTCTGAGAAGAGAATCATATTTTTCGACATGAAGAGTCTTCATTCCAGTTGGAACCTTGTGAAGTCTGCGTCCATAAGCAAAGTCAAATCCGGACAGGCCATCCATAAAGTCAGCAACAATATGCACCAGTTCACATGCTCAAAAATCTCCATCTGGTCGGGTTCTGGTCAACCCAATGTGGGCTGACAGGGTGTCCATTAAACCATGGTCTCTCACCAATATTCAACAAGCCTAGCTCCCTTGTGCTAGGTCATGAACTTTAGACTAGTCACCCCGCTCTCATCTTCTCCTTTTCCCCCCTGTAAATCAAGTTCACAGGTGTCAGTGGCCAAACTCAACCTGTCTTTTTATTGCTGCATTTCTCCCACTTCCACTCAGCAAGGAGATCCACATGGTCACTAGCAAGCATTTCAGCCTGCTCTCGGGCTCCCTTTAACATTCAGTCCCAGAGAGGAGTTTTCTTCATGGTTCCGGATTTTTTCCAGCTTCTGACAAAGACTACTGGTTGCGGAGTACTCCAAAGCACTGGGTGGGGCATATATTTTCAGAACTTTCTTTGCCTGTGTGTCTTAAACCCATCTAAAGATCACATTTTAATGGCTGAAAGCAAGTGGACTTACAAACTTTCTATTTTCATATTTCCCATGTTTTCCTCAGAAAACAACTGAGCAAAGTGTGGCTCTATCTGACCTCTGTTACACAAAGAAAAACTTCCATGAGGGAGAGGTCAAACAAACATCTACTCTCCATCTTATGATTTGTTTCTCCAGTACCCCACTCCCAAGGTACCAAAATGTGTTAGTCTGGGTACTTT
>NW_022111300.1:14458151-14597871 GCF_000313985.2 Echinops telfairi
TTTTATATAAAGATTAAGTGTGCATCACGAAATCATCCCAACCCAGTGCTGCCCAAGCCCACAAGCAAAGAAGCTTAGTATGTGCACAGATGTATAGACTCTACAGTCCTATGCCTTAAAACTGCACAGTGAAGAGGCAATGGCAGGAGAAATGACATTGTTAACCCTCCAAATCTCCATTCCTAAACCTAGCTCTCAGTTATCTCCCAGGAACTCTGGGCGTTCACCCCGTCGCCAGCACGGAATGCGGGTGAGTGTGCTTTCTGTGCTATGAAGAGTCTACGCTCTCATCTACTTCAGGATTGAGTCAGGCATGCACCAATCTCATCCCAAAGACCGTACTTAGTGCCACTGAATTGATTGACTGATATCGACCCTGTAAGACAGGGCAGAGCTGCCCCTGTGGGTTTCCGAGATGGGGACTCTCTACTGAAGTAGAAAGCCTGTCTTTCTTCCACAGAGTAGCTGGTGGTTTCAAATGGCTGCTCTTCTGGTTAGCAGTCCAGTGCATGATCATTAAGACACCAGGGCTCCTTCCAATCCCCTGGATATTTGAAAGATGATGTTAGTATCTCAGAGAGTATGAGAAGCTCTCTCAAGAAAAAGCAAAATATCCCTCCTGGTTCAAGGTGAGTCCAACAAGCTGTTTCTCATGTTCATAGAGTATCTCATTTTCATGACCTCCTGCATCTCTTCAAAACCCACTTCCTTCTGGAACGTCTAGATGAGGTCAGAAGGGCACACTTGATACTGCACCCTCCTGTGCCAAGTTACAGAATGTTCTCAAAGGACCTCAGAAAGGATCCTGGAACATTGATGTTCCGAACCCATGGTGCTGGGAAAAGATTTCTAGCAGATTCATGAGCCCACACACATTCCTTTCTGGGCAAACAGCAAATAGGTGAATGGGGAGTATAAGAGATGTATGTCACTTCTCGGCATGGCCCATCCATAAAATCTCCCCCAAATCATCCTGCAAGCCCTTTCTCCTGCTAGCGCTACCAAATGTGCATGGTTAGGGTGACTCCACATGTGGAAGATATAGGTTCCTGAAAAACTGTGTCACGCCAAGCAGATACCCATGCCAAAGCAACTCCATTACTGTTAAGCACACAAAGAATAATGTCAACTGGGTTTACATCACTGGAATAGTCGAGTTCCTATAGCAGCTAACCTAGTTGTGCCTGTGCTTAATCTGCTTTCATTTTCACTCTCTTTTATTAAACTAATATTATCTAAATGTATCCCATGGTTCCAAAATCAATATCCTACCTGCTCCTCACAGAAATGTTTTAAAATTTAAAGCCCAGTAATAATTAGTACCCGCTTACTATTATTCCTAAAGTCTACCAAAGTAAGTATCAGGCACGGGCTGATGCACAAATCAATAAAGTTGGCTTGCTTCCAAAACTTAAAACAAAATTACTAGAACATGCTGGCCTTGCTTGAACAATTTCCAATTACTGCCACCCTGGTCAGGAGGCAGGGCCTCCTATTCTTACTCACTTTTTTGGACCTGGAAATTCAGATTTAATGTGAATGATTTCCATTTCAGAGCACTGCCACTTCAATGAACTACAACCCGTAGCCTTATCTTCCCCAATGATGCCCAGTCCATGAGCTTCATTTTCAAGTCACACGAAATGCAGTTTTCAGAAAGGCGCCCCAAACCACCAGACACTTCCCGTGAGAGTTCAGATGCTCTTTGACACAAGAGAATCCTGCCTTCAGCAGTCCTCTATGTTGATGAGGTAAAAAACGGAATTCAGGTATAGCTCGCTCACTACTGGAACTTGAAACCTACAGTGCTCAGTGGCGGATGAGAACAAGAGAAGATTTTGATGCCACTTCTACAGCTATGAACCTGGGAGTTCAGATGTGCAACGCAGTAGTCAGGTCCGAGAGAAAACGCATGTGCGTGCCTGGCGCAGTCACAGTGATTTCTGTCCGGAGATGCTCGGAGCAGCTTCTATCTCTACATGACTTCTGCCTGTGCAGTTGATGAGCCCTACTCTCTGAACGCTGGTCTTGCTCCTTTGAACCAGCCACAGGCAAAGAATCCAGTGTCTACTGCCTGTCATTTGTGGAAGTCCATAATGAGCCTGATGACCTTGATTGCAGACCTCAAAGGTACCTTACTTCAGACATTAAGAGTTTCCACAATCGTCCATGGTCATGAGAATGGCAAATTTTCCAAGCCAAATTTTAGTGCATTGAATTGCTCGCTGTCCTAGAAGCTAGCGAACTTCGGATACATCCAAAAGGAAGTGTTGCCGTGGCCTGGATGAGCCAGCGCTCTGCCAAGCACATGAACAGAGGACTCTTTTTGGAATGAAACTTTCTTACTTTCTAACAGTTTGCTGACTTTGCTGTACTGTTAGGGGTCAAAGGAAGCTACATACATACAGCCCTTGATATACCAGTGTTGTTGTTCGTTACCCTGCAAGTAGTGCAATGGCAGAAATTTCCTCAAAGGTAGAATTCTTGCCTGAGAGGTGGAAAATACCGGTTGATTATGAGGTCAATGCACCTCATAATGCGGATTGATTTCGTTGGGACTTGCTAACGTAGGCACCGCTGAGCATTATACATGTTTGATAAATGTTTGATTAATATAAGACCAATTTTTACCACTGGTAAGCTTTGAAGAGCAGGAAGCTATCAGTTTCTGTTTCCTACCCTGGGGCTATGGTTCCAGGGGAAATGCGCTCTCAGCTGCATTGTCCATTCACCCTGATTTCATTAGCAAGGCTGGTAGGGAAAGAACTAGATGCAGAGAACATTAAAGGTGATAAGGTATCTGCAACCAGCCCAAATGGCCAAAAGGGCACCGAAGGGCATTGACTAATGAGGGTAATTAAACCTGGCTTGATAACCACCAACAAGCCCTCCCGACTGCAGCCGTGAAGCAGATAACAAAGGCATCTCGTTCGAAGAGTGGACATTATACTGAAGGGGGTCTGTGTGACCGACCGTGGCCAACAGCACTGAGAGGAGATACGCTCGCATTCCCAACACTGCTCGCTCCGGTCGGTTTCAAATAGTGGCCCCACCACGTTCCAGACCACCTGAC
Source organism: Echinops telfairi (assembly GCF_000313985.2). NCBI lineage: Eukaryota > Metazoa > Chordata > Mammalia > Afrosoricida > Tenrecidae > Echinops > Echinops telfairi. The sequence goes on from NW_022111300.1 coordinate 14,461,225, forward strand.
CTGGGGCTGGATGGCCACACCAGGATGAAGTCTGACTGCACACAAGGCAGGGAAAAGGGCAGTTTTATTTCCCCTCGCTTTTATTTTTCCCCTCCCACCCCACCCCCTCTTTCTTTAAGGCCGCTCTCATTTATTCTGTTAAAACAGCAACCTCCACCATGGCACAAAAACCAAATGGCTAGAAATACGGATTAATAAAGCAGGAAAGGTAAGAAATACTTTTTAAGAGGCAATTTTGCTTTGCTTTTTCTCTAATCAGTTCCCTCTTGGCACGAATTGCTGGCAGGAGGGCTCGGAATCTTGGCTAAGCGAACTGTAAACTAGGCACTACAGCCCTGGTGGGGCGGTGGTGCAGTGGCTCCTTGTTGGGCTGCGATCCGCATGGTTGGTAGTTCAAAATCACCAGCAGCTCTTCTATCTATTCTTGTCAATAGTTATGGTCTCGGAATCTCACAGGGGCTCACTAGAAATCAGCATTGCCTCCATGGGGCAGTGAGTTATAAACATCTCACGCGCTGCAGCAGACTCCCTGTTTGCCTATAACCACAGTTACTACGGACCAACTGAGCTCCGTGACCCCACCAGTCCTTCAAGGGTTCACACTTCTTTATGTCTATCCAGACCCCTCGCCTGACTATCACAAGCCAGGTTCCCACACTGCAGCACAAAGCCAACTCGCATTTTTCAGTTTTCCCAGGCCGTGGAGTACAGCATCTTTTTTTATTGTTGTAAAAACTCTACCCACATCTTGATATAACAGACATGCTTTGTAATAAGAGTTTGTATAACAAAAATCGACTGAAATTTGTCTAGAATGTAACATGGCATCAATTGCATTTCCAAAAGCTATTGTTATCAAGGAGGTAATATTTTCAAAAGGCTAATAAAGCATGAATCATATTCCACTGCTAGAGAGACAACACACACAACTAAGTACCACAACTCCTAACCAGGAGTCCCATGCACATATGGCTAGCAGAATACAATGCATTGTACAAGCCCAACTCCTCACTAGCATCTTAACATTTACAGCAGGTATCCCTTACCACTCACCCCTCCAAACACACTTTTTTTTTTTTCCGAGATAAAGATGAGGCTCTTATTATTCTGATGAGAAGTGGGTATGTTCTAGAACCTGTCAAGTCTTCTGCTTCGTGGTCACAAGAGCACAAAGAGCTTTGTGGTCGTATTCACTTTCTAATACAGAGAACAACTGACATACATTGCTAAATACATATGTTTAAAGCTGTAAGATGCCTGATAACAGAGCCTAGCTGAACTCAAGTAGAGAAAGTAATGAATTTCTCTTAGGAAAAGAGTGACCCATAACTGTTTTTATCCCTGCAGAAATAGTAAGAGGAAGAAGAAAATAATCTGACATTAAAAGCATAAGGAAAAGTCATCCAAACTTGAATTTGTGGTCCTGTGTGGACGGACCTATTGAGTGGACCTCCCGAGGGAGTGTGCTGGTCTCCTAGACTCTTTCCCATCGGCTTTGGCCTCGTTTATCCTGGTGGCACCCAATGAGGAATATGAAGTTAGAATTTTAACAAATTCCAGAGTGTGGATGGGCGTCAAACCAGAGACAGGACCCTCCCTAGGCGGTGATGATACTGGCCTGCAGTAAGGTAGTGGTCCTGGGGATGGAGACACGGGAATGACTACCCTCCCTGTAATATTCCTACACTGCATCGTTGGCTATGTTCTGAAGAGGTCAAATTGGAATAAATTAAAAAGCCATATGCAATTTTGTCACAGTATTTTGTAATGAAAACTGTACACAAAAACTATTAACAAATGATCCGAGATGGAACTTCTGGATGTAGACTAATGTGCGAAGAGGCTACAGGAAAACAACTGCAAAAAGGCCAAAGGAAGGAGCCAAGGGGCGTCCCAGAAAAATACTTGGGCTGTTGGAAGGGGGGCAGGGCCAAGGCGGGCAACAAGCTTATACTCAAGAATTGACCTTGCAGCAAAGAAAACCCTGTAAAGAGTTACAGTCTGCGAGGTCAGGAAAAGAAGAGCCTAGAGATTGATTGTCATCATCAATTAATAAATCCAACAACAGGTGCTTTCCCATGTGGTGTCAAGCACCAGCAATCTAAGTAGATAAGGAAAGAAGCATGAGCACCAATGCAACCCTTTAATCAAGTTCCCTGTACATGTTGGGGAGGACAGAGAAGGATAAAGATTAACACCCCCCCACCGTGCAATTCTTCACATTCCTCTTATCCTCGGATTTTGTGGAGCAGTCAGATGACTCTCTCTCTCTCTCTTTTAACTAACGCTTCACTGAGTTAGGTTAATGCCTGAAAAATTATGCACAGTGACAAAAAGAAAATACTGAAAGCAGAAGACTTATAAGAAAATGTGCTCGATATGTTTGTTGATCAGGAGGGCAGCCAAGGAAAGTGAAAGGCTAGTTCAAACAGGAGTAAGCCAAACATAAATTGGAATATTCAAAGACATTTATAATCAAGCAACCCTGAGCTATATCGATAGAACTACTTTAATTAGTCAGTATGCTGAGCGGCTTTACACACTTGAGTCAAGTTTACAACACAGGTTAAACATGCAATGCTTCTAAATGAGAAGGCTGGGGTATTCTGAACCAGAACTTGGAGTGTGAGCCCTGGTGGTGTAATGGTTATGCGTTGAGCTGCTTACTGTGAGGTCCACCAGCAGGAGAAAGATGAGGCTTTACAGCCTCAGAAACGCACAGGGGCAGCTCTATGAGTCCGTATGGACTCCACGGCAGTGTGTTAACTCGGAGTCAGGAAACAGGGGCTCAAGTGGTGACTCTGCCAACTACTAACTCTCGAGTGGAAATCATGGAACTGTCTGTGCACGGAAAACACTCACAGGCTGTCCCAAAGATTCAACACAATAATGGATGGGAATGTGCTTTGCTCGCACAAAGAGAGAGAGATCATGTCCTCAAAGGAGAAAAGTAAGAGATGAATGTGTTCATGAAATCTGGTTTTATTCAAGCTAATAAGCCTGATAACCAGCATGGTGATATAGTGTAGATTTAAGAAAGAACACAAATTCATTTACTGATAATAAACCAAATCTCCAAATGCTGGGCTCATTTTTTGCATGACTCACCCTGGAATTTACAAAAAGAAGTGGAAATATAGTTCCCCAAGTAAGCTTTGCTTTTCAACCCTCATAGAGAGATCATTTGCAGCAGATATGCCTAGTGCAATGCATCATTTAGTTTATGTGCATGTGATAATGGGAATAATCCCATCATCTTTTAAAGCTACTTCTCCAGGAACTACAAATATTTGCTATAGTGATTCTTTCCAAAAATTAAAAAAATCTTGATAATTTCAACTGATAGTATACCACATAGTTTGAAAATGTTGGTACCAGACAGACTTGAACTGACATAACTCTCACTAACTAGTTGTATGACTGTATAATCCAACCCCCCGCTAATTTCTGTTTTCCATCACAATAGTGGGAATTATTCACAGTACTAATATCACATGTTGAGGAGCTTAAAGAGGCTAACATTCAAAAGAGAACAGCTTAAAATATCCATTAATAATGAGTGTGGAATGTACAAAGTATGACTCTAAGAAAATTGGAAGCCAATGGAAGAATAGAGAAGGAACACATGAAGATCAGTACGCAATACATTTAGCGAGTTGAAACGGATTAGTGTTGGCCCTTCGGAATCCGACAAACACAGGTATGGTCTACAATGCCTGGGATGCCACACTGAAGAGGATGGCATTGCATTCGCTGCTAAGAAAGATCATGGCAAGATTTGTCCTGAAGTACAACATCGTCCATGATAGGATAAGACCTATGTGTCTAGAAGGGAAAACAGTTAATATATTATTAAAATGTATGCACTATCCACTGATGGCGACAGAAGAGAACACCAGAAAGATGTTTACCTGGGTTTTGTTGACTATGCACTCATTCAGTTGTGTGGATCATAACAAATTATGACTAACAGTGTGAAAAACAGGAATCCCAGAATACTTCATTGTGGCCAGCATAGTCTGTGCCTAGATCTAGCGCAGTCATTTGAGGATACTGTTTGGTTTAAAATCAGGCTAGTTTTGTATCAGAATTGGATCCTTTTACCGTACTCGTTCGAACTCTAAACTGATCAAATCATCAGAGAAGCTGTATTATGATGAAGGCCAGTACAGCATCAGGATTACATGAGTGGCATTAACAACCTGCAATACACAGATCACACAGCCTTGTTTGCTGAAAGTGAAGAAGACTTTAAGCTGTTATTAATGGCAAAGACTACAGATTTCAGCATGGACTGTACTTCAACATAAAGAAACAAAAAATCTTCACAACTGGATCAATAAGCATCATGATAAACAGGAAAAAGATGGAAGTTGTCAAGGATTTAATTTCATTTGGAGGCACAACCAAAGCCCATGAAGCAGCAGTGAAGAAAATAAATGATGCACTTTACCAGGCATATCTGCTGCAAACGATCTCTCTATGAAGGGTTGAAAATCAAAGCCCACTAGGGGAACTTTAGGGCGCTTGACTCAAATGAGAGTATTTTCACTCATTTCATGGCTAATCAAAAGCTGGACAGTGAATTGGACTGATTGAAGAAATGGAAGGTTGAATTATGGTGTTGGAGAATATTGAATACACAAGGACTGCCCGAGGAATGAACAAATCTGATTTAGAAGAATAACCAGAATGGTATTTGGAACTGAGGAGGAAGAGGCTTTGTCTCTCTCGTACTGGGCACGTGTTACTAAGAGTGTCCCGTCCCTAGAGAAGCCCAGCAAGCTTGTTAAAGCAGAGGTTCAGCAAAAGAGAGAAAGACCTTCGGTGGCACGGGTTAGTCACATAATGGCTATAACTACAGGCTCAACTACAGCAACGATTGTGCTGATCATGTCGGACTGGGTAGTGTTGTCCATACAGTCACTATGAGTCAGAACAGACGCAGTGGGAGCTAACAACAAGAGCATTCAAAGTCTTTGGTCCGTAAATGTTAGCTTTTCCTATGTTATCTGGAACGTCCTTCTGCTCTGATAGACAACTTTGTTTTCCATGTATCAGTCCTGCTCTTCCTTGTAAATGTCATTCCGCATGTATACAACATTTCAGAGTTTACATTATTTTATAACTACCATGAAAACATTTATTGAGCTGGTCAGGAGGGAGGCACCACAACAGGCAGGATGGATACAGAGATGAGCCAGAATTGGTCTTTAAGGTCAAATGGTTCTGGGGAATCTTTGAGGGTGCTTCCATAGTCTGTGGAAAAACCCCATCATCTGTTAATGCTACTTCTCCAGGAATTTTTTAAGGGCCCCTGTAATAAAATCCTTGCAAAATCCTTGAGGAAAGAGGTGCCCCCGCCTTTTTATCTCCAGTGATTAGTGTCTGGAATATTACACTGACTTGGTATTTGTAGAATGTAGTTAAGTGTATTTTATACCATCCATGTAAATTTCCAGATACCGGCACAGACACTACTTTTACTTATATTAATATTTATGAAGAACATTGAGTGATGAAAAAAACATTGTGAAGAAAATATTTTTATTAATATAAATATAGTTGGGATGGGTTTAAATCCTAGATTCTTTGGCATGTTAATGACAAATAAGTAAGGTGACATTTGGCATTTTTTTTAAAAAACAAAACAAACAACAACCAGAAAACAAAGCAAAACAAAACCTCAAGAATGTTAAGCATGCATGGGAAAACTTCCAGCCAATATCTGATAACGTAACAATGGGAGTGAAACTCAATACCATCCATTTCTCCCATTAAGTAAACTATATGATCCTTAAGCATTCTTTTTTAAAGATTTAAACCATTTCTCACCTGATCTTCTTCTCCTCCACCTTCTTCATCATATTTTAAAATATTATCTCTTACATCGTCTTCGGGATCAATCAAAAGTTGCTTGGCCTGGCGTTCTTTATCACGGCGTTTCATCCATACCACAAACATCAAAACCAGGACTACGGAAGAAAATAGGAAAACACACAAAAAATATATTACTGTGAGTTGACAAGTCTGAACTATCTAATCATTGAGTTCACTAATAGTTTATGTGCATGTGTTTCTAGAGCTAGCTGGCAATGCAGTTTTCATTCTATTACCCATTTCCAGTCTCTTATTACAAAAACCAGGGGAAGAAATACTGGGGTTCAGTGAAGAATAGGTTCCATTACTCCTTCATACAATTCTCTGCCCCAGCTCTATCATTTACAAAACGGGGAATAATAACTTTGTTTCCCCATTGCCTTGCTAGAGGGTGAGATTGATACAATGCTTTTTAATTCTAAAATCCAAATTAAGTTAAATTGTTATATATTGCTTAATTGCTCTTTGGTTGATTTCGGCCAGCTGTCCTGTGCCCCCCAATTTAGGGAGAAAACAAGTTTCAGGGTGGATGGGTGTTTGCCAAGATGGCTGAGGTGGTGGGCGGGCGGGCTCAGAAATTATATCTTTCTAGCCCCCAGTGCTTTTTTTAAACTCCACCCTGCTCCCTTCTGTTGCCATCAAAACCCATGTTTCAGGTTAAGAAGGCCAAAGGATTCACGTGAGCATTGAAATAACATTGGGCTTTACACTTGTGTTTTACACTTTGTGCCAGGTCTAGAGTTGATATTAAAATCAGCACCAATTCATTTCCCTTCAAAGTGCTATAGTCGGTTCCTTCACATCGTAACCCATCATACCTGCACCTCCCTTGATAAGCTTGGCATATAGGCCACACTTCACATGAAACTGAAACATGTCCCTAAGTGCACATCTAGGAACACATTCTGTCTAAAACCTGGGGATATCAGTTTACATCCTGAAGCAAAAGATTTAATGACTCCTATTTGAGCACATTTTTTATTATTGGCCATAAAAGTAAATATCCTCCTTTAAAAGCCAGATACATGATCTCATTTGCCATTGTTCCAAGGCGAAATCTAGCAAGTGGATTATTAGTATAGCATGCAGGTTTCAAATTATAGCCAAAGCAGTCTCCACACAGGAAGTAAAAATGCCCGGGCTTCTATAGTAATTGCTTAGAATAAAGGGAAGGAATTCTAAATTACCAGAATACTTGTAAATGGAGAAAGCATAAAAGAAATGGCCAACATTTTCGAGAAAGTGATTGGTGCGTAGCATGAACGCACAATAAACTAAGTCCTGCTGCTATCCCACAATAAAGCACGAAGCTGAGGCCATTTATTCTTTTAACCTGCGTCTTAGAAGTGGTTCCGAAAGTACTTTCCAGTGGTTAATTTCCTGCATTCCACTGAACCAAAGATTGCAAAGTGTCTTAGAAAGGAGCAATTCCTTAATCTACACTTACTCTAAAGACAGATAATTTATCACGCTAGGTAATCATTTCTACCATCAAATGTGCTGCCTGGGAAGTACAATCTCTCGGTTTTCGACGCAGCCCTTCAAAAACAAATACCTTGGTCCTTGCATGACTGGAGCAGGTTGCTGACTGGGCTTTATTTGAAGGAAAGTGAAGGAAAGCAATATACTCATTTTCCTAAATCATCAACTACGTGCCACACATTCATGCTCAAGTCATAAGGGAGGTGCTCAAGGCAAGGGCTGTTTGACAGGGCACAGGGAAAGCGTTTGCTATCGCTCTCCAAGCAATCAGCATCAGAACAGAAGGGTCCCCGCCTGGAAGTGGAGAGCAGGGCAGGTTTGCTGTGAAAACATCAGGGCTTCAAACAGTGCACGGGGCTTTCTCTGTGACATGGGCGTGGCTGTCCCATGTCTGGTGGGTGAGGAAATGCTCAAAGGTTAAAGGAAGACAGTAGCTTACTTTTAAAAAAAATGTAACTTCTTACCTTTAAAATTTTAATGATGCAGATATTATCATAGGCCAAAACATCTGCAATTTCAACAACCTTCACACGTATTAGGCCGTGACATGAACGACATTCGTCACGTTACTCAGTCATTGCCCTTATCCGGTCCTCGTTTTTTTCCCCATCAGCCTTAAAGGAACGCAATATCCCCCAAACCCTGAGTTTTGCGATCCCCTCCCCGGCGTCCCCCGACCGCAGCAGGAACGGATACTTCGCTACCTTTCCTGGAAGCAGAAGTCATTGGGGTCCAAGAGGCGGGGAGAGCACTTACTGAGCAGGATGATGATGCACAGCAGGATGGCGATGATGGCCCCGGTGCCCAGCCCGGCTCCCACAATCCTGTCCACATCCGTGCAGTCTCCGTTGGAGTCGCACTGGCAAACCTTCACACGGAGGATGGAAATATTTGCTTTGGGAGGATTACCCGAATCGGTGATAATGATTGGAACTTCATAGATCCCTGCTTCAAGAAACTTGATCTTTAAATTAAGCTGAGCAAAATCACCTATGTGAAGAAGGAAAGAGACAGGGTGACGGTGAATGCCTAACGCAGTGTCAAATGCATTTTCCTGAAGACATCTACTACCTAGTGCCCGATCTACAGCGGTGAGAATTATTTGCTGGATTGTGAGGATTCTTTCTGAGATCAACAAAGCAAACCACTGCCATTAAGTTGATTCAGATTCATAGCAACACTAAGCTGAGTTTCAACACGGAGCGCTTTTAATACCTTATTGTAAAATGCTAACTATCTTTAAATATATGTTTAATGAGGTTATAAAGCACATTAAATCGACTTCTCATCATGGGTTTCAAAAACCTCTCAATGGCACAGATATCAAATAATTAACCAGTTCTTACCATTAAGCCGAGTGATGGTCCAATTTCTCTTAATAGTCACCGGAGACAAGGGGAGATCAAACGCAAATGGCCCAGCATTTGGATCAATGTCATAATCCAGTGCCGTGATGTTAATTGAATTGGGGTCTGGAGTTTCGCATGTCTCTGCCTCTTGAGGTAACACTTGAGGAGCATTGTCATTAATATCAAGTAAATAGATCTGCAGTGTCCCTGTTCCACTCATAGGAGGAATTCCTGAAGAAGGAGAACAATTTAAAAAAAATACTGAACAAGCCTCAATTCCTATGAAATTCTCAATGTGTCTGGCCTTTCTTGCCTTATCGTTGTACAATGTTGACAAAACCCAGTTGCCTCAGCATGGGGAGAGACTGTTTTAGGGACAAGGATGACCCTGAGTCCCACTGCAGCTCTGCAGGAGCTGAGCGCAGTGACCGTGTACGCTCCTCCAAGAGTGATCCGCACCTTACCCTCCCCACATGCCCGGCACGCAGAGCCCTGTGTGCGTAGGGAACGACAGAGAAGTGGAACCAGGGCTCTGCTCTTGTGGACTTCCTACTGTGATGGAGAACCAGGATGTCAAGTACTATGGTACCAGAGACCTCCTCTGGGGCAGGGACACTAGAATTATATATATATATATGAAATCTTATAGAAGTAATGATATATATCTTATATATATATATCTATATCACAGCTACTTGCCTGAGAAAAGTTTTTTTTTTTTTTAATATAATCTATCTCATTAGCATCGTCTGAAGGAGGTGTAACCAGATCAAGAACCAGGGTGGCCATTACCTGCTTGGAGGAGCTGTGACAAGCATCAGTCTGACAAATGCCACAGCCAATCTCTTTTCACTAGACCATCTCGTCACGCGGCAGTTTAATTGGGTGCAATGTCTACTGCCGCACTACTCTGTTATATCAGTACAGTGCTCACACTCCTGGAGGGAATTCAAAGCCAGGCAAACTCACGGGGGGCCTGTTGAGGTTCTGGGAGCAGAGGGAACTAAGGCCCATAGGAACCATGGTTGGTCTACCACCACCGTGACTGCTGTGGTGATCCAAGGGCCAGAGCCTTCACATACCTCATCACATGTGGTGTCCTTGGACTCTCATCATAACTCTACAGAGCATTCTGGATGCAAAATGCTGCATCCAGAATGATTTAAAAATCAAGTGCTTTTGTAAATCATCGCAGCCGGGCAGGTTTGACGCTCACCTTTCCCACCCTCATCAAGTACCTTTCCAGTTAGAATTTCATCCACCTTGGTTGATAAAAATCAGGTTGGGATTTAAGGTAGGCATGCATACATTTAATTTCATGACTCTTTAAATCTGAACATAATGGCTTAAGAAGTAAAACACACCAAAGCCACGGCCATCAAGTCTGACCCACAGTGACCACATGGGACAGAGGAGAACTGTGCCTTAGGCTTGTGGAGACTGTAAATCTTCATGAGACCAGACAGCTTCATCTTTCATCCTCAGAACAGCTGGTGGGTTTGAACCGCTGACTTTGCAGCCCAGTGCTTAACCACTAGTGTTACCAAGGCTCTTGGTTGAAGATATACTACGTTAATTTCCACTGCAGTGGAAAGCTGTCCCTTACCTTCAGTTACATACTATTACAGATTAAATTCGGTCCCCACTCTCTACCAACAGACAAAGTGTAATCCCAATCCTTGGCAACTTGACCTGGTTTGGTCTTTGAAGCTGTGTTCTGTTAACATAAGGAAGGGCAAAACCTGATCTTAGTGGAGCCCTTCAAAAAAAAAAAAAAGGAGACAAGGAAGACACACAGAAGAAAGGTCACGTGAAAAAGCAGCTGTCTATGCAGCACATACTAGCCAAGGAATGCCTGGAGCTACCTGAAGATAGGAGAGAGAAAAGGAAGCCCCATAGAGGGAACCTGTCCCTGAGAACGGAGAACAGCCATCTCTGTTCTTGTAGGCTACCCCGTGTGTGGTACTTTCTTACGGTAGCCTTACAGGACACGCTGTGAAAGCAGAAACCATTCCTACCAAGTTCCCCGCTAACCAGGCCTCACATGAGGGGGCTTCAAAAAGTTTGCGGAAAAGTCCCATTAGCTTTCTACTCCAGTTTTGCATGAAGTTCCAAAGCTCGCCGACATTAGAAAGGATTAGAAATATTGCTTTGGCCTTATCACCACTCTTGAGTTACCAGAGCTTGATCTCAGCAAATCTACTATAGAGGGTCTGGAAAGGTTCCACGCCGGCCAGCATTACAAGTGCTGCCGGCTCACGTTTTTCAAATTGCACATTTCGACTACTAAAATGAGGACTGTGGTTTTCATTAAACACTAGCATTTATCGTTTGCCACTCCGATCATTTGAGCATATGGTTTAGATTCAGTTTTGAAACTCATAAAATTTTTAAAAATTTAAACCCAGCTATGAGATACTGTTAGGGTCTACAGATAGGTTTCTAGAACCAGAGGCCTTGTCTTAGGAAGAACACCGTGGTGAAAAGATCAATGACCAACCTGCTCAAGGAAAGTCTCAATTGCTTCAAGTACATGATGTCATCGCAATCCTATGAGGCAGGTTTAAGCAGGTGCAGAATGTGGGTGTCAGGAAAGGGCAGCTCTGGCCATAAGGGGTGGAGCTGCCACCAAGGGCGGGGCTGAGCAACACCCACTCTGTTCTCATTGCACCGTAAAATGCTAGTCCAGACCCCGTGTGACTCAGGAAAGGTTTCAGTGCCTGCTCTCTACGAGTCTTCCTCAAATCTTGTGTTGGAGAGTGTCACCGTTACCAACACACAAGAGGACGCTAATATTTAAAAGCTTGTCACCAGTCTCACATTGAGAAAGTGGTAGAGATGAAGTTTGAATCCAGGGGACCCTACCATCGAGACAATGCCAACTCCTAGTAATCTTATAGGGCAGAACAGAGTGGCTCCCTAGGGTTTCTGGGGCTGTAAATCTGTACTGCAGTAAACAGCCTTATCTTTGCCCCCATGGACCCAGGTGGTCAGAGCTTACGCTCTCAAAGACAGGTCATCCTGAGAATTAATGAAGCAGGAAAGTCTCTCTCTAGATTTACTGAAGTAACTGAATCTTGTGAGGTGCTGCTGAGCCCATGCTAACAGGACAGGGTGGAACCGCCCCATACGGTTTGCTGGGCTGTAACCTTTCAAGCGGTGCACCAAGTCTTCTGCCCGGAAGAGCGGCTGATGGGTCCAAACGGTGGACGTTTCAGTTCGTAGCTAAGTACTGTTACTATTGCCTCACCAGGTGCACTTCAACACTGCTTATTTACTGATCTCAAAAGTTTAGAATTCTGCCGAAACCTCAAAAGAAGGGAGATAAAATATTTTTCAAAAACCACCTAAAACTAAATGTCATATGCTAAAACCACTGTAGTAAAATTTGAATGTCTACATATCCCAATGTATGTACAAACTTAAGAGTTTCCTAGCCCATGGCTGACCAGACACAGAGAATTAGAAAGAGGAAGACATCTACGGAGAAGACAGACTGATGTAGTGATTAGACTAGAAGAAACAGGAAAGAATAACTCAAAGAAACCCTGGGACAGGCACGCAGTGCTGGAGTGAGCCATGAACGAACGAACGGCAGGGCAGTAAGGCTGCCATGGCTTAAAATCACAATACTGGGTTACCCTGGAAGGTCTGGGGACACGGAGGCCATTTGTTACAGAAGACAGGGAACTAGGCCATAAGAAGCCCATTGGGAACGGGGAAGAAAAGTTGGACCTTAGAGCACTAAAGGTCAGCTCTCCAAACAATTGAGTTTGGGAGAAAACCTCACTTCCTGATAAGGCACGGTGAGGCATTCCCCCTCTCTTTAACAATTTACCAGATGACATGGGGATCTAATCACGTACCATTGTCAGAAGCCAGGAAAGTTGCGTTATATATATTGTTTTTCACATTCGGGGATTCTCTGTCTAATACAGCAATTGTAGTTATTTGTCCATTCACGGGATCTATTTTTAGCCAATTGGCAGGGTCCGACAGTTTTGTGTATCTACAAAATGAAAACACAGCAACTTTAGTTAGCTTGCTATTAAAAAAAAAAAAAAAAGCATAGTTTGCAGATCTGATTGTACATGCGACCAGGTCACTAGTTTGCATTTTTGTAGACTATGGATAGAAACAACCTTGACCTGAGAAACTATTTCTGTGGCAATGGATTTGGAAGACAGATAAAGATTGCATTCAGTCAGGCTCTCTATGAGTGTGAGAGGTTTGCCTGGGAGCCAATCTCCCCACGGGGACCAAAGAAAGATTTAACCTATCTTGTTTTAGGCTCTTGTTTCATGTAATGAATGTTCGTGGTACAAATAGCATACCTTCTAAATTAGCGAGTGCTCTAATGTATGAGACTTTAACTCCAATGGACGCTTATCTTTGTATCATGGAACATTCCTATGGTGTTCTGCTATGTCATCCTGCCAGAGATGTGACCAAGACTCCAAGCGTCCTAGTCTACTAGGATCTACTAGGATCTCGTGGCGACCCTCCGTCTCCGAACCACCTCTCCTTCAGGAACTGGCTCCTTATCAATGCCTGGCTAAGGAATTTATTATCCGAACCTCGTTTAGTTTTTTTCCTGGGCAGGGGCTGGGAGGGTGGGTTGAATTTTTCAAGTTAGGCTAGCCGATGGATTTTTACTATCGGTAGTTGCCATGAAATCAATTCTGGCTCATGGCGACTGTAATAATTACATAATTTCATGTCAACTTGAAGATCTATAGACGTGTAGGGGTGGTAGTCAACCTGTCAATCAGGTCAAGCCTGATGGTGCCTCTTTGTGGGTGTGGCCTTTTCACAAGGAGTGTCCTGGGAGCCTTCCCTTCTCTCTCTGCCTTCACCTTCCTGCTGGCTGACCATGCTTGCTGCCAGAGCCCTGGAGAGGCAGCTACCACCATTGGCTCCACAAGATTTTGCACCCACCGGCTGTGATCTTCCTGCATTGTGCATCATTACATGTGGCTGTGTGAGTCTGAAGAGGGACTTAAGGACTAGTATCGGCCTTATGGGCGTGAGTTGGACTGGGCTGTTTTCTCGATATATAATTACTTCTTAATCCAGAGCTCTTTCTTACACATCTGTGACCGTCACTGGATTTGTTTCTCTAGGACCCTGGATGAACACAGCAACCACGTGGGCACAGCAGGGCTGTCCCACTGGGTGGTCAAGGATGTTGCCTTTCAGAAGCAGATCCTCAAGCAAGGCAACCTTTCTGTAGAAGTCACCAGACTACTTAACTGTTTGCATCACCCAGGTCTCCAAGTAATCTTGGAAACAATACACCATGTCTGAAGGCTCTACATAACCTTGTAGGATTTCGACGCACGGTATAGCTCGCGACTTCACTGGCTTGAGTTCAATTTACAGAGAAAAGTGGAGAGGACAAGAGAGTTCTCTGCAGCAGTCCTTTCAAGAGGTTAAATAAAATATGAGTTAATTTTTTGAATCACCAGCACCAGCTGTGCAGAGTAGCTGCATGGGGGATACCCTTCCAGCATCCACTTACTCATCCCAAAGTATAAATTAGATTTTGCTGAGGTTGGAAATCCTTACAGATAAGTTTTATATCGCCAATAACTGCTGTATAGGTAAGGGAAGAAAATAATTAGCTCTTAGATCTTACTTTTGGCATGAGTTTTCTTCTTCTTGGGCAGAGAAAAGATAAATGTTATAATTTTCTGCGAGTCTCCTATTTACTCATGGTAGACTCTTTCTGTGATGTGTGGTATCAAAGCTCAGGCAAAATCACTATCAACTGTGTTCTGAACACAGAATGAAAAGAAAACAGAAAGGGGGCAGGCAAGAAAGAGGTGGGGACTTTTCCCCTCCTTCAAAATACGGCTAAAGTTGGTGTAGTACATTTCCCATCGAACACAGCCCCCAACTGATGGATGGGGGAATTCATGAAGTCATTTTAAGTCATCATGATGTAATTAGTACTCTGATTCGAATGAAAACTTCTTATCAAATGGTGAATTAAATAGAGGTAGTACGCAGCACAGTGCATAATGCAGATCGCAAGACCACCGTGATGCAGATCGCAAGACCACCGTGATGCAGATCGCAAGACCACCGTGACACTTCATACCTAATATTTTGCTGCATATATCGATCTGGGTCCTGAGCAGTGAATGTCGTTAACATAGTACCAGCATGGAGGCCTTCTTCTTGGCGAATGATCTTGGGATTGGGTACGAAATAGGGGTTTTCATTCACATCAATAACTGTAACAGACACTGTTGCGGTTGACTGAGGTGGGTGCTGAATACCCTTAGCTAATGGCACTTGATTTTCAGCAGCGACAGTAAGGACAAACATCCGGTTTGTTTCAAAGTCGATTGGCTGGGGGAAGAAAAAAGGGAAAACTTTATTTTAGGAGATCCCAATAATCTGCAATCTATTCTTCTTCTATCAACCACATTCCCCAAATAGTTTACTTCTTCATTGACTGCACCATAAGGTTCCACTCACGTTTCTGGCAAACACGCGTTAGCATGGTCAACGATGGGAAGATTTCTAACCTGTTTAAAGTCTTCGCTATTAGAAGATTTATGTTCACAAAGTAATCCAAGTAATTACCGCACACGGATCCATTTGTTCAGGTACCTTGGCAAACTTGATTATTCTTAAGAGCAGCACCATCGATCAAAGGTACTGAATAATCTGAGGCAGAGTGAGAAAATGTGGGACCAGTTCTGTATTCTGAAATCTCTGGCACAAAGGCAGTTCAGAAAAGTGTTTATGGACGGCTCTCATGAAACTGGCAGAAACACACACACACACACACACAAAGAGAAAAATTATGTCAAGGAGTGCAAGAAGGGAAAGAAGATGTGAAACAAACTGTGCTAGCAATGGTCCGCTACTGCTTGGTGGGTCAGAATGATGGAATGATGTAGCATCTGTATGGACTCCCAAGATGGTTTTGGGAAAGAAAAAAAAAAAAAGAAAATGTAAAAATGCAGTAAGCTCTCCCCTCCCCACAGAGCTGAGTTTATTCGCTTGAAAATTATCATTCACACTTTGAAAGACACATTCACACTTTGAAACTCACAAACACACATGTACTCTTTTTTAAAAGTTAATATGATTTGTTGGAGGTCCATTTGGCTTTTTTTGTTTTGTTTTGTTCTTTTGCCTGCCCTTCCTCAACAAATTCAATTTTGAGACTTCCAACTTAATCTGGGGTATTTTACTGGTCTGTAAAAACCTCAACTTCCTAGGAAAATGCAATGCAAAAATCACTCTTCAAATAAAGGTTCGCATCCCCAGTTCAGTCAGGTCCCGTTGTTAACAGCCACGGAACCAGGAGTCCCAGGACTAGGCTGGACTTTCCCTCTTCCTTTCCTCTGATCTCCTTCTTGTGGAAGCGCAGGTCAGCAGTATCGTGCAGACAGGGCTTGGAGAGCTCATCGCTCACGGGCAGCCTTAAAACCTAGCCCAGGCGAAGCTCGCCGAAAACCACATTATTAGCACTGCATTAGTCTCTTAACCAGGACCACATCCTCCAATCTTCAAATACATGTTCTGAGTGATTTCATTAGCCACATGAAAATGTCTCTGCTACAACATTTATTGATGTTAAGTGCCAGCCATGGTTTGACGTCCTTCGGTGTGCATTAGATTCATTAATTCCTCATAAACACACTCTGGCTTAGGCATTTCCTCCACTCTCACTCTCTGCAGGAGGAAATGGAGGCTGAGCCTTGGACACACCACTAAAGTAGCAGAGCTGGGATCTGAACTCAGGCAGTCAGGCTGCCGTTCTGCTCAGTGGGCTGATTCAGATAGCTCCCAAGCCCCGCCTGGGAAACATTTCATCATTTTACTCAAGAATGTATAAGCTTTTTGATAACTGGGCCGTCAGTGCGTTCTTCTGGGCAAGGCCCAGTGAAAGGGCTTCAAAATATGTGTGGTAAAATTCCATTTTCCACAAGACTTTTGAAGCCCCCTAGTACTAGCAGTATTATAAATCCAGGGGGTTGGGGCAAGAAAGCAAATCACATAGGTAAACAAGTCAGGGGCCTTCACTTTAAAGAGATTTGAGGTTATAGTTAAGAGTTCATTATACTTGAAGAACATCTCCGTTGTCTTCAACACTCATTTTTGCTTGTTTCGGGCAATTAAAGATCAGAAGAACCAAGTCCTTTCGGTCTTGAAAATGACATTTAAAACCAACAACATCAATTCAGAGCCTTCTCAGGTCCTCTTCTTCCCGTGCTGTTTGATCTTACTTCGGCTATCAACGCTGCTTCATTATTGCTTGGATACTCATCTGTGGCTAGGAGACTAGTCTCTGTCAGACAGATCTCTGAACAGTTGTCAATGGGCCATCAAAAATCAGAGAGTCATGTACTCCCTCATCGTCAACTTCACTGACAGTTAATCTTCTGGAGGCCACTCCTGCCTTCCGATTGGTCCAGCTGTCTAAGTTGATTTATTCCCTGCATAATGTGAGAATATCTGCAGCTATGCTGGCCCCGGCCTCAACATAAATTTGAAAGGCAAAAAAAGAATCACTTCCCCTAAGTATGTATTAATCCTAGATTTAAGGATCGTTGCAAGAAGGAACGGAAAGGAAGGGAAAGAAGAGAAGGCAGGAGAGAGGAAGAAAGCTCGTGAGAGTCAAGAGCAGACTCAGGGGACCGCGAGGCATGCGCAGAGGTCCCCGGGCAGGTTCCTGCCAAGCGGGGAGGGCACTTACTTTGACCACCGTGACTAAGCCGTCGTTACTGTTGGGGTCCGTCTGGATGGCGAAGCGCCCTGTAGGGTCTCCACCACTGATTCTGTACACCGCGTTCCAGGCGGGCGTGTGGGGCTGATCCTTATCCGTCACCGTGAGATTCGCTACGATGACATCTACCCTGTTCTCAGGAACTTCACCATAGAACTACAGAACGACAGGGCTCAGTTAGAAGAGGGATACTGGTCACTCAAGGACAGCATGTTGACGGCCACCCCAATTTTACAGCACCATTAAATCTTTATTATGTCCACTAAATGAGGAGGCTGGGAACGCAGGTCATCGCAGCATGTTAATCTGACTTTAAAAACACTGTGATATTTTTTGGTTTTACTAGCCCATTTTTCCACTAAATTATGCAACCGTGCTATTAATATTCAAATTAGCAGCCATTTCTGAGGCTGCAGGAAATGAAAGTGGGGTCACGGGAAAGGACTTGTCTATAAGAAATTATTACACCTGAGATAGACAAGGCTAAGTTCTGGAGCAACAGCATCAGTCAGTCCTGTAATTCATGTACCTGGACGTGTTTCTAAGCGCTTGGTTAAAACAGCACAAACCTTTGAGGGCACTGTTTCCCAGCAGCATCTTACAGCCCCTTCCACAGCAAAGGAGGGGATGCTCACTCAGAACACCAATGCCTCCGGGTGCTTTATGGACAGTTTGGTGACTGACGAGGCTGGAGTCAGGAGCCATTCTAGAACTTTGTGTATCCCAGCTCCCCCCTCCTCTGTTCATCACACTTCGTATTCAGGACAAACCGCGTCGGGAATGGACCCCAGACCCGAAGGGCTGTGCGTGGATGGTTGTGCTTACCGTCATGGCTGTAAACTCTGGGGGGTTGTCATTGACGTCAGTCACAGTGATGACAGCCGTGGCCGTGTTGGACAGGCCGTATGTGGGATTCCCTTCCATGTCTGTAGCTTGAATTATTAATGTATACTGTTGCACTTTCTAAAAAGACATAAAGATAAAAGCGCTTAAATGAAACTCATTCCTCAAGAAGACAAAACAGTTGTTCTGTAAATGGGTCTTTACTACACGCGGAGAACATTATTCACTCTGATTAGCAATGTTTGAAATTTCCCAAGTGGAGTTTACGTTAACTTAGCAATAAGGGCAGGTCTGGTCCTTGTCTCAGTAGATTTAACTGTGTAGATTCGCGTCTGAGAGGAGAGAGGATTGCAGTGCCGATGTGTGAAATTTCCAGGGAGGCCGAAGCCTGCCAATGGTTTCAACCTTGCACGTTCTTCTGAATGTCAGCAGACAGTGGTTAAGCACGAAAAGGCTCTTATTACTTCCACCCATTTTAAAACTCGAATGACAATGAAGACTATCAAGAGACAAAGAAGAAAGCATATATATATCACCACCTATATGTGCTTTCCTTTTATGTGGTCTTATATACGTCCCTTCTCTTACAACAGGGCCGATGAAATGTTACCCAATTCCATTACTGCACACCATTCCCAATAAATAAGGAATAGCATATTCTTCAAAGGAAGTCCCCAGGTGTGTTCACAGTGAATGCACTTGGGGAGGTCTGCGCCTGCTCAGAGAAAGGGCTGAAAATCTACTTCTGAAAAATCAACCACAAAAACCCGGCCATCAGAAGATATCGCGTCTGGGGTCTTAAAGGCTTGCAGATAAACATGCGGCCATCTAGCTCAGAAGCAACGAAGCCCACATGGAAGAAGCACACCAGCCTGGGTGATCATGAGGTGTCCATGGAATCAGGTATCAGGTATCTAAGACCCAGAATAAAACTATACCCAAGGTGAATGGGGGTGGGGGTGGGGGCGGGGGTATGGAGTGGAGACCAGTGCTCATCTGTAGACAACTGGACATGCCCTCACAGAGGGTTCACAGAGAAGAGATGAGCCAGTCAGGGTGCAGCATGGCACCGATGAAACACACACCTTTCCTCTAGCTTTTGGGTACTTCCTTCATCCCACTATCATGACCTCAATTCTACCTTACAAATCGGATTAGACCAGAACATGCACACTGCTACAGGGAATCCAGGATAGATAAACCCCTCAGGGCCAACATGGAGAGTAGAGATACCAGGAGGATTAGGGGAGGGTAGGCAGAGAAAGGCAGAATCCATTACAAGGATCAATCTAGAACCCCCTCTCAGGGGGACGAATAATGGAAAAGTAGGTGAGGGGTGATGGAGGATGATGTAAGGTATGGAGAAAATAATCTATAACTTTTTCAAGGGTTCATGAGGGAGGGAGGGAGGGAGAAGGAGGGGGAAATGCGGAGTTGATATCAGAGACTCGAGTGGGAAGGGAAGGCTTTGAAAATGATGGCGGCGGCATATGTGCAAATGTGCTTGACACATTGGAGGAATGTATGGATTGTGATAAGAGATATAAGAGCCCCAATAAAAGTATTTAAAAAACAACTCCTTCCCCCCCCCCAAAAAAAAAAAAACAACCTCTACAGAGCAGTGCCATGGACGCATGTGGGAACATCGTAAGTTGCAAGTGACTGGGGCAGGAGCCGGCTCACTCTTAAACAGAACTCAAACACCAGTGAAGTGGTTTACCGCTCTAGCCTTAGTCCTGGAACACAGCAGGGGTTTGACAACTGTATGCTTGAAAGCCCTGCTATATGTACCTACCTGATTGGGCCTATTATTGCGAGAACAGGCCTATGATGGATACAGACACATTTGCAGTTGACAGCTAATACCAACCAGGCACCCACTGCTTTCAGATTCCAGACTGAATTATTTTAAAGGCGGAACCCAATTAAGCTGTAATGTATCCAAGAGCACATCTTCAGATCCTCTGAGACGTCCATAGCATTAGCCAACCAAATGTTCTCCTAGGTTAATTTTACCAAATAGCATATCTGAAATAATTTGACGTCTCTGTGAAAATTGGAACAGAGTTTAAAAAAATCACCTTCACAAATGTTAAAAGATTCCGAACAGAACCGTCTTCTTCATAGAAAATAAACTGTCACTGCAAAGTGTGGTTTTCCTGGTTCTAAATATAACTAAGATTATTATGAATGGCTATTCGAAGGGGTTTCTGGAGCTTGGACAGAACACACAGATGCAGTGTTTGATTTAGTTGTTAATGGGCAAGGCTGGGGGTGGCGGGGAGGGGGGGGGGAGTAGAGTAGGAGGGAAATCCACACCTCCCACAGTAAACTCTGAATTCTCTTTCCACCTAAAGGCCACTGGCAAGCAGTCACTCATTCCAGGTTTTTGTTTTTTTCCCACAAAGAGAAAATACAGTACTTTTCTATGGGAAGTTAAAAAGAAAAACCAACAAAGAAAGAACATTGCTGGTTGATCATTTAAATTTTTCTTAATTCCTACCACCTTTCTATAATGCTCACATATGCTAAAACACTTTGCAATGCCTTTCTTTGCTGATCAAGAGTGATTTCCACTTAATGCTCTCATGGGTAGTGAAAGAATTTTGGAGGGCATTCAGTTCAGCCTCCCAGCTGAAAACCATGAAAATAAAAATTTGTTATGACTTTGAAATGCCATTTCTGTTAGCTTTTATATGCAGAAGAACATGAACATTTTCTCCAAAAGGGTGGGGTGGGGGTGGGGGGGATGGAGTTTTTTAAAAGAAGATTAACAAAACCCATGTAGATATTTTATGGAGATACATACAGTACTTTCTTAGATGTTCGCTCTACAAAGATCTTTAAAATTATATAAGCATAATAAATGCAATTTGCCACTGAGCTGAAACTGAGATCAGTGGATAATACTTATAATTTTCTGCTTCCAGCTAGTTTTGAAATCTATATTTTAAAAGTATATTGTTATTTGTGAGATATAGGATTCCTTCAAATTAAAAAAAAACCCTCATTTCACAAATAATATCTCCATTTTAAAATGTTTGGTTGGTAAAACGTTCTTTCATTTAGCAAGGAACACACAATAGCCTGCTTTTTAGACAACAGAACTATTCAGAGCTTTTTACTAATTTGCTCACTAGGCATCTGGTTCTGAAAGACAGACTTTTGGATTCCACAAGAATTTGATTTCCCACCCTTCAATTCCCAAATCTGATAAAGTGGTATCCTGCTTAAGCACTTCTCCCACTTCCTGTTCCAAATGGAATAAAATGCCAACTCATCAGCTAGCTGTCAGTCTTTCCCTCTCTGTGAAGGCTATCTTTCCATAAACTATCATGTTTCGTTCCCTTGACCTTCTTTCTTTCCCACTTAATGCCTCGGTGGCATAGTGGTTATTTGCTGGGCGGCTAACTGCAAGGTCAGCAGCTCCAAACCACCAGCTGCTTCTCAGCCGATTCAGGAGAAAGTTAGGGTTTTCTAATCCCCTAAAGAGCTACAGGCTCGTGAACCTACAGCGTGGCTAGGAGTCGGCATTGACTGGGCAGCAGTGGGTGAATAAATGCCTTGGCGCAAACCGATGTCATTGATTTTGCTATTTCCTTCTTCCAATTGTCAACTGGAAAGATTTAGCCGCTCCCCCTCTCCTCCAGAGAGAGCTGGTTGTCACAATTGGTGGGGAGCTAGTGGCTCAGCACAGGCAGAGGTCATGGATGCTGATAAAACATCCCACCATGCACAGAGCACTACCCCACATCAAAGAATGATCCAGTTCAAAAGTCAACAGGGCTAAGATTGAGAAACCCTGATGTAGAGTATTGCTCTCCAGCTTGAATCTGGAAAACAGGATGACTGGTGAGAGTCTTTGAGGCAGCCTGACTGGCCTCCTGGGGACTGTGCTGCCAGGACATCCCTCTCTCACGGTGTTTAGTTTCTAAGGTTGTCATCAGTCCTGAAGGAGCCTTAAGAGTTGGGCTGCTAACCACAAGGCCACTGGTTCCAACCCATAAGCCACGCATGGGTGAAAGATGAAGCTGTCTGCTCCCTCAAAGATTTCCAGTCTTGGAAACCCTATGGGGCAGTTCTGCTCTGTCGCACAGGTGGCTATGAGTCAGAATCACCTGAACAGCAAAGGGTGTTGCTGTAGTATCCACTCTTACGCCTTTCCTTGGCCCTCTCTCCACACACAGACAAATGTGCCTTCCCAGGCCCTACCTCGGTTCATGCTTATGTTGCTGGTACAGCACAACATGCCTGCCACAGAGCAATCAAGAAACACGTGCTTCTCAGTTTGCTGTTGGAGGCATGAATGGAAATCTTGGGCCTTGTGCTACCTTGTAACCATCATTTCAGGTTATGGGGAAAGCCTCTGATTTCTCAGGCTACCTGTCACTTATTTTCTAACGCATACACAGGGAGCATAAACTAGATCATTGTTTCCCAAACTGCAGTGATTCACAAATCATCTTGCCAGTGTGTTCCTGTCCTCATATTTCTGCACTATGAGTCACGTACTATTCTGTGGATTTTAACTCCCTTTACAGAAACTTCATTTATTGTAAAGGTACTGTTACGTGGAAAACTAGCATTCCCTTGCCATAAATAGTACCTGTAAAATTAAGCATTCGTACAATTATTAGATTCTGGAATTATCGATTTGATGGGGTGGCAAATAAAAGGATTGTGGCTTCTCATCATCCCTAGAGCTTAGCCACACACTCATTTGTCACCCAAAATGTTATCAAATGTTTACCCAATGCTAACTACTGTTCTGAGGACCTGGAAACTATAAAACAATAATTAGCATTTGTGGAGCACTAATTGTGTGACATGCTCTATGTTATCTCATTTAGTCTTCCCAATAATCTTTTCAGACAAATGGGTATTTTTAATCTCCATTTTACATATGAGGCACGAAAGGCTTGGAAAGAGTTGAGAATCCTTGCCAGGGGCACCCAGCCTGGTGACAGACACAGCTTCGCATGCCAAGACTGTGCCACTAGTTAGTCCACTATATTAGTGTGCCACAAATCACACTACATGTACAGCACGTGTACACCCAGAGCAGAGAATGCAGGCAGAAAGCTTGATTTCCGGGAGAGGAGGACTAAGAGTGAATTCTCCCTTGACCTGGAAAAGAAAGGCTAAGCCACGTGACCATTTCTTTAGGGTCTCAACTCAATTTGGAAAGGAAGAATCCAGATATCATTTCTACATAACTGGTTCCTGTGGGTGCCCAGAGGACCAGCTCAGGACTGGATCTTAGAAGGGTGATGGTGAGCCTGATTGAAAAATTAGAGTTTGCCTGTTACAAGGAGATGGGAAAGGAGTATCTAGCAGAGAAAACACCCAGAAAAGGATATAAATGTCAGATTTGAACAGGGAACTGCATGAGTTTTTGGGTATTATGAGCGTCTCTCTCATTGAGAGCTAAGGGACTTTTGGGAGGTTGGGCTACAGAAGTCTTTGGGGGCAAAAGTCACACTGGGGTTGTAATGTCATGTTAAAGAGCCCTGAATTCAGTCTGTGGACCACGGCAGCGGGTATTTTCTCCTAGAGATGATTCAGTATGTTTGTGAAGCCTACAGGGAAGACTGGAGGCACAAGAGAAAACAGGAGGATCATTTATTCAAGACAGAAGAAGGAGTTGAGGACACGAGTAAAATGCTTGAAAAACAAGAAAAGGGATTTTTCTTTTGCCATAAGAAAAATGGTAAAAAAAAGAAAAGTGAAAATGCTTAGCCAGTAGCTGTTGCCACTGATGACAGCAACATGGAAACGGAAACTGAATGCAGTGACCACTGCTGCATGCTTATTCACCCCCCTACGCAATCACGCCAGCCATTCCACCCCAGGGGTGTCTGTCATCATCATCCTCGTTTTACAGATACAGGGTCAGAGGGTTCTCGCGAACTCTCTGAAGCACCCACAGCCTGTAATGGGCAGAGCCAGACTTCACAGCCACTGAAGCAGTGACTGAGCACAATTTAGCGCTTTCATATTTATACACTTAAATACGTAAATGTAAAAAATCTACATTTTAAAAGCGTGACAGGAAGTGATATCACAGCATGAAGTCACAGGAAGTCAGATGGAGATTTTTAAAAAGAAGTCTAGGGAATGTGATGGCTACTGCTTTAGGCCCAGAGAGCCCCCAAAATGGATAAGTTTTAAACCTGTAGATGGAAAAAACCTGAAACACATTGCACATTTCAATGATTAGATGTTCATCATTCAAAGGTATATATCCTGGGGGAATGAAAACTGAAATTAGTTTTGATAGAAAAGAAACTGTGGACTTTTTTAGAAATAAAATAATCTGGAGCTTGGATGAGGCTTGAAAGAGTCAAGTCATTTCTCCCGCAGGCCCCATGTAGCATTCACAGAAGCCATCCCATGTAGAATTCACACAATCGAGAATGGCCTGTACTAAAGGAAGAAGTGCAAGCTGCACTAAAGGCGTTTTGGAATTGATGGGGTATCAATTAATATCCTATGGAACTTATGGGATATCAATTAATATTTTTCTCAACAAGTGCATGCCAAGCTGGAAGCCTATGCCAAGATATTTGGAAGACCACAACCTGGTCAATCAAAAAAAAAAGGGATCCATGTATATGCCTGTTGCAAAGAAATGTGGCCCAATGGAAATTAGAAATTAGCAAACAATATCACATTCAAGTAAAGTTATCCTGAAGATAATTGAAGAATGGTTGAAGCAGTACAATGACAGGAAATTGTCAGAAATTCAAGTTGGAATCAGAAGAGGATGTCGAACAATGGATTTCACTGTTAATGTCAGGTGCACCTTGGTTAAAAGCAGAGGATATGAGAAGCAGGTTTACTTGTGTTTTATTTACTATGCAATGGCATTCAACTGTGTGTGTCAACAAATTATGGATAATATTGTGAAAAGGGGAATTTAGAACATCTATTTGTGCTCACGCAGAACTTGTTTATTGAGCAAGAGGCAGTCATTCAGAATAATGGGATACTGCACAGTTTAAAATCAAGAAAGTATGCATCAAGGTTGAATCCTTTCACTACTTAATCAATCTGTAACCTGAGCAAATAATCCAAGAAACTGGACTACATACGAAAGAATGCCCTAGCATCAGGATAGTGGGAAAACTCATGAACCATCCATGGTATGCAGATGACATAACCTTGCTTGCTGAAAGAGAGGAGGGCTTGAAGAACTAATTGCTGAAGACCAAAGACGACATCTTTCATCATGGATCATACCTTAGCAACAACAAAAATACCCCCAAATTCCCACAACTGGACCAATAACGAACATAATGATAAACAGTAAAAATATTGGAGCTGTCATTTTTCTTAGAATCAGTTTACCATCCAAGGAAGCAGCAGTAATATGAGATGACGTCAAATGATGTGTTGCAGCAGGCAAGTCTGCAAGACTTCTTTAAAGTGCTCGAAATCTCTTACAGCAGGGTGCTCCATACATTGATCACCATCTACTAGTCGATCGCAAATGTAGTGAGGGTAGATCGCATGACATTAAAAAGATAGACGTAAGCCTATCAGCAATCTCGTCACTTAACTGATATACAGCGCAGCCAATCAGATGCAATCTTAGGTGTCAAATGCATGCACAAACAACTGCCTAAATGCAGCAAAACTGGCAAGCTAAGTTATCGCCAATTTTTAGATCTTGGTTTTTTTCCTCTTAAACTTAAGAAAGGGTCTTAAAATGAGTGGGGGAGCTGGACCAAGTAAGAAGGAAAAACGTATCACTTTACTACGGAATGGGAGATTTTGACACTACAAGCGACATTTAGCTGAAGTCCAGAGGCATGAACAGTTCTGGAACTTACTCGCAGAGGGAAAGTACCCAAACATGAGAAAATGTGCTACCTCCTTGACTGCATGATTCAGCTCTACTTATTTATGTGAGTCAGCCTTTTCCCACGTAAAGATCATTAAGTCCAAGTACCGTTCCACCAGGACCGATGCTCATTTGGAAGTGTGCTTGCAGCTGGCTGTCAGCAGCTCCTGTCCGGACTATGCATCCCTGGCTCATTCCATTCAGTGCAAGTCATCAGAGTAAACTCAGGGAATGACAAAAACGTACATCGTTCATTGTGTTGTGTTGTGCAATATGGACTCATGCGGTTATGCAAGGTCCATAAACGTACATGGTACATATAAAGAATTCTCAATGCATTTATGAATAAATGTAATAAATAAAAAAAAACAGGTTTTGCATTTTTGTAGTTGGTAGATCTTTTTGACTCAATCATTTTATAAGTAGCTCACATGCTGACAGAGTGTGAGCACCCCTGCTTTAAAGTGCTCAAAATCTTAGGCGGCACTTTGAGGACTAAGATGCTTCTGACCAAAACCATTGTATTTTAAACCTCACATGCAATCGAAAGCTGGACAGTGAATAAGGCAGTGCAAAATAAACTGTTGAATTCAAATTATGGTGGCAAATGATCCTGATTATTTCATGGCCGGCCAGCAGAATGAACAAACCCATCTTCAAGAAAGTTTAGTCAGCATGGAATACTCTGAAGAAAGGAAGATTGTAAGACTTCATCTCCAGTATCTGGGATTTGTTATCAGGAAAGATCAGCACCTGGAGAAGGCCTCCAGGCTTGATAAAGTAGAGTCAATGAGAGAGGAGGGAAACAGCCATCGGTGTAAGATACCAAAATAATAAGAATTTACAGTTTATCAAGGGGTCGCGAGGGGGGAGAGTGAAAAAAAAGAGGGGGTGCTATCAAGAGCGCAACAGAAAGTAAATGTTTGGAAAATAATGATGGCAACATATGTACAAATATGCTTGATACAATTGATGTATGGATTGTTATAAGTGTTGTAAGAGCCCCCAATAATATGATCTTTTAATTTAAAAAATAATAAGAGGAAGGCCCTCAGCGAGATGGATTGGCCTAGGGGCTCCAATAGTGTACTTAGGGGTAGCGGTCATTCTGAGTCCAGCACAGGACCAGGCAGTTCTGTTCTGCGATAGCTAGGTCCCTGGGTCCGGACCACTGTGAAGGCATATCCTAGCAACCGCCTGATTTGGTATAAAGGAACCTGCGGTTTCAAAGGCTGGCAATTCAAACCGAACAGCAGCTCCACTCCACACCTCAAAGGGGAAGTTCTACCCTGTCCAATAGTGTCGCCGTGGTTGGTGTGGACTCGATGGCAGTGCGTTTGAGCATTTTCAGTTGGGCTTGGGGTATCATCATTCTCACGAGTGAAGAGTAAAAAACAAAGCCAAAATACACTGTTTGTTTCTCATATAAAACACGCTCTTCATGCGGAGTTTAACAAACACTTAACGATCATATTCCAGTTGGGAATGGAAGAGGTGGACAAGCACACATGTTCTAAGTATCACTAAATGGAAAAGACTACCCCCGAACACACTGCATTTCTGACCAAGCGCATTCCTCGAGGAAGACCGGCTGCTGCCTGAACGTTAATGGCGAGGAGGTAACAGGCATCCATCCAGTCCGTGAGTGAGGCTTTCAGCTCTGTGGTAAATAAAGCAATCGTGACTGCCTCGGGTGACTTTATCACACTGCTTCTGGCATCACTGTGTGAATATAATTCATTGGAACAGTAGTATTTTCTTCGATCTAATGCGAGCAAATGCTACTAAGGAAACAGAACACCATAAAAACCAACTTTAAAATTCCTTGTCAATAATATTTATTATGGTGGGTATAATGTTTTCTTTTTTGACATATATAATCTGAGATCTCAGGGCAGTAAAAGCTGGCTGAGTCAGAAATCTGTGAAGCAGGTGTCTTTATAAATTGATACTTTGATAATTCACTCAAAAGATGATTACTCATGACCAAAACAATGACCTTGAGAATGTGTAACAAAGAGTTCAGAACACAATAGGAAAGGGATGTAAAAAGATTCATCAGGGCTGACATTTTTAAGCGAGCTTCTAAGTAAAGCTTGAATTGGAGCATGAAGAACTAGGAGGTTGGAGATTAAGCAAAAGGTGCAAGTCATTTGTGCCAGCAGAAATCACGTGACCAAAACAAAGAGGGAAAAATAGCAGAGAGGGAGGTTGAAGCCATTCACAGTGTGCCCTGGTAACTAAATGGAATGCCTGTTGTCTCTCGGCTTGGGATACTTCCACATTCTGTGCCATTCAATAGAACAGTATGCCAGAAGTATGTTTCTCTGAATCTACAGCTACAATGACTTGTTGGGAGCAGTTATGCAGTTACGATGGTAAATAACTTGTTAAATAATTAAATCCTAGATTTGAGGGACAAGTTCTGAAGGAGACAATCTCTTTCACAAGTAATTATTGACAGGGGCTACGAACCACTAATCACATGTATGTGTTTCAGCCTCTTAAAAATACAAATAGTTAAAAAGTACCCAAAGTTTCTGCAATTACTTGGGCATGAAATTTAATTCTGCACAAAACAAAAAGCTTTGAATATAAAGAAAAACCAAAGAAACCTGAAAAAGATATAAAAAAATTAACAAAAATACCAAGTCATTTGCCATTGAGTCACTTATGAATTAATAATCAATAATCATATGAATATTCCACAGATTAGCAGTGCTTTGTTTATAATGCATATATAATTTAACCAATTTGAAGTTTTGTAGGAAAATACTGAAACAGACTTTTAAACAAAAGTGAAAACTTGAATAGTATTATGGGGACTGAACATAGTATTATATGATGATAAAGTGCACGAGACACTTTTAAGATTAAAAACAAATTGAAATACAGGTTTTAGTTGGCTTACTTCTCTATCAAGTCCAGCGGCCACTGTGATAATATCACCGGTTTCATTGTTGATTGTAAACATGTTGGGTGATGGGGTGCTTGGTGCCTGGGACAGGATCCTGTATCTCAGCATCCCATTGAGGGCATTTGGGTCATCAGCATCAATAGCAGTTACAGTCATCACATATGTTCCTAGAGATAATACACATAAGTACATGAAAGGTAACTCTTCACCTTAGAACCTGTTTGTTTTTTAAGCATATTTAGTTATTGAATAAATCTTATGTTTTAATTTTTCAAAACAAACATTTAATCACTTAAGACTTGATAAAGAGAAATACTATTAAGAAGAATATTCAGCTGAAAATAAAGCACAGTTTAGAGAGTTGAAAAGGTAAGTGTAACATGCATATAGTTATACTAAATTTTTCCCTATGTGAGAAGGAAAACTCATTATACTTTTAAAAAACATCCACTTCAGAACATAATTTATATAAAATGCAAATAATAATTCATACAAATGCATCTAGACATATATTTCATGGACACTGATTCTTTCCCTCTGCCATACTTTCTTTCCTTATACAGCCATGCCTAAAAGGTCCTGCTGAGCATAATTCTCCCCAGTGCCTAACTCACTCACGCTCTGAAAGTGAGCTGTGTGCATCACGAGGCACACTCCATTTATTCAGGCCATAAGCAAGCATTTCATGCATTACTGTTTTGGTACATTGAGTAGGGATTTGACATTGTGGTTCATTATTTCTTACAAGATTAAAAGAACATTACAACCAACTTAGGGACTTCAACTTATAAGATCTTTTCGGAAAGAAAATCTACACAGCGTTAACACCAAATATATTCAATCTTGCTAGGGAATGCTTTTATTTGGAAGGAGAGACAAAAGTAGTTACTATTTAGAATGAATGATTTGTTCGATGGAATCTTTTTCTTTTAAGAACTATATTATAGAGGCTCTTATCGCTATACTTTGTCCTCGAAATGCTCTAAATTTGGTTCTACTTTATTTTTGCTGTTCCCTGTAGATGGCACAGAAATCCCCAGAAAGTTGGCAGTCCAAGTGCACCCCAGGAAGGACTACAGATCTGTTTCTGGCAGACCCCAACCATTCAGATCCCTACAGCGATTACTTCTACACTGGTGAGTTAGATTTAACTCCATGACCGTAGAACACACTTTTGTCTCAAGAAAACAAAACCATGCCTTGGCCACATGATTCAAATCTGTTTTCAGTGAGCTTGGCCTTCTGAAAAAAGCCAGGGCAAATACCATCATTTTCTTCAAAGCAACTATCAGCCACTAAACCTATGAGGGGGGTCCCCCAAAAAACCAGAATTGCGCTGGACCGAGCAGAGCTTTGCTAGTATGCATTTTCCCTGCTAGGTGACCATCAAGCAATTCATTCTTGAGTTAGTGCAACCATTGGCATCACCTAGGAGGTTTCTCTCTGGGCACAGTGAATTTTTTTTGTGAAAGCAGTTTCACTTGAACCTTGTTTTCTGTGATGGCCAATTTAAGAGAACAGCGTGTGGCTGTGAAAGTTTGTTTCCTGCTTGGGAAAAATGCTGCAGAAACTGTTGTGATGTTGAACACAGCTTAGAAGGCCAGAACTATAGGAAAAAACGCCATTGTACAAACCGTTTTCTCATTTCAAAAGGTTAAATGTCGATTAATGACAAACCTCATTGTGGATAGCTGTCAACTTCCCAAAGAGACAAAAAATGTCAATTGCTGGTATATTTGGATTCGTCCCATCAGGTCAGACTGTTAATTAAGCTTTCTATTTACGAGGATCTAAAAAAGATTGCCTAACAGTGTGTGACAAAAAAGGCCTGATTTGTGGCAGGTGGGGACTGGTTTTGCCATCAGGACAATGTATCTGCTCACACAACCATCTCAGCATGCCAGTTTTGGGCAAAACACAGCATGCCTCTCTTGCCTCACGCACCTTAATCACCTGACCTCACTCTGTGCCATTTCTTTTTGTTTCCACAAATACTGAGGCACATGAAAGGACAATGGTTTGACGGCAGAGAAGAGGTGAAGGAAAAACAAGGGAGGTACTGTCAGCCATCCACACAGATGAGTTTGAAAAATGTTTTCAAGAAAGATGATAAAGTTTTTAGTAAAAAAATTTTAATACATAGCTTTGAAAAAATTTCCAGTCTTTTGGGGGTACCCCCAGTGTATTGCGTATTTGCTTGTGGTCCCGTTCTTAGAACATGAGCTCCCAGACAGCAGGAGCTCGCTGCCCACCCCGCCCCATAGTGTCAGAGAGTGCCTACCACTCAGCACCTGCCCTGCAAGTACTGGTAAGATGAACAAAGGAGTACAACTAAAAAAGTGAGCCCAAATCTTTAGCTTCATTATGGAATGTAACTCAAGATTCATAACATTATTCTTTGCTAGAAGGAAATTTTCAAAGTTCACAAAACCAAATAGAATGGTCTCATGAAATGAATGGCTATCATTTATGGAAGCCTTACATGGGAAAACACTGTCAAATGGATAATATATACCTTTAAGTATCTATTTTGGACAATTTTGGTAAAGTTTTACTTTAAAAAAAACACTTGATATCACAGAGGTCCAAAAAGAAATTAATAAAAAAAAAAAATCTTCCCATCAGAAAAGCCCTAAGTTGATATAAATTTGGAATCTTTGGATACGACTTTGTTACCTATGCTTTTACCTATGTATTTTAAAATGCCAGAGAAATCTATTCTGCAAAAGAGACTCAGAAGGAACCACAGATGGAGAGATTCCTGGACAGTCCTTTCCTAGCCTCCCACCACGGCCATCTTCTTAGGGGAGATGCATAATTGCACCAGCGGAAAATACCAACCCAAAGCAGAGTTCATCTACACACTGGCTTACATCTAAAGGAACTGCATGAAGTACTGATGCCCATGGCATAGATGACAAAGCACAATGACTTTTTTTTATACAAAATAAATCATACAGCATATGAAATCTCCTCTTAACCCTGAATCATCTCAAGTAGGCTGGCCAACTATGAGCTTCCACCCATTCCAGATACACTGCTTTTCTTGGCCACTCGTTCTTCAGACTCGCCTTGCGATCCTACCGGGACTGAAGTGTAAGGGGATTCCAGTACAAAGTGTCTAAAATCTTGGGTAAATATCATTTTACAGCGGTCAGAGGCTTTTGGCAACTGCTAATTGGGGCCCGGTCACTTTAAATGAGACTAGTTTGAAAGAGGAGGCCAGCACAGGCCATCGCCAGAGCAAGCAGCTCCTTCAGGGAGAAGGCAGCCACCACAGCTGTCACCAGGCCCTTTTGCTCTTTGGGCTTTTTTGGGGGATGGGGAGGTTGCCTTACTACCTGATGCCAAGTCCGCCAATCATCTGTTAGTCTTTACAATTATATTTCAGTGGCTGCTAAGAAAAACAAGATGGACAGGAAAGGCCTGAATCTTCCAATGCTGTCTACTGCTGACATTAACACCATCCATGATACAACAAAATCATTCCCTATAGATTTTATCATATAGAACCAAATAGCGTAGTATGTATTTTTCAAAGTACAGAAAATTATTGTGGGCTGTGAGAGTGATCTTTGTCTATTTTCTCCCTGCAATCACTTGCTTCCTCCTAAATTACCTTCCTCTCTTCCTAAAAGCATTATGAATGAGAGAAAATGACAGTGAAAGGCTCATCCGACTTCTACTTTTCTCATTTAGGTAGCACAGGGCTGTGGATTAGTCTGTGCTCCCTAAGGTACCTCTGAAAGGCTAACTTCAGACTTACCAGGCTTTGATCCCTCCGGCACCGTCCCATTCCAAACCTGGTGCAAGAACTCGGGTCTGTTATCATTCATGTCAATAACATTGATGACAATGTCAATGGGGTTCTCCACTTGGTTCCCATTAATATCCACAGCATGTGCTCTCAACTGCAAAAGTCATTAGAAACCAATCCGCTGAACAGGCATGTCTTGGGAGAGAAGATAAAATACACAATCCCCATACCACTAAAATCACAAAAAGGAACTGAGAAGCTACACAATCAAAGCTACTTTCCCCATCACAATTTATGTTAGCTAAGCTATATATAATTAGAGTAAATGTAGTGGCAAAGAGCCACTGCTTAGGACATGCTAGACATTGTACTTAGAACTTCATAGATTTGAGATCATTTACTACATACACACACACATATAGAATAAGGAAGAAATTATCTACATTTTAAGATGAGAAAATTGAGCTTCAGAAAGGGTAAAAAATAATAATAAAATGAAATTTAAAAAAAGGGTAATTTACAAAAAGGTCATATTTATTCAGCTCCAAAGTCCGTTTTGCTAAACCAGTACAAATGATAAAGTCAAGTAATTAAAAAAGTATTGGCACAGAAGAGTCCTAGAAATTAACAGAAATAGAAAGAATTAAGTGTACATAGGGAATTTTGACAGTTCCCTACTCAAGTTGCAAAAAATAACTCATAAACAGAAAAAAGTATTTAAATATTTATGTCAATTCTTCCCCTCCCCAGTCTAACCCTTCATTCTCAGTTAAATGCATCTAGACAGTTTGTTTTAAATAAATATAATGACCCAGCTGCTCTTGGAAGAACATTTTCAAAATCTTTTCACCCAAGACTCAGGAATACATCTCAGGCTTTTTGATGGCTGTGTAGTATTCCATTAAATTGCTCCTCTTAAATTGGGGATGCTTCTAGGGTTTTACAGTTAAGACCCAAAGTGTCTGATGGTTCTTGTTGAATATGCTTTGTCAAGTTAATGAAGCACTGACATATCCCTATTTTATTTAGTGGTTATTTATCACGTGAGAAACAGTCAATTTTATTATTGTCATTTCAGCATTTATGGAGAAAATCCTTTTCCCCTTTAACTTATTTAATAAACTGTATTACATTTATATATTTCTTAATGCTGAACCATCCTTGACGTTCTAGAATTACTATTTTTGTTTTGAATACCATCACTCTTTTAATGTGCGAAGTAGTATATGATCAGAGAACAAGATGTATTTTAAAAATTATCTGAACATATTTCATTTTTATGGAGTAGTGAGTTAGGAATTTGGCTGTTAACTGCAGTCAGCAGTTCAGACCTACCAGCTCCTCTACAGTAAAAAGATGAAGCTTCCTGCTTCCATAAAGACTGATAGTCTCAAAACGTAACAGGGCCGTTCTACTATGTCCTGTATGGTCATTAGTGATGGAACTGACACAATGGCAATGAAGGTGGTTTTTGAGTTTGGGGAGTATTCATATAAATTATGAATATATTTTTAATTGCATAAATTGGCATTACAAACAAGTCTAACTAGTGTATTATGTTCTATTTTATCAAGATTCTCTATTAGTGCTATGTTGTTTTGTGAAAGATCAGGAGGTTTCCTTTTTATTGTGTTTTAGAGCAATATTAATTTTTTTTAATTCAAGGATTTTAAAATAATGAGCTAATGAAGTAATCTAGGCCTTTGGGAGGAGACAGCATTTAAGTTACATGTATTACGACAATATTTCTAAATGTCTTGTATGCTTATTGATCTGTTTAGATCTACGGTAAGGCTGCTTTACCCAAATATCAGAATATATTTGGGTAATTTTCAAAATGGTCATTAGTTTTGAAGGTGCTGTACAAGTGAAAAAAATCCAGCAAACATATTCAGGGGTAAAAAAAAGAGTCTATCATCAAACACATATACAGATGGGGGAAAAAACACTTGTAATATCTAAACGTAGCTAGGAAATCAAAGAGAAAGTAATTCTACACATGGCATTGGGATGAAGTGGATCTACATTTCTTCTTTCGTTTACTAGAAGAAATTACACACAAATTTAATATCTGAATAATAATAATAATAAAAAGAAAGACAATGGCTAACATTTGGGAGATTAACGTCTTGGAGTAGGGAAAGTCTTATAAACATCCCAAGAAATTCAAGTGCCAGATAAAATAAAGAAAAATAATTTCTACAGTGCAAAACCTCTGAACTCTATTTACTACCATGAACTCAATTGTAACTCACAGGGACCTGACAGGACAGGACAGACTGTCCATGTGGGCTTCCAAAACTGCAGCTCTCATGGGAGCAGAAAGCCTCCTCATTCTCCCTCAGAGTAGCTGTTGGTTTAGAACTACTGACTTTGAGATTAGCAGCCGAACCTGTATCCCCTGAGGCCACCGGAGCTCCTACTTCTATAAGCTAGTATGGTCAAGATTATACACCAAGTCTTTACAAAGGTAACAAAAGGGGAAATTAGTAACAAACCAACCAGTATCACCTGGATGGTACAATGGTTAAGTGCTCAGCTGTTAACTTGGTGACTCCAACCCATTCAGCAGGTCCATGGAGCAAGACCCGGCAAACTGTTTCCATAAAGATACAACCTAGTGGACCCAGTGGGACAATTCTACTGTCACAAGGGAGTACTGTGAGTTAAAATAGACTCAATGGCTCAAACAACAACAGATAAGATTCTTCACAGGAAGGGATATCACCTTCAGAGAAAATTCAACATAAGACAGTAGAGGGAATTCACTTGGATTGGCTCTCCAAGGTATGCTACCTGAGACACTGAGATTTCACTTGTAAACAAGTCACACTGGCAGTAAATGAATAAGGCTTCGAGTTTTTGATGGTGCCTTAAAAAGTATAGCTCCTGTATAGAGGCTAGAGCATAACTTAATGCAACATTTCTAGTGAATAGCTTCATATTTATCAAAATAATTCTAACTTTAGGAAGTTATTTGAAGGACCTAAGGGGAAAACGTACACACGGTGTTCCTGCCAACATGAGTGGTAGTGGCAAAAGAAAACAAAGAGCCGAAAATGGCCCAAATAACTACCAAAAGGTAATTAGTTAAATAAAATTGTATCACATTCACCCAACAGACCAATCTGAAACATTCAAAAATTAAAATATAAATAATTATTCACTGACATGGAAACATGCCAAACTTTAAGAGCCGACAAGTGAAAAAATAAAACTGGTAGCAGAGAATGACTCCAATTTCAAATCAGCACATTTATTTATTTATGGAACAGGAGCTCTGGAGGGGTCGTGGGTTACTTCTGTCAACCGCTTGGTGGGGAAAAGAGGGTGCTGTCTACTCCTGGAAAGATTTAAAGTCTCGGAAGCCCAAAGGGACAGTTCTGCTTCGTCCTATCACTCGTTCTTTCTGCCAGCGTCAATTCTGACTCATAGATGGCCTTGTGGTGGTTATACATTGGGAAGCTAACTGCAAGGTCAACAGTTCGAACCCTCAGCTGCAAAAGACGAGGCTTTCTACTCCTGTCAAAATTTAGTCTTAGAAACCCCACAGGGCCGTTCTACCTTGTCCTATGGAATCGCTATGAGACTGTCCATTGGAGTCACTGTAAGGCCGAATCTACCCAATGGCAGTGAAAGAGTTTGATGGTTACAGAAGCATTTACTACATAGTTACCCAAAGGTTTAAAAAAATCATTATTATATATACAGGCTATAAATAATATTGCTATCTTAGTAATTATTTGAAAAGGGAACTCCAGGGATGCAATGAGTGGAGCATTGTGCTGCTAACCAGAAGGCCAGTGGTCAGCGGCCACCAGTGGTTCCATAGGAGAAAGATGTAGAAGTCTGCTTCCGAAAAAAGTTTCCGTTTCAGAGACCCTATAGAGCAATTCTATGCTTTCCTATAGGGTCACCATGAGTCAGAATTGAGCCGCTGGCTGTGAATTTATTGGAAACATTTTTGCAATATGTAGTATATATTATTTTTCTAAAAGAATAATATAATCATTAAAATTGGGGGTTATCCATGTAAAAATTGTTGAAGTAATAAAGATCAATTTAGGTTCTTACATTAAATGACAACAAAATAGTGGTTGAAAATGTCCATTTCAGGAAAATTTCAAGCTTGGCTAAAATAAAGAATTTAATGTCTCTTTCTGAATACATATTTTGTTGTTATGTAATGATTGACGTTTAAATCATGAAGGCAGGATTATTTTTGTAAACTGGAAAAATTCAGTAGTGCAAAGCAACATAGCATTTATTAAGGAACAAGCATACACACTCAATGGAACACGAGGCAGTTATTAAAAATGTGGTGAATGCATTCAAATGCCTAACAGCCATAAAGTTATTAAAATAAAATAGAAAGGCTAAACATAGATTTTGGTGTTAAACTTTTACTACTAAGGCTTTAAAAGTACTTAAGAAAAATATCTTCTATCCTGCACACATTCAGAAGACTATACATATAATTAAGAACTGATTGAAATCTTACATGAAACCGGGCAATCAGCTCCCGATCCAGAGGTTTGGTCACCGACAGCTGACCGGAGATGGGGTTGATGATGAAGATCCCCGTCGGGGGCTGGTCAGCTCCTGGCCCAGTTACGCTGTACCGCAGCGAAAGGTTTTTATCTCTATCGGACCTGATCTGAGGATCAAGAAGACAATCGCTTTAAAGCAGTAGAGGCTAAATTATTAGAAACCGGGCACACCACACCTCATGCCCTTTCCCAGTTAGAAACGCATACCATCTCTTCCCAGAACATAGGCAAACCACTGAAAGCTCACCAGTACCTGCTCCTCACCTTTGCTTCTTGGCGATAGGTTTCAAAAAGGGATGTCACTTACTACCAGAAAGACTACGGCAGCATTAACATCTAAAAGGACACTCAGCAGGCAGTGCAAAAACCCAAAATAAAGCAACTTCACTTTTTAAAAAAGCATGAAATTTGATCGAGGCCCTTTCTAGGTCAGAGTACTTAACGCAGTAGCCGATGTCCAATTTAATGATGAAGTGAGGAGTTACCTTCCACTCCAGTTATGATAGGAAGCGCGTGTCTCACTGTTATAGACCATATCCTCACAAGAGAACACTTGAACCTGGAAGTCAGAGTTCGGTTGTGGTTTTGTACTAACATTAGTCAAGGTGACCGGAACTTTCCATAAAATTTAAAGGTACCACTGGTGACCCAAAATGTTTCACTCATACAAAGTCATACGAGGGCTGATCGTAATGTTTATTTTTATACTTCTAAAGTGATACCCATACAGGCTCATTTTATTCTCCTCCAAAGACAATACTACTCTATAAATGAAGTGTACAATGAACGCTCCCAGCAGACACCAGGGTCCAGAAGGAGCTGCCTGAGCCACACTGTTCGGGAGGTGATGACAGATCTTTGTGGATTAGATAACCACAGTCCATTGACAGAATTCAGTCTACTTCTTTCAAGTTGACAAAAATCCTTCTTTTCTCTCTCACTCTCTATTAATGTAGAAAAAAAAACCTTTGTTAGGGAGTTATGTAGTTCATTATTATGTACCGTGTGTGAGAACAGAATATAAGTGATTTATTTCAATATGTGATTGATTTTAAAAGTAGAGCTTTCTGGATGCAAGTGGCCGAACACTAAATTATGCACAGATAAATACTGGCATTTCAACAATAAAATAATACAAAGGTTTTGCCTTAGTTATCTTGGTGATAACTAATGTATTGCTAATTCCCCTACAAATGCTGGACTATCTATCTGGTTTTCCTCTGCATCTGCTGGTATGCATTTGAAGTAACTGACATACTTTTCTTCTCAGGTTAGAAAATCTGTTTTTGCACTGCCCCAGGGATTCTGTTAATAGTATCAGAGGTCATTTTTTGTCTTTTTTTAAAAGCTCACATACACTCAGTGCTGGCCTTTTTTGCAAAAGGCAGACCCTTTATTTAACTTTTATTTTTCTGCCAAAAGCTATAGGCAGAAATCATCATGGAGAGTCGGTTCTCAGTACAGGAAACCTGGGACTGGAATGGTCAGTGTGGGTCTGGTACAGATGTGAATGAACACGTTGGAGTCAGGGCTGTGCATTCAAACACCAAAAAAGCTTTAGCATCCACTCTTTAACTTATTTGGCCTACCAACCTCTTCATAGGAAAAACTTACTCAGCACCTCACTAGCAATGAAAAATTTTTGTACTAAAACCTACAGTCCAGGATAAAGTGTAGGCATTTGCTTTTGGAGCCTGCAGTCCACGCCCCCCCACCCCCCACCCCTGTCCCCACCAATCCCAATGCTCAACCCCCCACCCATTATTCAAGCACCTCCCAGCGGTGGGTGCTACCAACCACTTGGGGAAATGCTGGTGCACAGGGCTTAAGGAGCGCTCTACTTAGAAATAAACCCAACGGAAAATGAAGCAATGAGAAGAAAGCTTTCTCCAGCACTTTCTAAATCCCACCTGCACGAAAATAAAATTTAAATGCAAGCAGACAGAAAAATGTCTAACATACATTGTCCATGTGCCACGGAGACAATTAAAGAAGCGTCCCCTACCCTGACCAGCTCTTGCGGGAAAGGCCCTCTGGAGTTCTCTGGCAAGTTGATTGGAGGGATGACCCAGTCTCGCTTCTGCCTTTGTAGGTAGCCATGGTGCTTCGAGGATTGTCTTGGGAACAGTATCTCTTCGATTTCCTGTGGTCCCTTTGCATTAAAAGACAACAGGGCATTGCTGAGCACTCTGAGGGACATTTTCTGATCATACGTCAATATTAAGGGATATCTGATTGTGTAGCAATCAGCTCATTGTGCACCAGAAAACAAGTCGGGAGCTCCCTTCTGTATCCTTATAATACAATAGATACAATAGAAGAAAATGTCATAAAATTCGTGGGTTCAGCTGTTTATTGAAAAATTGAATTCTAAATCATTTATTATGTATCTCAGCTGTGTAAACTATTTGAAGTTTCTATAAGCCATCTTAGATAGTAGTTAATACAGGAGCAAAATTTAACAGCACCCTTTCATACATTCCTCATTAGTGTAAGCCACAGTCCAGGTAATACGCTACTGTACATTAAATTCAGATCTAGATGTGTTAAAATATAATTTGAATTCCAAGGGAAGTTTAATACATACTGGTAAGGAATGTCTCAAATATTTATGACCCTATTAAATCCCACAGAATTAATGCTGTAATTATTCTAAACCTATGTCAGCCATGATGGATGCTGTAGATGGCCCACTTTGCACACTGGGTATTAATCTCTGCTGGATGTCAACATTTTCCTCTGGTTCTCCCTCTGTCTGTAGACATTTTAGCTATTAGACCTTCCTGCTTCAGTGCAAACAGCCAAGCTCATTTGCTGAAATACAACAGATCCACAACAAAAACTTCTTTTCACTCCATGAGTTGCTATTTTCTCACTCTATATTAGCTGTGTGATGCCCCTCGAAAGCT
Source organism: Echinops telfairi (assembly GCF_000313985.2). Classification (NCBI taxonomy): domain Eukaryota; kingdom Metazoa; phylum Chordata; class Mammalia; order Afrosoricida; family Tenrecidae; genus Echinops; species Echinops telfairi. The sequence goes on from NW_022111300.1 coordinate 14,501,507, forward strand.
CATGTACTCACAAATTAAAGTTCACCTAAATATTGATACAGGAAAAGAAATAAAATATTTTCCTCTGAAATATTTATTCGCATTTGATAGTTGCATAACCACACAGATGTTAAGCATCAATGAATATATATTCGCATCACTTGGTATAATCAATATACAGAATGGAACAATCACAGTATATAAAGCCATGAAAGTACATAAAGCCACGAATTAAGTCAAAGAACTAGGGTATTAAGAAAATAATACTAAATTTTACTATAGAGCAGTTGTTGAATTTTATTGAAGACTCCAAATATAGAGATATATGCAAAATAAGTGCTCAATAAATGTTTGGTGAATTAATTACAGCTTTACTCGGTTTGAAACAGGCCTTGTCTATTTTATCTTGGCTCATTGCAGCTTCCACCAGAGGGAGCATATCATTCCTAAAAGTCATGTTGGTAATATAAATAAATCATATTCCCCAATTTGATTATTAAGGGACAAGACAAAAACCAATAGTCCTTGCCAGAAATGCTTTCCTGTTACTACTGTAAATCTGTACCTCCTGTGTAATATATTTGACTGATGACATCTTACAGAGAATTGTTTACATCGTGGTTGAATTTAACAACTTGCAAAGCATAGAAGGCATCTAAAAAAGAGAAACAATTACTTCTAATTTAGATTGAGTTATAAATTCAAAGGAAAAATATTTCAAAAACAATGTTTGACTAAGTATATCATTACTTTAAACACATTTGGGTCAAGGGTCTTATATGATTAAAAAGTGAAAAAATAGAATTAAAGTGACTGAAGTTTACAAAAATTTAAATGTCTGATAGACATTAATGCAATGTCAAGCATGGGACATATTTAGTTCAAATTGAGTAATATCAGCTCCAAATGTTGGACACCATACCTTCACTGACTCCTCAGTCACGGGTGGTCTGAGGCTTAATCTGACTGCCACTTGCCACTTCTCTTGGGTTTCTTTGTCTTGGGCATAGATCAGGAACTTGGCTTGCTCAGAGGTGAGTGGAAAGCTTCTTACTGCATACACCAAGCCATCTTCATCCACTTGAAAATCTGCCGGTTCGCTGCTGACATACTGTACTTTCCTTTTGCCATTGCAGTTGCTAAATTTCACTGTAAAAGATCATACATACATACATGAGTCTACTTAGACTACAAAGGAAAATAGCATGTAAGCATATATCCCCTATAAGTTAAAAGACTGAATTTTTTCTCCATTAATTATGTGTTTATCAGTTCAGTTGAGCAAAACAATCAACAAATTAGTCTCAGAGGGCCTTCAATCAGAGTGTTCCTAAGAAACTTGAAGGGTGAGGCTTCCTGTGGGCCCATCAATAGGAAAGACTAATCTCAGAAACAGAACCCCAAATTTATTTCCAGGTAATGTGAATGTTGATACCACAATGTGGGACACATACATCCCGAGAAGATTCTGGTGTCAGGATGGGGGAAGAGTCAGGCAGTGTGAGGTCACCATGAGAGAAGGTTGAAGCTTTCTACGTCCATAAAGATTTACAGTCTCAGAAGCTCACAGAAGCAGTTCCGCCTTGTCCTACAAGTTCGATGTGGCAGTGAGTTCCTCTAGGTGCTTGACAGACAGGCTTCTGCTCAGGATGTAAGCCCGCCTCTGTTTTTGTTAACTTTGAGCTGACTCTCGAAAGCTGGTACCTAGAAGCAGGCTCCCTTCTCTCCCTTTTCTTTCTCTCACAACATGACCTCGGAAAGAGTATTTACTCAAGCGGGTCCCAAAATACCCATAGTTTTAAAAAGTTGATTAACTCAAGTTTTACAATGAACAAAATAATGCTTAAGCTATCTCAAAACAGTCTTGACGACAGGTTTTGTAAATAGCAACCAATCAGAAAATTTAATTGAAAGTTTCTAAAATTTTCTGTGCTTAAACCCCATGAAAAATTCCTCTCACTGGAGGGCTTTTTTGTAAACCTCATTTAACTGCTATCTGATCTATATTATTCTATTTCTTCAATATTTAGAGATTTAGGCTTATTCTTTGACACTTTAAAATCCTTCATCATTAGTTTTGAAGAAAAGTTCTATGGGCATAGCATTTAAGGAGATCAAATAAAAGACAATTTCTCCTTCCTGTAAGGATCTGGAATTATGACCACAATTATAAAGGATACATTTTGGAATGCAAAATTTAAGTGCATGTTGCAAAACAAAATTATATATACCTCTTGCATTTCTCAGGGATCTAAATAAAAAGTGTTTAAGAATTCTCTATACATACCCCCTATGGATTAGTTCTTCTGCTTCCATTAATTTAGTGAATGCATACATTCACCGAGACTCATCCCCGACCATGGCCAAGTAAACTGCACGCCTATTTCAACTTCAAAGCCAACCTGTAGCCCTGGACTCACAGTGACCCGACAGGAGAAAGCAGAGCCTGGACTTGCCCAGGCTGCAATCTTTAGTGACCCGGATGGCCAGGTCTAAGCAGCGAGCGCTTAGCCGCTGGGCCACCAGGCTTCTTTCCCTCTGGTTTCCTTTAGTAAACATCAAATCCGTCATAGAAATCATGAGAGCTCTGTAACTGTACAATATATTATTGCCCACAAGTCTCATATGACATTCTTCGCATTTCTAACATTTCAAAATGCAAGCAAAAGTTGTTTCTTAAGAGTATGTTAAACCAAACTATTTGTCTTGGGGATTGAAGGATCTCAAGGACGTTAGGATCTTAATTACCCCACCTATGTAGCACGCAGTGTGGAAGAAGAAAGCTGGTACCTTTTCTACAGAACGCTATTAATCACTTTTAATCCCGAAAGCAAAAATGCTTTTAATCCCCCAGAAACCACAAAATGAAAGCTGTTAAGTATCCTTTTTGTATAAAGGGACCTCTTTTTGGTATCATAAAATATAATACCTGAAACATAATCTGGATCAGAAAAGTAAATATAGGCTTTCGTATATTTCTCTTAAGTTTTGACACTCTACTATTTTAACATCCGTTGCTCACCACCTGGATTACTGCACCGGTCTCCTGACTGGTCTTGCTCCTTTTGCAGGTCGTCAGGTACCCGCTGCCAAATGAAAGCTCCTCTTGTGAGGTTCTCCTCCCTCCTTCTTATCCAGTCATATGGTGCTTACTTATCCAGTCATATGGTGCCTTCTTATCCAGTCATATGGTGCTACATCTTACTGTAGTTTCGAATGCTCTCTTAATTTTCGGTCCACGTGGTGCCTTTGCTTCCATCCATTTTCCTCAGACTCTCTCTGTCCAGCCACACCGATTTCTCTATGTTCCTCCCACAACTGCCCACACTTCATCTGGACTGTCCTGCTACTCTCCACACTACAGCTCATGAGCCGAGCCAAGGTTCAGAGTACCCAAAGGTCCACTGGACGACCTTTGCTCTCATAGAAGATGTCTGTAAATGTTTTAATTGTATTGGTTTCTACATTTCTCCTGCTTACTGCGCACAAATTACCGAGCCCTCATTATACAGTAGTTAAACCACTACGCTGCCAACCCAAAAGCCAGTGATCTGAACCCACCAGCTTTACTGTAGAAAAAAAGATGTGACAGTCTTCTATACAGAATTACAATACTGGAAACTGAGATACAGTGCTGTTATAACCTACTGAGTTGCTATCACTCAGTCTTGCCTTGATGGCAGTGGGCTTTGGCCATTCATGTTCCCATTTTATTTCTACTTATAACGCCTTCTTCATGAATTATTCTGGTGTATTGAGTTCCAAAGTTCACCAAACTCACGGCCATCAAGTTGATTCTGGCTCACGGGGACCCTACAGGACAGGGTAGAATTGCCTCTGTGGGTTTTGAGACGGTCACTCTTTATGGGAGTGGATCTCTTCAGTCTTCTACCCCTCTCCCCCTGGGTCCTAACCTATTAACAATGTGACTTGGTTTAATATGCCTGTTATTAATTTTTCCTGGGTTCTTAAAAGCCGATTTTCAATTTTTCTAATATTAAAATACGTGCAATCTTCAGTCTTTTCCAAGTTTAAAGAAAGTTTCATTTTACACAATCCTTTTAAAAAAATCATTTTATTGGGGGCTTGTACAACTCTCATCTCAATCCACACATCAGTTGAATCAGGCATGTCTGTACACGTATGTTGCCCTCATTCTCTTTGAGACATTTACTTTCTATTGAACCCTTGGTACCAGCTCTTTTTTCTCTCCCCCTCCCCCCAACCCACCCTCATAACCCCCAGATAGATTGTACATTGTTATTATTTTCATCTCTCACACTGAGCGTTGTCTCCCTTCCCCCATGTTTGCTGTTGTTCTTCCCCCTGTAGAGGGGTGTATGATTATGTGTCGATCATAGCGATCGGTTCCCCCCCTTTCGCCCTTCCTCTCCCATCTTCCCCCTACCCTTCCAGCATCACCATTCCCACTCCTGGATTCTGTGTGTCGTGAGGACACAATTCATTTTGTGGGCTCAACCAGCTGAATTAACATGAACAAAAAATAAGTCTTCTGCCAAGTGAAACACTCTCTTTGGAGTAATATTGGTACTTACTCTGCTGAGCAATTTATGCACAGTAAGTAGCACCTAGCACAGCTATTTAATTCATCAATCTTAATTATGCTTACAATTTTAAAATCACAAAAAATGTAAAAGATTAATAATTCCAATGAGTAAAGTGTGAATTGCATTTATAAATCATAGCTAATGTTTATTACCTATTGTTCTGCTCCCTAGACTTAGCAGCAGCAAAGAATGTTTTCTCAAGCTTCATAAGACTCCTCTATGTTCTAGGGCCACCTCTGCCCTAATAATAAACTCTGAAACTTATTCAAGAGGAATTTTCTTCCTCCATACAAAAAGTTAGAAGTCAATGAAAAAAAACCAGGAAAAAGTTCTGTCACCGAGACTTACAATTGGTGCGGGTGAGCTGGCTCACCAACTCTTGGCAACTCCATGCCCAATGCCAGGGAATCGGCCTGTGCCTTGTGCCACCACCACAGTTGTTTCAGATCCTACCATTATCATCCACAGGGATCACACTGGCTGACTTTTGGAAGTAGATAGCCAGATGTTCATCCTAGTCTGTCTTAATCTGGGATTTTCGCTGGCTTCTGGGAAGCCATCGGAGTAACATAGAAGCTTCCACTTAAAAATGGGTGGTTGCTGCATATGAGGTCCAATAGCCCAGCTCTGAATGAGGGTCTCTTGGGTAGAAAGCAAGCTTCTTACATGAAATCACCAATGACCCCCATGCAGCATTAATGCCTGTTCATAATTTATCAATGCTACTTACGATTTACATCCCTTCAAAAAGGTTTTCAAGAGGGCTATCACAGAAATGCAAGGTACAAAAATAACTGGTGAAATGTGAGCAGGAGAGCTGTCAGAAGCCATTAGAAAGAAAGAGATGCCCCCAGGGACATAGTTAATTTTACAGGTCAAGTTGGCAAGGCTGATTCTCAGTGGGTTGGCCAGAGGATTGTTCCAAAACGCAAGGAAATGGATGCAATCCAATGCAGTGCTTTCCACGATGCCATCCTGCCATGATCTGATCCACTGATCAGCCAATCATTTGAAAGGGAGTTTCATTGAGGGTCTGGTCTACCTCCAGAATATACATGATCTGCCAGATGTTCTGGCCGAGTCCCAACTCCACCCGCTCTTCGGATCCTGCACTCTCTTGCTGCCTGAGCTACGGATCTTGGAGTCTAAACTGGCAGAAGTCTTCTGCCTCACACCTGACCTGCAGACTCGCAGGCCCCACAAGTATAAAATGAACCCGTGTGTGAGTATACATGCACACACTCCCCACACTCAGACACACCTCCCTGGTTCTACTGCACTAGAGAACTCAAGAGAGCACAAAGGGACATGGCTGAATTATTTAATTGATTGCATGATTAACATCTTAAATTGAGCTTGGAAGATAAATACATTAAACATCATGAACATTCGGCTCTCTTAAGAGGAGGTATATAGTTCACCTGAAATCAATCATTTTTGTTGTTGTTACTCAACTATTTTCTCTGTGGATTGTACATATGGAAACTTTAGAGTCATGTAAAAAACAACATTTTCAATCTTTCATTTTCAAAGCATTAAATAGTTTTATTATGTCTTAATGTCATTAAGATCCAAACAGGTGATGATCTGGTCTGCTATCTATTATTAGATATCAGAAAAAAATGGAAAATGTTCAATATGTTCAGTCTTTCTTAAACATAAGTTCAAGTGAAATATCTCCAGCTGGTATTATTAGACACTGGGGAATAGAATTTAATCAATATTGTACATAAGTAACTGATGTGTGCAGATACTGAGCTGCTTTTATGATATCATAACATTTTATCAGCAACACATAAAGAGAGGTAAAATTCCTTTTTTTTAGCCAAAAAATGGGATTTGAATTTTTTTCTAACAGCCTTCCTTTATCAAAGCTTTAATTTTCTGTAAATGCTCAGATAACCCAAAGTAGAAGATGCAGAATTTCATTAAAAAAACAATTTCTTTAGAGAAATTGAAAAAGAAAAGAACTTTACACACTGGATTGCTGAGATTTAAAATAACTATATATGATTGAATGTTGATTGCTACAGACATCAGAAGATTAAATAAGAAATTCATTATTTGAGTTACTATATACTTCAGGCACAAGATAGGTAACTACTGTGCTCAGAATTTTGTTAACATGATAAATACAAAATTAAACATTAACCGAGATAATTATTTTAAAGTACTTTTTAAACCTTAAAGCAACACCTCATATTAATGTTATCCATAAAACCATAAAATCCTTATAAAGCGTTAGCAAGAGCCCACAGATCTTACGTATTAGCCGCACTAGCAGCTAACATCATTACATAAAACATAGGAAATGTACAAATACTCACATATGGCTTATAATTTTGCACAAGTAAAACACAGCACCATGTTTAGAAATAACTATAAGAGGACATGGTAACAAGCGAGTGCAATGGCCGGACAATTTACCAAATTCCACGGCTCCTCCTTTTCTTATGTAGGTGAATTTAATGTTGAAGCCCCTTATAAAAACACATGCAATTTTTACATTTATTCCCACTACGTATCTTATACCAATTTACCTCAAGCACAGACAGCTATTGCTCTAGTAGTCTCAGTAATTTTTCTTTGGGATTTAAATATAATACCTATAAAAAATCACAAGTGAATCATTTTGATCCTTTTCCAAAGTTGGATATTTTGCTGCAAATCCATAACCTCGTGAGTATGTGTAATATATATATACATGGCCTCTGCAGTTCAAATTCATTCAGGTGCTCCTGAATGTTAGAGAGGTGAGCTCTTTTCTCCAGCAGATAGCTCTCCTCCAACAACTGCACAGTAAGCCACATTGAGACCCACACTGAGATCAGCTTCTCTATTGACTAATGAATGCTTGGAAAAAGGGGTTTTTGAATGTGTCCTTCGGTGTCTTATCAGCAAAGAGTGGCGTTCTAACTGATGTCAGATCCAGGTGGACCTGTTTATTTAGATTCATGTTTTCATGATATTAATATATTAACATTGATGCACACAATTGTACTTCCAAGAGCATGTTTGAGAGTAAAACTCACATAGACTAAATCTATCTAACGTTAAAGCCTTTATATATTCATGCCATTAGGGGCAGAGCATCAGCCTCATGGAATGTTAGCTTCACATCTTAATTTGTTTTTAAGTATTCATTTGCTCCCTTGAATATGTAATCCACAGCAGTTTGTTTTCTCGTTTTAATGCATGTTCCAGCATTTTCCATGAAAAATGCACTATTTATTAATTAACTAGCACTATTTAAGAATGCCTTCAAGTCACTAATACACAATGATATTTTAAAAATTTAATAATCTTGATTAGTGCTGTTATGTGCGACATGTTATTAATGCCTGTCCTTACAATATTATGTGAAAGTCACGTTTTCTTTTTTTTCTTTTTAGTTTGCTTCACTGGTTCCCAGTGGTAATGGACTGACTTGAGCATCCATGCCACTCTGGCCTCGAACACACATTGTAAATCTTCTCCCTAGTAGCACAGTGATTACGTGCTTGGCTGCTAATTTAAAGGTTGGCTATTCAAACCCACAAGCCTGCTTCCATAAAGAAATGTGCTCGATACAATTATTCATTGTTATAAGAGCTGTAGGAGTCCCCAATAAAATGATTTATCAAAAAAAATTTCCGATTTGGAAACCATATGGAACAGTGTTCTCTAGTCTCCAGGGTCGCTATGTGCTGCCATATGCTTGACGGCAACGGGTTTGCCATTTTAAACATGAATTACCTACAAAACCAGAAAATGATTAAATGTACATATAGCATCCATCTCAGAATTAAGTAGTAAAAAATATGAGCAAATAAAATTGAGAGAATGATAAAAACACCCAATATGTGTGGTAAAAGTTTCATTCAGGATAAACACATTGATATTAAAATGGTGAACAAATTAACTAGGGTGATTCAATGGTAAAATCAGGAAAGTGCTGACTTCACCGATGAATTCTTGGTTAGAGAAGAGATTTAAAGAGATGCACGAAGGAGCTATCTTTTTCAAATAGCTCTATACCTCAGAGATTTGGGGTATTTTGTTGAGTAATAAAAACTTCCAATTTCTAGAAGTTTTTCAAGGAAGTCATAAAACTTTATATTTAATTCTAATTCTAACTGTTGTCAATTTATTTATTTAAGTTTGATTATAAAAATGCCTTCTTGGTTTTATTATTATAAGCAATGTTATCTCTATTGTTTCTCTGCAGCACACCTGTCGTCCCATTTGTTTTTCTGCTGGGGACATACTGATGCATCCTGTCACACTTTGAAATGTTCAGTCAAAGGTAGTTGGCCATAATGTTCACCAAAACTGTCAGTTTCCTTCTCCAGAAACATATCACTTTTTATCTCCCTTGACATTCAGCATGGCCTTATAGCTTGTATTCGTCCCTAGAATATCTGGATGTTGAAGGGACACACGGTGCTTCCCCACAGAAATACAGACACGCTCATGCCCTCCTTCCTTGCAGTGACCATTAGGGGCAACGTAGTGGAAGTTTCCCGGATGCGTGAGGCATCCCGTCCCATGGAAGGCAGCTGCCCTGAGAGCCTCCCGCACCCAGGTTGGAGGCTTTGCCTGAAGGAGCAATACGGATTTCTTGTGCTCAGCACAGAAGACTAGCAGTCACAGAGACACAACATATTGTGTCTCATAAGATCTCAAATGGTATAAAGTCCTTTCAGTCAGGTAACAATCATGAAATGGATGACAATCAAACAATTGTTGCTTAAATTTTTAAAAACCGGAATTCAATCCCCAAAGTTCTGGCATTCCTCATCAAAAAATAGTCTTATGATAATGTTTCCTAAAAAGTTATGAAGTATATAAGCAAAGACAGTATTTTACTCCCATCCCAGAGAAAGTCCCGTAACAACTGGCCAACACCTGTATAAGAACTGCTAAAAACCCAGGACAGGAAAACAGATCTCTGTTGGTTTTCTTCTATATGAAATTGAAAAAAAAAGAGAAAGCAGTATTTTGGATGAATGAGTCTGACATCAAAATTATGAAGTTTAATTTTTCAATGGTCCAATAGTGTATGCACACACTTATATATTAAATGATTGGAAAGGCACTAAAGTTATTGCAATCTCCCTTGGATGGACTTTAATAATTCAAAAAAAATTAAGCTGTTCTTTACTTCATTGCTATTCTTCCTAGAGGCATCTATGCCATGGAATTCAAAGAAAATTCTTTCTTTTCCCTCCCCACAGAAGAATTTATTTCAAAGGACAGCACTGAATCTGCAGATCCGGGAGAGGGACATCGGAGCACACAGGAGCAGATGAAGGAGGAGGAGGAGAGAGTGGAGCACATCCTGGCCCACCAGACGGTGAGGACGATGCTCCCAATTAGAGCAGCCAGTCCACAGAGAGGACCACATGGCCGGCCTCACTATGAGACATGACGCCCCAAACTGACCCATAGCCCTACAGGGGACAACACCAGACACACAGTGTGGGAATTGCACACGATCTGATCCCACCACACTCAGGCAAAACACTAAGGGGGTGAAATATAACAGCAAAGGAATGGAGCAGCAAGGTCCCCAAGGAATGCTGAAGGTGGACTTTGGGGCCAAGGCGTGGTGCCCCAACAGACTGGACTGGAAAACACTCCTAAAGGTCAACAAATAATCCCTGAACTAACTACAAGCTTTTTTTTCTTGCTGTGTTTTGTTCTGTTTTTGTCATTGGTTTGTTGTTGTTTTGTTGTATATCGTTGCTTGGTTTTGCTCTGTCTTGTTTCTGTGCCTGTTATTATCTCCACAGGTCTGTCTAAATAAGATAGGCTGGATGAACAATCTGGAGGAGAAAACAATGGAACTGACAGTTCTGGGGGGACATGGGAGAGGGGAAGGTGGGGGGAAAGGTAGTGGTGTTAACAAACCCAGGGATGAGGGAACAACAAGTGATCCAAATCGGTGGTGAGGAGGGTGTGGGAGGTCTGGTAGGGCATGATCAATAGTAATGTAACCAAGAGGAATTGCTGAAAGTCTGGTGGGGACTGAGCATGATAGTGGGACAGGAGGAAAGTCAAAGGAAATAGAGGAAAGAGCTGGGAGGCAAAGGGCATTTATAGAAGTCTAGATAAAGACATGTATATATGCAAATATATTTATATATGAGGATGGGGAAATAGATATATGTGCATATATTAAAGGTTTAGTATTAAGGTAGTAGAAGGACATTGGGCTTCCACTCAAGTACTCCTTCAATGCAAGAATACTTTCTTCTATTAAATTGGCATTCTATGATGCTCACCTTCCCAACACAACCACTGAAGACAAAGCAGGTGAATAAGCAAATGTGGTGAAGAAAGCTGATGGTGCCTGGGTATCAAAAGATATAGCGTCTGAGGTCTTAAAGGCTTGAAGGTAAACAAGCGGCCATCTAGCTCAGAAACAACAAAGCCCACATGGAAGAAGCACACCAGCCTGTGTGATCTTGAGGCACCGAAGGGATCAGTTAATCAGAATCAAAGAACAAAACATCTTATCATTGTGTACTCAACTCCATGATACGATCACTGAGGACAAATGGGTGCATAAGCAAATGTGACGAAGAAAGCTGATGGTGCCCGGCTATCAAAAGATATAGCATCTGGGGTCTTAAAGGCTTGAAGGTAAACAAGCGGCCATCTAGCTCAGAAGCAACAAAGCCCACATGGAAGAAGCACACCAGCCTTTGCAATCATGAGGTGTCGAAGGGATCAGGTATCAGGCATCATCGGAACAAAAAATCTTACCACAGTGAATGAGGGGGGGAGTGCCCATTTGTAGGCTACTGGACATCGCCTTACAGAAGGGTATGGGGAGGAGACATGCCAGTCAGGGTGCGATGTAGCAACGATGAAAAATACAACTTTCCTCTAGTTCCTAAATGCTTCCTCCCCACCCACTATCATGATCCAAATTCTACCTTGCAAGTATGACTAGATCAGAGGATGTACACTGGTGCAGATAGGAACTGGAAACACAGGGAATCCAGGGTGGATGATCCCTTCAGGACCAGTGGTGTGAGTGGCTCTACTGGGAGGGTAAAGGGAGGGTGGGTTGGAAAGGGGGAACCAATTACAAGGATCTACATGTGACCTCCTCCCTGGGGGACAGACAGCAGGAAAGGGGGTGAAGGGAGACGTCAGACAGCGCAAGATATGACAAAATAATAATTTATAAATTTTCAAGGGTTCATGAGGGAGGGGGGAGCTGGGAAGGAGGAGAAAAAAATGAGGGCCTGATGCCAGGGGCCTAAGTGGAGAGCAAATGTTTTGAGAATGATGAGGGCAATGAATGTATAAATGTGCTTTACACAATTGATGTATGTATGGATGGTGATAAGTGTTGTATGAACCCCTAATAAACAATTAAAACATGCAAAAAAAGAAAATTTTTTTGACAGGATGTGGCTAAAAATATATAAGACCATCAGTGTTCAGGAAGAATTCTTCTTCTTTTGCAGAATGTGCCCATTAACAAATTACACTCAAATATCCCTACCTCTAATTAAATTACTCTGACAGAGCACAGGTTTTGTAACAGCTTCTTTTCCCAGCTGCACGGTTATTAGTTGATGAAATTTGATGCAACCTGGGTTAGCTTCCTTTTCAGGCTGCTTATGTCAATTAAGAAGAAATCCCAAATTCTAATTTTTTGTGACAGAGTTTTGTGAATTTTTAAGGAACAAAGAGCTTTCATCATAAGCTTTGCTGGGAACAGGATTGCCAGGAAAAATACAAAATCAAAAATGAAAGTGAAACTAGTGGACCCCAATCAGTTTCCCCCCTGGTCTCACAAGGTGCCAGGGAAAGGCAGGGCCTTTCAGAGTGGGCAGCAAGGCACCCCAGGACCGAAAAGGATTTACAACGTTCACAAAACTGTAGCCAAAAGAGAGACATATGGAATACCAATGTTCATAAAGCAAGTTAGCCTTCAATAATTCCACATGCTAATTCACCATCCATTCAAATATTGAATTGAAAACTGAGAGTGAAGGGTTAGAATGCACTTACCAACTTTTTTTTCCTTCTCAATAATGACTTGCTTATTGGCAATTAGGAGCAAAAAGTATATGACTGAGGGTCATATACAGATCAATAAAAATTAGATGTAAAAGGCAGCCTTGGAAACTCTTCCATAACAATACACAAACCACGATTTTAAAAGATGACTTCCCAATTTTACTGCCAACTCTCCCAAAAGATGTATTAGCTCAGTGGTCACTGAGAAAAAATAACAACAACAAACTTTGCAACTATCCAGTGGGATTTGAAGAAATAACAAATTTGCACATTCTAAGTAAAGTGAGATATAAAACTTTAAGAAAAGCAATATCGAAGCCTACAATAGCATACACACAATGTCTACAAGGTGCCCACACTTAGCAAGGTGGTGTGCACTAAGTATGTAATATAGTCAGGAATCCATAAAAAATATTGTCAATTCCACTGTCCATCACAGAGGCAGTGCTCAAGTATGCAGACACTTACATCAAGTGCCTAAGTTGCCAATGAAATTTAAACAGTGAAAGCAAAGGGCAAATTCTAATATAAATTCAATTAAAGTGTTATTAGTTGGGGAACATTGCCGTACAGCATGGGGTGGTGGGTGGGAGGGACACCCACATTCTCCCAGTCCACCTTTTTATGATGATCTCAATTCACTACCCTACAACTTTTTATCCTGGAATGTTGCTGTAGGAACATAGAGGCATTCTTTAACAACCTCATGTACACAGTCCTTGGTCACAGTTCCACTCATTCTGGCTTAACCGATCCAGTGACAACAAAGAAGTCAGTAATTATGGCATCCAATTGCAAAGGGCTACCTTTTTAACGCATTAACCCAACAGGAATCAAGAGCAATGTCAAGGTTACTTCATTTTATACATATGTGTGCAGATGTCTAAATTGTGGGATATTCCATAAATGTAAGTTACCTGTATTTAAAATTTATATTTAATGCTTATTAAATTTTTATTCCAGTATCTAGAACTATGGTCATTTAAAAATGTTGATGGCATTTATGGAAAAAAGGGAAACCAACCAAAAGCCTCCTCTTCAGCAGTGTTCCCTCTCTTCGCAAAAGTCCAAAAGAAATACACACCGCTGCGGACAGACTGACTCAGGAACTTAAATAGCTGGGCAGAAATCTGCTGATTCAAGTGACAATAATAAGCTTTGTCCTTGTTAATGGGTTGGCATTTCCTCTCGGAGAAATGATTACCCTTCTACTTCACCACTCTCATTAATTACAGCAAACGGAATGGGATTAATTGTCATGTACATTTTGGCCATCTCGCGTAAATCCACTCGTGATTTAGCTGGAAAACATCTTAGATGCAGGATTGCTCGAAGAGCATTAACCCCATCACTCACCCTTCCCGAAATGCCACCAGAGCATGCGTCCAACTGGTCAGTAGACTGGCAGAGGGTCAAGACAGCTTTAAGGTTTATACAAATAAAGATTTTGTATGTTTAATTTAATTTGTGGAAATACACAAGCATGTATTAAAGGGTTTTTCATTACATTAGCCAAGATGACCTCAAAGCACGTATCCTGGGCATCTATCATTAGCTTCCAATTGAACATTTCCTAATCTGTTTGTATTAGCTACAATAAATTCACTTAGGCTAAGACAATATCCTTGTCCTTTCCTGATAAGTAGATGCAATAAGCAGACTAATCTAAACTGTAACCTTTTACTCAAATACCCCAGCGATGCTAACATTTTAAGGTAATAGCTTAACAAAAACATTTCAAGAAACTGATGATACATGTTTGATTTCCAGAATCTTAGAAATGAAGTAAGACAGTAGAGGTGAATAATTAGGACAACGACAAACCCAGAAGCCACCTAAAGGGAAAAACTTATTAAATGTGAATTTTCCCTTCGAGTTTACAATGAGATTTCGCTTTTAAGGAAGGGTAGGAGAGTGCGGGTCGAAGGAGACGTCTGGGTAGCATGGTAGACAGCATGGCAGACAGCGGAGCAGGTTCATATTTTGATGCACCGCCTTACTTCAAATACAGTGCTAAGATAAAAGGTCTGTTTTGTTTTGTTTTCAAAGCCAAAACCGAGCCACTCAACAAGATAACCATCTCGGTGAACCAGAAACCAACCCATTATCAACTAATTTCTGGAAGAAGCATTGTCAACTGGAACGTCAGCTCCTGTAGGGCACAGAGTCAAGGGGACAAGAAGCAGAGCGCAGCTCCTGGGAGGGTCCCTGGAAGTCAAGGACTAGAGTGGGGCTCAGGCTGAGGCTGGGTTTGTGCACAGACAGATTTCATGTGAAACAAAAACCAAAATCTCATCCACGATCCGCGTCAACACGCTACGTTGATTCATATGACAAAGTCTGACGCTGACAAAATCAGCCATGCAAACCCAGTGCCCTCCGAATAAAATGAATTTCGCAGCACAGTCTGTTTCTTCCCCGTCCAACCCTCCACCCGGCTCCGCTCTGCAACGTGCCGGCTAGGAGTTCCACTTTTCTCCCACTCTCTTCACGGTGACTGCCAGCAGCCCCAAGGTCGTAGAAACCACCTGTACAAAGACGAACCACAACTATGGACGTCCAAACCTTGACCTTTCCCCTTGTGCCCCAGACTCCTGCATCTGCTTGGCATCTCCACTTGGATATAGACCAGGCACTCGAACTGAACAAGAGTCCAAGGCAAAAACTCTCCACACCAAATTCCTTCAAGTAAATGATTTTACCCTTCACCCAAATGCTTGTACTACATGCGTAGGGGGTGTGCTGGACTCCTCCCTTCTTTCCCATGTCATCTCTTTGCATGTTCTGTCAGTTCTACATTCAAAATATACCACCAACATGGCCAGTTCTTGCCACCCCCGCTGGCATCCTCATAACTCTGCTCACTCCGTGGCTTGAGGGAAGCTCAGAGCCTCCACCTGGGCTCCCAGTTCTACTTTTCAAGACACCACTGACGTTTCAAGAAACGCAAGCGATTCATGCTTGAAACTTTCCCAGGGGTCCCTATAACATGACCCATAACAAATCATGCAAGGCCCTAGATGACTTTGGCCTTCTAGCTCATCCTTCATTCCTCTTCTTCTAGGTCACCAGGCTGTCATTCCTCCAAAGTGACTCCTGCCATACGTCCTTGTCTGTCCATCTGAAATAGTGCACGGTGAATGAACAGGAGGAGACAATGAAAGAAAACCCATAAAAGTAGAAAAACTAGAAAACCAGGCAGAAGATTAAATCATCTGTTCAGGTAAAGGAAAATGATGCTCACTTATAACTTTTTATAAGCTCGATAGTAAAAGTTATGGTTTCCCTAATCTTTCTAACTTCATTCATTTCTCTTCTCTATGTGACATTGGCATTCAATGGATGATTAGAGTTGACCTTTATGCAATCCAACCAGATAATGCATAAAAGGAACACGAGACCCTCTTTTTATTCATTAGCTGGATTGAATAGAAATGAAAGATATGAATCATAAAATGCACAGAGTAGGTTATAGCATAATAGGCCAATTTCATTTAACCGGAGCAAACGGAGAGGCTGAAAACAAAGCACTTTGACTTTTGCATTGGTCTCTAACACTTAGTGCACAGCTATAGCGGACGGCGCAGAGTCAGAGTGTGTGCTTAACTCAGAACCACACAGGCGTCTCTCGGATAATAACAGGATTTGAAAATTTAAAGGAAGTACATTCCATTTCCAGTTGACTCCTCGGTACATAGTCTGCGGAAACAAGTATGGAGGTTGCATGCATTTCCTTGGATCCCACAATTAATAACTTACTTGCTTTGCATGAGTGTGAATCATCCATCTTTCTACACAAGATAGTGCTAGTCTCTAGAAAACAGTACGTAGATCCTGTAACTCTCAGTATCCAGAGTTTGTGTGTCAGGAGTTCAGAGTTTAGAATGTTCGTGATGCACTTTAGTCCTTTGGTATTTTCACACGCATATGAATGCTGGCCAACGAATAAGGAAGACAGCACTGTGAACCGCCAGAACAGCAGATCTGTCTTAGAAGTACGTCCCTTCCAAGGAGAACCTCAGCACCAAAGATGGCCAAACTCCGCAGACGTACTTAGGACACGCTATCAGGAGAGACTGCCCCTGGAGAAGGACATCATGCGGGTGACGTCAGTGGAAAAAGATGATGGACCGATTACAGCAGCTTCAACAATGAGCTCAAACCTAACAATGGCGGGGAGGACAAAGGTCAGAGTAATGTTTGGTTCCGCTGTACACAGAGCTGGTATCTACAACAGTCTCATTTGCATATTGTTTACAATGACACCCCTCCCCCAATTTTGCTTTTAACAACTGCTTCTCACCTTTACAGGTAGGAAAACAAAAGGTTGCTGACTGTCAGTTGTGTGGTCTCTGTGACAGCGAGGCCTTGATACCTTCAACTCTGGAAGGTATCTTAGGAGGCACTCTGTACAATTCAAGTTCAACGACAACAGCTCCGTTTCTCTGTTAAACTGCCTGGACCCAAAGACAATGGGATTTAAGGTAACTGGAGAGATGAATAGGGTAGGATGCCTGATGGAGTCTAATTTTAGAAGAAAAGACCTCTGAAAACTTGTTCTAAAGTGATGCAGATTTCAATAGGCTGAACGCAATCAAAGCCATTGGCAATGATGTCGAAAAGGAGGTGGAAGAACATCCCTGAAGTTGATACAGGAGGCAGCTTCTGAGCTAGAAGGATGGGGAGGATTCCCAAAGCAGGTGAAAAGTAGAAGTTCCAACATGAGCAGGGCACGGAATCTCGGCACCAACCTCCGTGTTTGGAGGCTTCGGCACTGCCTCTATCACAGCAGCACGATGCTTCCTGACTCAATGCCTCTGTAAATAAGGAGTGCTTGTGGAGCACTGTCTTTAAGGCAAATCTGTTTGGCAAGTAGTTTTAACGACACATTTATCTTTGTGGAGGAGGGAATTTTATGGAATGAAGGCTCCAATTGAGATGATTATGGACTAAATACTCCATTGCACCTAATGACAACAACAACACAGGCTTTTACTGGGAAAAGCACTGTTCTAATAAGAAATGACAACCAAGGACAAGCTAAAGATTTTATTATTGACGTACATTAATTGGCTCAGTAAAGTAAGGGGCTGTGCATACATGTGTGCACCTAACATACCTATCTGATAGGAATAATTGTTAAAAGCAATTGTGGTTTTTATAAAAATTGCTTAACACTCCGTCTTTCCCCAAGGCCATAGCTTAGCCCTATCATCAAGAAAGACTTTCAGTGGCACACCTGAAACTCAGAAGTTATTATTTTTTTATGCATGAAGTAATATGTAAGATGTGATTATAAATACATGGGATTGATTCTACCAGTCACACAGCAAAGTCAAATTCATAACATAATAGTCAGACTTTGTATAAATTATAATGCAACCAACAGGGGCAGTACAGATGCACTTTAACTTACAGTACAGTACAAATAACTTCACTTTCTAATGAGATGAATTATGAATAAATGCTAAAACTACTAAGGAAAAACACACTGTATAAAAGACAACTCTAAGCTCAGGTATTTTACAAGTAACACGTTCATCTTATACCCATTTCATCCACTAAGATAAACTAGTGTACACTGCATTGCATTGGAAGATACTGTTTTCATAAGCTGAATTTAAAAAATCTATTTTTTGTACCGATTTCATACAACAATATTGAAAACATTGGACTAAACACCAGTAAACTCAGTACTACTTGTGGTTCCAAATAATTCTGAGACCAGCATAATTCCCTAAATACCTCTGGGTTTTGAGCCATAGTGGTGTAGTGGTTACGTGCTGGGCTGCAATCCTCATGGTCAGCAGTTCAAACCCACCAGCAGCTCTGCAGGAGAACGACTGGGCAACTCTCCAGTCCCATAAAAGCGTTCCAGTCTCAGAAACCCACAGGGTCGCTATGAGTTAGTAGAGACTCATGGCACTGAGCACGAGGGAAAACGAGTAAGAGAGAGGCTCTTATGTGACCGTCAGTGTTCCTTAGAGAAATCATTTCTACATGAAAATTATTATACATTCTAACAAGTCCGTGAGTAAACGTCACCACTGGAGGATGTAACTTAAAGTTCTGTTTGTTTGGTTCTGTGTGTTGCTGTTGAGAAGGGTTTAAGAAAAAACATACAGCAGCTTCGTCCCCCACAAGAAACACAAGTGTCCTCCTTCATGAACAAATCATCGGACACGTACTTTTTCTCTAGTTTTAAAATAAATCTAAGTATCACCATCTAGGTACTTCGAGATGAAAGGGAAGCAATGGCGAAAATGATCAAAAGCATAGCGCCGATTCAATTGTCACTCTTCCTTTCAAAAAAGCTACAATGGCATTAATGAATTGTAATGCATTATCTAGGTGCAAGGTTTTTTCCCTTAACATTTATGTGTCATCACAAGAAAGCAAGAGGAATTCGTGCAATTTCATTTGATATACAACTCTTCCTAGAATAGACCAGTCACCTTCTTTGCATGAAATAGGCTTCAGTCATTTCAGCACCAAGGTGTCACAGTGAGTCTAAATCTTTGAAGATCAAGGACGCTACCAGCGCTGCATGTTTCAAATTCTGCTTCCCATCTCCTTTAAAAATAATGGATGTCAATGAGAAACGTAAAACTTTTCCAGAACATATCCCTTTCAACTAGTTCTTTGGAATTGTTTATAGTATGGAATACTAAATAGGAGCAATGGAAAAGGAAACGCTGCATCTGAGACAACTGTTTCTGAAGTTGGCAATTTGGATGGGATAAAAGCTCTTCAGAAAAAACAAACGGAAGACATACCAAGTTCCTTGAGACCGATGGCAAGACAACCAGAATGGGTCTCATCAGGTTTAAGTTATGACAGCAAAGGTTCTCCTTAACTGTGATGTGAATAATTTTCCTTGTAAACGTTTCCAATGGAATAAGTTCTGTATTTGTAATGAATGGGTTATCCTATATTCTTTTTTCCTACCCAAAATCTTATACAAGTACATATTCTACTGAAAGCGTTCATTTTTAATGAGCATGCTTTTTCTTGGTTCAAAGGCAGCCTATTTTAGAGGCACACACCAAATTTGATAATTCCTTTAGGGATTACAGTTTAGACTTTAAAATAAAGAGCCTTATTGAATATATTCTCTCTTTTTCTTGGCATTTGCAAAGTAATGATATTTAGCCAATTTTTGCCAAATTAATAAGGTTTGTTTTCTTTTCCAGACTGACAAGGTGACTTTGCGTTAACATCACTCAAAATTCGCTGTCTTTCAGTTGGTTCCAGTGCAGAGCTAGCCTGTTAGTGAGCTTCTGAGACTAAATCTCTGCGGGAGCAGGCCCAGCCTCATTCTTCTCCTGTGGAGCGGCTTGAGAGTCCAAACCCCAGACCTTTCCCTCAGCAGCCCAATGCTCAGCCCACTGTGACACCAGGGTTCCTTAATTGAGTACCTCCAAAGTACAAATTTTGTCATATAATATCATCTTGTGTATACAATTTAATTTATGTGTAGTGATCAAGGAATATGTACTACATAAATAAAGGGGTAAATGTTGTTTGCTGAAAAGTATCAAAAGGTAAACTGAAAAACTTGCACCTTGTTTGAAATGCCTACAACTCTGAGCTTGCATCTCTAAGGAAGCCAAGAGAAAGATGATTTCTTAACAGCATCTTCTTATAGCAGCTCCCTCTCCTGTAAAATGAATTTGCACAGAATGTTTCGTTTGGATAACAGAAGTTCATGGAATCGCTCGCTCCTTATTTAAAACAGGAAACATGTCGCTTCATGCGTACGTCTTTTTCATTTTATGCCACTTGCTTTCCAGAGTAACAAAATCACTGTTAGAGCGGTGTTTTCTGACCTGAAACAGAAACACACAACTCCTGCCGGCCCTCTAATTTCTCCATGAAGCTACCTGTACCTGGTTAATAAAAACATGCCTTCTAGTGTCTCCTTCCCATAATGCCTTCTGCTGAGTGAACAAGTCGTAACAGGTATGTCAAAATGAAAAGACAGATCAAGTTCTTTCTAGCGGATGGAAATGCCTATGCAGCGTTTTAGAACTTGAACCCGTCAGCAGATTGGGTGGTTCAAACAGAGCCCATATTACATCTGACTCACTGATCCCTTTCAAACGAGTGTCCCCAGCCAGGGAGCAACACAAAACCTTCTTGAGCTCCACTGGGCCTTTTGTCTACTTTGCGCAACAAAATCCAAGATGAAACCCTTAGGGTGAGGAGGGGGATTGCGTTTCTCTTTACACAAACCATCTTCCCTCGGTTATTGCAGATGCAAGTTCTAGCTCAGTTGGTCCCCAGCACCCCCTCCCCCGCCCCCCCTTCAGGTAGCCACTACTGATTACTTGTGATTTAGCAATTTGTTAAATAAAATCATCTGTAAGCTCCCTTAGCTTTCCCAAACAAAGTGAATTGGATGAAAAGTCGATAATAAATGTACTGAATGGACCCACTCATTGCTTACAAGATAATTAAGATTGGCGAGGATCCACGGTGCCTACCCTGACTGGTTATGAAGCCACGATTAAACATGAAAAACAAAGACTAGGTCCAAGAACACATGTTAAAATACACTTCATAATCAAAGAAATGCGTTCCATGTAAAGTGAAAGATGCTCCAAGTGCAAACTAGACCTAAAAATACTGTTTGCTAATTGTCAGACACACGATTCTTGAACAGTGCTTCTCCTCTCAGATTCTGACTCAAGTCCCACACCGATTCTTGTATAGAAGTAACATGGCTTGCTAACAACAGCTTGTTGGCTGATGTTGACTTCTTCTTAAGCATCTCCTGGTGTACAATAAACATCCCAGCTCATATCGTATGCTGACTAGTTTGGCACTGCCTGAGGATGTTGTGCGAGCCGGTGAGAAAGTCTAGAGCATACTCCAGGACAATGTGCAGCTCTGCAGGGCTTTGAGTGTTCGGAGCAGAAACTTGGAGAACTTACACAGATTTTAAGGAAGATGGCATGCTCAACGCAGGACAAAAGCCAGTCACCCCGTAATGTACGGGATCCATATAGGTAAACCATTGAGAACTTGTACGTTTGGTTTAAACGAGGAAGACAGATGCTGAAGGCTTGGGGGGGAGGAAGTGAAAGTAAAATCAAAGCAGCGGAAGCACGCAGGCTAGAACGACAGCCAGAAACACACAGACAGGGAAATCACCAAAGAGGTTTGAAAATCAAGAAGATTGCAGCCCGCGCGGTGGTCCCCAACAGGAATCCTTAAGCAGACACCTGGGCAAAAAGGCGGTCAAGAAATCATCTGTCGCAATCGATAACTCATTAGATGTGAGGATGAGGAATCACTATGGAGACTAGGAAAGATGTACTCAAAGATTCTGATGTTTCAAGTCGATTTGACTGAGAGATGAATGGAAAATTTAAAGGAGAAAGCAGTTGTATGAAGGGCTGTTTATCCAAACTGCTGATTTAATTTAGCATTAGAAAATAATATGAATTGTGCTTCTTCGGAGTGCTCGATGTTGGGCTAGGTGTAGCGCTTAATAAATAACACACAGACTTCACCACGGAGAAACTCCAGCTTCAATTTTAACGACAGGCACACAAATCATGTGTGCCTAGCGGAAGTCATCAGAAATGGGGTGAAATCTCGCAGGGAGAAAGTCATGACTAATCTGAAAGGTTCCTGCTGAGATTATCTTGTTTTGCTCTGTTAGTGACAGAAAACATCGGATAGCCATCTCTGCTGCAGACATCTCTTCAAAAAAGATACCCCAAACTGATGCTCTTGCCGTTCTGCCCTCCTTATGAAATGCTTTTTCAGTTTCTTAACTCGCGGGCCTTTGGTAATGTGTTCCTTCTGCACTATATTGGGACTTGCTACTTCCTTTGCCAAATCTAAAACTCACATAATTACATTCCAATGGAGCGCAACTGCTGGAAAACAATTGCCATCAGAGCAACATTGAAGGACCTACTGAATATGGAACACCCTTCCACTTTGGTAACTCTTACACAGGCTTGCAGATCTTCTCAGGAGCTTAAAAAAGTCGGAAGTATAAACGATAATTGAGCCATTCACATCTCATCTCTGGCATTGTCCACAGGACAATGAGGCTCCGCAGTGGTCCTGCAGACTCCTGGCCCCTTGTCGTAGGTCTTTCATCACGAGGGGCCCTTCATTTCTCTCCTTTCCACAGTCTTGGAAAGTTACTTCTCGAAAGCCACGATTACACTGCCTGGCTTCTCGTGCACATCGCATTTCTGACACTGGAGGATCCAGTGACATGGGGAGGAGAGGGTGGAGATATGTGACAGTGCAGTCCAATGCTTGGGATCAAGCTGAGACCGGGGACACCTTGGAGCCTGGCTCTGCTGTACTCTTCAGCACTCCTTCCAGGTGGATCCTGGAGGCTGGTAGGGATGGTTCAGTGACTGCACGTGCATGATCCCATAGGCTCTTCACACCTCACCCTGAAGTAAGTAGGGACTCATATTTCCATTTTTAAGAATGAGTATGGTATGACTCAAGGAGATTAAGCACCTGGTCCTAGGTCCCCCAAGCTGTCGAAAAGAACAAACTGCCATTATTAGGAACCAAACGAACTACAAATAAAGATAGGTTTCTAGCTAAGATCCAGTGTACAGCTTGTCATAATTACCTATTTCCTGCTCTACTAGTACCACATCAGGATTTCACAGTCGGCGTCATGTGTTTTCTTGTCAAATTTCTCTCACCACTTATTTAAAGGGATAACTTCCCTCCAATTCCACTCCTTAAAGGGATACGCAATCCCACACACTGTAGAGTCCTGTTTGGTTTATGAAAGGGATCTCGGATGCAATGAGAAAGTAAACAGAGAAAGCAGAACATCACGTCAGTCAATACTTAGGGGATGTTAAAAAGAGGGTGATTATACAATCAATAATTAGCCCATTTCTCCAATACGCTCTGACAAATAATGTCACAAACAGAAGTAAATCTCTTTTGAATAATGGGGCATGAATCAAAACAAATTACAAATACCTTTTATTCAGTTAAGGTCTTGCAATGGTGCTCCTAAAGATAAGATAATCGTCTATTCCGTGAGAGTGCTACGTAACATCAGTGGGCTGCAGCGAAGGTCCAAAGCCAGGATGTGGACCTCAGTGCTTGCTTTGCTTATCAGCTGCAGACACTGCTCGTTAGCAAAGGGAACTGGATCAGCATTATTGTCTGAGCAGGATAATAATAGGAGCAGTACCTTCTAGCTAAAAGCACTTTAACACGTACAAAATAGTCTTCACATAAGCAGAAGGCAAAATGTGATTCCTGGGGGGGTGGGTGTCAAAAATTAAAAAAAAGAAAAATAGCACTTCCATTGAGTTCGATGATGCCAATTCACAGTGACCCTACAGGACAAGGCAGTGAGTTTCCAAGACTGTAACTCTCTACAGGAGAGCTCTGTCATGCCCCCCAGGAGGAGCTGGTGGAATCAAACTGCTGACCTTGCAGTTAACCCAAAGGGTAACCACTATGCCACCAGGGTGGTGCTCTAGAACCCCTAGACCAGCCTGGTGAGGTCAACTACATCAGCACAGTACAGGGACTCACCTCCAAGTTGCTCAGATTGTGCTGAAAAGATTAGATGAATACTCTCAGAGCAGTACCCTGATGACAACTGTATTTCCAGAATCTGTAACACAACACAACAACCCTGCGGTTTACCTTCTGTTACCAGAAATGTAGGCAGCAAAATGAGCAGATGCTGAAAAAATGTCAGATGCAGAAAAACAGAGAAGATAGGACGAAGTAACATTGAAGCCAACAGGATCTAACACACCAAAGCAAGTAATTCTAGTCCTGCCTATGAGACACACGAGGTGAATGGGCAACAAACACACAAGACTCTATCTCCTGGTCCACATTGGAAGATTTGGGCTCCAGTGATTCTGTGAGTATGCCAGGTATACTATATATACTATCTCATTTAATCCTAAGAACAATTCTAAAAAGTTAATGAAAACAATGGGGAGGGGAGGTGGACAAGAAAATAAAAGAGTCCTGGGGAGAAAAGGCCACACAGTGGGAGAAGGAATCCCTGAACACAGTCACGTCACTCCAAAGCCGGGATGCTGTTTTCAACATGCTGCACTTGCCTGCCTTCCATTGACTGGCAGAGAAGTTTCAAATAAGCGCACGTCCAGTGGTTATAACAACAAAAAGTCAACTATGCATCCATAGCTTTACGAATACAAACATCTTTTCCTTAGTCCTTTAGATTATTCATTTATAAAACCGTGAGATCCTTCTTTTGATGTATTCTTGAAACAATCACTTTTCATTTGGTATGTGTACAAAATTCGTTCATTTTACTTTAAAATATCAATAAGCACCTGTACTACATAAATGTCTTGGACTTTTCCTTAAAAAATCAATTTCTTTAATATCTAACTGGAATCACCCATCAGTTTTCATATGAAAGAAAAACGGGTTTTCGGAGTGTTTTCAACTTTCATCAAAGTCTCAGATCAGACTAGAAGCTCACCAGGCACTGTGAAAAGACAGCCAGTCAGCAGGCAATGGTGTATTTTCAATGGATGAGTGTCCATGACAACAGGCAACAATGTCATTGCAGTGGAAGCAACACTGTTAGAAAACTCAAAGAGCTTAGGAAGACAATAGGCCTAGCAATCAATCTACCTCTTTTCTCTCTGAAATGTGCATCTTCCTAACAGAATTAAGAAGTACTGCCTCCATAACCTCAGCTGAAACTTGTTCCCGCACTGAGAGAGGCCTTCTGTCTAAATGCTGCCTATCTGGCACTTTTTAGCACCCATTGGGTCAGTAGTTCCACTCTGCCAGCTGATCCCCAAGAGAAAGAAGAGGCTTTCTGCTTCTGTAAAGATTTACATCTTTGGGCAGTCACAGGGCAGTTCTACTCCGTCCTAGAAGGTCACCGTGAGATGAAATGAACTAGAGCAGTGGTTCTCAACCTGTGGGTCATGACCCCTTTGGGGGTCAAATGACCCTTTCACAGGGTCACCCGATGCATAGCCGTAGCAAAATTACAGTTTTGAAGTAGCAACAAAAATAATTTTGTGGTTGGGGGGGGTCACCACAACATGAGGAACTGTATGAAGGGGTCGCAGCCTGAGGAAGGTTGAGAACCACTGGCAGTGCGTCTGAGTGAGAACTACCCTTTACTTTCTTGTAATTCATAAACAACTTGTACAGCTACCAATAATCATGAGAAGGAAAACAATTTGAATGATATCTATGTTTCTATTTCTTTAAAAGGAATGTGTTAAAGTAAACCTGTCCAGTGGGATATTTCCAAATAGCGTATGGATTTTAAACTGATTTGCTTTCATTTGAATATAGTATATTTAACTAACCTACCTTAGTTTTTAATTATAGCTTATTTAAGTTCCAGCTCAGAAATAATTCTATGTAAGGAGCGTCATCATCACCATAAAAACAGCCAATATGAAAGTTGTAGCTGATAACTTGAAATAACCCTATTGTTATTACCCACATAGGTGTTTTTATTAGTGTTCTACTGTGTGTTGGGCAAGGTCAGCAGTTTGAAATCACCAGCCTCTCCTTGGGAGAAAGATGAGGCTTTCTGTGCCCATAAAGATCGACAGGCTCAGAAACCCGCAGGGGCCGTTCTACTCTGTCCTACAGAGTCGCTTTGTAAGAGTGGTAAATTGATTCCAGCGAGTGAGTCTTAATCAACTTTATCCTTAAAACGGTTTGTTTTTTTTAACAAGGTGAAGAAAATTAAATTCATACCAATTGGTTGGTCTGCTTTATTCATCGACAGCTTTTCTTCTTTTATAAAATTCAACTGTCTGGCACTGGACTTGTCGGAATAGTGGTTGAGCTTATTCAGCGCTTTCTTTCTAGGGCGGACGTTCTGTCCACAACTCATGTAACCTGCTGCAGGTAGGCTCTCTCTCTCTGAGCTCTGGGATTCACAGAATAGTGGACAAAACAAAAAACATATATATATACACACATACACATTCCCTCATACTTGGGGAAAATTCAGGTAACACTGGTAGTAGTTAAGAAGAATTATGACAGGAAATTAAGGATTTAAGAGCAGAGTTTCCATCTATATACTGTTGGAAGTGTGTGCACTGAAAGGCTTCCATCATTTTCCAATAAGAATAATAATACAGGAAAGTAATTAGCTGCTTTTAGCAGAAAACGAGGTCAGCCATAGGAATCAAGCCGAGCAGAATGAGTGCTCCTTTCCACTGAACTGAGGAGATAAAATGTAGATAATTCAAAGGTCTGATCTGAGAAAACCTGAATGGAGACTGATTTTGAAGGGCTTCTAAACTTTTTTTTTTTTAACTGGTTGAAGGTACTGAATTTTAATGATAACTTATTGCCCTACAGACTTCATGGCTTTTCCTCAGGAAATAGAAAGTCTAATTCGTGTGATCATCATTTTTAAAAGCATCATTTTTCTTCAAAGTTAACAAATGAAGTAAAAGTGGAAGAATTGGTTTTTGTTGGGTTTTTTTAATCCCCCTCTAAGGTCAGAAGTGGAATGAGAATCCTGAAGGAGCAAGAACTGTGCTTACAAGTCAACAATCAGAGCTGACTGGTTCAGGGGTGAACAGTCGACCCTGGGCTTGACCTTTCATCTCTCCCTCAGCCTTCTGGAATTTTGAACAAAGTGATACTCATGTAGACAGAGAACTACTGAATAGTGGGGTCAGTATGCCAGCCAGGTGCTGGGGGAGAAGCTCCACAAACGGCTGCAATTCTTGGTGTTCACCTCTTACTTGGTTTTGGCGAGATTTCTTGAAATTCTTCCAATCAACAATTCCGTTGCTTAAACTGGTTTCTGCTAATTGCCACTAAGAGAACACTAATATTACAACTCCTCCCATAGGTCTACAGTGTATGCTTCATTTGGATTCAAATCCTTTTGTGGAAGCATTTTGCTAACAACTTTCAATGCTTCCTATTGCAAATACGACAAGATAGAATCTGTCAAGATTCCAGTATTCTCCCTATGACATTCATATGGGTTTCTAGGCCAACCTACTATCTGTCACCGTATGCACACCTCAACCACTCAAAGTTAATCATAAATAAGAAGGTAAACTTTATTGTAATGATACGGTTAGGCTTAGCTTGATAATTATTAGATGTGGAAGCTTGTACATCGTTTTAAAACTTTCTCAGCCTTCGTACCTCTATAATAAAGCAACGCTAATATCATCTTCCCAAAGTTATACTGAAATTTTTCAAAATATAATACACATGTAAACCACCTAGTTACTGCCACACAGAATGTTTTCCATAAAAGAGAGTCATTCTTGTTGCATTATGATGCAAAACTCTCTTCCTAGTCCAGAATTCTTTTTGAGGTTGAGAGTCACAGTTCTAAATGCCTTGTTGAGTTTTCCAGGTGATCAGACCCCAATCTGTCCAAAATGTGCATGATTCCCAATCTAGCCTCATTCTTCACATTGAAGAATCATTTACCGAATACCAATCACACAACCCCAAGCACAATTATCTTAGCTTCTTTCCTCATCCAACTGATCTCCAAGTCTTATAGACTTAGGCCCTTCGCTTCAATCTTAGGTCCATCTTCTCCCTTCCCTCTGACACGGAAGAGTCTCTTTGCCTTTTACAGGCCTCCAGAAAAAAGTGTCCTCCACGATAGAGCTTTGTCTTTGTTATAGATAGTAGATTTACTCTCCCAACAACTGATGAAGAAATCTTCCTGAAACTCTAAGCTAATCAGGTTGAAATCTTTTAATAGTTCCCCATTGATTAGAGGATAAAAAGGTATGTTTTCTGACTGCTATACCATTCCTTCAACAATTGCCTAAAGTAAATTGTTTTCATGGCTTGTTAATGAGCAATGCTCATCCCACTTAATTGCTTTTGGTTTGTGGAACATATCAGACAGTCCCTGGCTTCCATAGCCCTGCTCATGCTTGTCCATCTGAGTGGAATAACTTTACTTCAGCACCCTACCATGCGGCTATTCATCCTTACAGGGTTCCTTCATTTAAGAAGCTCGTGTTGAAGTGACCCCCTCCTATTTGTGTCCTCCAACTGTACCCTTCAAATTCTCGTTTCTAAACACTCACATGGGTGTTTCTAACACGCCCAGTTCGCTATTTCCCCAATGTGGGCAGCAGAAGAATGTCTTACTCCTTAGGGAACTCTAGCAGAAACAAGACCCTGAAGATGGGCGTGTTGAATGAAGGAGGCTACACAACAGGAAGACAAATGAGAAAATTTAATAACAAAAGTAATGTTCAGAGTTCGTACCACAGTCTCCAGACATTCAGCTCAGTGTCTCAGAAGACATGCCATAAGGCAGAATACAGTAACTGTTCCTTATGGCAATTTTTACTCATTAAGAAAACATTCCATTATTGACAGGATAGCCTATTTAAGATAGTCAGGTATGTGATAAAGCTTTATGCTGGCAACTCATACCAAAAGGGGTAAGTCAAATGTTCCTTCACATAAGATGGCTATTGAATCTTGGGAAACTTGTAAGGGTTTAAAGGTCTAAATCATTTGAATTGGGCGCCGAAAACATTTCACAAATCCTTGAACGAAGCAGAAGATGAGCTTACTGTGCCTAGTAGTTTCTGACTACCTCCTAATTTAATAAATTTGCACATAACTTCCTTATTGAGTAAGGGATCTTTTAAAAGGAACTTGAACGGTAAAAATGTATTGGAACAATCTTTTCATAACCTGGTTGAAAATAGAGAAATATTTCTTTAAAAATGTTGGTGGCTATGCCGCACATGAAAGTACATGCAAATACATAACCTGAAACATAATAATTTCTTTACATAGAATAATTTACGAGAGAAGAGATGTAAGCATAATTCATAATTTAGAAGAGAATGTTACATCTCTGAATCAAATCAAGCTATAATGTACCTCTCAATGCTGAAAAAGGACACTCTGCACATTTATCAAATGCATCCTAGGTAACGGGCTTTCTATGGAAGATTTTTACAGACTTGAATGAAATTGATGCAATTTATCCATCAAGATTCAGCCTAGTCAGGTTAAAAAATAGAAAACCTAAAGGAAGAGAAATGGATGTTTTGATAGGCTTTTAGATGTGTTAACTATTTTATCATTACAGACCATCTTTAAATTTATTTTTTGTACTTTCCAATGAACTTCACTCTCAGCAAAAACCATAATTTTACACATAAGATTTCACTTTGATTGAACTGATGTCCTGGGTAAAAGTGACAGGAGCCGTGTCCATTAAGCAGGAGTAAATCCCTCTTTTGGGAACAGCTGTAGGTAGATCTACAAGCGACCCTTTAGTGAAACCGAGGGGAGGACGGGAGAAGAAAAAGAAAGAATAAGGAGTCAAGCATGGTGGTGAAGGCGTGGAAACCAAGTACGGTGCTTGGTATGATTCCTAGAGGGCGCCCTTCCCACTTGGGGTTGTTCTCCAGCCTGGAGACCTGCGATGCTGCTAGCCATTCACCAATCAAGATCACTTCCACTGAGAAGTGGATTTTTTGCCGTAAGAAAAATGGCAACATGACCAAAAAAGCACTAAGATTTCAATACAAGAGGCTATTTAGATGCCATGAAGAAATGAGATGTTGGTAAAAGTCAGATATTGATCAGAAAGTTCTGGCTCTCCATGTTTCTGGTTGGGCAACAAAACATTCTTCATCTTATTTCTCAAGATGTTTTACGAGCAGAGGGTAAGACTGGCCCACCAAACCCCCAACTGATAGTGTAGCATCTGCGCACTCCCTCTTTAAAAACAAAGGTTGACAATGTGCCTTCTGAGTCATGCTACACCTCAGCTCAGTAGACATCCCTAAAGGAGAAAACAGCCCAAGTTTCTTTCTTTTTTTTTTTTTTTTTCAGCCCAAGTTTCTTCATTTGACTCTTCAGTTCTGACCTGAGGTGATTCTGGATTGATATTAAGGGACCGTTTCCATATGAAGAATAAGGCCTTGATACATTTCTACTGAGATTCGTGTTCATCTCTATTTAGTATTTAATATAGAAAGATAAACAGTTGGAATGGAGCCGCTGTGTGATTTTCTATTACACTGTTGCTTCACCTTTCTGCTTTTGACATGAAATTATGGATGGAGATTTTATGTGAAATGCTCACATAGAAACCATGCTGCAGAAGTGTACTTCACACGGGTGATAACTGATGATTTTGGTGGTTATAATAAAGAATAGCTGTATTTTATATGTAATCTGGGTCAAATGGCTCAGAAGCATACAAAGTTGGTGCCCAGAGACCAGCATTCAAGTTTTCTTTTTGGCATTTCTTCCAAGATTACAAAGGGTTATTCATGATGCAATTCTCCCAGTGTCTATGAAGGCATTTCTCTTTAATAAATCTGAAGCAACCATTACCAGAGCATGGACTAGCAGCCTTCCCATGGGCACTGAGCGTTCGGTTTTCATCAATGGCAGCTGAGCCCTCCCTCTCCTCCCAATATCATCTGCATGCAAACAGGGGGAACAAGCCCTCTACATCTTCTTCCTGCACTCCAGCATGGAATTCACGCTGCCACAAATGCCTATTTAGGCTCTATTTAATTCCGTGATCCTAACTGATACTCCCAGTTATTGGGCCTTCAAAGAGATGCACAGTCCTTTTTAAAATGCTGCTGCTGGGGTCCTATCACCCACTGGAAAAGTTTCCAACCAGAGGCTTCTGTTTGATTTGCATGTGGTCATGCTGAGGTGAAAGGAAAAGTTTACGGGAAAACACACACACTTAAAAGTGTTGCGTGGTAAGTCCAGAGAGCAAGGTCCATGTGTTTCAAAAGCTTCCCCGGTGATAACCAAACAAAACTGTGCCATGGTTTGTCTCACTGATGCCAAAACAACAGCCGATGGCTGCTACACAGCTATTTCCACTTCACTTGTTAGAGGGCGAAACACGCTCTTGAAACTCTGCCTTGTGTGAGATGAACCTCTTCATGCAGAGATGAGACAAACAGAACAAATGTACGCCGGGGTGGTGCCGAAGGGAAATCGGGATCCGGTAAAGCTGATGAATAAGACAGGTGGAAAACATCCTCAGCTAGACTCAATTAATAATGACGGCACTGATTTGCTTTCGTTTGGACCCTTCAGGATTGGCAACCTGACCATAAGGAAGCAGAGATACAAGATTAATTCACCCATGACTATCTATGGCACAGGTAGATACCAATAAATGTCCACAATCACACAACAACAGAGCATTTCAGCTACATCCTGCAGACCTGGCCACTGTTTTTACAAACTTTCAAATATTATTTGACAGGACCGGTTGCAAGGGTGCTTCCAGACCAAGATGGATTGGGAAGGATCACTTCTGAAAAGTATCCAAGGAAAATCAACAGAATAATATCCAATGTTGTGCTGGGAGGTGAGCTCCCTTGGTTGGACAGCACGGCCCTGGGTTGCCATGATTTGGAACCAATATACTGGTCAGTGGTTGAAGCTGGCTTGATGGCAAGTCATAACCACCAAGCCACCATAAACAGTATGTGTTATGCTCATCATTTTGGAAAGGTCCCTGCGTGGTACAAATGGTTTCCTCTTAACTGCCAACCTAAGGGTTGATGGTTGGGTCCCACCTCGTGTGACTGGGGAAGAAGAACAGGCCTGCCTGTCTGCTTCCGTTGCTCTTACTCTAAAGAAACCAACCAAAGGAAGAAGCCCTACTCTGTAACACTTGGGGTCATCAGCAATCGGATTGCCAACATTTCACTAGTTCAGACGATTATACAACGCTATCCATTCCTTTCTCCTTCCTGATTCGGGCAGAATATACTTTCCCATTCCACGGGTGTTGGGCTTGGTCACGTGTCCTGCTTTGGTCAATGAGATGTCCGTGGGTGTGATACAAGCAAATGCTTGCCCTGTGCTTGGGCTGCAGGACTTTCCCTCTTGGATAAGATCGTAACGAGAAGAAATATGCTTTGATAAAAAGTACAAGGGAGACCAATGTAAACCAGATGACCCACACAAACAGATGACCCACACAAACCCATCTGTAAAACAGATGACCTACATATGCGTGAGCAAATAATGATTGGGTTTAAGTTACTGAATTTTGGAGTGATCTGTGAATCACTTGAGATAACAGCTAATTAAAATGTCAATAGAAAGAATGATATGACTAGTATATCATCACAAATAGTGCCTATAGATTTTATTTGGTCTAGGATGAAGTGAGAGTATCAAGAGGTCAGTATTAAAGAGAGACTACATAGCACAGTTCTACAGTTCCTTCCAGGGGCCCGTTACAATATTGCCTCTCTGGGTGCATATTTATAAGCTGCCACTTTTTAGATGCTATGTTTCAGGTTCTAATGTAGGCACTTTCTACTCATTTGATTCTGAACACAAGTCCCATAATGTGTACCTTATCACCCTTTATGATGAAGAACAAGGGATACTATTTACACAAGAGCTGTTTTTGAGAAACATGATGCAATCTTGATGTACTTAGGGAGGAAGAAGGAATACAACAAAGTATACTCCCTTCAGTGTGGGTTACCCTCTATGTAAACAAAGCGAAATCCTCACAACTACCCAACGGCCAACCTCGTGAAGAATGGAGGAAAGATCAAGCTTGCCAAGACTTTGGTTTTACTTGGATCCAAAACCATGGCCCATGAAAGCAGCAGTCAAGAACTAAAACAATGTTTTGAATTGTGGATGTCTGCTCAAAAGACCTCTTCAACATTCTGAAAAGCAAGATGTCATTTTGAAGACGAGGTGGCATGACCCTGGATCTAAGCCATGGTATTAACAAATTTATGTGAAAGCGAAACGGTGTGTAAGGAAAATGGAAGAATCAAGGCCTTTGAATCACAGTATTGGAAAAGAACACGGAATATGCCAGGAACTGCCAGAACCATGGACACATCTGTAGTGGAAGAACCACTGCTGGGCTGCTCTTTAGAAGAGAAGATGGTAAGACTTTGTCTCAAGTACTGTAGACACGCTTTCAGGAGGGACAAGTCTCTAAAGAACACCATGCTTGGTTAAGTGAGGATAGACGAACATGGTGCGGACCAACAATGAACTAGCCTGACAGAGTGGCTGTATGGCAGTTACGTAATCCCTTCTCAACTTGAGCAAAGGGATGGAGTTTAGCCTGTCAATCAGGTCATAGCTAATAATGCCTCTGTGTGGGTATGGCCTTCTCCTGAGAAATTTGGGAACGCCTGTCTTTCTCCTGGGAGGTGGGACACACACCTTTGCGTGGGACTCTTTGTGTCCTATTCCTGTTGACAACCACATGGCGACACACTGATGGAGCCAGAGCCCTGGAGCTGGAGGAGCCAGGTGGAGACCCACACCAGCACTGAGATGCTTCCACGAGACTTTCCACCCACTGGCTTGTGATCTTCCTGCTCTCGGCATCATTGCATGTGCTGTGTGAGTCTGTACAAGAACTTATGGACCAGTATCGGACATATGGGTTAATATTGAACTTACGAACTTCATCTGGGCTAGGCTGGGATGTTTTCTTAATATATAATTGCTCTTTGATATAAAGTTCTCTCTTACACATGAGTGTCTCTGGATTTGCTCCTCTGGTCAAGCCAGACTAACACAGGCTGAAACAATGGGTTAAAACATAGCAACACCTGAGACGATGGCTCAGGACCAGGCTGTGCTTCCCTCTGTTGTCCACAAGAGCATTACGCACAGCACCAACTCAACAGCAACTAACAACAGGATGAGGAAATCCAGATACACAGAGGCGAAGGGACTGATTTTAGGTCATAGATCGTTCGAATTCTAGTTTTCAAATTGGCGCTTCCTTAGTACCATATAGCAATAATTTGTTTTTTCTATTAAAGACTGTTTAAAGAGGAAACAAGCAGACTCCATAGAAGAGATCTAATGTTTTTTTCTTTTTTCACTTTTGTTACTCAGTAGGGAGTCATCTAGCACTGAAATAGCTCTCCCATTCCCACCCCCAGATGGTCCACTTGACAAGGAGTGGCCTCGGGGGAACCCTGAAAACTCTCTTCTGACAAAGGAGAAGCACGGGCTTGACAGTTCCTAAGACAGACCTAAGTTCCAGCTCCAGAGAATTCCTTAAGCGCACACACACACACACACACACACACACACACACACACACACGGCAATTCAGTGTTGCTGAGGAATACACATAGGAACAATTAGATCAGTTTTATTTCGGTTTTTGCTTTTTAAATATCTATTTCCCTAATCAGGTATATTCCCAATTTCTATATCAGGGCACGAAAGCACTTATTCTCTCAATTTTCCTTTCCTAATTCCAATCCTTATGCATATTATATTTTAAATGAAGTAACCATGGACGTTTTATGTTTGTCGCTTTTTAAAAACACACATGCAGAGATTACGTCTTCCCAAGCACTTTATTATGATTTCTCTTACTTACAGAAATCATAATGTAGCTTACAGGCGTTTAGCAGACTTACTAGAGGACTTCAAAAAGTTTGTGAAAAAACAGAACTTTCGTATACAACCCAATAGCTCAGGGTAGCTCAGCCGCCTCTATAGTAGCGGAAACTAAAGTCTAGCTACCATGGAGAACGAGCGGAAAATCTTAGAAAAGTGTTAAACGCATCACAACCACATCAAACTTGACACTACAATCAAGAGTAACTATGACCTTGGGAAAATACCAAATGCGCTAAAATGACAAACTCTGCATAATTAACAGGATGATGTTCTCTTCAGTTAGTAATATTAGGCTTGCAACTAAAAACATCTTCTCATCCTGGGAAAGGCTGTCTATAAAGTGAAAGAAGGGGAATTACCCATAAGATGATAGACTTTATGTCAGCTTCACTCTTAAGATTTCTTGACTTTTTTTGAGTTCTTGACTTTTCACCCCCTTCCGAATCTTATTTATTTTGTTTTTGAGAATATACCGAGGAAAGCACACATCAATTCAACAATTTCTGCATGACCAAGGAAGAATGTTTGCAATCATTCTGGTCCTCTTTTTCTAACGTGTTTCTCCTTCGTTGACATAAATTCACTGTCTCTTAAGGTCCCTTATCGAATCTTTTTGAGTTGCTGTTGTCATTTTGATCCCATAGGTAAGATCCGATATAGATACGTTACAGATAAAGTCACTGCCATCGAGTCAATTCTCACTCACAGTGACCCTATGGACGGAGCACAAATGCCACTGGGTGTTTGCCAGGTGGTCAATCTTCATGGGAGCAGGTGTTCTCTCGCCAGCTGAGCATCTGGGGGTTCAAACTGCTGATCCTGTGGTTAGCAGCCCAATGCACAAGCCACTCTGGCACCCGCGGTCAAATAGTTCTGAAAAGAGTATAATGCTCTAAAGGAGACAAAGTTCTGAAAAGTTCTTAGCGATCACCAAAAACCTTCATGAAATGACTCGCTAGGCTTGAGGGCTACAGTCTCAGGGTATGACTTGGTCGACCGGCAAAATCACACAGTCCACAAAGACAACATTCCACCTGCTGTTTGTTGGTGAGCTGCAACTGGAGTCTTACGACTTGCAAACAGCTACCTAAGAAGTATGGATGTTTGCATCAAAGAAGAATAAGGACAAAAACTCCAGGAAATAATTAGTCCAAAGAACTAACGAACCATTAAAATCACCGTCTCTATTACCTAAGACCAGAAGAACTCGATGGGGGGCGGGAGGAGGCAAACTGTTTGAAGCAGACGTTTGTTTTGCTGTTATTGTTCGGAGCTGCTGAAACAGTTCCTACTGATGGCACCCCTATCTACCAATGCAAAAAACCGTGTGTAAGATATCTGATATGCCCACATCTATTGTCACACAGTAGGTTAAATGTTGGTCTGCTAACCTTAGTAGTTAGTTCAAACCCTCCAGTCACCTCACAGGAAAGAAGATAATGTTGTCTACTTCCTTAAAGATTTCCATCCTCAGAAACCTAAAGGAGCAGTTCAACTCATCTTACAGGTTACTGTGAGTCAGAATCAATTTGACGGCCACAGGATGGGAAGTCAATAAGTATTGCCACAAAAAAATCACAGAAACCTTTATTAATAAAAAACATCAAAAATATTAACACTATGGTTCGTTGTTATATCCTTCATCGAGGTCTGTAGACTTCTGAAGGTCATGTTTCCATCTATCTTTTAAGAATTCTGCAATTTTGATTGACATCAGGTCAAAACAGCAGTTTGGGACACTTGGGGGCTCAACTCGTGTTCCTTTTCAAGGCTCTTGCGTTAGGGAAAAGAAAGTCCGAAGGGGCAAATTCAGTGCAGTGGGGCAGATGGGACAGGGCTCCGGGAGGAAATTCTAAGAGGACCGCCCTTGACAGCCTAAAAGAACAAGCAGGTGCATGGCCATCAGGGGAGCGAAATTCCTCAGCACAACGTTCCCGCTTTCATAGACTCAATTTTCCATTATAATGATATTAATAAAACTGTCACCTGGTTGATGTTGACTCAGTGACTCAGTAGTGCAGGGTAGAATTGCCCCTGTGGGTTTCCAGGACGTTAACTCTTTAAGGGAGTAGAAAGCCTTGTTTTCCTGATATTTTTTCCTAATAACCCCCATGATTACCCTGTATCCTTCGAGGAAAATCTGTAAGATTACTCCCTGAATCCTCCAAAGGTCATTAAACCGTGTAAGCTGATCTCTCTGCCTTAGATTTCACTGGCCTAGCAGCACCCCATGGTAGTTCATGTTTTTGTGGGACCTTCTGTCTGAAAAGGTACCTAAAGACACCAAGTCAAAAAACCAAACTCACTGCCATCCAGTCAATTCTGCCGGATAATGGCCCTATACTACAGGGCAGGGGGACCTGTCTAAATGTTAACTTTTAACAATGTAACATATAAAAGTAAGTATTGCATGTTGCCAAACTTATCTTTTAATTTAAAAAATTGAGACTCGGTTCTAATCTACATCCTTTGGGCTCAAGATCTAGATTTAAGTCTAATACAATTTAAAGCATTTTGTTAAAGGGTATGCACTACATAAGCATTAATGGTGCAGTGAAATAATAATGATTAATGAAGACCCATTTCATAGCATGTTGTCCTATGTGACTGTAAACTTACAACGAGGTATGTATTTTCTGAAACAATAAAATATGCAGTATACAGCAGCAGCTCTGAAATATTTCTTTCTCCCCAATCAAACTTGGTTCTAATCTATCTTTTAGTTAACTTCTAGTGTATTAAATATGAGGCAAGAAGGGTCAAGCTTAAAGACACTCTGAGGAAACGTGCAGATAAATTAAGAAAACGGGCCCGCTTTCCTCAACAAAGGTACTGACAATAGGTTGTGTGTAGAGATATTACTCTGGAATACAGAATTACCATCCAAAATATTAACTTGTCGGATTACTTTTATCTCCATCTCCTTTTATCTTTAGTTTTTTCTTAATACAACACACTGTCAGTGCTTGTTAAAAATTTAAATTTAAATACAGATAAACAAACTGTTTTTTTATGTTTGTGGCCAATGTTGCTGCTACTCTGTCAATCCAAATTGTTGAGAGTCTTCTTTTTGCTGGCCTTCAACTTCCCCAAGCATGATACATTACTACAAAATCACAAAAACCTTTATTAAGCCAAATATCAAAATTTGCATGTACTGCTTATCAGCTGATCATCAACCTTGGTCAATCCACTTTTGAAATTCATGTTTCTCTCCCTCTTTAAATTTCTTGATTCCAAATTGCACTAAGAAATTGCAGTTTGGTCATCCTTAAGGGACTTCTGTTATGCTTCTTTTCGATGTTCTTTGTGTTTTGAGAACAAAAAGAAGTCTATAGGGACACGATCAAGACTGGAGGGTGGGTAGGGTAATGTTTTCCAAGGCCATTCTGAAAGGACAGACCTTTCTACCCTCTGAGAATAAGCAGGCATATTGTCATAATGGAAAAACCTCTGTTTCCCCTCAACACAACTTGTCTGGCCTTTTTCTCTCCAATGCAGTTTTCATTTTTCTTCTATAATTTTTTACCACCCTAATGAACACTCAAGGTCATCGTGTGTCTTTCAACAAAAGCTCTCAAGATTACCCCTTTGTAGTCCTACAGGATACGCTGACAGCTCTGTCTACACATGCTGGCTGCTCCGATTCCCTCAAAAGTCATTGTTTTGATTTGACCTTTATTGTTCTAGGGCATCCTGCCAAGACTGAGACAAGTGTAGTGCTTGTCTACTGTCATCCACTGATCACAGATACATATTGAAATATGTTTTGTTTGGAATAAAGTGGAATGAACCCAAGTATCAATGCCTTTCAACTTGTCCTCATACAATACACTCATCTATCCTCGTGTCTCATAATGCGATAGATCTAGAAGATCAGTCAAACTCATGTGCAAGTTTTTGGTAAGTCTAGTTCATAAATGATGGTTAATCACTTTACAGGATACATCCAATAGATATTTTTAGTCACTGATGCTCATTGTCTAGCTCTACCCTAGTCCTCTATGAGAAGGTTAAAAGAACACAGAAAATATTCTATTATCTCTAAATAAACTACACACGCAATGGAATACTTTGCAACCTTAACGAGTAACAATGAACCTGTGAAACACCTCATAACAGGGATGAACTTGAAGCACATGATTCTTAGTGCAATTAGTCAATCACAAAAGGACAAATACTGTATGAGAACACCATTATAAAAAGCAATCACATCCGGCTTATTCTTATCCAGGTCAGTAAGAGCTTGGTGGACCCTTCAAAGTGGTTAACTTAGTTACTCTTCAGGTTTAGAACTGAACTCACCCCAAGATTCCATTTTCAGTAAACAAAAGGTGGGTGGGCTTATAGGGGAATAATACTAGTGAGAAAGGCACACTTGTGAAGAACCAACCATTTGTGGTCAAAAGCGTAGTAGCGTTTACCCAAGGGCAATGTTCAGAAGGGTTAGGAAAGAAACAGGAACGGAAACAGAAAACCCAGGGAAGAAGGAGAGGGAGGGTTCACTAGGGAGATGGCAGTGAGTGAGCGCAGACAACATGCACACGGATTGTGGAAGGTCAAACCTATGATCTGCCCTGTAACCCTTCCCCCAATTCACAATCAAAAATGCTTTTCAAAATTCATTATCTTTTCATTCCATCTCCCATAAATTTTTGAAGCTCCTTTGTAGGTGTGTGCCTATAATACACCCTTTATAAAAATAAAAATAGTAATAATCAAGCGAAATATTTGATTCGTTCCATTTATTTGAAAACAATTTTTAAAGCAGTGATCATGTAAGTGATCTTGTTAGTGTGCAACTTGACCCAGTTTGGGAAGACCTTAAAACAAGATTAATATTCATCAACAGCTTCTTTGCCAGGAATAGGGTCACAGGATAGTTACGCCATCCTGTGCATTTCTTACCAGGGGACGGAATCAGATACTTCATAGACAATCTTCACCAAGGTCCCCCCCTGGTGAATCTCCCACCTGACTCCCAGAATGCTCATTGTTGCTGATGGCAACTGTTTTCAGGTATTTATAAAGGATAAATCTAAGATATAGGTGTTTAGTTTTTTTAAATAATTCATTTTGATACTTCTTACTCAAATTATCTCTTCCATATCCCAAATTTTGGTTCTCAATGACACTAGAATACTCACTTGCTTTATTTCTGCAACACACACACACACACACACACACACCAGTTTTTAAGTAACAATCTCCACACTATCGTGGCAAAGTTCTTAAGATCCAAGGACCTGGTATAAGGAGAGGCTTCAAAAATGGTGTAGGCCAGATTCCATTCTTTTGCTGTTTGCTGCCTATTCCGAACTGACTTTCCAAGCCTGGGAGGCCAGAGAATCTTGGGAAGATGGCCGGCTGCAGGCGCCTGCCTTCCCTCCGGTGCCCCACTGCCTCTGTCAGCATGCCCCAGGAAGGCCTTGCATCCCGAGGTCTAGAAGCTGGAAAGCTGCTTGAACCTCACTCAGAGCTGCCTCTGATGACATAGCGGGCTCCTTTCAGTATTTCAAAACCACCAGCCGCTCCAGAGAAAGATGCGGCCTTCGACTCACCGTTTACACCATTTTCTGGCATTTCCAGGCTCAGAAACCCACAGGGGTGGCTCTCCTGTCTTATAAGGGTCCCCATCGGTGAGAATCCACGGGTTGTTTGGAGGAGTGCCTCCAGAGAGCTGCTTCGCAAAGGCCGCAGCCTTGAAAGCCTTATGGGGTGGCTCCCCCGTGAGTCTTGGGGTCGCCATGAGTCACAGTGGACTCGCTGTCAACAGCAAACCCTGCCTGCTTTGCTCCCTAAGAAACGACTTAACACTAAAATTAATAATGTGCATGTGAGAGGGGAAGATCAATAGCCAACAAGAGGAAGTGCACAGCCTAAGACAGAAGAGTGTCTCATTGCCCAGAAGGGAGGGAGAGGGGTTCTTTAAGGAATGGCTTTGTGAAGGTTAGAGTAGTATTTCTCCTCCGGATAAAAGAAGAAGGGGGGGGCGGGGTCCTGGCAAGTTATTCATGGGGGCATCAGCTCGGCCACCCTAACCCCGCACCCCCACCCCCCAAGACTGCAGGGCTTTCTCACCCTTTGTATACCATACTAAAGCATCATTAACACATCCTAATAAAAACTTTTTGCCAGGGCTCCTTTCTCATCTCCATGCAAAGCTAAATGTCAGCAGGAGGCCTATAGCTTCAGGAAGCCATAAAGGGAAGCTTGACCCCAGTAATGATCTGTCGCACTGGTCTGCAGAGACAAATGTCCTTGGGCAGGACAGATCAGACCGCATAACTGTGTATGCAAACTTCTCACTATTAACCAAGATGTCCCTGGCTTCTGTAGAAGAAAAGCATTCTGTCCGGCTACAAAAAAGTATTAGCAAGTAGTATGCGATTACATGTTCTTCCTAAAAGGAGCTTCCTATTCTTATCTATATTCTACAAGCTTGAAGAAAAAACACTAGCAGCAGAGTGTAGTGTCTGGAAAACCAGACCCAATTTATTCTATCATTAAGATCAACTTAGGCAAAGGAAAACATAATATAGTATTTATTGCCTGTTTGAGAGGTGCTAACAACCAAAACAAGCTAAAATACAGGCTGTTGTACATCTATTTCTCCATCCATGCCTGGATGAGAAACATCTGGAAAAATGTTAAAGCTGTAAATTCCTCAAAGGAGGGCAGGGGAGGAGATTTTTCTCCCTCTTCTCTCGAAATGACCCCATCTCTGAAGATGACATTTTTAAAGGAAATAAACCTCAAAATGAGGGCAGCGTTCTTATTTCTTTTCCTTCTAACCTTGGCTTTTTGAGCTGCTGAATTTTTCTGTGAGGTACCAAGCGGGGTGCCATATTGGGGGGGGGGGGTTGACAGAATCTGAGAAGGATGGTACAGAAGGGCAGGAGAGGCAAAAGAAGAAAATGGGGGTGGGGGTATGAATTAAGAAAAAGATGATATAAATAGAAACTAAAATAAGAATGGATATAATGTGACACCTCCCCAGATTCTGAGGTGGTCTAAGGAAAACAGTTAAGACCAATTGCCCTGACTTCCCAAATCAGGAGGCCTCCGAAACTTGTTGCCCAGAACTGGATTGAGGTTTTCTGTCAGTGAATCATATACAATTTGTAGACCCTGGAAAGGAACGTGCACAATATGGAGAAATTGATTGTTTGTTTAAAATGAGAAAACAAAAATCACTGAAATGACCTAAGCCTTGTTAGATTTAGATCCTTTAATTCTGAGATGGTGTGTGCACGCGGTGCCTCCAGAACATACTCTGGCTCCACTCTTCTCTAGAATACTTAACAAACAAACAAAACACCCTCACTGCCATGAAGTCAATCCCAATTCATCGAGAACCTACAAGGCAGGGTAGAACTGCCCCTGTGGTTTCCAAGATGGTAACTCTTTATGGGGGTAGAAAGCCTAGTCTTTCTCCCACAGAGAGCTGACTGGTTTCAAACTGATGACCTTGCAGTTAGCAGCTCAAGGCTGTTACCCACTACACCACCACTAGGCCTCCTGAGCTTCCAGCAAACACGAATGATTCCTTCATGGGGTACAACAGTCTCTGTTGTTGCATCTCTGGTTCTTGTCTAAGAATCAGAAATGTTCAGGACCCTTCTTTCCAGCAGCCCATTACCTGCAAGTAAATCTGCACGATGACCCCAGGGTTCTGCTCAGTGGCAACTAAAAAACTATGAATTCCGCGACCACGCCAGTTTGTAGCTCATGGCAACACTCTTCAGCCCCAATTATAGAAGGCAACTCTGGGGAGCTGAGTCCGAACTGATTCAGGAGAAACAAACAAAAATGTTTATGCTTTATATGTTTATATATAAAACATAATATATGTTTTATATAAATGATATCTCACCTCCAAACACTTGGTTTGTATTTTAAGAAGAATCTGCTTAGAGCAACCGAGATTGCAAATTTCAACTATATATTCACATGTCACTTAAAGTCCCTAATGTATTCCCTCAAATTAGAACATTATGAGATCTGACTGTTTTACTAACACCATATTATATAGGCATCCTCAGATTATGAA
The DNA here is from genome assembly GCF_000313985.2 of Echinops telfairi. NCBI lineage: Eukaryota > Metazoa > Chordata > Mammalia > Afrosoricida > Tenrecidae > Echinops > Echinops telfairi. The sequence continues at coordinate 14,544,530 of NW_022111300.1, forward strand.
TGAGTCCAGTTCCCAAGTTTGTCTCTAAAATGAATTGCTGTACAGAGATGTTTCACTAGTGAATTGGATGTTTGTCATAGTATCTAGTGAATTGGATGTTTGTCATAGTATCTAGTATACTATGTGCTTTTCTATGCACACAAAGTATTAAACACTTCTTGATATACTAAAACATCTTAAATATAATAATATAGTAATAAAATAATGCTGTTTTAATGTACATCACAAAGTAGCACTCCATGGTTATTACAAACTACTGTATGTGCCTATAATTTTTAATATAATAAGTTTTATGGAGTTTGGGACTTCAAATGCATATGCAGTTGGGTTCTCTCTCTCTCTCTCTCTCTCTATATATATATATATATATATATATATATACTTCTCTCTATCTCCTAATATGAATGAGTTATTGTTATTCTACATTCTCAGACTCTGGCTCAAGTGCTAAGAATGCTGTCTACACTGACAATGCAGTCATTGTTAACTCTAAGGAAATCCATGATCATCAGCTAAGAATTAGATCCTTATTTTCCCAGGGTACTGATATCAGAAGAAATATCATTATATTTTTCTTCTTCCCCATTATCACCCTCACCATCAAGTCTCCAATATAAAATTCTATGGAAGACTACAACTAAGGATGTCTGGGAGATAGCGGTGAATTATGAAGTTGTTAATGATCAGAAAATAAGGATAAACCACCACCTATTTATTCCTTATAGGCAATGCCAGGTTTAAATGCTAGGTTTTCAGAGAAGATCATAAAATTCAATTGTGTTCTCCCTAGGCTCTGATGATTATTCCTCTCAGATCCACTCCAGATCTGACAAAGAAAGCATCCTGGTGCTTTTCATTTAAGGTGAGGTGGGGGTGAGGGGCTCCCAATGCCTTCTCCCACACTATTTGTTCAACAAATATTTGAGAGCCTGCTGTGTGTCAGGATTTGCATGTCAGTTTATGCCACAATGCTCCCTGATAACAACTATTGGAAAAATACTTAATCACTGGCTTTAAAACACTTTCTTACATTCAAAGCATCTATTAGAAAAATTCTCACTCAATTGAGTAACACCGGACGGTATCTTTGAAACGACCTGTAGGTGAAAGAAAAGACTAACCAAAGTAGACACTTACTAAACATAATTTCATGACCCACATTAGTTACAGCCAAATTTCAAAAAGCCGACATTGCGAAGAGAAACGCGGATTTTACTTTACTCGAGTAAAACTTGGGTTTCAAAGCAGAGTATTTTTAGATTTTTAAGGTTACCACCTTTAGAGCAGGAGTTCAAACAAAGGTTCTTACGTTTAATGCATCAATAATTTTCAGAATAATTCTTGATGGCGATGCATGGAATTGTATTGACAACCCCCTTCTTTAAGCAGACCCTTTTTCACTTTTCAAAAGCAAACTCTCTTTTTCTCACTGCCTATCAAAGAGACAAGCATGTAATTAAACCCGTTTTACTAATTCTCTTTTTTTAGTTTAGGTGCCACGGAGAAGCGGGTACTGCTCTACCATGTGAATAATGATTTCTATTAGAGTCAAGCTGAATCTGAATTGTACAAAGGACGAGTTTTACCACTAAACCAAATGGGGAGTTTTGATTTGTACATTACGAAATAATGCTTATTGTCATATTGAACTCTGCAATACTCAGCACTGAGCATCCACAAGAAGATGCAATTCTCCACAGCACTTACACATCTGCTCCTGAAGCTGGAAGAGCTGGCAAAATCCGAGAAATAGGTAAAGCTAAAAATAAGTATCAGTAAAAGCCCTATAGAAAAAAGTTTTCTATTTAGTTCTTTTGTTTCAAAAAAATTTAAAACCCTATTTTTAAAAAGCCCACATAAATGAGAAAGAGGAAAACAAACTACATGTCAAGTATCTTTAAAAATAGATGTCATGAGCAGCATTACTAAACCCGAATGAAGGCCGAACATGACGGTGGGACAAGAGGGAAGTAAAAGGAAATACAGGAAAGAAACAAGAGGCAAAGGACATTTATAGAGGTCTAAATGCAGGCATGTACATATGTAAATATACATATAATGAGAGGGGAATAGAACTATGTACTTTTATCTATATGTTAAGAATTAAGATTGCAGATGGACATTGGGCCTCAACTCAAGTACTCCCTCAACACAAGAACACTTTGTTCTAACAATCCGGCTTTCTGTGATGCTCACCTTCCCTACATGACAGCTGAAGACAAAATAGGTGCATAAGCAAATGTGAAGAAAGCTGATGGTGCCAGGCTATCAAAAGACATAGCATCTAGGGTCATGAAGGCTTGAAGATAAATAAGCGGACATCTAGCTGAGAAGCAACAAAGCCCACATGGAAGAAGCACACCAGCCTGTGTGATGTTAGCTAGCTATCGATGGGCTTAGGTATCAGGCATCTAAGACCCAGAAAAAATTATACCCGATGTGAATGGGGAGGGGGGCCATGGAGTGGAGACCCAATGCCCATATGTAGACAACTGGACATCCCCTCATAGAGGGGTGACAGGGAAGAGATGACCAGTCAGGGTGCAGTACAGCACCAATGAAACACACAACCTTCCTCAAGTTCTTCGGTGCTTCCTTCACCCCACTATCATGACCTCAATTCTACCTTACAAATCAGATTAGACCAGAACACGCACAATGCTACAGATAAGAGCCCAAAACACAGGAAATCCAGGCTAGATAAACCCCTCTGGGCCAACAATGAGAGTAGAGATACCAGGAGGATTAGGAGAAGGTTGAGGGAGAAAAGGGGAACCGGTCACAAGGATTATCTATAAGCCCCTCCCAGGGTGACGAATAATGGCTGAGGGGCAACGGAGGATGATGTAAGATATGAAAATAATAATCTCAAGGGCTGAAATAGAAAAAAATGTTTTGGAAATGATGGCAACAAATGTACAAATGTGCTTGACACAATGGATGGATGGATGGATGGATGGATGGATGGATGGATGGATGATGGATGGATGGATGGATGGATGATGGATGGATGGATGGATGGATGGATGGTGATAAGAGTTGTACAAGCCCCCAATAAAATGATTTAAAATAATAATAATAATCTATAACTTATCAAGGGTTCGTGAGGGAGGGCAGACAGGTGAGGGAGGGGGAAGAAATGGGGACTTGATATCTGGGCTCAAGTGGGAAGAGAGGGCTTTGAAAATGATGATGGCAGCATACGTGCAAATGTGCTTGACACACTGGATGCATGTATGGATTATGATATTGAGATGTAAGAGCCCCCAATAAAAGTAAGGAAAAAAAATAGATTTCATGGTCTTATGTTGTTGCTGATAATAATAATTAATAATGATTTAGAAAAATATCAAAGTCTGAAAATACATATTTGTAAACTATCAATTGTTTTCAGTAACTAGTAAAGTCACATATATAATTTTTTGTTTTGGAATTTTTTTTAAATAGCTTTTCTAGTGACAACCAAGAAGCCCTGGTGACCTATTAGGTTAAGCTTTGGGTTCTAACCTCAAGGTCACTGGTTTGAGAGGACCAGCCACTCCAAGGGAGGAAAGTGCGGTTTTCCACTCCTGTACAGAGTTCCCGTCTGAGCTGTTCTAGTGCATGCTGCAGGGCGGCTATGAGTTGGAATGGAATCAGTGGCAGCTGAGTTTTCAGTGGTAATTTAATTTTAAAATCATTTTATTGCAATATAATTCACAGACCATTTAAATGGTGTTATTTAATGGCTTCTAGTATGTTCACGAAGCTTTATGCATCCCTTACCACACCAATATGAGAGCATTTTCACTGCCCCCCAAAGAAACTCTTCACCCTTTAGCCATCATCCCCCCACTCCACATTGCCCTCAGCACTAGGCAACCACTAACTACTTCCCATCTGCCCCCAAACTCACTACCATGGAGTCAATGCTGACTCTTGTTTGACTCCCTGTGGTTTTCTGAGATTATTACTGTTTATGGGAGTAGAGAGCGCAGGCTTCCTCCCGAGGAGCTGCTGGTGATTTTGAACTGCTGACCACATGGATCTGCAGCCCAACTCCACCACCAGGGCTCCTGGTTCCACCTGCAAATTTCCAACCTGTGTTCATTGTGCCCAGCTTCTTTCACTTAGCACAATGTTGTCAATGTTCAGCTGTACTGTAATACATATCAGTGCTTCAATTTCCTTTCATAGTGAATAATATTTCATCATATGGCTACACCATATGGTGTATGCATTCATCAGGTGACAGACAACTAAACTGAACTAACTTTTTAAAACAATACTTTTTATTCTGTTTATGGTTCTAACTAAAGATATTAATTCTATCAAGGACAAGCAGTATCCCAATTTAAAAAGTTGATGTTTTAGATTATGAACCAAAAGTATTAAATGCCCACTGTGAGTCAGATTTAATATTCATAAGTAAGATCCACTACTTTACATGGACCTAAGCTTTCTCAAATGTACAATAATGAACTATCTAATTTTAAAAAATTATAAGGTTTGTTTTAAGTTTTAACAATCTAGAAATTGATGCTTATATTATACAGTGTAAGAAATTCTCAAAATAAGGCTAAATAACATATAAGGCTTTTCAAAGTGAAATATCCTACATCTAAGGAATTTATGAATTATGTGTTCCTATTAGCATTTAATTTTTATTAAATAATTGGTAAAACATCCAATTATTTACTGCCATTGAAATGCTTTCATATAGCATAGCAGATATATATTTAGAGGTGGGGTTGGTAACTTACAGCTTGTAGGACAAGTCTGGCTCAGGCCACTCTCATTCCTTTACCTCACTCGTTAGCAGTATACGACTGTTTTCATGATACAAGAGCACAGTTGAGCCACTGTATGTTCTGCAAAGCCTAAAATTTTATCTGGCCCTGAACAAAAGAAGTTTATACACTTATTTTTTAGTGAATATATTTGCCATCTGATTAAGGACAAAATTTCCAACTAAAGTATTCTAAAATCCCTATGGACCATGTACCGCACACAGAATTACCTGCCCAATGCTCCTTCTTTGGCCCATTGCAAACTGAATCCACATTCCTTCTGCTTCTTTTTGTCGCTCTCTTTATATTCACTGTGGACCTAGCCCCATTCATACACAATGACTGGATCAAGCCAGTCATAATTCTATTTCCAATTTTCCCAGTCTCCATTGCTGAAAGAGGTGGTCATGATTATTCTTGTCCATGGCATCAAAGGAAAGGCCACTCAGGGAGTTTCTTTGATTCTTTCCCAATTCAAAGGGAAGACATTATAATCCCTGGCGGCTTTTCCTGTTTTAATAGCCTATGAGATGACCAGAGCCGAAAAGATAGTACAATGTTGTTGTTGTTGTTGTTGTTGTTGTTGTTAGGTGCCCACACATCAGTCCTGACTCCGAGGACTACATACAATAGAATGAAGCACTGCCCCAGATGGCATCTTCCTCACCATCATCCCTACAGGTGAACCCACGGGTGCAATCACTGTACCAATCCATCTCGCGGAGAGCTTTCCTTTTTCACTGCTAATATCTATCGAGGGAAGACTGGATGTCACACAGGGATACTGGTTACTCGTGGCATACTGGTTACATGTTGGCGTGTGTCCTGAAGGGTCGGCAGTTCAAAATGACCACTCCCAGAAACAGTTACAATCTTGCAAACTCACAGGGGCAGTTCTACCCTGTCCTGTGAGGTCCCTATATGCATTAACATCGACTCAGGAGCAGTGAGCTTGAGTTTTATATGTCTGACACCGTTGTTAATTCCTTAAAAATATTAATGTTCTTAGTCCTCACCAGAACCTTTTGCTGCAGAAACAGTCTGCCTATGCTGGGTGTAAGTAAAGCAAAGTATGTTCTATGTAATTCAAATGGGTACAACAAGGCAGGCAGTCCAGCTCCAGAAACTGTGTTCCTAACCACAACCCTCTGCGGCCTCTCAGCAAGTCAAATCACAGAGGCTTCTGAATGGGGAAGCCCTTACAGATCATCTAGATATCGCATCTGGGGCCCTTTTCATACCGAAAAATCGAATGTCACACTGCTCAATGTTTCCCAGATATCAAGTGCCTACTTAGAACTTTCAACGACCACTGGAGAACAGAAGACACGTCTTTGGATTTTGATCTTCTGAAAGTCAATTATTGCTTAAGTGTTTCCATTGTACAACAGGGATAATGAAGGCTGCAATCGTCAGTAACTCAAAAGTAAAGAGGAAATCAAAACCAAAACCATTGTTGTCGAGTGTATTTCAACTCCTAGTGACCACAGTTAGGGTTCCCAAGACTGTAAATGTTGACGTTCACAGACAGCCTCACGGTTCCCACTCGGAACAGCTCAAACTGGAACCACTGCATGTGCACTGCGCAGCCCAACGCCTCGCCCAGAGCGCCAGAAGCACTCTCAAACGAGGATCATTCCACAGGGATTTCCTTACAATTAGATCTACAAAGATCTACATGTGATCCAGAGAAACAAAAGAGGCAGTGTAGTAGTAAATATAGCAGTTACAATTCTAGTCAGACAAACTGTCCAGTAGGACAGACAGGTCAAGGTCCCTCAGGGGAGATCATTTGGAGAAGACCATCGGGAGGATCCAAGACTGGCAGTGAAGTGACACAAGGGAGTCAACTCCAGAGAAAGGCAGACAGTAATGCATGTCTTAACGTCCTGCACCCTCTAGTCTTTGCCAAGGATTTCACTGGCTAAATCTATCTGGAAACGGAGGGCAAGGGAACTCACTGATAGAAGTCTCTACTGCTCAGCCTTAGAGGGCATAGAGTGGGTGTAGGAATCAAAAAGAAGCTTCCAAGCACACAATCATAGAGTAGGTGTACACTTGGGTGTGAATCCAGATCTCGCTCATACTCAGGGTCTAAGTTGTCCTTGAATCCTGTCTACAACCATTTCAAACTGCATTTCAAACTTTGAAAACTATATATACATATACAAATATGTATATATATATATATATCAGAACCTCTTGCTGTAAGGTTTCAATACTATTGGCATGCATAATGGTTATTTATAGATATAAAGAATGTCCCAGAGAATGTCAGTAATCAGAACACATTTCTAAAGCTCGACACAAACTAAATTAATAAACATTCACCTTCAGTGTCACTGTTAAGACAACTCTGAACATTCTGAGTAGGAATCCAAAGATAAAAGTTCCCCCTAGTACAAAATATATCAGCAAAATTAAAAATAAATTGAACTTACTATTGCAGTAGATAATGCTGACATTATTAAAAGTGTAAAATATCCTAAAAACATGACCAAAATAATTTCAGTAAGCTTCATAGCAAGGTCATGACCTCTGATAGTCATACTCAAAGATAATAACATTAGCTACTATCAACCAGCTGCTCCAAATCTAAGTTTGGTCTTAAGAAAGCTACTGCTAAAGAAGAGCAGCAGAGCCATGAACGAATTTGTTGATTAATTTGACACACTATCTGATGGGCAAGTGTTCGTGAAATGTTATTCAATCTTAAAGCTATATGTATTTAATAGCATCAAAACCTAAAAGTATTAAAGAATAAGATATTCCTCTATAACATGTAACTAATCTTTATTCTTTATTTCTCTTTTGTCATTTTTTGAGAATAGAAAGGCATAATACTGTCACATAATACACAGGAGGCATAATCTTGTACACTCCCTTAATTCAAAAAGGTTGGTAATACAAGATTGAACCTGATAAAGGATTGAGGTCATTTCTGCTCATATAAAGAAGAACTTCCCTTAATTTTTGTCTATTTAAGCCATTTGGAAAATAACTGAATTATGATACATTTTAATTTGAGCAAATGTTAAAACTTTTTAATTGAACCAGAAAAAGCTTTTCTCCTATTTTACATTACACTATTTTCCATTTTGGATATTTGAGCACATGAGAACGCTAACTTTTGCTTAACTTGCTTATTTAGAATTTGAGCTGCTTCAACATTTTTTTGAAGTACTAAGCTGAAAAGGTCTGTGTTGTTATTCAAGTGGGAACAAAAAGAATCAATATGATTCTGAACCTCCAATATCATCCCTACTCAATGGATACTGAATTTTCTTCTTTCTAAAAGAAATATCCTGTTGATTTTATATTTGTGAATACTGATTTCCAATGTCCATTTTAAATTCCAAGTGTCCAGAACCACCAGACTCTGACAACCAATGGCCTTTAATGCTTCTTTTTGAAGGTTTCTTGGCTTTTTCTATGGGTTACCTTAGCCAATCCTCCCTAAGATCCTGAAAATAAAACACAGCATCTGAGCTCCATCTCACCTATAGGTTATCAGGACTAGACCAGTGGTTTTCAACCCTCCTGATGCCACAACCCTTTAATACAGTTGTGGTGACCTCCCCAACCATAAAATTATTTTTGTTGCTACTTCATAATTGTAATTTTGCTACTGTTATGAATTGGGCAACCCCTGTGAAAGGGTCGTTCGACCCCCAAAGGGGTCGTGACCCACAGGTTGAGAACCGCTGACCTAGACTGTGAGACCCCACAAGGCTATTTGAGAGCAAATCTTACCAGAAGGTTAGACCCATGAAGACATGGACCATAATTTACGTGGAAAAACCACTGCAATGACTATAAACTGTGGTCGGTGCTGGAGCGCCAGCTAATCTAGACATTCTCAAAATCTGCTTGTCTAACTCCCTTGACCTCCAAGAGCTCCCCTCGAGGTAATACATCTCTGGGAATGCTACCAAAATGTGATACAAACAGCCCCAACAGAAAATCATGCAAAAATATTAATATCAAATTTTTTGAAATTATTTTGTTTTTAATGTATTATTAATTGGCAATATCTAATTTTTAAGCCTTGCAGTAAGTGCATCAACATCCGCAAGATGTCCGGTAGATAAGGGCTGGTCAGGAGAATAAGAAACCTGGTGACTAACAAGTCTAAACAGGTGCCAAAACCCCCAACTCACTGCTATGGCATCAATTCAGATGTACGGCCACCCTATAGAGCAGAATAAAGCCACCCCTGGGGGTTTCTGAGACTAGGAAGTCTCATCTCGCCCCTGCCGAGCAGCCGGTGACCAGTTAGCAGCTCCACTTGTAGGGCTCCTTAAATGTACCCTGGACTAAATGAAAGAGAATGTGGTTAACAGGTCCAGAAGGCCCAGTATTGACCTTTAATATGCAGCTGGCACATCCTTGTTTGCTGAGAAGAAGATCAAAGATTACAGCCTTCAATATGTATTACACTGCAAAATCAAGAAAACAAAAATCCTCACAGTTGGGCTCATGAACAACATTATGATAAACAGAGTAAAGATTGAAGTTGGCAAGGAAATCCTTGACCTTGGATCGATAAGCACTGTCCATGGGAGCAACGATCATGAACTCAGAGGCTGCACCTTATTGGACGACGCCTTTTTTAGTCTGATTCAAGACATGGTATTTTCTTTTCTTTTTTAATAGCTCTATTGATACCTCATTCATCAATCATACACTTTTATAGTTGGTCATATTAAAAAGAGCTGTATATACATCATTACAATCAGTTCTAGAACATTTTCTTCCTTCCTCTATTATTATTTTGCACCCCTTTTCCCTCTAATCCCCCCACCCTAACCCCAATAAGCCATTACACCAGTCACTGTCTTTATATTTGCCTACCCTCTGCTTCATATTCCTAGAATACCAAAAAAAAAAAAAAAAAACAAATAAAAAAACCCAGCAAATATATTATTTGAAAAAAGAAAGATCGACCACAAGATTAACATAAATCAGGTATGAGGAAAAAACATCTATCGAGAAAAAAGCAGGAAATATTAAAAACTATTACAATCTAAAAAGGATCAAAGTGGCTATCAAATGATCAGGTATTATATTTTAAATTAATTCTGTCTGTTGTAATCAAGTTTACAGTAATCTCTGAGACCAAAAGTTATCAGAGGGGATTCACCAGAGGCTTAACCCTTGTAGCGACACTGCAAGTAGATTTGGGGGCTTCCACTGTCATACATCCTCACTACCATGACGTGAATGCAGACTCAGATTGAGCCCCTGTGGGGTTCTGACACTGTGACTGTTGACAGGAGTAGATTTCCCAGTCTATCTCTCGAGGGCCGCCAACCACATGCTCAAAGCCCAACACACAACCACTATCCATCACCTGTAGCCTTCTTCAAATTGGTGTTCACAATTTAAGCATTGATACAATTCCTTCCTTCTGATTTGGGTTTTTATGATCATGCTTGATCACAGTCTAGTGTGCTTCTTCCACATGGATTAAGTTGCCACCTCACTTGGATGGCTGCTGGTTTGAATACAAGGTTTTAGGACCCCAGACACTATTCTTTTTGATAGCTGAGCACCATCTGCTTTTTTCACTACACATTGCTGCAGCACCCATATCTTCAGCGATCTCTTCATGAGGGCAAGCATTGAGCATCAAGCAGGGCCATGTCATAAAAACTAATTGCTCTTGGATCAGGGCTAAAATTAAGGGCTAGTCCAAAAATATATTCATTTTTCTATGGTTCATGTTTGTTTCTGATTTACTTAAATTATGACAGAGAGCATTATCAATTATCTCCGTGGGACATAAGTTTAATTGGTACAAATCAACAACTCATACTCTGAGGTTCAGAACCATATATACTTGCATAATTTCCTCTCTTAGTAGTATGTTAAATCTAAACCATTGGTTAAATTAATGACACTCTCACAGCTTGAAGAGGTTGGCAATTCTGTAAGCCAACACAAGTTATGCTAATATTATAGATACTAGTCTCTTGTCTATAAGATTATAGCAACTCCACAGACAGTAGAACTCCCCCTTTGGGTTTCTGAGACTATAAATCTTTAAAAAGCAGAAAGACTCATCTTTCTTCCAAGGAGCAGATGGTGGGTTCAACCAGCTGACCCTGTGATTTACATCCCAAGTGTAACTCACTTCGTCACCTGGTGATTTTGATGGCAACGGATTTTTTTAATTTTATGTAGGGTACTTTACTAAAATGAAAGTTTCAGAGAAAACTATAGTATTTCCCTCTATTGTTTTGTCACATTGCAGTCTCAATCAGAACTATAATGTTTATAATTTGGAAAGTGCTTTCACAGTTCGTGCCATATTACAACAAAATGAGGCGGTTATAGTTATCCGTTTTAATTGCTAAGTCTTAGAAGGGTGAATACCACTTGCCTAGATTCTTTCAGGTTAGAGAAGTGGTACTTGCACTGCGCTTCCACTGACTGCCTGATCTGAGGATAAAGGAAAAATTTAGCTCAACAACTAACTAACCAACCAACCAAACTTGGACCAAGTCATTTTCCTTGGGAGGGTTAGGTAACCCACCCTGGTGGTGCAGTGGCCTACCCAGGGGACTGCTGACCAATTGCAAGGTCAGCAGTTTGAAACCACCTCAAGAGAAAGATGAGGCTTTCTACTCCTATAAAAATTTAGTCTCAGAAACCCATGAGAGCAGTTCTACCCTGTCCTGTAGGGTCGCGATGAGTTGAACCGACTTGATGGCAGGTATTTCATTTTGTGGGGGAATCTATTGATTCAAATCAGGTGCTCATTCCAAGGTGCCACGTAGTATGAAGCTACAAGTCATAAACAAACAAACAAAAAAGCTGCCCAAATATCCAGGGAGAGAAAACAGAGAAAATGCCAAAGCAGAGCATCTGAGAAGAAAACTCCGTGAACCAATGTCTCTGAGCGTGACTCCACACTCGTTCTGAAAACATCTTTACAATAAAAGCTGTTCAACCTCCTCTGATGCATCCAGGAACCTTCTGGACTAGCTGCTGCTTGCACTGGGGACTGCAAAAGCAGTGTGCCTGGTCTGAGTTCTCAAGAGGGCTCACAGCCACAGCAGGAAATTGTAAACACCCAATGAACGGTCTCTGTCCGTGGGCGAGACAGGCACGTGGAGGACACCAGAGATGGTCGCATCCGGAGATGGGAAGAAGCACTCCACCCACCACCACCCCCCAATCACCAGCAACCCATTAGTGGCGGGGTTCAGGTTAAATTCCAGCTGGATTCTTGTTCTTATCCATTATTCATAACATATTCTGTTGGTTTCTTTTTTTCCCAAACTATTTTCCCCTCCATATGAGCCCATCCATTTTAAGGACCCAAGCATTCATTTGACTTCCTGCCAATAATTTGGAGATAATGACTTGGGTCTTAGTCTGCACGGATCGTCCTCTGAAAATTTGCAGAGAGGAGGAGGCGCGCCTCCCCTCTCTTCAGGCAGTGGCCTGAGGGATTTTATTCATTGCGGGGCAGGGCCTTTGCTTCTCTGACAGAGTTAAGAAACTGGAAGACAGAATCCAGAACAGAACAAATCTGTCAAACTCATTTTCTTTTGGGGTTTTCTGCCAATTTTTGCTCTCTCCCCACAGCCCCCTTTCCCCTTCCTTTCAATATGGGGAAGACATTGGACAAACACGGAACTGACGGTCCTAAAGGTAACCACTGAAAGGCCACTGAGCAAAAATGCAGGTGTGGGTTGGCTGGAAGGTCACGCTGCCCCTCGGAGGAAGCAGCAGGACCCGGAAGGAAGAGTGCACGTGAGCACCAGAGGCAGCAGCACACGGACAACCGGCCCGTGACTGTCCCTCCCACGATCTCGCCTCCACAGGAGGAGGCGGAAGATATGCGGCAGACTTTTGTCTCCCTCAGCTTGACCGCCCCTCACCCCCTCCATCTCTTATCTGCCCATTAGCCAGTTAAGGAAGGAAGAATTAAACCTGCTTTATTGCTAAATAATTTTTGAAAACCACTGGCAGTCTGACAAGTTGGCATTCATTTTCTTAATCAGCAACCCAAGTAATTTTGTTTATAAGCTACTTAAGATAAATACTGCCACTGAAATATTCCAGAGGAGTCTGTAGATGCTGTCCGTTTCCTTGCCTTCGCTTGAGCCAGGCTTTCTCCCCGTCATCCGAGTGCCAGCCTCCAATATGGCTCTTTTCACACTCAAGAGGTGGCACTGCTAGCCCTAAAGGTAGCAGTGGAGATGTCTACAACAGTTCCAAAGTCATTAAACAAAAAGGATTAGGTTTATGAGCTTTTTTTTCTCACGCAATTCCTCTTCTAGGATCCTAGAAAGGTAGCGCACAATAGTGATGCTGCTGCTGCTATAGATAAATAAGGTCACCACGACTGCTTAATTGCCAAAGTCAATGATGCTGTAGGGTACTTGTCTTAAAAAGGGGAGTGGGGGGAGGGGAAGAGGACACAGCATTTGACACTAAGAATTACCTATTCCCTCTTATTTTGCCCACCGCCTCCCTAAAACCTTTAGCTCTCCAGTTAAAAATCTCCCCTGCTCCTCTCCTACCCCTGCGCCTTCTCCCATCCATCTCTTAAAGATGGACATGCCCCAGGGCTTCCTTTGTGCCATCACCTCCCTATCTACTGACTTGCATCCCGTTGCCTATGCATGGTCTCTCCCATCTCTATCTTCAGCCAAGCAGTGTCAAGGCAGAGATGTGCTGCCTTAGGGGGCAGCAGTTGTCCCAGCTTGTGCTTAGATCTACAACTCAAAGGCTCAGAGAGGAGGTTGAGAAAAGACATGTCCTGAAAGGGTGTGCCTGACCCGGGAGGACTTGCTAGCTTCTACAATCACGAGAAGGGGTGGGCTTGCCTGCATGGTTGGAAGGTCACTGCTTGCTTGCATGGCCAACCGGAATGGCCACTGCCAGTAGCCAAGAGAGCTCTCCTGTACTGAGGAAGGAAAGGAGGTGCTTTCAAACTTTGCACATGTGATCCTGATACAAAGTGACTCCTGTTACTTCCACGCTGATCCTGGTCCTGAGTTGTAGATTGTTACTTCCCCGATAAAACACTTAACTGTGCAGATGATCTGTGATTTCTGTGTGACTCGACTAGTGTAGTGGTTTGTGTGTTCGGCTACGGGCTGCAAGCTCAGCCATGCAAAACCACCAGCCTCTCCCTGGAAGAAAGACGGGCTTTCTGCTCCCATAAAGAGTGATAGTCTCAGAAACTCACAAGGACAGATGTACCCTGTCCTGGAGGGTCGCTGTGAGTCGGCAGTGAGCTTGGTTTTGGCTTGATTGCGAAGAATGACCGAACCTAGCACAGACACAGAGAGTGCAAATGGAGAGGACTGCTGGTATCAGAAATGGGGAGGATCCACCTCACAGGAATCGGCTTTTGTGCTGACCCTGATCCCTCAGAAATCCAGACGTATCCTGAGGGGAGATTACAAATACCTGCTCCATCAGACATAGTATACTTGCTTAAAGCATTCTATAGCTCCATCTGTGAAAGAAAATCAAAAAATACAAACTCACTGCCATCGAGTTAATGCTGACTCATTTAGACCCCCAGTTTCTGAGACTAGAACCAGTTTATGGGAGTAGAAAGCCCAGTCTTTCTCCCAAGGAGCTGCTGGTGGTTTTGAACTGCAGACCCGCCATCACAGCCCAACACATAACCACGACACAACCAGGGCTCAGGGGGTCACATTCAATGTGGTTCGGGTCTCTGGAGACCCTCGACAGAATCGATAGAACCTCATCACACAGTCAGAAATCAAGAGACACTTTAGCTTTTCCTTCTCTGTTCACTGTTAACGCGGGTCCTTTCATTTTACCACTGCCAGAAACTTCATTCAAGTCGCACGAGTTTTCACCTGAACTGTAACGGAAACAGGCAACCTTGTCCTTCTTTTTCTGACCTCATTTCCACACCACTTCCAGAGAGATCCTTCTAAATACACATCTGACCATTTCTTTTCTTTGAGTAAAATTCTTCAATGTCTTGTCATCACCCACTGAAACTCCTGTCAAGGGTTTAAAGCAACCCTTGGTTGCCGAACTCAGTGGTTCTCAGCCTCCCTCATGCCACGACCCTTTCATACAGGTCCTCATGTTGTGGTGACTCCCAAACATAACATTATTTTCATTGCTATTTCATAACTGTCATTTTGGTATTTTTATGAACCAGGCAACCCCTGTGAAAGGATCGTTCGACCCCCAAAGAGGTTGCGATCCACAGATTGAGAACCACTGGTAACTGAATCATCTACCTGTCCTCAATGCTAACCTTTGTGACTGTCACCAAATATCTTCTAGATTCTAAACTAGAATCTATGCTATGCTTTGGTTTGTTTCAGAGCATCTGCATCTTTCTTCATTGTTAAAGTTTTTATCATGATGAAAAGATACAGAACGCTAGAGAATTAAATAAAAAATGTCTACGTGTCTAACTCAATAGCATAACATAACAGTTTTCATGTTATGTACCCGTTATCACAATCTTCCCCAACTTATTAAATTCTTCCGCCAATAACATAACCAATGCCTATCACTTGTACTCCTCGGGCTCTCTGGTTCTTTCTCAAAGCTCCCTCACCCCAGTGACACCAAGTGACAAAAACCTACTCAGCCTTGGCGACTCCGCCTTACACGGTGAGATCTCTTTCCATCCTTACTGCAATGTGTGATCATTCATTTGTTAGTTTTCTGCCCCACTAAGTTTTAAGTTCCATCAGGTCAGGGACTCTACCCCCTTTAGTGAATCATTAAATTCTTCTAGGATTTAGCTGAGTAATCAATAACTCATCCTGAATAATAAAATCGACTGGAAGCAACCAAATGATAGAGGCTGAAAACCCCACACGCCCAAAACTTTCCAGTAAATTTTTACAAATGACATGAAGGAGTCTTTCTGAGTTCTATGTTGTTTTACCATTAAAATGTACTATTCTCAAGCAAAACCAATCCATTAAAAAGCCTCCAATATTGTTCACACCCAAGACACTATTTTCTGCCTTATACAAAGTAGTATATGCCAATAATGAGTTTAAAATGCAGAGTAACATTTCATTACTTTTCTAAAGCAGATGACCCTACCTGAATTCTAAGATATTACAAACACCTATGTGTTCATGCATATATGCAACAAGATACCTACTCACACGAATGAGGGGGCTTCTAAAAGTTAATGGAAATATTATACTCTTTTCCTTTCACTTGTCCATGAGGTTTTTGAAGCCATCCTCATGTACAACTGCAGAATTATTCTCCCAATGTCTTAGTTATATATACATCAATTGTCAACGAACTAACATAAGTTATGAAAAGGGTGACACAGAATGTAAAAATAAGCATTTTATTGACACACATAAGCCAGAGGTAACTGAAGAATATCAATGAGCACCATTATGCCTGTAATTTAGATTACATTTCCTTCAGTTTTCTAGTGTAAACAAATCTCCTCCCAAATAGCCCTATTAGTAAATGAAATATTTACCACATCGATAAATTTGCCACAAAATTTGCTGACCAAAAATGTTTTTAATGTAGAGAAATCATTTCACAAGGCATTTATTTCATATTATTTGTCAAGGTTCATGGACAATGAAGGCCTTTAAAAAGCTTATTGGGCCCATTATCTGATGGCATTTTCTAAAGTTTTTTTTAAAAATCAATATAAATATAGGTTCTACTGATTGCTTTTCTTTAAAAAATATGAATCCAGGTCCTCAAGCTCTAGAAAATGAAGGCAGTGTTTTAAATTCTGCTTTCAAAACAGTCCCTTATAATGAGTCTTTAAATTTTTATATCTTTGCAGGTGAGGGTGACTGTGACCCAAAAGGTGACCTTGAGTCTTCTTGGCTTACCCAGCACAAGTGATAGTGTCTACTACTCCACAGAGGGCTGCAAAGAGTGTAACATATGCAAAGCACTTATCCTTGTGTCTGGTGTACAAGACAGGTACAGAATAATGATGGAAATCGTAAAGAAATAAATCAACTGGTAAGATTACTGTGGACTCTGGAGTGACAGCACCTAAATTTCAGATGGCCAGTTTAACTACTGGCCATCTGATCATTGAAGATAGTGACTTAATCTGTCCAAAGTTCTGTATCTTTATCTGGAAAAGAGGGGTAATAATTCAACCTAACTCTTGGGGTTGTTGCAAAATTGAATGCGATAATGCACAAAACAGTTATATATGTACCACATTCAGGTCATTAGCACGCTGGGAGGCAGGTACAGAAAAGTGCCCAAAGAATTCTGGAAGACTACACCTTCTCTACAAGGATTTTCACATTGAACCAAAACGAACTCCAAATGAAGCGAAGACATAAATGGTCTCCATGAGTCTGAGATCATTAAAAATGGACGCTGCACAGCCACCACGACCAGCTGCTCTGAAAAGGATCACATTCAAAGGTCCTTGACAGAAGGAGGACAAAAATGTGCAACCAAAGTCACAATCATTAAAAGACCCCGGACTGGTGGAACACCCAGGATTAGGGCCCTTAGTCAGCGTCCAGGTCTGGAGAAACTCTCACCTCCTTGGTTCAATTGTTAGTGAAATATTAGGTTGTTAAGGGGAACAGGAACAGTGGACAGATAGGCACACGATGGAATACGCGATCACTGGGGATCAAAAGGGCAGCATTTACCCAAGGACAAAGTCCAGATAGGTTAGGTAAGAGGAGGATTGGAAACAAAACACAGGGAGGAAGAAGGACAAGAGGGGTTTACAGATTACAATCAATGACACGAATCAAAATGTGTATGAACTACACAATAGAAAATTGATCTACTATGTAAACCTTCACCTAGTTTATAGTGAAATGTTTTTTTAAAGATTTTATCTAAGATACAAAGAGAATATACAGACTTGGAAAAGCTCTTTGGGACCAATATTCCTGATAAGGGTCTAGTTAGTCTCTAAAACAGACAAAGAGCTTCAACACTACTCATGATAACCCTCAGAGGAACAAGAAGGGGAAAAAGGCAATGACGATTAACAAAATCAACCCCTTGGCAATCATTAAAGGACTAGAGGAGAAGATAAAACTAAGACAAATAAAAAACAAATGGATAATGTTACATCAGAACTAACTGAAATGTTTTAAAGACAACAAATGCTATGATGAACTCTACTCCAATCCATTTGAAACATTAGAAGAAATGAGCAGATTTCTAAGGCATATTACCTACTGAAACTAACACAGAACGAAGTACTATATTTGAACAGACCCAGAATAGAAATAAAAGAGGTTAACAGATTCCCCCCAACATAAAAACCTTGGGTCACTGAAAAATTCAACAAAATATTCAAAGACCTGACATAATCATCCTCAAACTACCAATAACACAGAAAAGGATGGAATGTTCCTGAATTCATTCCATGAAACATGTATAACCCTGGTATTAAAGTCACGCAAATGGACCACGAAACAAGAACATTAGACAAAAACTTATGAATATACCAAAACCCAATTCACTGTCATCAGGTGCATGCTGACTCACGGTGAGCCCCCGCCCCCACCCCTCCTGAGGGTTTCCTAACTGTAACTGCTTCAGGGAGTAGAAAGTCCAGTCTTTCTCTGGAGGAGCTGCTACTGGCTTCTAACTTCTGGCCATGCGGATCACAGCACAACACGTAACCACTAAACCACCGGGGCTCCGTCCTCATGAATGTAGATGCAAAAACTCTCCACATGATACTACCCAAAAGAATCCAACGTCATATAAAAAAATAACACATCATGATCAAGTGGGATTCATATCCGAGAGGTAAGGATGGCTCAATCCATGTCAAATGCACCACATAAATTAAAACAAAGAACATGTGATCAGATTCTTCACTGCATAAAGGGCCTTTGACAAGACCCCATACATTCTCTTGATAAAAGCTGTCAGCAAAAACAGGACTAGAAGGGAATTACTCAGGGTAATCATGTGCACATACACAAAACCAATAGTATTACTCTCCAGAGTCTGAAGCATTTCCTTTGGGAATGGGTACCAGCCTAGGATGCCCATTGGCACTCATCTTAATTCAGTATTATACTGTGAATCTTTTAAAGCAAAAGCCAAGAAAGAAAAATAAAGGCCATCCAAACTGGTAAGGAGGAAGTAACACTGTTTCTATTTACCAAGAATATACAGCTATGCATAGAAAACCCTAGCGATTTTACAAAAAAAGTTACAAGCATGGAAGGATCCAGTGAAGTAGCCAGGTACAAGATCAATATACACTAATGCGTCAGATTCCTCTACATTAACAAAGAGATTTTTGAACAAGGAAATTAGGAAAACAATACTGTTTGCAACGGTCACTGGGTGGTTAGGTTTTATGTCACCTTGGCGTGGACAGCGTACTCCGTGTTTTAGAATGTTGCTCTTATCGTTAGGTGCCTTGCGGTCCATTCAGATGACAACAGAATGCAACGTAACCCGGTTCGGTGACAGCCTCACAAGTGTTCCTGTTTGAACTCACTCTTGCAAACACTGTGTCAATCCATCTGGTCAAGGATCTTGCTCATTTTTGTTGCCCCTCTGCTTTACAAACATGATGTTCTTCTCCAGGGACTGCATTCATGATAATGCCCAGAATATGTGAGACAATTTTTTGCCTCTAACGAGCATTCTGACTGAATGTCTTCCAAGACAGATTTGTTTGCTCTTTTGGCAATCCATGATACTTTCAATATACTTTGTATGCACCATGTTTCAAACGCATCGATCCTTCTTCAGTCTTCCTTATTCCATGTCCAACTTTCAGATGCCTGAGGCAATTGAAAATACCATGGCTTGGGTCAGGTGCACCTTAATTCTCAGAGTAATATCCTTATTTCTCAGCACTTTAATGAGGTTGTATGCAAGTATGCTTGATACAATGGATGGATGGATGGATTGTGATAAGAGTTGTATGAGCCCCCAATAAAATGATTTAAAAATGACTTGGGGCCTCTTGTCGCCCCCATGCCTTGCTGTGAAAAAAAAGTTGTTGTATGCAGCAGATCTGCCCAATGAAATGCACCATTTTCTCTCTTGACTGCTGCTTCTATAAGCATTGATTTTGAACCCAAGCAAGATTAAATCCTTGACAACTTCATTCTACTCTGTTTATCATCATGCTACCTACTAGTGTAGTTGTGTGGATTTTTGTGTTCTCCACATTAATCTGTGAACCATATTGAAGGCTACAATCCTTGTGCTACAATCCAAGTGTTTCAAGTCCTCCTCACTTTCAGCAAGCAAGGTTGTATCATCTGCATATCACAGGTTATTAGCTCCAAATCTGATGTTTTGTTCTTCATATAGTCGAGCTTCTGATTATATCTTCAGCACACAGATTGGAAAAGTGTGGTGAGAAGAAATAATCTTGGCACACATCTTTCTTGATTATAAGCCATGCAGTATTCCCTTGTTCTATTCACACAATTGCCTCTTAAGCCATGTGCGGGTTCCACATGAGCACAATGAAGCGTTCTGGAATTCCCATCCTTCTCCATGCCATCCATAGTTTGTTATGATCCATATAATCGAATGCTTTAGTATAGTCAATAGAATGCAAGTAAATATCTTTCTGATATTGTCTGCTTTCAGCCAAGATTCATCTGACATCAGCGATGCTATCCCTTGTTCCACGGCATTCTCTTTTGAATCCCAATTGAGCATCTGGTGACGGCCTTCTATCAGTATAGTGCCGCAACCCTTGTTGTATGGTCCTATGCAAAATTCACTTGCATGTGATATGAATATTGTTCTATAATTTGAGCATTATATTAGGTCACCTTTCTTTGGTATGTGTACAAATATGGAACTCTTCCAGTCAGTTGGCCAAGCAGCTGTCTTCCAAATTTGCTGGCATAGATGACGGAGTGCTTTGAGTGCTTCATCAGCGTGTTGAAACCTTTCACTTGGTATCCCATCAATTCCTAAAGCTTGTTTTTGGCTAATCTTTTTTGGCAGACCAGCTTGGACTTCTTCCTTCACTATCACTGGTTCTTGCTCACATGCTGCCTCATAAAATTGTGGAATGTCACCTCGTTCCTTTTAGTAGTGTCTCTGTGCATTATTTTCATCTTCTTTTAATGCTTCTTGTGTTAGTCAATATTTTTCCCACAGAATCTTTCAGCATTGAAGCTTGAGGCTTGACATTTTCCTTGAGTTCTTTCACAGAAGGTAAGCGGAGTATGTGCGGGTTTTGATTTTCTAACTCAAGGTCTTTGCAAATTAAAGGCAAAATTTCATTAAATGGAGAAAAGATGAATTCTTTAACAGCTAACCCAGATATCCATTTACAAGCATTTAAGCAGTATCCATACCTCACACCACATACAAAAGCTAATAGAAAATGGATTAAAGACCTACAGGCAAAACCTACAACTATAAAGATCAACAAAGAAAAATCAAGGGCAAACTCCAGAGAAGCCCACATTTATGGTCTAGTCTATGGAGCATACGTACAAGTGCACAAGTACCAGAAGATGAGCGAGATAAAGGATTTCCTAAACGTGAAATACTGCTGCATATTCTAAAGACTCCTCAAAAGAGTAGACAGAGGACATAAAGTCAAACTCACTGCCATTCAGAGCAGCCCTGTAAGACAGGATAGAACCGCCCCTATGGGTTTCCAAGGCTGGAACTCTTTAGGCCCCGTCTTCCTCCTGAGGACTGCCTGGTGGGTTGGAACTGCTGACCTTGCAATTAGCAGCCCAACTCATAACCACTCTGCTGCCAGATGAAAGCAACCCTTTAGTAACAACATATTCAAGAAGTGGTTGATTTCTAAAACTGACAGAAAACTTCCATAATAGAAAGACAGTCCAATTAAAAATGGGCAAAGGACACGAACAAAACCCTCACCAAATGAACTATTCAAGCAATGAACACATAGAAGATGAGATGCCCTGATGCAAGTCATCACAGTGACGTAAAGCAGAACAGCAGCGACGTATCCCCTGGACTCCGCAGTAACAGCCACGACCAACACAATTGAAAGCAACAACAATCACAACAGTGAACAACAGGCACTGGGTAAGGGTGTGGGGCGATTGGAACTCATGCATTTGCTGGTGGGATTAAAAACAGTACAACCCTTGTGGAAACCAGATCGCCCTTCACACAAAAATTGAAAACGGAGAGGCTGTATGACCCAGCAATCCCACTACTAGGCATATGTATGAGGAGCTGCATAAACCTCATGGATAATGTAGAAGATACTCTCCTGTGAAGCCACTTCTAAGCGATGACATGCCACGCTGTATGGGGTTTTGAAATGGTTTTAAAGAAGGAAAGTGGGGAGAAAGCGCTGCCATCCTATGACGCTGAACCCACTAGTTTAAGAGACACGTTTTATACAAAGTTAGTGTCGGCAAAGCATCATCATCCATGACATTGCTTAATGTTCTAATTCTAATTTTAACGGCTTTTTAGTTTTTTGGAACGTGTTTAAAATCACTTTGCTTTTACAATGATATGAGACATGTAATTATAAGGAATGTTTAACTCATTTTAGGTTTTGCACATTGATAAAGAGCATGATATAATTTAAATCCTAACTAGAGACCCTTTCATTAATCAAACTTGAGAAACACTGTGTTTAGCCAGTGTGTTGATTAGTTTATGAGGTCTCTCGCATAAAATTATACCCAAACAGTGTTGCCAATTTCTGATACATGGAAAATCAAAGGAATTTAACAATCAAATGGGATCATGCATGGGAAGTGCTCTCTATGGTGCCAGTCATTTACACCGAGGAAAGGTCTGCCGTTATCATGATCCTAATAATCAGTTCTCGTCAACTCTGAAAGCATCTCTCCATCTTCCACTTTGACAGTGGAGCCTGGCTTCCACCAGGAATGTGCATCAAATAACCCCATTGGCAATCCACATTCATTTTTCACCTCTCCTGTTTTAAATAATCATTGCTTTTCTGGTAAGTGGGCCATACTACTGGCTGTTTTGCATCTTTTAAAATGGATAGCACTGTATAAAAGTCTGCTTGTTCAGAAGAACAGAGGTCATAATCTTTGGGATAAATATTGAATGAATGGATAACATCATGGATTTACTAGACTGCTGAACTGAACACAAGGAAAATTTATAGAAACAAGTGTTACCAAATCAGAAATTAAAACGAGATCGGAAAAGGTCCTTTAATTGAGGAAATCGGTGCAAAAACCATACAATTCCTCCTTATCGTAAACCAAATTGTTCTGCCAACGTTGCCTGAAAACCAGAAAATGTAATGTGTTTTGGCTTTTCATTTTAGAAGCCTTCAAAAATCAGCTTATAAAACTTCAGCATACCTTGTGTTCCAAAAGGGAAGGATAGGTGGTTGTCACTAGTATTTATTCTCCTTTTATAAAGTGGAAATAACCAAAGTTCTAGATGCTAACTCAAATGGGTGGTCACTGCCGGGGAGATAGTACTTGGTTACCAAGGTAAGGAATGAAAACTCTCTGTTCGTGAGCACTAACACTGGATATAAACCTTGCCCCAGGAGATAATGCTAGCACAGCATATATTCTTCGTATCTGCAAAACGTCCTTGCATATATGACAAAATGCATTCCTTCTGACAGATAAACAGAACTCAAAGTTAATTCTTAAAATGTGCTCTCCAGGACCACTCAGTGTGCCCCTCCCGCCGGTCCTCCAAATTCACTCAAGTGATCCTGGGGTTGAAAGGACTTCTAGATCAACTGGCTGAGCGTCCTGCCTTGGGCAAGCAGCACACGTATTTCATTGCTATCAGCAAAGGCGTCTTGTCCGCACATCAGTGAAGATGAAGACTCGGTATCCTCGGTGACAGGCCAAAAACGAGATGTCTACACGGCAGCCCATGAGAAGGCCTTGTGTTGTGAGGAACGAGAGGCAGCTGTGGCAGTCGAGGCTGACATTGGTGAGTAACTGGTTATTTTGGACAACGTACCAGCGCTTCAGTGTCCAGCCTCCCTGACCTTGCTTGCTTCCTCACCTCCAGTCCTCTCTCACTCCCCGAGTCCCATCAGCTACACTAAATGCTCCCTTTTAATTCCACGTTCTTTCAAGCACCCCGTTATTTATCTGCACATTACTGTTGTCTGCCTAAAATGTCCGTTTCCAGCTGAAAAACTCCTACTTTTCTTTCCAGACCCCAGAAAAACATTTCGACATGGAACGTCTTCTGCATTCTGCTCCCTGGCAGCTTAATCCCTGGTCTTTGTGCATTCATTTCCCACCATGAGTGCTTTTCTCACACGGGGCTGGACAATTGAATTTGCGCTAACTCAGAAACGGACTTCCCACTGGGCACTGATAGCATTCTCCCAGACACTAAGCAGATGATGGTACTGATCCCTCAGCCTGCACTGTAATGATGTTTCTCATGGGCTTTGAGTTCCTCGAGTCTGCAGGAAGGTTATTTATTAATCTCTGCATCCAGGAACTTGGTAAGCGTGCAAAAATATCTGTTAAATAAGAAATGAGGGTTTCACATTTAAACTGTCCAAAGTTTCTAGAATCCCTTCCTGCCCAGATGATTTCTTAAAATAAAGCCCCAATTAATAATGGCCCTCATCATATCATCCATAGATGAACGTTCAGTAAACAGTAGTTCCCTTGGCCCTTTTATTTTTTAAAAAAATTTAACTATTTTATAGCACATAATTTACATTGCATACACTTCAATAGCTCAATTGCTCAATCCTATCAAGTCTCTTAGCCCTTTTAGATGATTAAAGCCTTACTCTTTAATCACTCCCTTTATTCTTTTCTTGAATTTCTCCATTAATTCTCAAAATATGGCGATATAGCCAGAAAGTGCCCACAATCAGAAGCACATATCCAGTAGAACTTGAGCATTATCCATTGGACTGCGATCTGCATGGTCAGCAGTTTGAAACCACAGCAGCTCCTCAAGAGAAACACATACGGGATTTTCTACTCCCATAAACAGTCACCTCCTCAGAAATCCACTGGGGTGGGGGGTGGGGGGCTGGTGGTAGGAAGATGAGTCAGCATCCATTCCATAGCAGTGAATCTGTTTTTCTCGGAATTAGTTGTTATTGTACAGCTGCATACTTTCCCTTCAGGCAAATCATTCCACTTTGAAGGGACGCATTGCTTTAGTTTCTATCATCCCATTACATATTTTGGTAAAGTTGTTCTACTTAAAAATAAGTAAGTGAAGTTCTGGCCAATGGGCTAAAGGAGGTAGAGTTTCAAATCACAGTCCTGCTATGAGGTCAGATACACGCACAAAAAGATAGTGTCCTTGAGAAGGGACAGCTAGGTCCCACAGGGCACTGGCTTGAAACCACAGGCCTGGATTGTTTGGCAGTGCCCGATTGTGAAGTCTTTCTTTCTACTGGATAAAGAAGGCTGATATTTTTTTTCTTTTTTGCAGGCGGCGGTGGGGTATGAGTTATTTGCCGGAGGAAAAGTTCATGTTCTTTGGAACTTAAACTGTTTTCTTTTTGAAGACTGAGCTACTGTTTATGAGCAGAACATTTTATAAGCAGCAAACTAGAATTTTAGCAAAGAGTTAACAGGAGACAAAGAAAAATATCCTCTACTTAATACTGGACCAGAAATTCTCTAGAATGGCATTTCCCCGGGAATGGATGGTTCAAGGGCCCAGAGGAGCTTCCGGCGATGGAGGTCAGAAGACAGGACCCAGAGGACAACAGAAAAGCCCCAAAGCCAGAGAAGCCCTGGTCCAGAGGCAAAGCAGGAAATTAGCAACGAGTACTAAAGGTCACTACATGAGGTCCGGCACAAGTCCAAAAATAAAACCAGAACCCAGCAATCGATGTTGTCACTTCCCACGTCTTAATAAAGTAACTTGAAATGCCTCACTTCCCTCCAAAAGGAAATTAAAATTCCACAGAAAATCTGTAACAACCAGGAGTTGTCCCACGTCAACGATGCGAATTTAATTTTATCAATGCACCACAATCGTTAGCCAGTAGAGCCGTGTGCACAGTCGTTTACTCCAACGGCATTTCCCCCTGGGAAGCCAAATAGCGCCAAGTGCTCTTGCTAAATGTTGACGACAATGGTGCTAAGATGATATACAACACGTTTGACGATTAACCCACTGCCACTGAGTCAATCCTGACTGAGGTATTGCCCAAACCGACAAACTAGAAGACCACACAAGAAAAGGAAATCCTTCTTTTTAAAAATCCTGAAACCTTCGGTTTCCTCTGACCTCAGGGAAGCAGCAGAGTCCTTGAACCAGTCATCACCAGGATCCATCCCCAATGGCGGGTCCTATCTTATACCCAGAAGCCCTGAGCAAAGTACCACTGTGGTGGTTAGAGTGCCCTCAGTCTGGTCCAACTCCTGGTGACCAGAGGCAGAGCAGCCAAACACTCCGCAGTCCTGTGCCGTGCTCACAATTATTGCTCTGCCTGAGCACTTCATCTCCTTGAGGGTCTTCTTTTCCACTAACCCTCTACTTTACCAAGAAGCATAAAGCCCTTCTACAGGGATGGGTCGCTCCTGAAAAGATGTACAAAGTGTATGAGATGAAGTCTCACCATTCCCCGTGTAAAGAATATTCTGCCTATACTTCTTATAAAACAGATGTTTTGGTTGTCTGGCAGTCCGTGTTATATTCAATAGTCTTCCCAAACACCATATGCATCAATTCTTGTCTGGTTTTCCTTAATTTTTGTCCAGCTTTTGAACACACGAGGTGATTGTAAATGCCATCTCTTGGGGAAGAAGTACTTTAGTCCTATAAGTGGCATCTTGGCTCTAGTTAACACTTTAAATGATAGGTCTTTTGCTGCCAATGTGGCCAATGTAATGTGCCATTTGATATCCTGACCGGTGCTTCCATGAGCTTTGATTGTGGATCCAAGTAAAAGTAAACTCTTCTTAATTTCATCTGTTCTCCATTTTCATATTGTTTATTAGTCTACAAAAATACTAGTACACGTCAATATTCATTGGTTTATTTATCATTGAAGCCCTGGAGAGAGCCAACATTTAAAAAACAACAACGTATAACTAATGATTAACCTTTTGAATGTTTTTGTTTTCTCCAACATACAAGAAAAGTGCAATGTCAATTGTATTATCTTTCCTGTCATCTGTAGCGATGCTGCCAGGAGGAAAATACCATCTGCTTCATAATTGCCCTGAAGATTTTGCTGAATAATGATTATATAGATTTATATAAATGTTTGCTATGATACAAACATACTCACAAATCTGACAATGTTAGCAACCAACAAATCTCAAATATAGTTTAGTATTAAGGTAATAAAATGTAGGTTAATAATTTTGCCATAGATTACAAAATTTATGTTTAAATGTTTGAAAACATTTAAACCAGGCATTTCAATGGATGCCCAGATAGCGCCAACAAGGAAGGCGACAACACTTGAGTGTCCTCTTCATTGTGGATGGGTGATTTAATAGGTCAGTCTCAGCATCTAGCCCCAAAGTTCTCGGTTTGAGGCCATGAAAGGCATCTCTGAAGAAAAGCAGGAATCTTGCAAAAGCCTTCAGAACACTACAGGGCAATTGTGCCCTGTACAGATGGGGTCACCAGGTACTGGAATGAACTCAGTGGTAATTCCTTTGTATAATTTTTGTGTTTTAAAATTATTAGAATCACAACCATCTCAGGATTTTCAAAAGCCTTAAAAGGATCATCTACTATTTACAGGAATAGTTACACTGCTTCCCTAGAAAGTTACTAACAAAGATTGATGTAGATTAATCAAAATTGATCAAGTTCCTACCGTGTATGCTTGTCACACTGGTGATTTTAATACACACCCCTATCCCAAACTCGGTTTACAGTTTCCCCCTACAAATTGCTCTAATAGTCATACAGCAGTTCCTAGCATCGTATTAATCCTATTTTATATTCGGTTACAAAACGGTGCATTACACATGCTGTTTTATGACCACACAGCTGTTCCTTAAATTGCTTTCTTAATTGTACTTAAGCTTTAATTTCTTCCGTCTAAAAACTTTTGTAAAATTTGCAATATTCAAGACACTGGCAGAGAAACAGTCAGTCCGCACACAAGTGTTTGCTGGGGCTCTTACGAAGGGGAGTGTCTCAATACCGGCAGCTGGGAGGGTGGGGCTGCAGCAACTGCCAGGCTGGGTCCCACTCAGCTCTGACCACAGGGGTAGGGTTTGCTGTTGTTCCTCACAGTGAACTGAGGAGTCTAAAAATACCCATGAGCAGCCTAAAAGCAAGCCGCCATGTAGGCCAACCAAGCAGAAAAGAATGCTGATGCATGGTTTCTAGCCCCGTCCTTCCGATGGGAGAGGCCTGGGAAAGCACGGCTGCTGCTGGTGATCTGCTTGCTGCACCATTGCCTCAATTAGCTCTTGGAGACGCTGGTAGTATAATTAAGTCACTAAAGCTCCCCCCCACCCCACCCCAAGAAACTCATTTCCAGCAACAGCACTGAGAATGCAGCAATACCTTGGCCGAATTTCACATCTTTTTATATATATATATATAAAGTTTCCAAAATGTAAGATAGGATTTTAATTAAATGTAAATTCAAAACTATATATCCATGATTATAGATGGCTCTGACTTCCTCCTTACCTATTCACATAGTTTTGCAGGTAGTTGGATAAACAATAGAGAAGACTTACACTTGGAAGGGAATTTCACATCTTATTGTCGCTGCCCACCCTCTGCTGGAGGTGCTAATAGACAAACAGCCCAAAGCCACCTGTAAACAGAAGCCTGGGAAGAAAAGGAAACTTGGATGCTCCACAGTTTGATCACCAGCGTGTTGTGCTAGCAAAGAACACTGGCCCGCCCAGACATCAACAAGGAAAAAATATTTACTTCTCATTTACTGCCATTGAGTTGATTCCGACTCAGAGCGATCCTATAGGGCAGGGCCGAACAGCCCCAGAAGATTGTCTTTACAGCAGTAGGGAGCCTCGTTTTGCTCCATCGGAGGGTCTGGAGGTTTTCCAATGCTGATCTTGGGGTTAATGGTCCAACTGGTAGTCTAACGTGCCACCAGAGCAGGGAGCCTACCCCTCCAGATGTGAAGTGACTTGGGCCCAGGTCGCTCAGTCCATACGTCAGTGTGTATATCAGTTACGGAGCTAAATTTATCCTCTAGCTTCAGGTCAAGGTTCACAACTTCAACTCCCTGCTCAATATGTGCTCTTATTCCTAAAAGCTAGTATAAAGTTAAAGTTGATTTAATTCAGACACTGGATGCAACCACGTTGTTCTGTTACGGCAAACGGAAATACACCTGTCCTCAACTCAGGGCTGGCCATCCCTGTCCTAAATCCAGTCTTTCGAGAACACATGAAGAGTGAACCTGTGTTGTGGAGAAAGCGAAGGATGACGATGATAGTCCAGAATCCATTTGCAGTGTCCACACGTGGAGGGAGTCTCCAGTGGATTCCTCCTGGCCGTTGACCAGGAATGTCAATAGCTCTGCCCTCAGATGAGTGCACTGGAAACGTGGATTAATGCACATGTCGTTAGGTTAAAATTTAATTATCTTATCAATATGTTTTCCCTTTTGACCCATTTTAAAATTGGGTTAGGTTTTATTATTTTCTGCTTTCTTTTGGATTGAGGGTTGTGGGGTGTTTTGGGTTTTTTTTATTATTGTTGGTGTGAGGGTGTGTGTATGATTTTCTTGATGTGAAATCCAGATAGGTAAATCTATAATGACAGTAACTGGATGAACAGTTTCTTAGGGTGATAGCAGGGGAGCTTGGTAGGAAATAGTGAACTAGTTACGAGTGGAAAAATGAAGAAAATGTTCTAAAATCTATTGTGGTGATGAATGGATGACTTAAAAAATATATTTAAATCATTGCATTGTATGGTATGTGAGATATATGTCAACAAAATTGTTACCACATATATTTAAGGATGCATCTTTGAATATATCCAACCATTCACATTTAAACTAGGGTGTCTGTAAGAATTTTGGTTTTAGTTAGGTCAAGAATTGTCTTGTTGACTTATATTTCGGAGAGCTGGTTTTCAGCTTGGTTCACACATAAGCCTGTCTTGGGTAGCCTGTCAGCAGATCAGCCCTGGTGAGCTTTGTCTGACAAATTCAAATGACCAAATAGAGATGATACAAGATTCAGTGTTAGCAGCCAGCATAAATGAGTCTGTTTGTTTCATTCCCTGTGTTCCTAACAGGCTCTGGGTCTTACAAATATCACTAAATGGCCTTGCCTAAGGCTTTTCTGTGTGTTGCCTGAGAACAACTGCAGTTATGCAAGCAAGAGCGGAGACAAAACTCAACCCTCTAATCACAAATCTCAGGACACTAATGGATCAGACTGCAAAAAAAAAAAAATGTCACTGTGTTCCAGCTAAACTGGTAAGAGATTGTCTTGATTTGGGCGATTCGTTTTGGTTTTGATTGGTTATTCATCTGTTTTTAACCAGAAGACTCATTCATGAGTGCAACATCCTAAGGTCTGTGAGAATCACCAGCATCCCAAGAGTAGCTTTGGGCACCTTCATTTGCGCATTCTTACTGTTGCCAAGTATCTGAGAAGCGGTCAGAGCATCTCCCTCTCTTCTCGGCTGGGCTGTTTCAAGTCACATGGGAAAGAAAGCCAGCTTCCAAGCTGTTTCACTGAGGAGGCAGCGTACTGGGTGGCAGTGAATGTACAAACAAAAGAAAACACACACACACATGCATGCACACACATAGGCAGTAAATTAAAAAAAAAATCCTAGCCCACCCTTAGGGCTTACTAGCCAATTACATAAGCATTATTCTATTTTGCCCTCATCCTTACACCTCATCCACCCAGAAAGCTCCCTAATGGGGATCAGTTCCACAATGGAGCATTTTTTGGTCCAGATGCAAGAAGATGAGAAATATCTTGCAACTGTGCCTGGCCTAAAATGCATGCCTCCAGTCCTGATTGGATAGCCAGTCACTATAATCATGTAGAGTAGTAGGTTACCTTACCCCACCCCTATCTCTTCCTTTGCCCCCCTTCCTTCATTACACTTTCTTCTTACACAGATCAAGAACATGCTCCAAAGTGTGTGTCTTTGTGTGTGTGCGAGCCCCTACAAACCTGAATGCACCTCTCGGCTTTTCTGAATCTGTGTCACATCCCACCAGCAGCAAAACTCATATGTATTTTCTTTACGAAACAATACTTGCCCGCAACCAAGGCACCGCATTCTACTTGCCCTTCCCAATTTCTCTAAAACAGACTCGGTTTTTCCATCCCAGACACCCAATCTCCCATTTGCCCCTTACATATGAATCCTCAGTACGCCGTTCCAACAATGGGCTCTTGCCACTCACCTTGATTAACTGCATTCATACTACCTGGTTACCAGCTAACTCTGTCTCTTCTGACTCGCTCCAGCCTTCGAGTCAATGCCACTCTCGCGACCTTGTAGGTCAGAGGAGCCCTAGCCCCAGGAGGTCCCAAGACGAACTCTTTATGGGAGTACAGTGAACCCTCGTTTATTGCAGTTAATCGGTTCTAGACCCTACCGTGATAAATGAAATTCCGCGAAGTAGGATTCCTTATTTGTAAATCAAATATTTTCGTAGTTAGAGCATAGAGGACATGAAAAAACACCCTTTAGTCACCATTACACTCGTATTACCTAATTTATTAAACGAAAAAGGGAAAATACAGTAAAACATTTTGGACGTTACAATTATCATTTATTATTTATTATATTATTTATGGCATCAAGCGTGTACAGTATGAGCCAATCAGTGGCAGTAATAACAGAGCATGCGCTGTTACGCAAAAACCGCGATAGAGTGAAGCCGCGGAAGTCGAAGCGCGAAGTGGCGAGGGTTCACTGTAGAAAGCCCCACCATTCTCCCTCGGACAGGCTGGTCATTTCGACTGATGATCTTGCAGCTGGCAGCCCAATGTGTAACGCCTATGCCAGGAGAGTTCCCTGTATCTTTGAGCCCAGATTTAACCGTGACTTTCTGAAAATCATGTTCAAATATCTACCTGGCACTGAATGACCTTGTCATACCCAGGTCATCTCAAAAATCAAACCTCTGATGGAAGTCTTCAACTTGCTTCAAAATCTGTTCCTGTAATAGTAAACTCTGAATCTCGAGAGCATACTGTTTGAGGGTTAATTAATGATTAATGTACTGCAGTACTTAACTGACTTAATTACTTATAGTATTACAATTTCCTATGAAGTTGGTGTTGGGGCCATACATCCAATAATAGTCAATGTCACAGACACCGGTCACACTCATTTTCTCATAAGAAAAGAAATATTCAAGGTGGGGGTGGGGGTGGGGATGGGAGCAGCTCAAGTTCACAGGAAAATGGCATTCAAATATAATGGAGCTTTGCCACAAACATTTTGAAACCCCTCGTTCATGTGGAAGCTGGTTTGCTACCGTTTGATAAACTTGATTTAGATACTCGTGAAATTCAATAACCAGAATACAGGACCTTTGCGCTATCTTACTTTGTGCCTCACACAGGGGTTTAGTTTTCCCTTTAAACAAGCAGAAAAGTTGAGGTTCCACTGACTCCTGAACACGGTTTGTCATGGAGAATTTGATGTTTATATAGTGTTTAATGTTTATGCATTTCTAAGAAAGGATTAAGGAGGTTACTATTTTCTTGGCCTAAGAAAATACCTTTTCAGTTACAGAATTTTTCTCCACTCCTTCCCTAAACCAGACAGAAGTCTTTAATTCTTCAATTATTCTTGAAAGATTACTATAGTTCTATTTATTGCTTAAGTCAAACTTTGCAAATTTCCTTTCATTATTAAGCCTTGATTGTTGTTGATGTTGTTTTTATTTGAAAGGTCCATTTACTTCTCGTTCATTCACATTTGAGACCTTTCATCTCCCACGGAGAACAGACCGTGCATGTAACAAAAATCTTCAGAATCCAATCAGGAACAGAAACGGACAGAGACATTTCCTGTCCTAGCCTCACATCCTGTCAAAATTAGGGTCCTATGAGCTCACAGAGGACACCGACCGCGGGTCTGAAGAGTCTATGAATCTGGACAACTACACATGTATGTTTTCCGGCTTTTTGCTCATACACAAGACACACTAGGGGCTTGCCTCGAGTTCAATGGCCCCTTGTACTCTCTGGGGTTCCCAGCCTACGCTCTCATCTCATTAGAATTCCTGTATCCTCTGGTCTTGCAGAGTTCCTTTACCTTCTTTTGTATCAGACAAAAGATGGTAATTTACGTCTAATTAACGGAACTGAGTCATAATGAGTTCTTTTCTCTTAGGCAGCATTTGAATGTCCAAAATAACCAGTGAGATTGGGCTTTTGAGTCTTGCCCCAGCTTAAGGTTTGAGCACACAATGCTCTTATTCAGACCCCCTACTTTGCATACAGTCAGAGGGCTAGAGGTTATCCACACTGTGGAATTCTTTGACTACTGATGCCCAGTCCGATTTAATGGCATGCAGGCAGATTTAATATTTTCTTCTACGCAGCTCCGTCCAAATAGTCAAGTTTACGATTGCATCCTTTTTTATGGCTCTTACTTATACTGTGAAATGATATCTTTTGCCAGCTGATGAATTTGATAGCATTCTTTATGAGATCAATTTCCTTGCAAAAGATACAAAACACAGAATGAAAGACAAGTCTGATGCAAAGCACACAAAGGGGCAGAGCATCTGTGTGAAGAGAAGCATGATCAAGCACAGAGCAGTTCTCCCCATGCCGTGAGGAGGGCCAAGCTGGAAATGATGGAAGCACAGGTGTGCCTACAGAAGGACAGAGCACATGCTGTCCCAGAAAGAGTTACCGTGTTAAAGTACCAAAAGCATCTTCTCAGCCTTTCACATGCCAGGGTATTTTTTTAAACGCCCTCTATACAACGTCAACATGCCAACGCAAACAAACCACAGGGTCTGGATGCAACTGGCTTCAGGCCCTTGTGCAGTGACACCACTTAGAGGCATTAGAATTTTACTCCTGGGACTGTCTTGACCCAAGCTTGTTTTATAACTTTGGGTTGGGGAGGCGGAATCTTCCTCTCTACATCTCAATAATCTCCAAATGCAAAGCCCTTGAACAGAACGGTGCTATATAAAACAATAAATAAATTGTGGTCAGACCATTTAGCTGGCATCGTGTTCTGCTGAAATGTACACTCTTCTGTATGAGTCTTTACAAACGAAGCCACTTTAAAAAAAATAAACAAGAAAATAACAATGCTGGCCGAACTTTCATCGTGGGAGCCCTGGGACACGGAAATGATAGCTGTTACCAAAAAGGAGGGGCAGTCCTGAGCTACAGACACTTCGGTTTTTATTGCTTGTCTCCTTGTTTGTATAGCCCTCCAATAGGGGAACATGTGAAGTTTATTTAGGAAGGCAAGCGCCTCAGTAAATATATTTAATTTGTCAAACGGGAAAGATAACTGTTTGCTAACTAGACTGCTTGGTGAAAATATTACATCAGACACAAAAAAATAGGAGAAAATGAAATACAGCCTCGATTAATTTGGCGTAATGGGTGGGCAGCAATGAATTCATGACCCTAAATTGACAAAAATAAGCTAAAGAGAAATTATTCTACATCAGGTCTCCTTGTGCTTTTTTTTTTCTTTGTAAATACACACAAAGCAAAACATTCATGGGAAAATGCTATGGTCTTTTAATTCCATCTGTTTCTGAAGTGGTGGAGTCCCCTCATATAACAAAAACAGGATCCAAACCTGCCTGTCACTGGCAAGGGGAAGAGCAACCTTCACAACAGAGCGGAGCAGCCCCAAACGGCTTCCGTGACTGTGATCTTGATGGAGGGAGACGGTCACCTGGTCCTCCCAAGGGACAGCCAGTGGGCTTGACCATTAACCTTTAGGTTCATAGCCAAGTGTTTACCTCTGCACCACTGGGGATTTTTTTGGTAAATGTATTGGTACTAAAAAACTGAACTATACTTTTAGTATAAAAAATCAAAATTCACTTCTAGACACTTTAAAGTAACTGTCCTTGTTCCCTGAGACAAAATCTTTGAGAAATAGGGCACACATAGAAGTAAACATTCAAGTAATTTTAAGGTTAATTTATAAGTCTGAACTTGAACCACATTTTTCCCATTCAAATTAAACTGGAGGTTTGCGGTCAGCAAGATTAGAGTACTTAATCTTGTGGGTCATAGCTGAATTAATAGCTAAACAGCTCCACCCTCCAGGGTAACTGAAGGCTTAAAGACCCTGAATGTGGTGATGCGCAAAATGCCCTGGAGCGTAGGGACTATTGCAGAGCCTGCTGTTGAAATGGTACCTTCTGTAAGGAGCTCATAAAGGGCTTCCGGCACCAAGAGCCACTGCTTAGAGGCGTTGAGAGTTCCTACATGGATTGGGGAGAGGAACATTCCTTGGCAGCGACCTGCAAAATGAGTCAAGTGTTTCTAAACTAGGGGTTGTCTGTACATACCCCAAGGTAGCTGTGGTCCAAAACTGTGTACATGCAAATTAAGTGTAAGCTGATACTGCACGTAAGAATGCCTGGTCTCTTATCTCTGTTGAGTGCCAGGCAGAGACCACAGTGCAAAAGCATAGGGAAATCAAATCTGACCTTTAATTTAAGACAGGTTAGTATGCTTAAGGGTACATTCCAAATTAGCCCTTTTAAAAGAAATTTAAAAGGCATATGTGTGACTTACTAGGTTGACATTACTTATTTCCATCAGAAAATGTGCACAGAATAGAAAAAGGAACTGCCTTTAACAACAAATCCTAAGTATGTTCTCCATATTGCCACCGAAACCTACTCATGTGAGATAGTTAGGTTTATTGTGTCAACCTGGCCAATAAACACATGTGAGATTAACTGAAGGGCGGAGGAATAAATGGCTCAGTGAGCCTCGCCTTTTGAGTTCTCAGGTCTCTTGCTTTCTGATGGTAGGACCAGGGTGCAGCTGCCTTAGCCAGTTCCCTGCTCCAGCTGGCAAGGCTCACTTCCTGCAAGACATCCCCAAGGAGAAGCCACATGGACCTACCCCGATGCAGCCCTGGGTGCTGGAGCAGCCGTGTGGAGACCCCTGCCAGCGCTGAGATGCTTATACGCTCACTGATTCAGCTTTCCTCCAGCAGTCAGCATCCTAGTGTGTGTTTTGTGAGATGGGAGGAGGGCTTTGTGGCTTGGTGTTGGACATATGGCCTACTGTTGGACTTATGGGCTTAGACAGAAATGGGTTGGGATGCTTTCTCAATGTACACATACCCGTTATATAAAACTCTCTTATAAACATATGATTTTCTGTGGATTTGTTTCCCTAGTTTAGCCAGACTAACACATCATGCATCAGAAAACTCTTCCATAATATAGAACATTCTAAAACAAAGCTTCATACAAACTACACGTCTGAAAACGTGGTTACCTTTATTCCAGGTGGGGACACCATGATGTTCTAACTTTGGGAGGGAAACCTCATCAAAAGGACTCAGAGCACAATATAAGACCTTCCACACCACTAACACAGAAAATCCATACTTAGTCCTAACACAGAAAAGATAACTAATTTCATCTATTTATTTTTCAATTGTAACTACATGATAATCATATATCTTAGATATTAAAAAAATTAAATGCTTATGTCATTCTATATGGAGGTATAGGCATCTAGTTTTCTTCTAATCTGCTTTCGAAAAGTATGTAGTGTTTTGACATTCTATGAGTAGAACCAAATCCATTTCTGTGGAGTCCATTTGGATTCATAGAATTCCCATAGATAAAGTCCTTCTGACATAAAAAAAAAAAATCCTGGAATTATTTAAAGCAATTTCATTGGCAATGTTGTCCAAGTCAAGTCATGGTTTCCAAATTGGTTACAATTGAAACTAGTTTTCTCAAAGAAAGAGTGGAGGGACTGAGATTTGAACCCTCCAAGGTCTTACCATTCTCCAAGACCTATATCCCGCAAGGCACTGTGATGGGCACACATTTCCTGCCTGAGGGGAGCTTTCCACCTGTCCCACCTAGACCCTGCAAGCACCAGGTCTTCCCTTGCCACCGAGAACTGCGCCTCGTAAACTCTTTAGAAACAAAGTAAAAGAAACTCACAAACCCCCACAGAACTAGGCAGCCCGTTCAAGTGTTAGTAATTGTTCTTTTCTGACTTCAGTACTTGTAAATAAATGGATATCATCTTAATATCAAAAGTATCTAAATCGATTGGGAGAACGGTGACAAATGTAGGGTCGGCATGTGGATTTGTGTGTCGGTCAATCATGTTTCCAAGATCTCTTGAAGACAAGAATATCTTATTCATCTCCTTTACTTCTCAGTTGAAGAACTGAAGACCAGAAAGGGCTGAGATGCCCTTTCATGGTCAGCCGTTGGCCAGCATTAAACTTGAGGTGAGAATACTGCGGTCTACTAGCACCCACCACATACTACCTTCTAGATCAGTGGTTCTCAACCTTT
Organism: Echinops telfairi; assembly: GCF_000313985.2. NCBI lineage: Eukaryota > Metazoa > Chordata > Mammalia > Afrosoricida > Tenrecidae > Echinops > Echinops telfairi. The sequence goes on from NW_022111300.1 coordinate 14,581,676, forward strand.
CTAATGCTGCGACCCTTTAATACAGTTCCTTATGTTGTGGGACCCCTCCCCCAACCATAAAATTATTTCCGTTGCTACTTCATAACTGTAATTTTGCTACTGTTATGAATTGGGCGACCCCTATGAAAGGGTCGTCCGGGGGTCGCAACCCACAGGTTGAGAACTGCTGTTCTAGATTCTGTGCAGGTGTGACCTACACACCTCCTCTTCCTCTTAGAGAGGACACACAATTTTGCTTCAGCTACAAAACAGTAAAAGTAAGCCCTGTGTACATTTTTTAAGTATCTTCCATTGCAATCCAGCAAAATCCTGACAATCATATAAATGCTTCCCCCTTCCAATCTTCCAGAAGATAAGAACATAATGAAAGCCAAAATATCACTTCAGGGCAAGAGACAAATTCTCTTTTATTGTACTGTGGAATATTGTATCTATTGTGGCCTAAAAATACCCAGAAGCCAGTATGGTATTTCGAATGCATCGTGTATCGTTCTGGTTTGGGGAAAAGAAAGTCTTTTTATTCCTTTTCACTCTGCCTACAACCAGAACATTGAAATAATAGAGATTAAGCCTCAAATTTCTATATCCAAGAGTGGTAGAATCACAAGAGGTCTGAGAAAGCATTTGTCTCTACAAGTTAATACCCAGTATGTTAGTCCTTGGGGCAGTTTGCATTGATTTTGTATTCAATCGCACAGGCAGGCTTTCCCATATTTCGCAGCACAAAGTTGTAAAGCTGAGACAATCTAGACGGACTCTGATATGAAGCCAAAAGAAAAGCGTACAGTTAAGAGTCCTGGTTTCTATAACACCTCTGTGATTGCAAAGACTACAGAATGTTGTTTTCCTAGTAGAAATCGACACCAGAAATCATAAACCAAATTGAGAGCAGAGGTCATAAGTCTGCTCTCCCCTTTTCCTCCTGCCCCCTCCCCAACTTCTTAAATTACAGTGAGAAATGAGAAGAAAATGATCAACGCCCGTTGACAATTCAATGTCTTTCACTTGCACTTTAACTAATTGAGGTTAGCTGCTATCCTTTGTCCTCCAACTGGCTGGCAAATACTTCCCAATTCTTTTAACAGGATTTTAGCTAAGTACTGGAAAAGCAAATCGTTGATTCCTCTTACCATTAGAGAGAATAAAACAATTATTTTGATGAGATGAAGCAGTTAATCTTAATGATTAAACTCAAATAATGTTTTAGTCATTTTAAAGACAACCTACAGATCTGGTATTTGAAGGAGTTGTTTTTAGGAAAATCAATTAACAAAATACTGATGGCTTTAGGATACCTTCATAGGGCTTACGTGGAAGCAACATTTAAAAAATAAACCTCACAAAAACAAATATTTTTGTCTCTAAAGAAAAATAGAAGACTAATCTGGGTGATTAAGTTAACTGGTTAATTTGAATGACTATTTATAAAAACCCTCCTTTCATCAAAATCGAACCCCGCATTTCGGAGGCTCCACAACGTCTAATATTTTTTTCAGGTCAACTTTTAACAGCAGACATTTTTTTCATCATCAAGATAAAAGCCTCGGGAGCCTCGGGAGTTACGGACCATGGACGGAAATGACAAACAATGACAGTGAGTGTTAGCACTGGTTGAACCTCAGCCTGTTTTGTTGACAGAATTATTGCTTATGCGTAAAAAATCTGAAATGCCTGTGTCGTATACAAAACAACTCTAAGTCAGAGCAACAGGACCATACGTAAATTTTGGTCTCCCTCCTCAGACACCCAACGCCATTAAATTGTACTCAATCTAAGTAACACAATCTCTCTTATCAGCCCTGTTGCGGGGAGTAGGAATAAAATATTGATCATAAGGAAAAGAGGAGCGGGCGTGGAAAGTAGCTTAAAAAATTGTCAAAACCACACAAGCCCTAAGTAGTTGAAAACCTTAATATATAGTTTTCTTTTATAAGACACTGGATCTTTGAAGAAAGCACAGGGCTTTCTTCATTACAGACCCATGTGAGAGGAACACAACTGCTCAGTCGGGCTCTCAAGGCTCTGACCTCGTAGAAGCATTATCACCAGGCTAGTCCTCGGAGGCACCTCTGGTTCACACTGCCGACCTCTCAGCTGATAGAAGAGGGTTCAACTGCTTGCCTTGGGACTCACTCACATAATTTCTAAGTGGTCTCAATCACATTTCTGTATTATTTACTTTTAATTGTGTTTATGGGCCACAGACTGGAGGATAATGTAGATGAAAACACAGAATCTTCAAAATCTTTACATCCATCCTTTCACTTTGATAGTGTGGGAGAAGGACCATTGAGAATAAATACTTTCTTGGCAAACAAGTGAGATTAATTTCAAGTCGGTGCCACCCCTACACCTAATTATGTGCTTATTCCAAGACAAGCATGAAATTAACAATTTTTCTACATTATTGATCAAATTACAATATAGGTAACACTGAAGGGCTTGTTATAAAGAGCAGCGACGGTGGAATTACAAGGGACCACAAATAGCCAAGTTACCTTGAAAAGGAGCAAAGTAAGTACTTCCCACTTTCAAAACATACTATAAAGCGGCAGTACTCAAATCAGTGTGGTGCTCATCTACAGTGTGGTGCTTACAAACCAATGGAAAATAATCAAGTCCAGATATCAACCTATACATTTATTAGGGTCAACTGATGTTCAACAAGGATGCTAACTAAATACGTTCAATGGAGGAAATAATTTCTTCCATAAATGGTATGGAAATAACTGGATCTACACATGTGAACGGATAAATGTGGGCCCATGGCTCACACCATATATGAAAATCCACTTTAAATAAGTCGAGGACAAAAGTACAAGAATTAAAACTAAAAACTCTTAGAAGAAATCACGAAATAAAACTTTATAGTTCTGTTGATCACAATGGTTCTCAGATCTGACAATAAAGGCAGGGGCAATGAGAAAAAGTAATAAATGACTTGGACTTTGTTGAAATTAAAAGCTTTCATGAAAAGGAAAAGGCAGCCTATAGAATGTGGGAAATATTTGGCAACTATATGATAGAGTTAAAGATCCAGAATACATAAAGATATATAACTCAGCAAAAAGACAACCGAGCCAATTAAAAAAAGCAGTAAACAACTTGATTAGACATTTCTCCAAAAGAACATACACAAACATCTAATAAGTACGGGAAACATGTTAGTCGTTAGAAAAGTACAAATCAAAACTATAATGAGATACCAATTCACACCCACCAGGGTGGCTATTATTAGGAAAACAGAAAAGAACAAGTGTTGACACAAGAGAAAAATTGGAACTCTTTTGCTATAGAAAACAGGTGAGTGATTCTTCAAATAATTAAACACAAAATTACCATGAGACCCAGCAATTCCACGCATAGGTAACATACCTGAAAGGCTTGAATGCACAGATTCATACAGCCATTCATACAGGAAGGGTCACTACAAGATTCATAATAGCCCAGAGGTGGACTATCTCAAGTATTCATTAACAGATGAGTGGATAAACAAAAACATGCCCATGCTTGACATCCATTTGGGTAACATCCAATCACATGTACAGGGCCCTGGTGGTGCTGTCAGATAACCTATAGACTGCTCACCCCAACCATAAAATCAGAGGTTCAAATCCACTAGCCCCACATTGGGGAAAAATTGAAGCTGTCAGGTCCTATACAAATTTCCAGCCTTAAGAAACGATGTATAGATAGGATTACTATGAGTCAGAATCCACAAGAAGGTAGTGAATGGGAGATCACATATCTGCATGTAGTCCCAACCCTCATACAAAGACAACATTATATGAAACTTCTGAGGTATAAACAATGGTGCAGAACAGCAAACAGGTGCTATTTGTGATGCGCATCCAACCATCATTATTACTATTACTGTATTAATATGTTAAACCTCTTTTAGTGGATCTAGAAATAGTTCTTCGCTATTTTTATGTATCAAAAGTTACCCTGTATCCTACAACTAAGATAAAAATTTGACTGATTGATACGAGGTATGAACCTCCCCCACTTGCTCCAACTTGCCCACCAGTGGGACTAGCAGCAGGGTGAGGCACAGAGCTCCTTCGTAATCCAGGGCCTGCCCACATTGAACACGGTTTCTGAACAACAGTGAAATCCCCGCTCATCCTATTTCACATAACATATCCGGGCTTTACAAGAGGAATGACAAGTGAGGGCAGTATTCAACCACACAGAGAAAGTAAGTGCTGATACAGATCACAACATGCGGCAAGGCTGAACACAGTATGCCGAGTAAAAGAAGTCAGACGCAAAAGGATAAATATGGTACAGCCCCACATACATAAAATGGCAAATGCATAGAGACCAAAGTATATTCGTGGCTACCGAGGAATGAGGGGAAGGGCACAACTAGGAATTGCTACTGCTTACAGCAGAGATCGGGAGTGCCTGCCCCTCAGTCTGTCTAAGACACGCATTATCTTCAAGACCAGCCAACATCACAGGCCTCACCAAGTGGAAGCCGTTCCAGCCATCACATTAGGGATGCATTCATTGCATCTTTAACCAGTTTGTCCCGCCTTCGATGCTATAAATATCCAAACCGTCTTTAGCAGGAAGACGGTTGCCAATCTCTGGAAAGGGTACAGAGTGTCTATCTGGGTTGATGCAAACTTTCAGAAAGATCATATTATATAGTATGCTTAAAAATGACAACACAAACTTTAGTAATAATTTTAAAAGGTCTTTACCATAAACAGAACCATAACTAATCCACAAAGGAAATTTCAGTATCACTTTTTAAAAATTATTATTATTTTAATCATTTTATTGGGGGTGTATACAATTCTTATCACAATCCATACATATATCCGTTGTGTCAAGCACATTTGCACATTTGTTGCCATCATCATTCTCAAAACATTTGCTTTCTACTTGAGCCCTTGGTATCAGCTCATTTTTCCCCCTCCCTCCCTGCTCCCCGCTCCCTCATGAACCCTTGATAATTTATAAATTATTATTTTTTCATATCTTACACTGTCTGATGTCTCCCTTCACCCACTTTTCTGCTGTCTGTCCCCCAGGGAGGAGGTTATATGTAGATCCTTGATTGGTTCCCCCTTTCCCCCCACCATGGTATTGCCACTCTCACCACTGGTCCTGGAGGAATCATCTGTCGTGGATCCCCTGTGTTTTTGGTTCCTATCTATACCAGTGTAGATCCTCTGGTCTAGCCGGATTTGTAAGGTAGAATTGGGATAATGATAGTGGGGGGTGGGAGGGAAGCATTTAAGAACTAGAGGAAAGTTGTATATTTCATTGTTGCTACCCTGCACTCTTACTGGCTCATCACCTCCCCACGAGCCTTCTGTAAGGGGATGTCCAGTTGCCTACAGATGGGTTTTAGGTCCCCAATCTGCACTCCCCCTCATTCACAATGATATGATTTTTTGTTCTTTGATGCCTGGTACCTGATCCCTTCAACACCTCATGATTACACAGGCTGGTGTGCTTCTTCCATGTGGGCTTTGTTGCTTATGAACTAGATGGCCGCTTGTTTACCTTCAAGCCTTTAAGACTCCAGACGCTATATCTTTTGATAGCGGACACCATCAGCTTTCTTAACCACATTTGCTTATGCGCCCATTTGTCTTCAGCGATAGTATCAGGAAGGTGAGCATCATGGAATGCCAGTTCAATAGAACATTGCATTGAGGGAGTACTTGAGTGGAGGCCCAATGTCCACCTGCTACCTTAATATTAAACCTACAAATATATGCACATAGACCTCACACAATGCACGATACATTCTTGAAGGTCCTGGACGGAAGGAAGGAAGCTGGTGCCTGAGTCAGTCTGCCCCAAAGTCATCTGGACACACTTTGCCCACCCATATCTATGTAGGTTCAAATGTGTATGAAGTCAATCACCGAATTTATGTAGAAAAGACACCCTTTCACTGTTTGAAGCAATCTCCTCTTTCCCCATGAAATCAGACGTGCATCCTCCTCTGCCCTGCCTTTTTAGTCATTCTGTCACTAGCCATCCTTCCCACGGCACTCTTTAACTCTCTGAAGCATTTGCTAATTCGTTGCAATAGCCACGCAAAACTCACAGACAACATTGACTATGGAGTTTATAAGGGAAGTAACAGGTTATAGATCTGGAGGAAATACTCAGGATATAGTTTTCCAGTCAGAACAACTTGTTGGTCTCATCCATAGACACACCTGTCCCTGGCCACTGGCCTCTCAGCTCCCGGCCCTCTCAGACCAGTCCAGACTCTGCCCTAATCTGGGAAGTTTTACAAAACATTTTAGCTGGACCAATAAGTGCCCAGGGGCACACCATACTACACCAGTGAGCCTTGGTCCTACAAGACTCAGTTCTCTAGCTCCCAGGGATTTATTTGGTGATCCTAGCTCCATCAAATGCCTAGAAGTCCCCCAGCAATAAGGCCCCTGCCCTAAGTGTTTGGCTTTCTTACTCCACTGCTCCGTCTCTGGCCCACCAACTAGTTCTGCTGCCTCTGCTGCTGCGGCTCGCACCCTCTCAGGCCTACCATTCTCTCGGGCTCCTGAAGTTTCCAATATTCTCAGAGCAGGAATGCTTGGTCCATTGACGTTTCAGCTCTAGCTTTTCTTCCTCGGTGGTATTGAGGTAGCCCTTTCCAACTCTAGGAGGGATTGAAACCCAGCAGGGTGGCCAAAATGACCAAACCACTGAAACGGATGATGCCAGTCCTACAAAGGTGCTATGCACCTTATTTACATGACTGAGTAAGCTGCCCAATCCCTTTGCCCTTGTGGGTCATAAGCACTGTATTTGCATAGCTCCACCTAATCATTTGGGGGTTGCAAGACCATATAAAAGTGATGCATTACCCTGCACTAAGGTTTCTGCCAGCTCTAAATACTACATTTCTATGATTTAAAAGTTTTTAATGAATGAGGTGGAGATTCAAAGTTGTCCAGGCCAATTCCACTAAAAATCGATCATTTGGGGAAAATAACCCTTAAAGGACTTATGATGTGGCGTCACATTTGTTCGTGACTTTTCATCACGGCTGCTTTAATACAGTGTCTCAATCCACATGTTTTAGTTCTTACAGTCCATTCAAAGCTCCTCTAAAATCAGATTTCACACGCTGCCAAGTATCTAGGGTCCCAGGGTTTTCCTCCCTATAAAGGGTCTGGCCAGCCTTCAGGGAACAGGGCTCTTTCATCTCTATATGCCCCATGCCCAATAAAGCTAAGCACAGCACCCAGACAGCCAATAAATGCTGGCTGAATGAATGGACAATCTCAGAACTGACTGCTGTGGATTAGGCTTGAGGAATTAGAGTAGAAAGAAAGAAGGAAAGAAATAAAGGAAGGAAAGAAGGAAGGAAGAGAATATAACTATGGGTTCTCTTTCCTCAGAAGCACCCAGGGAACAGGGAAGATAAGTATGTAAAACAAAATTAATTACAATGTACTGTGATTCAGCTCCACATTGGAGACTATTTACAGGGTCCAGAAACAACACTGAAGAGGGTTGCATATTTGGTTTGAGACATAAGAGGCTATTAGCATGAATAGCCACCTGGATCATGTCAGAAAATAAATTTCTTGGGCACTAGCCCTGTTTCTTTTATAGGTCATTATGAGGGCGTTCAAATATGTTTTTCAGTCCTTAAATTGCCTGAGGACAAGTGGGAACCCAATAGCTTGAGACACTGTTCTCATTACACCACTGAGTGCCAAAAAAAAGCAAAATTTTTTTGACTTTGATTTTCATTTTATTTACATTACAGATGCTAACTTTCACATACTCAGAAAGATATTTAACTTACAAAAACTCCATTAAAATTGGAATGGCCTTAAAATAATGGAATGGTCTTAAACTCAGCAAAGAAAAGCCTCTGCCAGGTAAGTATTGGGCAAAAACTATAAACAAAGATTTCAGATAAGACAAAATGCCAATAGTAAATGCAACAAGCAAAAGATTGATCCTTGCTAGTCATCAAAAATGTGTCAATTTAAAATACCCTTTCATGGCTGCTAGGAAAGTAATACTTGCAATTTTTTTCTTTGTAAATAGTACAGACTTCACATAATGGTGGGTAGCTAGTGTAGAGAATAGCTCCACATTTTTAGAAAAGAATGTGAAAATACAGCACAAAGCAACAAAGTGACTCTAACTGACATATGTTTAAAAACGAATATATGTTTAAATAAAAGAAACAAAATCCTCATCCCTAGCCCAAATAGCACAAACATAGATGAATCGATTGTCCATTTGACATGATCTATAACCACCATAAAAACAGCAACAAAAACAAGTAGATTCGATTCATAGTGACCCTACAGAGCATTTCCAAGACTGTACATCATTACAGGAGCAGACAGTCTCCTTTTTTCTCCCTCAGAACTGCTGGTGGGTTTGAACTACCAACCCTGTGATTAGCAGCCCAAAGCCAACCCCACAGCACCATCAGGGATCCTTATTAACCAACCCCCACCCCCAAAGTGGGGGGAAATCCAAAATGATCAAATAAGGGGAGAATATGAAGAAGAAAGGACACATTAGCAGAAACTAATATGTATCAGTACTTCATGATCACAAAGCACTGCAGAAAAAACCTCCTCAAAATACTGCTACTCAAACAAAGCCCACAAAGAAAATACAAAACACGGCATGCACCCTGTAAATAAAAATGAAGTAACCATGAATCAACAATTGTGCTCCTGTGAAGTGAGACTTATAAAAAACAAGTTCAGCACACTCTCTCCTTGAGAAAGATGATGTTCAAAATTTAGAATCTGCCAATGTGGTTGATGTATGCAAATATATAGTACTAGACAATCCTGCCCTTGAACATGTCATCTTTCAATATCTGGCACACATGCCACGTCTTTCACCTGCCAAATCCTCACAGCAGAAAGCAATATTTTCTTCGTCCTCTCTACTTCCGATGCACTCTGTTCCGATGCCTCCTGAGGCATTCATTATGATCTGCCTCGTTGCTGAGAGTTTATATCTACCTGTTCTGCCTTGCTTGCTGGGAGGGAGCGGTACGGCTTTCTTTACTTTTGGATCTGTGTCTACACAGAACAGACATGTGATTCATGTTCCCTGAATTTAGACGACAGAAAGGAAGCTAGACTAAAGAAAACAAAAGGGGGGCTGGAAATTTATGTATGTATGGATTGTGATAAGTTTTAAGTTTAAGTGCCCCTAATAAAATGATTTATAAAATGGATAAAACATCAAATTTCCTATATACTCATGAGGTAGTAAAATAATATTTCTACATATATAAAAAGATTTATAATTTATAAAATGTAAAACATGGGGGAGGGGGGGCTGGAAATGGAGAGGGGGCAGTCAAGTGTTCCTGCAAACCTATGATTAAAATACTTAGAAGGAAACAGTGCTATATGGGGTTCTTATTTCTAGAAATAGAGTTCATAATAAAATATTAAAATCTGTCTCCAACCTTATCATTAAAGCTAGTTGATGGACTAAAGAGCCTCCACAGTTCCTGCAGGGCCGTTCATGTCTAATCTGCAATTCTCTTCCCATCCAAGCACAGCGCACTGCAACTTAAAGAGATTACAACAAAGTTACTTTAAATGGCCATTGATATGAGATAAGCTGGCTTTTTTTCATATCCCTCTAAGTTTTCAAAGCTTGATAAAAGGGGCAGTTTCTTTATTTTTATTAATTTCCTTTCACTCAGAAAATAATAGAATATATTTGGAAGCTCACAAAAGAATCCTGCGAACAGCAAGTCTTAATCTGCATGCCATGTGTCATAAAAAATTTTGTTTACAGAAAATGCATCCTAAGGCAATCATTGTGGATGTGAAAAATACTATCTGTAAGAATGTTGATAAGAAATGCCTGAGTAGCAAAAAGGTGGGGGAGGGATAGTAGATATTCCATAATAGTACTTTTAATAATATACTAGCACATCTGGAGGAGAAAGATGAGGCTTTCTGCTGCCGTGAAGGGTAACGGTCTCAGAAACCCACAGGGGTAGGTCCACCCTGTCCTGCAGGGTCACTAAGAGTTGGCACAGGCTCAATGGCAATGAGCTTGATTTTTGGTCTGGAGCCCAGCTGGATGCTATACTTTTACACAGGTATTTGAAATTGAAGAATATGTAATCACTCAGGAAAGTAGTCAAAATATACCACTACAGAAAATGACAACAATTTACAGAGGAACTCCCGTTTTGAAGAAAAACAGAGGGAAGGGGCAGGAGGTGTTTATAGGCACATAGGAGAAAACTGGATCCATACCAGTAACTCTAAATAAGCCTATCTCCAAGTTGTAGCTGAGGAGGTTTGTTACAGATAATATTTACTTGTTTCATTTAGCTCATCTGTTTCAATGTAAGTCTGACTTACTTTAAAATCACATATCTTGATTTTCTACAGTGGACATGCATTATTTTTTTATGGGGGAGGGGACTATTACTAGTAAAATCCCTTAAAGTCTCAGTGGTTCCATCCTCTGGATTACTTTATACCATTATATAATATAGAGAGTAATTTGACAATCATAGTCCTTAAGCACTTGCAATTTTCAATTTTTGGGGAAAAAGAGAAATACAGATCAAGAGGTAAAAATACCAGATTAATAGAAAATTGTTGGAAATTATTTACAGAATATTACCATGTTTCCAAAATGTTGACGTTGTGCCCACTTTTTGAGGTTATGCTGATAATGTTGCCATCGGGATAAGATTCCAGTGAATACTTTGATGTAAATTAAATCTCTAAACTGTTACTCCCTACACACTAAAATTAAGAGATATCACTTTGAAGCCACTTAAAGAAGCAATGAAACCAAAATGTGGCCGGGTGGTGAGAGGCCCTAACAATGAGTGAGCACCTGGACGGAGTCCCTGGGTGGCACAAATGGTCATGCACTAGACTACCAGCCAAAAAGCTGGTCACTCCAATGCACCCAGAGGTTCCGTGACAATGTGTCCCCCATGGCGCAGATCCACTCTGGAAAATGACAAGGTAAGCACATGGGGTCACCAGAGGAAGAAGACAATACCCACCCCAGTGAGAAAAGAAGTCAACAGCAAATTAAAGACATGCAATGGTAAAGAAGAGGAAGCTCCGGGCCTCTTTTTCGTTATCTTTAAGTCTATTTACAAGTAGGAATAAACCTTCAGATGTCAAATCAGGGGTCCTCAAACTACGGTCCATGGCCCGCGGACATTTATCTGGCCCGCCGGGTGTTTTTGCAGCGGCTGCCTGTCCTGCTTAGTAGCCGACTCGTCCAGTGTGCATAGGAATTTGTTCAGTTTTTTTTAAAACTATAGTCCAGCCCTCCTCCAACGGTCTGAGAGGCAGTGAACTGGCCCCGTTTAAAAAGTTTGAGGATCCCTGTGTTAAATACACAGATCAATTCATACTTTATTTCAAACCCCTATCTGTGAAATTAGGATTTTTAATGAGACTCAGAAGTTTTTAGAAAGACAGAATATGGAAATGTGTGATTCTTTAACTTCTGTGACTGTATCTGTCCACTCAGCCAGCCAGTATCTACCGAGTAGAGATGTTTAGAGAGAACTGTTCGGGGTACTGTTCGGACATGGTGAGACATTTCTGTGGCATGTATGAGCAAATCACAGCGACCTGGGTTTTCCCAAAACTGGCGTGTGCTACACTTTATCCGAGGCCTTCAGTGGAGTTTAGGAGAATTTTCATTCATGAGAAAATCCAATGTCCTTTATATATGCATACTTGTATCATTCCCACAGATTGATGAAAACTTCCAATAAAGTCCTGGTGGCACAGTGGTTACAGGTCGGGCTACTAACTTCAGGGCTAGCAGTTCAAAATCACCAGCAAGTCTTTGGGAGAAAGATGGGGCTTTCTACTCTGGAAAACAGCTGCAATCTGGAACCGCACAGGGGCGGTTCTGTCCTGCCCTGTGGGGTCACTATGAGTTGGCATAGACTCAGTGGTGATGGGTTTGGCTGTTGTTGTTTTTTTCTTTTAAATAAAACTTAAAAGTTTTCTGATGAAAATAAAAGACCTATAATTACTAGCGTCCCTCCTGCTAGTACCATATATTAGGAAAGACCAAGCTATGGCACTGCAATTTGCGCACTTCCCAACTCACTAGAAGAAACGGCACCCCTTCTAGTCCACAGAGCAGCAGCCGGGAATGCAGCGGAGCGAGACTGCCACCGTACAGAGGTGAACTGGGCACCGTAAACCGTCTGGAAACTTTGAAACACTCACTAGAGGCAAGGATGGCAAGGAAAGACTGGTCCCTGGAGAAGGACATCGCGTTCGGTAGAGCAGCAGGGCAGCCAGGAGGAAGGGTCTCAAGGAGATGAACTGACACCACAAATATAATTAGGGGCTCACAATGGGACCAAGTCTGAGGCTGGCGTGGGACTGGGCGGTGTTTCATGCTGTGGGGCCTGAGGTTGCTACGGGGCAGAAGGGACTCAATGGCATCTACCACAGTTCAGCGCTCGTTGTACGGAGTTTGGGGCATGATGAACAAGGTTAAGTGCTGTGCGACAAACAGCAGAGTTGGCAGATGGCATCCATGCAGAGGCACCTCCAAGGAAAGACCTGGTGATCTATTTCAGAAAGGTCGCAGTCATTAGAAAACCCGATGGAGCAAGAGGTCACCATGAATTGTAAACAACTGATGGAAGCTGGTTTTAGTACTTGTGACCCTTGTTATCTGATGTCACATACTTTCTGGACACTGCAGCAGAGAGCACACGATCTAGGACAGAGGATGATTTGGGAAAACATAATAGTTTACTTCTGACAACTACTGCTCATGACTGGAATTTAGGTTAACACTTTAAATAACTGTTTAGTCACAGGCTATGCAGAACACCTTAGTATTTTTGTCTCCCTTTTAATCTTTTTCAGATCCAAACTGATTCAAGAGTCTGTTTGAGCTCCCCATGTTTTACAAACTTAAACGAGACATAGAACCTCATATGACTCCTGGAGCTATTTATATGACCCTCCTGACTAAATACAACTTAATTTTCATCTACTGTGATGAAGTTTATGGTGAATTTTTCTGCCTTTCAATGTCATCAGCACCTGTATTCATTTCTTTAACAGCAACCTATTAACTTATGTTCTTCCAAAAGCCACCTGGAGACTTGACTGTAACCACACCTGTGATTTATAAACAAATATACCATAACACATTTGGGAATTTAATCTCGCCAAGCTCATTTAATACCTATGTGCAATTTAATTTGTGTAAAATGCTGTTTGCCTGAAATAGCTGTTCTTGGGGACTCAAGAGTCTTTCAAAGAGAAAGAATTGATTAAAGTGTCCGAATAAACTTTTTCTGGAATCCAGGAAACGAAATTGCAGAGCTTGAAGCACACAATAGATTACAAAACTCTGCCCTAAGCATGAAAAGGTTTCTCATTTCCTTGATTGCTTAAGAAGCATTCCAAATACACAAAAGTTTAAAAAAAGAAAAGAAAACAAAACTACACGCAACAAAGATTTGAGTCATAATGGATGTCCGATCAAAAGCCGGATTTAGCCATGAGGCCACCTGCTTCAGTTTTTCTCCACTCCCTTAGCGTCCACCTATGTCTCCCCATATTTCTGAGACTGCTCCCGAAAGCAGCCTCAACAGAACAGCCAGAGAGTGAAAGGCATGGGGCCAGGCCCCTTTTGCTGTGGACTGCAGCCTTCCACGTCCCCACTGTTGTCAGGCACTGCTGTGCCAACTTTGATTTGTAACCACCTTCTACGTGTCACAGAACCCCTTGCTGCCCAGGCCGGCACCACCCTTCCAACCGCGGCTGGGCGTGTGCCCACGGCCGTGGCCCACGTGTGCACTGAGCTCGTGGAGGGGCTTCCACGTTCTTCCACTTTTCCCAGTTGTCATCATCATCGTTAGTGGTTGTCATCATCATCGTTAGTTGCCATCAAGTCCGTTCCGGCCCATAGGACCCTACCTACACCAGAACGAAACACCACCTGGTCCTACACCACCCTCTTAACTGTTCTCATGTTTGAGCCCACTGTAGCCGCCCCCATGCTAACCCCTCGAGTTCCCGCAGCCATCAGAAAGCAAATGCCTCCCATTTGAACCAGTGGACCTTTTCACCAGGACCACCTCAACCATAAAATTGGCCTGTGTTCCAGTTCTCTTCAGTGAAAAGGGCAAGCAAAACCAGGGGATTCCTAATTGTCTTTGGGGAAATGACTAGGCTTTCCATGAACTATGGAGCCCTGAGTTTAGTAGAAAAATAAAATTTTTAAGAATTTATGAATGGGATAAATAAAATCCCAGTTGTTTGAAACTGATGGATTGCACAATGCCTAAATAATGGAGAAATGGAAATTTCAAATAGTCTAGGCATTCTGGCTCACTTCTAAAGGATGATCAATTGAGAGTGAAACACACACACACAATAACAACAGCAAGACTCCACAGAGCAACAGCGTTCTTCCGGAGTTAGATGTCAGACCCTGCAGTCAAGGCTGTGGACCGTGCACAGAGCAAGAGGCCCGTTCCCCAACTGTGAATTCCATGGCAAGTGACAGCAGTTGGTTCCTCGGGAAAGAGCAGTTGCAGAACAAAATTATTTTTTTAAATGAAGATGTAAATGATTCCCTTGCCTTTTTAAGTCAAGAGTGTAGGCACTTAATGTAAATTAAGCATAGAAAAGCTTAAATCTTATCCTGTAGATTATAGCATATTATTGTCATTACAGGCTTTATTTATTTGCTGAATACGTAAAGAGGGAGCGATAGAGACCCAATACTACCAATCTGAACGCTCACTTTGGAAGTAGGAAAGAAATAAAAAGTATAAAAATAGGTTGGTAGTACATAGTGAACAGTGCAAAATGCCTAAGAATACCTAACACTGCAATTCCAAAGTGGTTTTTAGATGGTTTTTTAAAAAAAAAATAGACTGTAGTTTTCAAGTTGCTTAAAATATTTCCTACAGACTTCAAAACTGATTAAAATCATCAAAGTACATTATTTGCACTGCAAGATAAGAGGGGCTGAGGGTCTTATGCTCAACAAATAAACTCTTATTATCATACACTTATATTTCGTAATGGAATCCCTAGGTAGCACAAATCCTACTAATTGAAAGGCTGGCAGTTAAGAGTTCATCCACAAGTACCTCTGAGGAAAGACCTGGAGATTCCCTTCCAAAAGCCATCAACTGAAAATCGTATGGGTCACACAAGGCTCTGCACTGGCATACTTGGGGTCACCATGAGTAGGAAGGAGTCCACTTAAAACCAACTGCCTTGAATTATGGTGTTGGCCAAGAATATTGAAAGTACCAGGGCCTGTCAAAGGAACCAACAAATCTGGCCTGGAAGAAGTACAATATAGCTAGCGTGCTCCTTAGAAGCAAGGATGGTGACACTTCGTTCATGTACTTTGGACATGTGATCTGGAGAGACCAGTCTTGGAAGAGTACATTGTGCCTGGCAGAGCTGAGGGGCACCCAAAAAGGGGAAGCCCTGCAACAAGATGGACTGACACAATGGGATGCAATGCAAAACCAGTTGTGGGATGGTACGGGACCCAGGGTTTCTCTGAGTGAATGGCACCCCGCCACCACAAACCTTAGCTTGTTGATAAAATGAGGTCAACGAGTTGTTAAATTGCAATGTTAATGCCATTGTGGTCTCTGTGATATGAAAATGATCTGCACACTGTGAAAACCAATGGTGGGGGCGAAGTTGAAAGGGCACTTTTCTGACATAATCTACCGGCTGTGGCCAGTGGTATTCATGTTCTCGGTGCCAACGGGCTGTGATTTCCTTTCTATCTCTCCAAGCAAACAAGCAGTACTACTAACTGTTAGTTATATTATTGATTTTGGTTGCTGAAATAGATTTATAATGAATGAACTCTATAATCAACATTATCAAAGTTTCTCTTGGTTCTGTACCAAACACTATGACTGTGAAAATATTTACTATAAATATTCAGTAAAAGGTTCCCAAATCCCTTGCTTTTGAAGAAACTCCTAAAATAAGTTTCATTGTAAAATGCATATGCATTTGTTCTGTATCGTGACATTTAGCTACATTAACTGTAGATTATAATCATATATATCTATGCCCTGCGGGCCACCCGGGGCCCGCTGACGACATTTATCCGGCCTGCTGGGTGTTTTTGCCCATTTGTTTTTTCACTTCAAATTAAGTGTGCCTAGGAATTTGTTCATAGCTTTTTTTTTTTTTTTT
>NW_022111300.1:14599364-14616028 GCF_000313985.2 Echinops telfairi
CCTGCGGAGACAACAACATGCACAAAAACAAGACAGAGCAAAACCAAGCAACAATGTACACCAAAACAGCAACAGCATCAAGCCACTGATAAAGAACAAATTAAAATATACCAAGAAAGAAAAGCTTGTGTTTTCCAGTCTAGCCTGTTGGGGTACCAGGCCTTTTCTCCAATGTCCACCCTCATCACTCCCTGGGGATCTTGCTACTCCCCTCCCCTGCTGTTGCGCTGCACTCCCCCAGTGCTTTGCCTCAGTGTGACGTGGTCAGATCAGGTGCAATTCCCACACTGTGCCACTGGTGTGGTCCCCCGCAGGGCCATGGGTCAAAGGATGGCACTGAATCTGCAGCTTCGGGAGAAGGAGACATTTGATTTTCATCACTCTTCAAATTAACGCCTGATTAAAACTCATTGTTTTATGCAGTATCCTTATTCATGTCCATGCCTCCAACATTAACTCAAGGGTGTCATGGAGAAGTCATTTCAGAGCAACCATCTAAACATGGCTGTACGGAGTTAATCTATCCTCATCCTTGTGATTAATGCAAAAAAGAATTGAATACATTGTAGAAGGTTAAAAAACAGAAGCACTTGGAAATGGAAACATATGCAGTTGCCCCAGCTATTTCGTCCTGACGAAATGATGGGAGGATGGGAATTACAATCCTCTCACTTCTGGCTTCATACCATAATTTCCAGTTTAACCAAGACATTCTTCCATGGGCAAGACGCTTGAAATGTATCCAGCAGTCCCGGTTGCAGTCCACCTCGTAGTACTCCTTAGCTGTGTGTCCTTGGGCAAGTCATTGAACCTCTCAGGGCCACATGTCCTTCAACTGGAAATGGAGAAGGCTGTGGTTCAAAAGCTCTGAAATTCTATCCTGTTCTAATAACCTGTGAATCTGTGAGAGAGAACGTTCATAAATATTCCATAATCTTCCTTTTACCAAAATGTTACTTCCAAATATAGATAACCTTTCCTGACACAAAGCAAATGTTATGACAAGGTACCTTTCAATTAATGCAAATGCTCAAGTTACTATTTAAAACAATCCCAAAACAGAGCAGGCTCTATCAAGATGTTGTGATTTCGTGTATTTCAGAACACAACACAGGAATCACATGCCAATCAAAATAAATGTGAATGAAGCAAATTATTAAGTATGAAATTTAGAGTGCTCTGGAATACTTCCAAATTCCTCCCATCAATTGAAAAATAAGTGTTCCAAAAAAAGGAATGTAGTCGTCTCAACTAAACAGCACCCATCAATTTCTTGCATTTGAAGACTTTAATGATGTTAGTTGTATTCCAATCTTCAAAGAAACGTTCAGACTGACAGAATAAATGTGTATCAGTGACTGGATTCCTTCTCCTCCAATTCCTGGCCCATAACTTGGCCAGAGGACTTTACAATGAAAATCAGACCAGGGAAATACTCACAGAGGTCATTACGCAATTCTTCATTCTAAAAATGGAATTGCACTCATTAATGGCGTTATGATAGTCAGAGTGTCTTAACGCGTTTTATAAAGAGGGATGAAAATAAAGCTTGAGATTAAGCTGAGTGTGTGGTTAACCCCTACCTGATTTAATTAACCAGAAAGAAATCTCTCGGTTAATTAGTTAATTGAAGGTTTCTCATAAAAAGCAATAACTAGAAATGGTAACATGAGAAACAGGCAAAATGGAGTTTATTTAATATTATTCTTGAATTAATTACTTGATTCACAAGACTTACTCAAAGTCTTTATTTTGAGACTTTGAAGGCGAGATCCTTGAAAATGTCGATGTTCTGCCAGTAGTCAGCCACCTTGAATAAATGTGTTATAGCGCTGTTATGGGCATCAACCTACCAAGTTATGTTTTTATTGTTGTTTATTTGTTTTTCACACCACTCCCCTAAGTGTGGCATTTAGGTATTTTTTTTCTTTTCTTTTTTAATCTAAGAAAGAGAAAACTAAAAGGATTATCTACTAAATTTACAAACATCGAGATATGACTTTCAAAAGAACACATGCAACATATCAAGCTACTGAACCCTGGGTGAGAAAACTCACCAGAAGAACTATGTGTCTAATTCTTAAGCGTTTTAGAGCAAGTTCCATTTAACAGACTCAAGCAGTTTTGAGTTGGGCTGAGATCTGCATGATGGGCAGTTCAAAACCACCAGCACCTCCGTAACCAGTTACATTTTGGGAAACCCACAGAGTCAGCACTGATTAGATAGATGGCTGACAGCTCGGTTTGGGGGGCTTTCCAGCTTACTGAAATGCCATTTTCTAAAAGTGATTTTACCATGTGGTGCAAATACATCACATTATCGGTAAAATAAAAATCAAATGCAAATCTTCAGGGAAATGGATAATTAGGATTCGGCATCTCTAATGGTATTATTTAGATTGTATCATGAAGTCATTATTTGTAGTTTCCCTAGTCACAGAACTGTTAGTTGACACTTTAAGGTAAGCATAACCATCAAAATCACATACAAAGAGGCAACCAACCCAATGTGGCGCTGACTGGGAAAACACAAACAAAATGATACATTGTAATTAATTCTATGATATTTTATCAGATGGTAGAAAACTTGGAGACAGCAAAATGGAACTACCAGCACCCAGCCCGGCCGCCAACAAGGTGGAAAACTCCTAGGAGGCAAAGCTAGAATTCATGACTCACATTCTAGTGATGTTTCAAAAAATACCTAAGGTTACATTAAACTATAAAATGAGGGTGGCATCATTTCACTAATGAACACCTTTTTCTTTATTAAAGAAAATGATCTGAAGATGCCCCCAAACAAAAAAGACCTGACACTTACCCTTCCCCATATCCGATGCCTAAAGGCAGTATGTATGCAATTTTGAAAAAACGAGTTAGTTCTTGGTATGGGAGTAAGGCACAGGGTTCATATCAATATAAAAATGCTGAACCATGGTGTAATACAGAAAGTCATACCAAATGTCAAACCAGTATCGTGGCCGTAGTGTATTCCAATTCAGAGTGACACTATTCTAGAACAGAGTAGAACTGCCCTCATTGGGTTTCCAAGGCTGTAATCTTCACGTGAGCAGACCAGGCTCATCTCTCACCCCCTTCCTCTGCCTTTGGGTTCAAAGTGCTGATTTTGCAGTTAGCAAGCCACAGGAGCCCACCCTCCCTTCGAGAGGGATCCTGACAGAAGACAGTCACCAGAGTTCCTTTAAACTCGTGCTTCCCAAAGGTATCACTCCTAAGGGTCACTGTGTTGATCCAAGGGAGCGGAAAAACCAGATATTGAACATTATTCTGGATTATGGTCTACAGAACCAAAATTCTTAAATGCCAGAGGGGTGCTGAGTAAGCCACTCCCACCCCCCTTCCTCCCTGAAAAGAGGGCAGTAGGCCAAATAAGCTAAGGACCTGAGAAATGGCATGGCACTAAATGGTAAAAATAGGTCAGTGAATAAAATAGGAAAAGAACGAAATAGATGGCTTAGCAGGAGTACAATGTGTATGCTATCGTGCTGCAAACGATTGGTGCATACCTTACAATTGGGACACATTCCCTCGATATTTAAGAGTTACACAGAAACATATCAGAGTGCTTCTTAATTGCATAAAGAAACAGCCCATAAAACAAAGAGGGTGGCAAGGAGGCTTGTAAAAGGGTCAGCATGGCAGATGTCACGGGAAGGATGCTTCCTTTGGGGGGCGGGCTGGGGGAGGGTAGTGAAAGTTCTTTTGCATTTTAATTAGCCAATGTGCAATAAAAGGAGTCAGGTGAAGACTACTAATTATCACCTCCTAGCCTCACTAACACTTTGTAGTCTAGCAAAAAGGAAGAGGGGGCTGCCAGGGGGGGACGGACATGGTTTTAAAACACCCTCCCACTCCAGGCCATTTAAACAAACAAACAAACAAAAAATCAAGCACTCTCTAGCAGCTACTGACAAGATTTACCTTCAAAGAACTTTCTTGTTTACAATACAAATCTTCTCCTCTGTTACAAATTAAACCCAATTAGCTGGCTGAGCAGTTTCCATAATAAAACCTGGTAGACTTGGGGAAGTAGTAACCTTCCCTCTTTTCCCTCTCTCCATTTGATAGCCTGCAGGTTTCAAGAAGTGAAAACCACTCTTACTTATCCCATTAACACATAGGTGTTGAGAGGGCACAGAACCCCCTGGAAAGAAAAATGGCCTCATTTTCCTTGGATCAGCTTTTGAGGCAACTTCCACAGATCTGAAAAAGTGCTAAAAACTCTTGGTTGCTTATTTGATCCATAAATTTAAAAACCAGTGTGGGAAACACAGCATTCTATTGAAAAGCCTCATTAACTCTTTCTGGTCAGTAGAATCCAGTCATTGGTGTATCTAAGTCATTGCTGAAGGACGAACCGCAAATATGCAAAAAAAAATAGGTCTCTCTGTTGAGATAGCAAATAGATGAAATGCAATCACACTTGAACCCCGGCCAATTCAAACACCCGACAGACTGGTGCTCAGGTTTTTGTTTTGAAATAAAGCACTGGCCAAAGTGCTATCTGTGTCCTCTCCTGCATATGTCCAGCACAGAATTCCAGAACACCAGGTCTCCGTCTTCAGAGTGCGCTGGAGAATACTCCATATATTCCAACCACAATTATAAGTTCTACTTATTCTGTTAGTACTTTACATCAGCAGAGGGCTTATTAGACTGTCTTAACTAGCTGTTTTCCATGTGAACACCGCAAAAAAACAAAAATTAAAAGAACAAAACTCAACAGAATAACATCCTGACTAGAACAGAAGGGTACCAAAAGTAAACAAACAAAAGAATTGCCATCCAGGCACTGACAGTACCCCGACAGGGCCAAGGGAAACTGGCTCCCTGGCATTTCTAAGGTGACCAACCTTATAAAGCTTCACACGAGCAGAGCCCCGCCGCTCCCCCACCCCCCACCCCTAGCACGGCTGCTGGGTCCAAATGGTCAGCCTTGAGGCCAACAGCCAACCACCGAACCACCGTCCCACCTGGAGTCACATATTTCCTGTTTCCCTCACTTTAACAGAAGCAGTAATACCTACACAAATGAACATTAGTATTAAGAAGGAAAGTTCGTATCCTTCCCTCTGAGATTGAAGAGTTCCCTTTACCTGACCACCCAAGAAAGGTAAAGGATGGGAAACGGGGGTCTAAGTCATACATCAACGGGTTTTGAATGTGTTGAACAATAAATAATACTTTTGACAACCACCCATATTAAACCAGCATCTGAACCGTGGCTACAAGAGAACAGGAGACTAATTAGATTGCTAATGACATGAATATCGTATCTATGAACTTCTATTTTGGGAGCTAAGAAGGAACCAACAAGAAAATTCACTCTCGATATGCCCAATACAAATTAAGAGAATTTTCCATAGAAACAAATGCTTATGCTTTCAAATAAATGTTTATGGTTAGAATGGCTTGTGACCATAATTCAAGTAGCATTTTTTGAAAAAAATAAGTTTAAACTATTATGCCAGAAAAATATTACCGTTTAGAGATTTTGGAAATAAGTGATAAATTGAAAGCCATTCAATATGAAGTTGGGGGTTCCTGTATGTGGGAGTTAAATAATTGTCAGTTTAAAGATTAAGCATGCAGGGATGGAATCTAGCCTCTCAATCAGGTCATAGCAAATTAGGCTTCTGTGTGGGCAAAGCCTACCCCTAAGGATTCTGGGAATTCTGGTATTTTCCTCCTTGGAAGTAGGAGACTCTCTGTTCACACCCTGGGAGACATAGCAACTGATAAGACACATGAACCCACCCTGAAGCAGCCCTGGGTGCTGGAGAAGCCATGCAGAGACCCCTGCCTGCGCTGAAATGTTTCCAATGCCACTGGATCCAAAGACTTTTCTACCCACTGGCCTATGAGCTTCTACATTCAGCATCATTGCATGTTCTTCATGAGTCTGAAGAGGACATATGGGCTAATATCGGACTTATGGACTTGATCTGGACGGGGCTGGGATGTTTCTTAATGTTCAATTGCTCTTGTATATAAATCTCTTTCTTATACACATATGGGTGTCCACGGATTTGTTTTTCTAGTCTACCCAGACTAACACACTATATCTCAACGTAGCCTGGAGTACAAAGTGATACTTTCCTTTTCCTGACAGGTATCGCGAAGAATTTAAGGAGAAAAGTTGATCACAAGGAAAACCAAGCTAAACTCTTTCATCAGGAGGATGTCCTGTTAAGCATAATAAGAAAGGAAGCACGATGAGAGGTTTGGCCTGAACCCACCATCCAAACAAAGCAATCCGATGCTTGCTAGTCACAGTTGAAGAACAGGAGAATGATAGATGATTGCAAATTTCAAGTTCATTCACCCTAGAATCAGGGCAGAGCTTCAAGGTGAATCCACAAATAACTGATGCCCACACTACAAAGTTTCATTTCCCTCCAAATAGGGATATCAACCTTCTTAAAGTTGAAAATGCAAAACTCCTCCATGTCTAAAGTAACCTGAAGATCAAAAAGAAAGGTGTTGTTGCTGACTACAAAATGTATATACGTATTATTAAAACTGAAAGCACATGTCTTAAAACAATATGAGCACTTATCAGCCCAAAGTCAAACCGACTCACAGGGAGCCTGTAAGCACAGAATAGAATGGCCCCATTTCTGAGGCTGTCACAGAATAGAATGGCCCCATTACAGGGGCCTACAGTCCCATCTTCCTCTTGGTGGGTTCAGACCACTGGTCCACAGCCCAGCCCTTTGACCACTGTGCTACCAGGGATCTCTCAACACTGATTGGGAGTTGTCCATTTTTATTTCAGATGCCAAATTAGTAATTTCAAAATGTTGATTTAACAAATGCCATCCCCTTCCTTTTTTGACAAGGATTTACATACCATACTTGTGGAGAATCCTTTTTGACAGAAGGGATTGTGGCGGCAGGAACATACAACCACAGGGCCATATGGTGTCCTTTCTTGAGATAAGAGGGAGAAGGCAATAAACTTGACATTGTTAGGAGTTTACTCCCTTCCTGAATTAAGAAGTTGGAGTTGCTCTGCTCCAACACGGCCTGGGAACACGGCCCCTCTGCACTGATTGCAGGCAGGGCCCTCTGCTAGTCTCTCCACTGCTGAGCAGGGTCCTGGGCTGCCTGGGCTTTGTTTTAGTCCCAGGGAAAGGCGAGTAGAACAGAAGCGCTTTTCCCAGCATGGATTCCTTCCATCAGCCCCATTCTTTCACGGCACGCATGCTTTCTGGTGACATGCTCTCTCTGAGAGAAGGCCAGGAGGAGGAAGAGGTTTCCGCAGCCACGTCCATCTGGAAGTCAATAGGAATCAAACTTGGGGGAAAGGAAACAATCAGGAGAGCAGAACCCAGAGAAGTGACCACTGACCACCGCTAACTGCGCACAGTAAGTGAGGCGGGTGTTTTCTCAACGCAAACGCTTCTGCCTTTGTTCCTCAAGCCTGAACTCATCGTCAGCTCGCCCAGCTAGTGCGACTGACACACACAATCAAGAGTAGGAGTAATCACGAAGGGGGTTTCAAAATTTCATAGAAAAGTTCCATTGTGTTTTCATTAGATTCTTCCACAGACTTTCTGAAACCCCTTTGGGCGCTGAGGGAGAAGGAAGGTAGACTGAGGAGCTCTTTCTGCCATCAGAAGAGCCAGTCATGGGTATGGACAGATGGACTCGAATTAAGTGGACGTGTCATTGATTGCCCCGGGTTTCCAAGGCGAAGCTGGGTCCCCGTGTGAGAAGGGCCTTCCCTTGGAGAAGTCACCTGGCTGCTGAAGGCAGAGCTGCCGGCTGCGGGCTCTCTCAGCCTCCTAGACCCCCGGGTGCCGAGGGCAGTGGGGGAGCTGCGAACAGTACCCGAGGGGATGACACCAAAATGACAGTCTATAAAATGTGCAGTATTTCAGTTTAAAAAATTATGAAAACGTCCCTGTAGGTAGTTATAGAACAAAAACTTTTTTTGGAAGCCCAGCTTACACGGATCCACATAGCTTAAACACTGAAGTCCTATGCTAGTTTACTTTATGAGCCATCTGATAAACTCCCTCTGCCAAGCCCCTCGGGAGTTGCTGTGAGTGGCAATTGACTCGACAGCAGTCGAGTTTGTGGGGTTTTGTAAGTTAGCAGGTGTTTTGTCAGAACTGTCATTATTACGACCCCAATTATAACCAGGCTTCTTCCCATCAGCACGACTGTCGTCACACTTGCTGGATTTGTCAAATGTTCTAGTGTTTTAGCTAGAAGGTTGTAGTAATTAGTATTTGTTTACTTACACCAATTATCTTTTTCGAGTGTTAAGCAACGATGAAAGGAAAAGAAAAATGTGAACGCCTCCACTCAGTCCCCACTAACATGGAAGGAAGGGGGCGAACAGAGAGGAAGCCCCGGAGGAGATGGGCTGACATGCCGCTGCAACACAACCACCGTCCTGAGGACGCTGCGGCGCAGGCTGGAGCCTGTCTCCTTCTTTGGTCCAGTGGGGCGCTGTGCGCTGCCACCAACTCCCTGCTCCTCAGGACCACAGCCAGAGTCAGAATGCTGAGCTACGTCCCTAAAGAACGCTTTGTCAAAAGAAGGCTGTGGGTAGTCATTTAATCCACACAATTTACATTTAAGCAATGCCCAACTATATTTCCCACATACTAATCAATGATTCAAATGGATAACGAGGATGAAGATTCTCCATGGTCTGGCACAAGAGGCTGGATTGCCCATGGGGGTGGGGGGTGGGCATCCTGAGTTACCCCCCTACTTGACACCAGCCCATAACACTGCTGTCCCCGGGATTTGTTTCAGAGCAGAAGCAAGACTTGGGGTAAATCAAGCCCAATGGAACTACTTTGAGGAAACACTTAAGCAGATGGAAAAGCAAGAGCAGTGCCCTGGCTAATCCGCCACAGAAGGTGGGCCTGCTTGCTCAGCGCTGCACGGGAAAGACTGCTCATCAACCCTCCAATCTACTCCCAAGACGGACCTTCCAGAGTCTCGCCCAGCCACTTAGAATCCGTGGAAACGGGCAGCACAAACGCTGCCAAGGGACATAGTAGAGCAGGCCTCGCATGATCGGATCTCAAAGTTGGTACAGCTTGACCGCAGTCTCATGCTAGCTCCTGGAGGGCACCCACTGACCTAGCTGGGGACACGTCAGAGCCTGTGCCGCAGCCAGGGACCTGTGCCATCCCGGCAATGAGATGTCATGTTCCTTCTTTCCTCCTGGGTTTCATCTGGACCTGAACTGTCACTTCACTTGACCTTGAAATAGAAGTGGCTTTTAAAAAGATTGCAAACATATGTATTTGAGGGGTGACATTGTCCACATTAAAAAAAGAGAGAAAAAAAGGTAAAGAAAAGAAATAACTCTGGGCTATAAATTTGTGTGCAGAGAATGAACCTCAGAAATCATCCAACCATGACCTACAATTTTCTGAGTTAAATAACTGAGGATCAGTGAGGCAGGTGCTCCTTTTTAACAGTGCTCAGTTGTCTTGCTATACTGAGTCCCGAGCGTGAGAATGGTCAAACTCTGGCAGACGAAACACCAAACCTAAATGTCTGAAATTTAAAATTCAGGCTAATCCATGCAGAGACTGATCTACAACATAAAAAGATGAAGTTAAACATTCGATGTCTACAGTCTTTGCCCCGGCCCCAACATCTCAAGGTCTGCCATTCTGTTCCAAACCGAGCAAGAGCAAATAACAAAACAAATGTAATTGCATTGAAAATGATGACTATGAAATTTGTAGGGTTTTACAAGCTTAGATTGAGAGAGAAAGTCTTAGTTCCTAGCCTCTGACACACATAGGTATTCTTGTATCTGTAATACTCGAAGGACAGTTTGACCTTAGCATTTCAGGGTAGCAGACAATGAGCCTATGAGAGAATTAGCTGTTAGCAGTTAACGATATATTTAGCACTGAAGAAATGCACTCACTATCAGTGCACCAAAAGTATTTGGAAAGTTTAGTCATCAGTAGATAGAGCATGAATCATGTCCATGTCACCAGCAGACTACTCATCTAATCACTCCCACTAGAAATGCAAGACTCCGTGTCTCCAGAGCTGGTTTATTTCATATTTCAGCTCCACGGTCACAGGCAAATTCACTGAGCCAAAATAAAACCTTCTGACTTTCTGTAGTCACTGTCCTAAAAAGGGCCGGTGATGTGTCTGCCTGCAGAATTCCACACAGGGATGTTAATGAGCAGAAAAGCATTCCAGGCTGCTCTCAGCAGTCCTGATAGGAAACTGCCAGTAAAAAGGCCAGACTGGAATTCCTTTGAAGGAGGCACTGAGGTGTTAAGTTTTGTAAAATTTCACTTAAAACTTCAAAAGCTCCTAAAGGAACAAGCAGGGTGTTTCTTAAAATGACCTAGTAGTATGTATTTGGTCATCTTCTAATACCCAATAACTATTTACATCCCAAAAAGGGAAACTGGATTTTTTTGTTTTTAATCTTGTAAGTACCTTCTACTTGGTAACTCTAAACTTATTTTTAAAGGAAGGTGACAAAAAAATAACATCCTGAGGATTCCTGCCCACATTCAAAGCAGCAGATTCACAAACGCTTTCTTGTAGGAAAGGAAATCTAACATGCAGATCAAAGCCCACACTCTAAGACAGCGCTGCCCGATCTACACAGGCTGGCAAGCAAACAAGAGCCATGCAAGTAGGTAAACGAATTCTCTTAAGGCAAACACAGAGGCAACACAGGAAAGGAATCCAGGGGTGCCAAAGCTGTAGACTGAAAGCCATAAACTACATTAAGTAAATTCCGATCGTTGCTAAATGTTAGCATGTGGAGGACGCATGAAAGCATGGGGAAGCACTCCTATGTTCTTAAGACTATAAAGGGAGTAAACACCCTTCCAACAAGATCAGTATTTATGGGGTCTTGAGTGGAATACTGAGTAAGCTAATGAAGGGTCCATAACAGCTCCAATGGAAATATTATGCGAGCCATATGTGTACTTGTAAGGGGTCTAATAGCTAGGACACCACAATGGCGACGAGGATGCAGGGCAGGCAGTGTTTCATTCTGCTGTACGCCGGCTTGTTAAGTGGCAAAGGCACCTAGCAACAACAGCTATTGCCCGTGAGCCAAGGTCAAAAGGGAAATGAATTTTAATGAAAAATTTCACTTAATGTAACATGTCCAAAGTATTACCATTTTGATATGGCATCAGCACTTTTTAAAAGTAAGACATTTTTGAGTCTTAATTTTATACTGAGTCTTCAGCATCTGAACTTTCAATATCTGGCCCCAAGACAAAGCTCGCAAGTCAGGTGGCTCCTGGCTACCAGTCTGGGCTGTGCCGACTGACAGACAAGCAACACAGAGATGGTTAATTTTCTGAAGAACATACATAAAATATACATAGTCAATACATACATAGCTAATTTTCTGAAAAGAAGATGTATCGAAGATGCTGTGATGATTAAGCCAAGAACTGGAGGAAAAATAATAATAACTGGAAAATAAAAAATAACAAGTTCTCCAAAAGTATCTAAAAATATTCTCCACTGCCTGAAAAGCTAAAGGGAGAGAGACTGGGCAAAATGAAAGAGCAAAGACTTAAGAAGCAGAAAAACCAAACGTCCTGCCCTCATGTCAATTGCAACCCACAGCAACTCTAATAACAGAGCAGAACTAACCTAGCAAGTCTCCAACGCTGTCATTTTTGTAGCATTAGACTGCGGTCCATCGTTCACCCTTTTTGGATCAGCTGGGGGGTGGGGGTGACTTAAACAATAGGGGAAAAAAAACAAACCAAAGCTTTCAGAACAGACATTTCTACTCTATCCATTTACACAGAATCCTTTTCCCCTGGATACCATGTACCAAAAATTAATACTCCTATGAATAACTTAAAATCGATCGTGAGAAAAGGACAAGGAACACGCAATGCTCCTGCTATCTAGGAGGGAAATCCAAAAATGGAAAAATGGAACGGCAGCATGGAATGTTTCCACCAACTTTTTAAAGCATCCTTGAGCTTCTTTCGTGCTTTGACGAATAACTCCCAGTGTACAGAAAGTCACTCTCCATAAAAGCCCCCATGTTTAAACCCTATGAAGCCAGAAGGAAAACAAGTGTTTTCCTTTTGTAAAATCTGTCAGGGAAAAATGGCAGGAAGCAGGAAAGGAGAGAAAGGGAAATCATTTTCTATCACAGAACAGGTATTTGGAAGAAATTAGGCCTCACAGTCCTTCGTGGTAGCATCCTCCAAAAAATAAGGTTCTAGGTGTGGCAAGGGAGCGAATCTCAAAATATTTCCAATGTATCCCACGCTTTGAGCTTCTTTTTCCATAGGTCCTCGTGTGACCCAAACAGTAACTTATATTGAATAACCACCACCACCCCCAAAATGACTATCGCATAGCTGGATTACTTATTCAAATTCATACCCAAATGGAAGTGACAGTTGAAGAGGGCATTCGTTCCCTTGGAACTGGGTGATTCTCCTTTAAACTAAAGACTACGGAGAGGTCGGGTGTTTTCTAAAGGAGACTTCTATCAAGCTGTACCAAAGAAAGTTGGCACCGCCTGGATTTGGTGTCAGTACTTTGGGTACTACGTCACCAAAGGCTTTCGGTACAGGACCTCTAAATTTTGATCCCTTGACCCTGTTATGAATATGATATGATCTTGGGCACATTGCAAACTGTTACAACCTGTCCAGTTTCGAAAGAACGAGTGTACCCTACATTTGATTCATACGCTGCCTTAATACAGGAAGGTAGATTTGAAAAATAACTTGTCATACATAGTGTAACAGTTTAGCTTCTGTTTCTGAAGACTTTTTAAGCCCCCGCTGGTTCTCAATCTTTTTCCTGCCCAACCCCTCTACCGGATGACAAATCCCTAAGATTACACAAAGGGCTTTGGAGGTGACCTTACAGAGTGAGGCACTCCCTCCTCATTCCCCAGCCAAGAACACCCAGCCTGCCTAGTCCCTGAATGGAGAACCTTGAATGCTGCAGTCTTCCGTCATTGCTGTCAGCCTAGGAACCCAGCCTTTGGAATGCCGGCTCCTTGGGTGGGAGCTACAGCTGAAAGATTTTGTCCAGGAGGTTTCTGACAAAGATCCGCTTGCCCATAGGGTACCAGGGTGATCACTTCTCCAACCAGAAATACCACGAGGGAAGGGAGATGAATCAAGTTGTTTTCATTCCCACCCTGCTCTGCAGACCCCCAACACTGGAAAATGTCAGGATGACCCTGGTGTGAATCACCCTGCTCGGTTCTAGGGCTGACCGCTTCAATACCCACCAGTGACTTGGAGGGAAAAGCCAAATGACTAAACGCCAAAGTTTCTCTGGCCAGTGACGAGGGGCCACAAGACACTGGAATCTTCTGTAGAAAAATTCCTGCCCCACATCCACCCCTTGACCATCCTAAAGATAAACGGGGGGATGCCTGTGGCCCCCACTAGAGCCACACAAGAAACACAACAAGCAGTTCCTTATCAGCCGTTTCCCCAAAATAGTCCACAGTTAATGAACTGATATCAAAGGAAATGAAAACCTCCATTTATTCAAGCGTGCCTTTGTGGATAAGAGTTGTTACAATGATTGATTTAGTTAGTTGACAGAACTAGTGGAAATTTGAACTCCACTTTATGCTATCTGGTCTAGATCTGTCAGCCGTATGTCAAAAATAAGTGAATTCCACAATAACGCTTTAAGAATGAAGTTTTAATAAGTCAACTTAAGTTTCCCACACTATTCTTTCCCGTGAAGGTGTGGTCTTCATTCCTGGAATTTTAAGGCTCAAAATTCAACTCACTGCCTTCAAGTGGATGCTGACTCAGTGCCCCCCTCAGGCAGGGTACAAACTGGCCCTGTGAGTGTCTGATACTGTAACTCTCTACCGCAGAGTAGAAAGCCCCCGTCTTTCGCCCAAGGAACGATGGTGGCTTTGAATTCCTGACCTTGCCGTGAGCAGCCCACTGCATCACCACAAGGGAACCAAGCCTGCTACCCTGTAATCATGGTCTTTTTCAGTCAATAGTTTCAACCAAAGGTGATTTGTACCTTCAGGGGTCACCTGGAAAGGTTTGGACAAACTGGTTAAATTCAGTGTGTTTAGTGGGGAGAGGCCCCGGTCAATATGTCCATAATGGACAATGCTTAAAAGACTCAACCTGTGAGCTCCTGACTTGGTGAACGGCACCATACCGCAGAACTGCCACCTATGTGTCATGCTAGTGTTAAACCTGGCATTCTCTGCACACAGCAGTACTTTCTTTGAGAAGAATCCTTACTTCGTTTTGTTAAAATCTAGCTTACTCCAATGGGTAGGTGGGCTAGAGTTCATTAAGCAGGCTACTTCCAGCGATGTGGATTTTCTACTTCCTCCCTCACCAACCTCCCAGGCTGAAGTCCGAGCCATGGCATGCTTATCTGACTCATGTTTGTACCTCTACTTACTATTCCCTTTAAATTGAAATTCACTGCTACTCCCAACAAGGGAAGCGATGACACATAAAGAGGTCTTCCACCACAGAAGCCCAGTCCGCTCTTTGGAAAAACCTGATTGTGCTAAACAAGATGAACTGAGACTGGAAATATCAACCTCGAATTAAGAAAAGGAAATCCACATGGTTAGACATGTGATGCGGCTCAAGGAGAAGGTCAGGAGGGGCATGAATGTTCCCGACCTACAGGTCAGCAAGATCCTTCCAGGCCGGCCGCCTGGCCAATGGCCCATGAAGGACACAGAGCCAGCGGGCCAGCCTCACACCCACAGCTTCCCTTGTGAGCTGGTTCCGAAAGAACCTCCAGAAGGGCTCCTAGGACTCGGTGGAAAGAAGGCTCCACGCTGTCACCCCGGGAAGAGAAGCTAGCAGTCTCTGGGCACGGCCCTTTATTCATGAGCTTCTAAAGGGTCCAGACAAGCACGTAGCCTCTGGGCAAGATGAATCACACAGATGGGTGCACGTACCTTGTTCTTTGATTTTGTAAAACATGCCTTCGGAAAAGTGCCGTTGTTTAGTTCTGTGCTGTCGTTCAGATGAAAGTGACCAGCGGAATGGCACGCATCACCTGAGAGAAGTCTTAGCAATTACAGTGCAGTGCCCACACTCTACAACTGGTCCAGCCGGCACGGAGACAGTGCATGCTACCAAGGTTACCCTACAGGTAGGTGCTGCGCTGTACCTGAAGGCCAAAGCCCTGATTCCTATGCTAGGCGTCAGTTAGGCTGCCTCCCATCTATATAGCACACACAGCTCTGGAGGGGAGTGGAGGGAACTGGGTTTAAACACTTCTCTCTAGAGTCTAATCTAAAGGATTCACGGCATCTCTTTTTCTTTTTGTCGTGGAAGAAGAGCATCAACATGTGGCATTGCCATCTTCGTTTTACTTTATCCACCCTCCTACCAAGGAGCCCTAGCGGTCTCACGGTCCAGTGCTTGGCTGCCAGATGCTCCACAGGAGAAAAGGCCGGGCCATCTGTTCCTCCAAAGATTACAGCTGAGGAAACCTGGCGGGGCCTTTCTACCTGTCCTGTAGGGTTACTCTCAATAGGATTAAGGGCACACACAACAAAAACCCTGCCAAGTTTATCACAGCATATCAATTTTTCTTTTCCGTTCTTCTGTGTCCAGTTTACTTACATTAATTTTTCACAGTCACTTTATTGGGAGCGCTTACAGATCTCTGTTCAGTTTTGAGTTTTGTTGTTGCTTTCAAAATGATGTGTTTTCATACATACCATAAAACAGAACCACTATAAATACCACAAAACAGAACCCACTTGATAATTAATATTCACAGTTTTTCCCCCAACAGTGTTATGGGCATGTAATTCACATTTTATGCAATTCAATAGATAATTATATCAAGAAGAGTTGAACAACCATCACCACAAGCTGCTCGTTTTCTTCAGTCTTATACTCATCATCATCATCAGCTCATTTCCCCACAACCTCCCCTTACTGTACCCCCGAAGGACCCTAAGTACAGTTACTATCTCAATGTACTCCTATCCTGAATTTCATATACAGAAAAACATTAAAACAAAAACAACAATTACAAAGTACAGCAGTTTAAAATCACAATAGAAAAGAAAGCAGAAAATATTAAAAATGAGAACAAATGTAAACGGATCATAAGGGAGATCAAAGGACAGGGAGCTAAATTTGAATGTAACTTGTTCTGCGACAATCCACCTTCCAAAGAATTCTGCCTGATAGCAAGGCGACTCACATGCTGGATCCCTGGCAGAGGGGAGTCACCACAGGCGAAATCCATGTGTAATTCCCCGTCACTGGGTTTTTTTTTTTTCTTTTAACCTGAAACCACTTTAACATGAACCAAAGGGGAGATCAAATGATAAGCTATTTCATTTTAACCTAACTCCATCTGCCATAATGGAGGCTACAATGGTCTCTCTGATAACAGGGCTAGTCACATCCCTCAACTATGATCACAGGATATAGTCACATCCCTCAACTATGATCACAGGGTATTCACCGGAGGCCTAGTCCATGTCGCATATAGTTTTAACAACCCTTCTGTATTAGTCTAGGTACTTGGAGAAACAAATCCATGGCGACTCACGTGTAAGAGAGAGTTTTATGTAAAGAAAAGGTGCATCATGAAAACATCCCAACCCAATGCTGCCCAAGCCCACAAGTCCAACATTAACCCATTAACCC
>NW_022111300.1:14617832-14633023 GCF_000313985.2 Echinops telfairi
TTCACCACCCATTTATCCCTCCGCCTTTCAACCAGCACCACATGTGATTATCGGCCAGGCTGGCACAATTAACTAACTCACCTTCCTACCATCGAGTTGATTCCAACTCCCAGTGACCTCACAGGACAGAGTAGAACTGTCCTTTGGGGTTTCCAAAGCTGTACTTTTTTACAGAAGCAAAAACCTCTTCTTCTCACCCCCACCCCCACCCCCCGTGCTGTGGCTGATGGTTGCAACTGCTGACTGTGCAGTTAAAAAAATTGAGGAGCTGATGCCAGGGGCTTAAGTGGAGAGCAAATGTTTTGAGCATGATGAGGGCAATGAATGTACAAATGTGCTTTACACAACTGATGTATGTATGGATTGTGATAAGAGTTGTATGATCCCCTAATAAAATGATTTTAAAAATTAAAAAAAAGAAAAGCCAGAAAAAAATATATTAATAAATTATATATATGTATATATATACCAAAAAAAATCCAGCGTGCAACACACTCTAGCACGCGGGCTATCCATGTTCAAAGGCAGAGAGTGGGCTGGGTTTGGAAGAAGAATCAGACAGGAAGATAGAAGAATGATAACAAAAGAAAGTCAAAGAGGGAGAATAAATACTCTAGTGATACATACTGATAGCCAGGCTAAGTGCTCCACCTTCTGTTATAGATGGCTTTTAGTGACATCAAAATTAGTTTCCACTGATCTGATGCAATTTGGATAATTAAAGAAAATGATCAACTTATTTCACAAAATAAAACCCGTATAAAGAACAAATTCTAAAGTTCACCTTCAAGAGGACGACAAAAAGAACGAGAAAACTAAGTAAGAGGTTATTTGTTATTTTGTTAAGTGCTGGTGTGCTTTGATTCATGTTTCTTTGGCTGTGTCTGTCGGTGCTGATATCAAGTTGTGGGCATAAGGAATGAATGTCGAACTCGGTTTGCTGTGCTTGGGATATAAGAATAAAAACAAACAGTGCATCTTAATAAGTTTTAGCCAGTTTACCTTAATGGTTATTGACGTATCTAAACTGTCTTTTATTTCTTAAGATTGTTTATTCCACAACATTTCAGAATGTACCAATAACATGACTGAAGGGGCATATTTTTAATCTGAATTTCTAAGGAAGGAGAAAATATGCATCGTTACTGTCTACAGATTGTGTTATGTTAAAAAAGTCTTTCCAAATCCTGTAAAACTTCTAATTTAATTGGCTGAAGTGAACTTGGCTTTCTTACTGTCTCCCTGACACGTCTGATGGAATGGACCCCAGTGGAGTGAACTTCCGAAGTTTTAGAGAAAAAAAAATTAATTACAAACAATAGAAGAAAAAAGGTAACATAAAGAAATCTAACCTTCAGGGACCCCTGCCCCCAAAAGGAAGCAAATTCCAAGTTGCTTCTGTTCAGGACTCTGGTGGGAAACATAGTCCAAGTAAGGGAAAGGGAGGAGTCCTCATGCCCCTTCCCTTGGGATTTGAAGCAGGCACCACCACTGTCCTCCAGGCCCGATTTTCACGGGAAGGCGCACACGGCTATAGAAACCTTCAGGCTCCAACCAGTGCCTGACGCGGGGGACGTCCTGGGTGATACCTACACATAACTATGGAGCTCGGCAAAGAGTTGAAATCCAACTATGAACAGGCCAACTGCTAAAGCAGCAGCCAGGCCCAGGCTACACATAACCCGCTGGAAAGCAGATGCACTTCCCTCCATAGCTAACTGCCATCTAACACCACACTAGAGTCCTCCCAGATTAAAGGCCTTCAGATTTTCAAAGGAAGTTGGTTTCTTATGCACAACTTATAAAGTATTCAGCAGTGTCTTGATATTAGCTATGTTGAGCAAATAGTTAGTCCACAATCAATTCTAAGGCAAATCAAGAAAAATGACATTTCTGCTTTCATATATACCACATCAACTGTGCCCCGGGCAGAAATTGCAACTATATTTTCGTCCTCACCTTCTTCCACAGTAATACATTTCTTTAGAATAAAATCGCCATCTCCTTGCCTCCCTTCGGGTTGCTGTCCCACGTTAATGAGCTCTGGGCAATAGCTGTGCAACAGGCAGGCCCCACTGTTCGAAGGAAGGGGCATGATCTGCTTCTCTGTGGCCTAGAATGCGGATGTGACAGTCACGTTGGATTGTGCAGATGAGGGCAATACTCTGACTCAGCAAAAGAAGGAGAGAAGGAACCTGGATCCCTGGATGACTTCCTGGAACAAAGACGATACACCTGCCTCAAGTACACTGAACTCTAAAATGTGAAAGAAATACCATAGGACAGTCCTAAAGATCTTCCTTAAGTTATTGTTTCTTGGAACAACTAAGTCTGTAACTTACCTAATTCACTTACCAAGTAAACAAAACCCGCTTATTTTATATTATCTCTGAGCATTTTGGACATACACACATATGTGTATATCACGTATGTGGGTCTTAATTATTTTTACATGGTGTGTTAGTCTGAGGACATTGGAGAAATAAACCCACAGAAACTCATATGTATATGAGAGAGTTTTATATAAAGGGTAAGTGCACATCAAGAAAACATCCCAACCCAGTGCTGCCCAAGCCCACAAGTCCAACATTAGCCCATAAGTCTGACACCAATCAGAGTCCTCCTCCAGCTCACAAATCAGACACAATGATGCTGACTGCAGGAGGAAAGCTGAGTCAGTGAATGAATAAGCATCTCAGCACTAGCAGGGGTCTCCACATGGCTGCTCCAGCACCCAGGGCTGCATCGGGGTAGGTCCATGTGGCTTCTCCTCAGGGATGTCTTGCAGAAAGTGAGCCTTGCCAGCTGAAGCAGGGAACTGGCTAAAGCAGCTCCACCCTGGTCCCACCATCAGAAAGCAAGAGACCCAAGAACTAGAAAGGCGAGGCTCACAGAGCCACTTATCCCTCTGCCCTTTAATTAACCCCACATGTGTTTATTGGCCAGCTTGGCACAAGAAACTTTAACTGTCTCAGATGGCATATTAAAAGCCCAAGGTATTTCTTTCAATGCCTCTCCCAAATGTTTCCATATAGCTGGGCCTTTTAAAATAAGACTAATCAGATATAAAAGCAAAGGAATGACATAAAATATAATGACAGGGAAACAGAGGGTAACGGTTTTGATACAGGTCATCTCCACCTTACAGGGCCATTGAGCAGGATCCACTCAATGGCAGGAAGTTTTCTTTGTGTCTTGGGGTGTCTCAAACTGGAAGATGTCACACCATTCTGAAGACTCCACTGTAAATGGGTCCTAACACGTCAACTCTCGTCTTCCCCTTTCTTTTCTGTTCATCATTATGGCCTTTTATTATCAATAGAGAAATCCAATCTTTATATGTCTTTCAGAGTTGGACACATTACGTAGAACCTTCTGGAAGGAACATCTCAGAAA
Source organism: Echinops telfairi (assembly GCF_000313985.2). Lineage (NCBI taxonomy): Eukaryota > Metazoa > Chordata > Mammalia > Afrosoricida > Tenrecidae > Echinops > Echinops telfairi. The sequence goes on from NW_022111300.1 coordinate 14,621,229, forward strand.
AACCTCAGTCAACTATGCACTGCAATGGTGTACAAAGTACCTATTCACTAAGTATAAGATGTACAAAGATAAAACAGACTGTACACACCGTCATCAGGGCGGCTGGTCATGACTCATAAACCACACCCAAACTACTGCCATGGCGTTAATTTTGACTCACAGTGACTGAAGCTGTCAATCATCAGAGAAGCAGGCTGCCTCTTTTTCTCCCAAAGAGCAACTGGTGGGTTTAAATGGCCAAACGTGCAGTGAGTAGCCCAACACTTATTCAATGCACCACCTGTGCACCTTAAGATGTATATACATCACTTCATTTTCTCTGCAACATTTTCTGTCACTTAGCCACAGATACAACATAAATATATGCCTGTAGGAGACCAGGACTGATATCTCACCCAATCTTACATGGCTGGACAGTCTGTTTGTATTTTGAAGACAGTACATCACCAAGATCGGGGAAGACACATGGGCAGTAGTACAAGAGAGATAGATGAAGAAGAAAAGCATGATTTATGACCAAGTCCGACAGAAAACCTTTGGTACTTCATCGACCCCTCAGTCCTGTCCTAAATTGTAAATCTGGAGAGGAAGGAGTCAGACTGAAGAAATACCCCGACACAACCCACACGGGCCATCTCTCGACACAGGTATCTATCACTCCCGCGACCTAGAAGGCGTGGTGTGGTGGCGGCGGCAGTTGTGCTCATTTTCTTTGAAAACTTTTTCCTGATTAAAAAAATTAACTGTTTGGCAAGGACTCAGACCTCCTCAAGAGAAAGTCCCTGTGGATGTAGATGTCAGCTTTACTCTTGCAATCTCACTCTGCCCACAGGCACTGTGATAGCTTATAACTAATAGGCTCATTGCAAGTCAAGGACAAATACAGAAATCCATGGACACGGCAGAGAGACACGAATGTGCTTCTATTCAGTGTCACTAAGTGTCTAGTACTTTAAAGAATTTTTACCACATACCAGCTTTCACTCGGCAACAGAATGGGGGTTAAAGTCCGCAAGAAATCCTTAGCCTTCTGGTTACCCAGGGGCTGGTGGGTTGATAGAAAACACCTACATAAACGAAATGGCCCAACATATCATTACAAATGACATGTGAAAACATGGGAATGTTTTCTTAAAGAAACACGTATTTTCATCTTAACCACTTTATTTTAACCACTCTCAAGGGCCTCAGAGGTTGCCCGTTCACCGAACGCAACCTTTTCATTATGTGCTGTTGTTCTTGGCCTCTGAGCAGTATTTGAACTCTTTGGTCAGTCCTTCCTTCTTGACAATTCCTTTGTCCTTGGATCTGGTTATGGTGAGCTCTCCCCTCCCCCCTCTTCAATACCATGTTCGGGTCCCACAAATCTGTCCTTGGCATTTTTTTCCCTCTGTAACCCACTCATAATGCCTTACATCATCGACTCTTCTCCATCATCAGGCCCAAATGTCAGCCGTTGGTGTCTTATTCTGCATTGTCTTTCCAAAAACTCGCGCTTCACACTTTCTCTCATTACCTCAACAGCAGTCTTCTGAGCACTGACTAACTGCATGCCAACGACTAGCCTTACGAAGAAACACAGGGTCGCTGAAAGTCCCGCAAGATGAAACCCCACACTTGTATGATAAATGACAAAAAGCTTTACAATGGGAGCATCATCGTACCTACCTCCAAGGCTGGGTCCAACGCTGTGACACTTGACCCAGATTTTGGAAAACAAAACAAAAACAAGCAGAAGTGAACTGGGCAGAACGGGAGAGTGGGGTAAGGTGCGTAAGCGTGGCACGTTGGAAGGCGAGGGAGTTCAGGAATTGTGAATATTTCATTCCACAGAACTAGAATAAGGGTGCTTGAAAATGATGGTCCACCTTCTCACTCTTCAGACGTGGCCTTGCTGTTTCATAATGTCAATTCTTCACTGAAGCAGCTTTCGTTCTTTTTTCTTAATGATCATTTTACTGGGGCCTCTTATATCCTATCACAATCCATATGTACATACATCCATTGTGTCAAGCACATTTGTACACGTTGCCATCATCATTTTCAAAACATTTTCTTTCTACTTGAGCCCTTGGTATCAGCTCATCCCCCCTTGATGATTTATAAATTATTATTTTTTTCATGTCTTACACTGACTGCTGTCCCCCTTCACCCACTTTATATGTCAATCATTGTGATCTGTTCTCCCTAGATGCTTTTACTTAAAACTTGGACGTGGATGTTGGTCTCTTTCTCTTCCTTGTATCCCCTCTCCAACTAAGGGCAAGCATCAAGCCCAGTGGGCGAGTTTCCCCAAAACCTTTCCAATCTCCACCACAGACAGAAGTGATCGTTCATTCCATCAAGAATCCCCTAATAGCTCCATTTTCTGAGAAAGGTCTCATTCCACTATCTGATGACGAGCTCTAGGAGAGCAAACTTAGTTCCATTCACATTTGCACCAAAATGTTTATAGACATGGGATGTTCAAATGTTTTGTCCTTTCCCCAAACGGGTTCCCCCGGGGCTCACCATTGACTGGTTCTTGTTGTTGAAGAGTATTTCCAGGAGCTCCTTATGATCTATTACTTAAGTCAACATGAAGGAAGTTAGTGAAGGGTGGGTGTGCTTTGTGTGCTTCTATTCGTGGCCCTCCAGGTGGTAAGGAGGAGGGTCGCCATGAGCCAGCACTGACTCGATGGCACAGAGTTTGTTCGGAGTCTCGTCGCTGCCATGGAGTCCATGCCGACAGGATAGAACGACCTGCCCCTGGATCTCCACGACTGTGCCTCTTTACAGTAGACAGCCCCATCATTCTCCCATGGAACGGCTGGTGGTTTTGAACAGCTGACCTAGGGTTAGCAGTCGGACTCATAACCAATGTGCTACCAGGACTCCTGCGCGTAGTAGTTACAGGGCATAGGTAATCTGCAAAACTCCATCCAAGTCTAGAATTCTAGTCTTCGATCTAGTTTTTTAAAAGTTTAAACATAGCCCTAAGATTTCTAATTACAAAGCACTAAAAAAAAAAAAAAACGACTTTAAATCAGCACCTTTTAAGGTAGTTCTCTAAATGTATTCAAGCAAATCCCTGACACAAGCAGTCATGTGCTTGATGCTTAACGTCTAACACTATAAATATTTAATGCCTAAAAAGATAAACACTATATTCCAATGGGACTCATATTAAGTTAGATGTCACATGTTAAAAACAAGTACTTCCTAATACATAGGATACTGTCTCACCCCAGTGGGCCAGCAGCAGGCATGGGTCCACCAAGTGGCATGTGCTGGATTCAAAAAAAAGGCAGTGAAATCCAGGGGGAGTGAACAAATCTTTAAGGGGGAGTTTACGTGCAGAGAGTAACGCTAGAAATCTCCCCACAGACAGCGAAGCACCAAGAGGCAACTGGTGGAGGTCTGTGAACAGTAAAAACGATGACAAGGTGTTTATAGGTGGTCTCATCCAATACTAACGTGTCAGGGAGAACAAATGTTCTTATGTCCAGGGGAATCCAAACAATGACTAATGAGGTTGCTTGTCCACTGGTTAATGGGGCCTTCACGCTACTCTGAAGTTATGGGTTTGGTGTGTTTTCTTTTCTGGCCCAGGTCACTGCGTGGTCAGGTACTCTGGCTCTTCCCCAGAATCCTTTGCAGTTCAGTGCCCTCTCAGACATCCTTTTCTAGGACAGACTTTACCAGCAGAAACAGTCTTAAGGTATTTTTAGGTCATGAAAGAGTTTGCAGAAGACTTTATTAAGAAACAGTAGCAACCAAGGTGATAAATTGTGTTCTAGCACTTTCCATAAGGGATCAATTTTCAGGTATCAGGTCTGCTGGTATTGATCTATTAGGTAATTGATATCTGAAACATTCTAAAATGCAACTCCAAATATATAAATACTTTTAAAGTGAAAGCTGTTTAAAAGTCTCACTCAGAATAAATGCTGAAGACAAAACACTGAAGAAAAACATAATATATTCCAGTTTGTTTAATCCATACCGTATCTGAGCTTAGGCATGTAAAAATGGCAGTGACAGTTAACAGATCACTTCTCTGGACACTATTTCTATGTATAGACAGTTCATAGGAATGCTACTAAACAGTCAGTGATGTAAATCTTTAAGGAAGTAGCTTACTATGCTCCTTCTCTGCCAGAGCAGTTGGTGGATTTGAACCTTCGACCTTCTGGTAAAGCAGTACAGCATTTCAACCACTCCAGCAACAGACCACCTCACTCCCAAGTTGCTTAACTAATGCTGCATATAAATATATCTACATAAAAATTAAAGTTAACAAATCGCTTCTCGGGAGGCTATGATTATTAATATTCTTTTCATAAGCAGGCTGTTAACCTGTGTGCACTTTAATAAAATGGAGAATTTTATTCATTTAGTAGCCGTCCATATTAACTAACGTGGTATTTTGCTTATAGTCAATTTTCCTTTCTGGAATCAAAGGACTTCTGATCACTCCTTCTTCACTATTCTAGCAGGTGTGTCTTTGGGTGGACATGGGGATGAGGCTTGTCAAGCTTGTTTGGGAGAGAGATCAAAAATGTTGCTCTGTTCTGGGTAATAAGAAAAAGCCTTGAACATAATTTTGATTGTGCCTTAGAACAGAAAAACAGACGCCTTCCTCTCCCGGTCAGTGATCCTTGGAAAGGCATTGGAGCACGGACTTCATTACATTATATCGATCTCACTAAATAAAGGGTCTGAATTTATCGATCAGCTCAAACTAGACCGTTTGGGAGACCACGCAAGACAGGTTAGCAGGTTGTGCAGACAACAGGAACACGACAGGTTGCGCACGGATGGCCGGAACAGAAAGCAGGTCTGTCCTCAGGCAGCCACAAAACAGCACCCGACGAGGATGGGCCAGTGATGAACATGATTGATGTGATAGACAGCACTGAGTTAGAGAACAGGGAGGGGAGACAGGCCCACAAAACTCAAACTTTTTCTATTTTTAATGATGAAATGACCTTACAGGTTTAATGGCTCCAAGAAGATAGTTGCTTTGTATATTTCTAAGCATAAGGACTGCGTCTGTAACTTCTTTTTAATACAAGTGTTTCCCTCAAACCCCGTATTTCTTCCAACCAGTCAGCAGCCCAATGCTTAACCCAATGCGTACCACCACCGGGGCTCTTCCATTTTTATTCTACTATAATTTTTTTCAAACCCTAAGGGAGGGCTCCACTCACTCGTCCTTATCACTGTTACTATTAGTAAGAAATGGTGGGTGCAGGGAGGGGTCAAGCCAAGACTCATTTAAGGATCATTTTGAACATCTGCTCATGTTCACTCCCTTTTGAAAAGGGCATGCTTATCCGGCCGACTAACCCGATATATATGGAAAACAAGCCTGGCCATTCAGTGAATTGATCTTATTACAATGAAATGACACTGCCAAAATTCACAAAGGGCTTTGATCTCAGAAGAACAGAAACCACACCCCTCACCCAGATTTTCAGAACATAGGCCAAGATTATTTCCGAGTTTTCCTTGGTTTCTATCGTTATATTTTCAAAGAGTTCTCAATTTTAAAATAAATAAAAGCAAAGACTAGTTTTTCTAAACTGCAGCCAGTGGAACATTCCCCCAAAGCCTCTCCACCTATTCCAAATGCAGAGTTAAGCTATTTGAAAGACTTGATCTGTTTACTTTGTTATTATAGTTAGTTTTAGTTTTGTTTTTTAAATGTTTTTCTGTATAAAAAAATCCAGGATAGGTAAATCTATGATGCTTGGGGTGGTATAGCGGGGAGCTAGGGAGGAAATGGGGAGCTAAGAACGATGAGCACAAGAGTGGAGAAGATGTTCAAACCCTGAGCGCAGTGATGCCTGTACAACTCTTCTCGATGGGATTGAGTCCTGAACTGTATGATATGTGAATTATATGCCAATAAAACTTAAAAAATGAAAACAAATAATTTTTAAAAGTTAAGCCTACTGCCATTGAATCAACCCTGACTCAAAGCCACCCTCAATTATCTCACCATGACCTCCCTCCCATCCTAGGGATACTGGTGGCAATGTGGGCTTTGCATTGGACTGCTAGCTGCAAGTCAGCAGCAGTTCAAAACCACCAGCGTCTCGGCGGGAGAAAGATGAGGCTCTGTGTTCCCACAAGGATTTAGTCTCAGAAGCCCACAGACAGTGCATTCACTCCTATACTGCTGACCCCGAACTAGTCCTGATCCCTGTGGCTCCCCTGGGCCTGCTGCTGTACAACAGAAAAGCCAGTAAAGGGCCCTGCTGGCTTTGGTGGAAAAGGGGACAGGCTGGGGCGAGAGAGAAGAAAGTGCTGTGACTTGGGTCGTGGGATGGCCTCAGGAGATCATCTCTCTCTCTCTCTGAAAGATGAGTAGTCTCGTACTGGCTGGCCTGAGTGCCTTTTTTATTTTTTAAATTTTAGGCGTTCCCAGGCAGATGGTGTGCATCCCTTTTGGTTGGGTTGTCCCCAAGCTCCTTCGCTACATAACTGGGAGCTCGCTTAGCGATCCCTGGTGGAATAGTGGTTAAGCTCTCAGCTGCTTACTGAAAGGTCAGCAGTTTGAATGTGCCAGCACTTTGCAGAAGATGCAGTGGTCCACTTCCATGAAACTAGAAACTCTTCTGGATGTATTCCCCTCTATTCTACAGGGTCACTAGGAATCCTCACCAACTAGGTGACAGTGGGTTTGATTTTAGTGTTTATCTCTTTAAAATACAGTATAAAGTATATTACATCCTTTGAAAGATGGCATGTGGTCCCTAAAAAAAAATGGAATCTTCCATTTACTAGCTGGGGGGGCTTATGTGATCCCCTGCCTTTGCCGAATTCCCTTACCCAGTCTCTTAAGATAGAGAGATAGATAGCTTGATAGAAAGATGGGAAGACGTACATATCTATGTGTGTATGTGTGTATAAAGTTTACCACATTTAGTGGTTATTATAAGTAAGTCAAGTAATGAATCGAAATCCTCTACCATAGTACTTAAAACAGAAACCATTTTGGTTGATATGCAAATAGAAAATACAATCACAGGGCTTCCAGTTTTTTATGTACAAGTAAATTACCATGTGGAAAAAAAAATCATAGTTTTGGATGCATCTCTCCAACTTTCTAAGATCGTACTTAGGAGAAGGACGGCTCTCCACCCGTTTGTTTCAAGCATCAGTGGAGTGCGCTATGCCTGACCCAGCATACACAGAGGGGACTAAGCCCAAGGCCATCCTCAGGGACCGGCCAACCTCATGAAGGACAGGGAAAGCGACTGTCCACACCAGCACATCAGAACATACCAGGAAACGATCACCTGATCCCAGCTGGGACCTGCCGAGAGTCCTGTGAGGCTGGGTCCCAGAATGTCCACAGATGATGGAGCCGCAAAGCTCCAGAGGAAGTCCAGAGTCAGATCCAAAAGGTGGGGAGAGATCTTAAACAGGGGAAGAAAGACACGTTTCTCCATTATGTGAGGAATGACAGCTTTGCATAAACAATAACTTGGAGAGGAACGGTTTCATTCAAGTGATAAGGATTGTGTCACTTATTAAACCATCACTTTTTTGGAGAGAAGGGAAACAATGTTAAATCTTCCTATCAACAAATTTAAATAAAACGATGTGGGGCAAGAACGAAAATCTGCAGGGCTGGTTTCCTAGCTCCCAGGGGTGTCCTTGTGGATTTAGTATAGATTTGGCTTCTGAATGCCTTGAGAATTTATAGGCTTCCCCTCAGAACAGCACTTTCACATCCTAGGACCCATAGTAACCGCTTATTCTAAATTTGTCTGAAATTTTGGGGAGCAGAGACATTGCACAAAGCCCTGCAGCTAAGGAAAATACTTTCTTCATAGTGGCCAACAGCCAAATCAACTTCTCTATTCAAAAATACATTTATGATTCATGTAAGATTTCACTGATCTCATTAAAAGAATGTTCGTTTCATTTTTTTTCAATAAGGAAAATATTCTTTTTCTCAACACACCAAGGCAAATTACAACACTATAGGAATTTGAGCCATGCCAAAGGAAAGGGGGGAGAAATTGTAATTATATGTGAATACCATTAGATCTAAAACAAGTAGGGTTTGTTTTGGTTGGATGTAAAGGTGCCCTTCTGACCCAATGCAGACAAGTCCTTCAAGGCAATTGCAGTACAAATGCAATTAAAATTCTTGTGACATTTCCTCTCTCATTTTGTACATGAATGTGAGCTGGGCTAATTGTACGGGTTGCACGCTGTGAAACTCTGCAGGAGGAAACAGCAGAGTGCATAGGAGCGTCACTGGCCAAGGACAAGAGTGGTCAAATATTTTGCAAACCTGAACTATTACATATTAACTAACAATCCTGAAAGAACTTTAAGGGACAAATATTTTAGATAACAAATGAAAGGCATGGAGACATGAGTGATGACTGGTTGGCTGTCTTCCTGGGACAACTCCTACGCTTCCCAGGCTATGTGCCTAAAGGACATTGTAAAAAAAAAAAAAAAGATGGCCGTGGCCAATATGCCACCAACCACTAGAGTGGAGTTTATGGTGAGTCATTACCACATTTGTTAGACCCTAAAATCTTTGTCGATGTTTTATTTAGTTTCCTGTAATCAAATTTAAAATTACAGCGAACAAACGAGTTGGACTCAGTGACCCTGGACGACAGAGAAGAACCACGCCTGTGGGTTTCCAAAAGTGTAACTCTCTGGAGGAGTTGAGACCCTCGGTTTCCTTTTCCCTCTGGAGAGGAGAGACTGGCGATTTACAACTGCTAACCTGGTGGTTAGCAGCCCAAGCCCTAACCCACCACACCCTCAGGTGTGTGAGCTGACATCGACTCCATGGCAGTGCGTTGGTTTTGTGGAATAGGCCATACCAGGCAGGATATGTAACCAGGTACTGAAAACCTTACTTCAATTGTAGCTCATAATCTTACCCCTTATATAAATTCATAGATGGTACATCAAGAACTCTGTGTGTGCAATGTAACATTGTGCATCTGTACCTAAAATATCACCAGACTCATGCATATTTCCTTCTAATATATGGAGCCAGACTGCTACCCAGCAATGTTCCAAGTTTAGTTCTCTGTTTTATCGGAACTCGTGGAATAAGGAGCTAGCCTTTTATTCAAAGTGAATGTTGGGGTTTGCACTAACCCCACTATTGAGACTACCTCCCACAGCAGAGCATGCCAACAGGACAAAGAGGATACACCTGACCACGCAGTCAGCACACAGGACTTCAGTTCTGGCAGATGCACCAAGGGTGAACCCAATGCCTAGCTAAGCTTTTCTGAGCTGTTTGGCTCCCCCCTGAAGGTCAGTTTGAAAATTAATCTCTTATGCAAGCAATCATGGACAAACCATTCTCCTAGTTCTGAAGGGTGCCATGCCATCATGTTCAGGTTTCACCTGTGTCTCAGCCAATCAAAACAATGAGCATACAGTTTGTGGTTTTCCTTATACAGTCCAAAAACGTTATGGTGAAAGGCAAAGACATATGGAGTTGTCAAAGGTTTTCTTCTGTTTGGTCGTGTCGATGGGAGGTCAAAATTTAACTCCTAATTTGTTCCGGTTTGTAGTGTTTTCCACTTCCTTTCTGATTGAGGTTTTTCTGGTTTTATTTTGCCATGTTTGAAGGGTTTTTTTGTTTTTCTTTTTGTTTTATAAATCTGCAACGATAGCGATTGGAAATGGGACGTTAAGAACAATGAGGACAAGAAAGAAGGGAACAAATGTTCTAAAGCCGATTGTGATGACTCCCGCGCACTTCTCTTCAACATGACGGCTTGGATGGTATGGTGTTAACATGTCAATAAAACTGTCAAAAATAAGCTGAAAAAAACAAACAAGCAGAAGATGTACTGTATTAGGTAAATGGGGGCCAAACACCTCTTTAAAGTGCTAAAAAGGAAAAAGGATGTCAGTTTGAGAGCTAAGGTGCACCTGACCCACGTCAGGGAGTTTTAAGTAACCTCAGGTGGAGCGCAGTGGCACTCTAAGTTAGGCATTGGGCTTCTAACTGCAAGGTCAATGGTGCAAAGCTACCAGCCACTCCTCGGGAGAAAGATGAGGCTGTTCACCCTATCACAGGTTTAGTCTCAGAAACCCTATGCAGGATAGCTATGAATCGAGATTGGCTAGATGGCAGTGGCTTTTCATATGCACTGGAAAGCTTAACAACGACAAAAGGAAGACCCCAAAAGACTTGTTATTTCAAATATGTTGGCAAAAAAATACTGAAGACACACACCATGGGCTGCCAGAAAAATGAACACATCATTTTGGAAGAGGTACAGCCAGAATGCTCCTTAGAAGCTAAGCTAGCTCTATCTCCCCTTGCTTACTTTGGGCATTTCGTCCGGATGGAGCAATCGCTGGGAAAAGACGTCGTTCTTCGTAAATGCATCCATGCTAGCAGTCGGAGGTCGCCATGAAAGAGGTCGGACTCTCGCTGAGGGGGGGGTTGACACAGTGGCTGTAACGATGGGCTCAGCCATAAGACAGCTTGTGAGCACCCGGCAATGGTTTGCTCTGTTGCATCAGGTCACTATGTGTCCGAGCTGACTTGGGTTCTCGTCATAACAACACGTAAAAAGACACCGCAGAATTGCCTTTGTGTGACATTCTGATTCAGCTAATCCACAATGACAATTTGCTAGAAGGGGCTTTCTTTTAGGGTGACGAAGAGGGAGCATTGCATACCGTTGTGACTGCCACTGAATTGAACACTTCAAGTTTATGTTCTATGAATTTCATTGCAATTAGAAAATGGAGTCAAAATTTGTCAAATTCCTAATGGGAATTATATTTTTTTCTTAAAAAACTTACTTCTATCAGTTTAACATTTTTCAAATCACAGCTTAATTTTTTTAACTGACAAACAAAACATATGACCACCTGCACTTAAACTGTATTTATCATTTGAGCAAATCTGCTTTCATTGTGGTAGCCATCAAAAAATATTTGAAAGACACTTGTTCTGGTACGTGTGATAAAAATACCAAAAATAAGAGTATTAAAGTGTCACGTATCTTAAGGAAAGTCCAGCTTACTATCTGCAAGAGAGATTAATTTCTTCTAGTCCTTATCACAATATAGAAAATACAAATTAATAACTTATAAAAGATGATGCATCACTCTGGTCTTTATATAGCAGTTATGACATTTAATGTATCTTTATTTTTCAAAACTATTTCATTGTGTTTGGGGTGAAAGCTCACATAGCATATTATGCTCCCATCTGACAATGTCCCCAGAAACTGTCAATAATATGTTACATTTTCATAATATGCCAACAGGTTCCTTACTTGCGTTCTGACTGTTCTTTAGTTTCCCTGCCTACATACCTTTCTTACCACTCATTTTTGGGAACATCCAGACTCAAGTGACATTGTGTTAGGTAAACCTACTGTAAGAAATTATTTAAAATGTTGACAAGCAGAGATGTCACTCTGAAGACTAAGGTGTGCCTGATTCAAAGCAGAGTATTTTCAATCGACCCTAAGCACAAGCATGAAAAAGCTAAACAACAAATAGGGAAAACCAAAATAGAAGTCGATGCCTTTGCATTGCGGTGAAAAGAAGAGTGACTGTCCCATGCGAGACCCAAAAACGAACAAATTATCTTGAGAAAAATACAGCCAGAATGTTCCCTACAACAAATATGGCAAGACTTCATCTCGTGATAACTTTTTATGCCTTATCAGGAACGACCGGTCCCAGGAGAATGGCATGTAGGCTCAAGCACATCAGTGGCTGTGAAGCTGGCGCGTGACCAGGCCGTGTTTTGTTCTGTTGTTGTGCACTGCAGTGTTTTGTTC
>NW_022111300.1:14634919-14640494 GCF_000313985.2 Echinops telfairi
TGAGGTGGGATCGCCTTGATAGCCCCTCAGAAGAATAACACAACAGAGAATGAAAACTTATTCAACCAAAATGTAGAATCCTCGAAACCATGAAAAGTTCAGCACCGTGTCCCTGCTCTTCTGCTTCCTTGATGAAATAATGAACAACGTTGGTCCTGATGTGTAAAAACAGACAAGAGCCATAGTGCCCACCCCTCACAGATGATTGTGAGGCCTATAAGAACAAATCCACCTGAAGCCATTTCATGGCAAGGACAGGGTGTTCAATAACCACTAGTCAGAACACGATCGTCCTCCTGTAAATGTCTGCTGGCCCTAGCAAGGTGATGCAAGGCACAGGTGTCCCTCCGAGGCCCCCTTCCACTGGAGCATGGGCAGAAATACATTTTAGAGACACGGAGTCCTCTCCCTCCACTTACGCAAGCAGGTGACTGTAAGGCTTTTCAGATGGCAGAATGCAAAAGATTACTAGCGTAATGAATGGGATAACATGATTTGAAAAATGGAATAGATAATAATTGGGTCTTTTGAAATATTTCTTCCTGTTAAAATCTAGCACAATATACTTCCTCTCTAGCATCTAGGTAGCTAGCCATCAAGTGACAGGGACAAAAGTCCGGATGTAAAATGTAGTTTCTCACTGATGAAATTTGAAGCCTACTTCCCTAATAAACGTGGACGTCGGAAAAAATTCTCAAGTGGCAGCTCTGATGGTTCAGGCCCCTCTGCAGACCATCCCAAAAGATAACCACTGAGGCTCCAGTCACAATCAGGGTACCCAAGGAATCGCAGCCAGCTGTCCACTGGACATCTTCCCATCCATCCTTGATGTTTTGGGTCCAAGCACTGTCCCCATGACAATGGAACAAGGCATGGCCACAGGTGGACAAGAGGAGGCCAAGCGAGAAGCTGAAGTTCCCAGGGAGAGGTCATGGGGAGGTGGCAGGAAAGAGGGAGAGAAAAAGAGGCTGCAGGAGGCTGACATGGCCAGGAAGGACAGAGAATGAGTGGGGTCCTTGCCCAGGGTGGGAGGCAGAAAGCAGCAGGTAGTGTGACAATACTGGTCTGCCACCAGTCCCAATCCTCATGCTCCAATGCAGGTGAGGCCAATGCTACACCAGGCCAATCCCAGAATGCTCGAGGGAAGCCCAACAGTACAAACAACCAGGGGTATGGGAACAACAGTGCTTCAGATGGGGGACAGCCCCCAATTTTCACATAATGTGATGTCACAAAGCAACCCCTTTGTTGGAACTTAACTCTATGGCTAGGTGAGGCGTGGGTACAGCATCGTCTGGATCCCTGGGCAGTGCCAGTGGTTAAGAACTGGACTACTGGGCCAAAAGTCTCCTTGTTCACATACACCCAGAGGTCCCTCAGAAGATGGGCCAGGCAATCTGCACCTGAAAGGCACAGCCTGGAAACCCCCCCCAGAGCGGTCCCCTCTGCACATAAGGAGTCACCTTGACTCTGAGCCCATGAACAACAGCAAAAGCATAGCCCAGACCAGAGCAGGCCTCCTCCAGTGAGCCTCGCGGGAGAGAAAGTGGGCTCTGTCCCCGGTGACTACGTCTAAAATTGTGCTGCCTTCTTCATCTGTAACGCTGCCAACACTGTCAGCGTGGAATCGACAGTGAGAGCAGTTGCCCCGGTTCTAAGAACCAGTCTAGAAGAGTAACAGGATTAAAATTCTATAGGAGGGTAAAACTGAAGTAAGCCCAAATTTGGCAAGCTACCTTTGAAAGATCATTAATTAGAATCAAGCACATGCATGCATCCTTCCAAAGGAATCTCTATTTTTAGAAGTGTTTTTCACACTGTTTCCTCAACTAATCAGACATATAGCCAACAAAGAATTCCAAAACTTCAAGAAAGCAAATGTCATTTTGAAACAACAAATACCAGATATACTTGGTTGCTTAAGTGGTCTACACCGAAAGTTCATGGAGGACCTTCAAGTTCTACAGGATCTGAAAGGGACGGTGGTTTTAAATGTCTCCTATCCTGTCCACGCTGTCTAGGATTGTGGTCTTGCATGTTGGTGCTGAAGAATGCTGAATGTTGGTGAAGAACAGTGAACGGATCATGCACGGGCTTTAAGAGCGGACAAATCTGTTTGGGAGGATGTCTCAAGCCAGCAGGGTCTTGAGAGGCGAGGATGAGGAGACTTTATCTCACCTACTTTGGACAGGTGATCAGGAGAGACCATTCTGGAAAAGGACACCATGCTTGGTAGAGTAGCGGGGCAATGAAAAGGAAGAAGACTGCCCACAAGGTGGATTGGCACAAGGCTGCAACGAGGAGCTCAGCCCTAACAGCTGTGAGGCGAGCTTGAACCGAGGCTCTGCTGCCCAGAGGGTCGCACCTAACTGAACAGCACCTGAAAACCAACAGCGAGAGGACTGTGTGATATACGGTGGCTTTTCAAAATAATTTTCGACTCCTTTTGTTGTGCTGGGAACTGAAGGGAAACAAATGCCATTTCTTAACTATTTTAATTTCTGAAAATTAAAACAACAGATTGTAGCACTCTGAGTGTCTTTCAGGGGCCACACAAGCGAAGATGACCATGATGAGGGGTTTCTACAAGAGCACTGTAGGATTTTAATTCGACCAGCTTGCCTCAGACGTGGGCAAGTGACAGGAACCCTCTGACAGAACCTTCCCAGGAGCACATCCATCACTGCCATAGTGATTTTCTACTAAGGTTTGACCTAGAAAAAGCCCTGCAATTTTTTTGTTGTTTTCATTTCTCCCATGTATTCTCGATCTTACAACAAAACCTCACAAGAAAACGAAAATATTTTAGAAGGCATTTAGAGAAAAAGGAAAATGAAGGATCCATTTAGAATGCGAGAGAAAGTGCAGAAGCAACTGTTCTCTGACAGTTTGGGGGGATCCAGCAGGCCTGTTATCATTTCCTTTTACTCAAAGGCTGACAACTCTGCAGGCAAGCTGGATGCCCATTTCCGTCCCTCTACATTCCTAATAACTTCCTCATTTAACAAAGCAAAACAAAACACAACACCTTCCTGACCTCTATCTCACCGTGAATCTCCCTCCCAAAATTCTTCCATATCCACTCAATGGATTATCCATGCCTTGTCTGTGATACCGGCTGGGAAGGCCAGGCATTGTGCTAGACAATGAAGGTAACAGGTAAGTGAATGAAGCAAAGGCCCTCCTCACAAGGTGCAAACCATCGCAGGCCCCTAGCAGGAAAAAAGCACAGCAATCCAGACCCCAGATCAAAGTAACATGGGTCATGCCTCTTTGCATTTCCCCTTTCTGGCCATAACCTTGTAAACCAGCTCCTCCTCTTCCTGCGCTTCAATCACTGAGACCTTCAGTGACAACTAACATCAAGGAGGATGCCTTTGACTGCAATGAACAGAAAACTCATCTCACCACCCTACGCAATCCAGCCAACAGGACTGGAAGCGGCGTGGAAGAGCAAACCTCCCTAGTGCAGTGAGGCGGCAGTTCATTCATTGCATCAGGGACCAGACTTTTTCCTCCTCTACACTTGGCTTTGAAGTGGATGGATCTACAAGAAAGCTGGGAATGCTTTTGCTTTCATTGTCACCATCCAGAGAGGGAGAGACCACGGAGAGAGAGGAAGTGGTGGGAGGCTGGAAGAAAGACCAAGAAAGGCTGGGAGGGAGCACGAGTTCCCAAAATCTGATTCACTGGTGCAAAGGCTTCAACTGCCACAAGAGGACAAAGACTAGGATGCGTCTGAAAAAAAAGTTCATTTCTATCGGTTTAATATTTTTAAATCACTGCTGTGAAACATGTAAACACACAAACAAAACATAGCCACTGGCATTATAATTGTTATGTGTGTACACCATCAAGCCATTTCAATATCAAACGACTACATATATTCTGGGGATGGGACACTAATCTGGGGCCAAAAATTCATGCAATCTACTAATTTGATAATTATTAAAGGTTGCTGGCTCACTCTTTGGGATTGACAATATCATACAGGGGTTTTAACAGTTTGTAGTCAGGGTAAAATCATCCCATAAGGGACCATTTTCCTACAACATAATTGCAAGGAGGTGCTTTAATGAATTTGTCTTCTGCATCATTAGAAAAGATGACAAGTCAACAAAAGATGCCACAGCAGATCTAAGTGATGGAACAGAAGGAATAATTACATATATGCGTAATGCAAAATTCTGCAGGACTTAATTCCACAAAGGAATTGGGAGAACAAACATCCAGCTCTGTTGAAACTTCCCTCTGATCATTTCATTAAAGTGGCTCATTGTTGTTTTTGTTTTATTTTGTTTTCTGCTCTTAAAACCACACAGAAGTTCTAGAAAACACATTTATAATATACACGATTGCCACAAATTATGACCACTTTCCTCACTACCACAACTAATAAATGTTCACTGAACCTACAGTTTTCAAGGCAACACATAGTGATTTTCTCACACAGAGGAGAACACAAATATGTATTGACTGAATGTCCCAAACACGAGTGAGTCCCAGACCCTGAGAGTTAAACATGTTCTTAAACTTATAATGCATGCCAACAAGTCAATCAAAATGATAATGAATTGCTCCCCTGTTCTTGGGGTTTGTAAAATTAATTCAAGAAAGCGCTAAATAAAGGCCAGTGTGTAATAACATCAGAAAAGTCAGTGAATGTCAGGGGGGGGGAGGGGGGGGGCAAACACAGCATATCATGATCTTCCCATGACAGACGCCTCCTGCATGAAACCACAGCATCAGCAAGTAATTGAAGAGGCTTCCAGCCCCAAGAAGTAGCTGCAGATTTGGGTCATGTTCCCTGTTGGAATTTCATCCAACAGGTCCGAAGAAAGGGACTCTTATTCTCAGTTTTTCAGCACTTTATTAGAATTTAATAGGCTCCCATGGCAGCCCTGACACCACTGTGGTTTAGACCAACGCCTAACCACAAAGCTGTCAGTTCAAAGCCAACTAGCTATTCCTCAGGAGAAAGAGAGGCTGTCTGCTCTTGCAAGGATTTAAAGCCTCAGAAACCCTCCGTAGGGTTACAATCAATTCGACTGCGGTGGGTGTGCTTCTTGATTAGTCTCTGTATTTGAGCATCTGGTGAAATAACTATTCAGTTGCTTTAAAATGGACAAGAAGATAATAAAAGGGTGTGCACGTATCTTTCAAATAATCAAATGTCAAAACAGGATGCATCAGCCTGAGGGCTAGTCAAAAACGACTGCTATAACATCCTACTAGAACTCTCTGTCAATCAAAATGTGATGCTATTGCTTCTTCTTGTGCCCTTGAGCTAGATGCTACACTTCTGAGGGTGGGGTTTCCAATCTCCCTAATCCCTCCACGGAGAATCCATCCTCCCCCACTCTTAGATCTGCACCTCATCCAAATGGCAGCTCTGGCATTCTCAAGGGAGCAGAGCATTCTCCTTCTAAACAGTCTTTGCGTTTGAGGAATACAAATAAGTCTGAAAGGATACGATCAAGGCTGTAGAATGAATGGGGTAAAGCCTCCTGAGGAAGTGCTCACAGGACAGCCCTTGCTTCTCTGGAAGTTTGAGCAGATGCATTGTGGTCGGGGG
>NW_022111300.1:14640594-14672679 GCF_000313985.2 Echinops telfairi
GGGGGGTGGAATTCACCAGACATGTCTTGGCCTTTTCTTCAATGCAGTTTTCCATTTTCGTACAAGGTCTTCCTACAGCCTTCAAGAAAAGCTATCAATATTACCCATGTGGAATCCCCCCAAAAGTTGCCTTCTGATCTGAACTTTCTACCTTAAACTTAAGTGGCCCAGAAGGTCCCCTCAGACCCCACCGTTTTGACTGGACCGTTGTTTTGAAGGTACTCTGAGGAGCCAATGACAAGCGTACTGTGCACGAAGTTGTCTACAGCAATCTACTGAGAGCAGAGAAGTGTTTAAACAGACTGTGTTTGAAAGAAACCCATGTGTGCGTGAACTAGACCTCTGATAGCAACACTTTTTGACTTACCCTTGTATCTGTACAAACACAGAAAGTGGGCTACTATATAAAGGTATGAGACAAGTGGCAATACACACTCTCCATGGTATAACACCTCTAAAACTCCATCTGGACCAATGTGGTTTGACTAAATGCAGAAGAAATGTTAAGTGGAAAGAATGTGTGTTTCTGGTATGGAAGTATGGCTTGAACATCTGCTGCCTGTACATATGTAAGTAAGACCCACATCCTGCAGAACCAGGTTGAAAATCTGAGGTAGGGTCTAGAACTCTGCATTTAAAACCAATGTTACTATCTCTGTGTGTGTGTGTGTGTTGCTGTTGTTTTTTAGATAAACCAAGAGAATTTGGAAGAGCTGTTTCCTTTAAATGAATACTAAAGCAAAAGCATACAAGGAGTGTAGAATCATTTCACTTGAAGTCAATTTCAAAGGCAGGAAAATTAACATCTGACTAATGCATGAGTTACAGGGCTACTTCCTCTCACTTATGAGAGTTTCAAACTGCGGTGAAATGACAGCCCTGTCACCAGCCATGACAGCCAGCCAGAGTGAGGTATAGGGGAGTACTCATCTCAGTGTGTGAAGGCACATTTCTTCAAAGTGGGTGGGCATTCTCAATTTCATTCTTGATACAACACAGCCTAAATGATACTTTCTTCCACTCTCTTTTTCAAATTAACAGTAAAAGACATCTAATTCATCTTAAAGAAAAATAATAGATCAAGATGCCGAGTAATTTTTCCCTGAGAAGTGAACACATCCTAACCACTCTACTCTCTAAAAGATTCACGAGTGAAAAATTATTAAAGAAGCAAACTTTAGACTCCTGCAGAGGCAAAGTTCAAAACACAGTTACTGAAGGCGCGCGCACACACACACAGAAGGAAAATGTGCGTGTCTCCCAACACCGTAAGGGATTCATCTTTTTCTCTGTTCTGGAAACGTCCACAGGATGAAACCGAGGCTTTTTAACAGTTATATATGCACTTTAATAAGATATGTATATTCTGGAGGACTGTTATTTTTTTCTACTTGGTAAAAGACAATTTTTTCAGCAGGGATCTGAAACTGTAGTAACCACAATGGTCTACATCTGCTGTTATTTATATCTTTATGCCTCTGCAATAGGCCCTTTTTGCATTGCCTGACATTCAGAAACACACTGGTAAGGAATGCAGTCTTAGCATGTGTCCTGGAATAACTTCTGCCAGAAATTCATGGATCACCTTGGGCTGCACCGGGGGCCGACAGCATGCACATCACCGAGGGCCAGGTGCTTCGACACCAGGACTCAGGATGGATGATGGTACTGAGCGCAGTTGTGGGGGGAATCTCCATTTCCCCTATTTCAAGGTAGAGTAAATCAGAGAGCTCCAGTCCCACCAAAGAGCATTGGATGCTTGGCCTGGGGCAGAGATGAGTGAAGGAGCCAAGGTGATTGTGTGCATGTACCTGGAGGCTCTCTAGAATGCAAGTTCCCGTCAACAAGGTTGTGCCAGTCTTTCTGACCACAAGTCTGATTTCTTGAAAAATCCCTGCCATGTGACACACTCAAAAGTACTGACTGCGTGAATAAATGATGGAATGACGGGCCTCTGAGCAGGCGTCCTTGTCCGGTGGGTGCTGACGCTTGGGACTGACACTAGCTGGGACACAACTGTGGGACATATGTTTTAGCTAAACTATTTTTTCCCCCACAGTTAGAGGGCTCCAAAAACGAAGCAGACTTTTGTAAGGCAGTGATCTCCTCGTCATGGGGAGGGAGGGAGTGGCAGTAGTATTCTCACACAAACTGGATAGCCATCTGTCAGGGAAGCTACAGCAATGAAATCGCGCTTGACATCATCGAACACCGCAAGGGGCTCCGTTTCCACCCGATCTGCCGTTTCTGGAGAAAGCCTTCTGCTGACACACACCCACAAAGCTGACGTGCAAGGTTTTAAACCACGTTCAGAATGGCTCGACAGTGTGTTAAGAGTGGCTCCCAAATGCAGGGACATAAAAGCATCTGCAGAACCTGTCGAAAATACAGGTTGGTCGCATTTCTCTTCCCTATTCTGTGATGTTTTTCTAGCAATTGTCTCCTCTTTTTTTATAGCATCATGCCCTACTGGATTCTTTACCAACACCACACAATGACCTTTCAAAAACTCTTTTGACTCTATACTCCTCACTAACTACTGCTCTATTTTTCTACTCTTTCATGAAAATCTAAATCTGTAGGCAGCTTGCCTCTCCAGGTCGCTGTTGAGTGCACTACAATCAAGCTTTTGCTGCCCTGCCCTTAACCCTTCTTGTTAAAGCCTCCAAACGCTTCCATGTTACTAAATCGAATGGCAAACTCGGTCGTCACCTCTCTTGCCCCTTCCGAAGCAGACGGCACAGAGGATCGGTCCTTCCCTGGAAGTGCTCCCTGGTTGCCTTCCAAGACACCACACCACTGGCCTCTTCATCCTGACCTCCTAACTTTGGCATGCTCAGGAGCCCTGTGTCTAATCCATCTCCCCCGGGCCGTGTCTCTAATTAGTATTTCTACACAGGACTCTGCCCTGTGCGGCCCAGCCCTCTCCATTGAAGCCCAACCCATAGCTCAAAGTCTCATTGATGATGACTATCATCTCCCGCCTAGCTCATGACTAGCCCCGAGTAGTCTACCTTCTCTTACCTTGTCCTCCTTGGGTCGATTCCGTCAGATCATGTCTTTTCCCTGCCACCTGCCCTCCAACAGCTTTTCACTTTCCCTCAGGGTCAAGTTCAAGTCCTTACAGTAGTCAACGAAGCCAACAGACACTAGCCTAGTAGCTCCATCAAACCTCATCCTCTACTGGTCTGGTCTCTCTCCACTCGAATCACAGGGCCCCTGCCACATCTTCAACATGGCAGGCAGGCTCCTGCCCTCAAGAGTGACACTCTTAGACCATCACCAACTTCTAGTCTGAGTTCAAATGCCTGCTACTCAATGTCAAACCACGCTTTTAAGCCACCAAAACCCACATTGTCCATATTTCCCTTCTCTGCTTTATTTTTCTCCATTTAACTTATAATCTAACATGATATATTTTACATATTGATTGTACTGATCTCCTATATCCCCACTAGATGCTTACTAAAAAGCCTAAGGGGACAGACAGCAAAGCCCTTTAGATTGCCAATGGCCAAGCCTTAATTGATTCGGCGGTCTGGTTGTTACTCTGCTTGTATGTGTGGCATGAACAGAATGATTTCTCGTCTTTAACATAGATCCTGGTTGTGAGGGAACAGACCTCTGCTACTCCAACTGTTGAAAGTTATGATTATTTGCAAAAGGACCTGAAAACTAACAAATACACAGCAAAATTAAGCAGCCAGGAACCTGCCTTACCTGGCTACACAGTAATATACAGAACATGGAAGCTAGGCATAAAAGGAATAGAAATATTCCATGTAATAAAATCTAAATAGCTACAATGAATAGTCTTAACCTGGGTACTGATTGTATTACCTACCTAATTCTTACTTTGAGAAAATAAATAAAATTCCACAGGCTTTAAAAAAAATTATTTTTTTAATTAGTAAATTCTCCCTGTGAATGTACAGGTCTGAAGTTCCTTTCTTCCTGATTACTGTTGATCACCAATACCAAAAGAGGGATCTCTGCCTATAGAGCTGTTTCCCAGAGTTAATTGCAAACCACTAGCTTGCAATTTACTGATATTACCGGTAGCCCTTACGAAGGTAAAAATCTACCTTTCATATATTTTCAAGCAACCACAAACTCAAGACGCAAAAATAAATAAAACTCCAAATCCTGACTTCAAAAAAGATTAATAACACAAGTAATTGTCTTAAAATCTACTCCAATTCACAGCAACCCCCTGTGTGTCCCAGCAAAACTGTGCCCATAACACATCTAATATAGACCATTTTGCAATTCAGGAAGACTACATACCACACAAAAAGTATTCATCTTAAATTTTCCTGTACATGCAAAAGTATCCATATTACTTTTTAAAAAGTGTAGTTGTAGCTTCCTGCTAAATACAAATATTTCAGTCCTTTTAAGGCTTCAATAATGCAGCTTCTTCAGAGCATGTGAATGTAGACATGCCGCAATCAGAGTCAGTAAACTAATCTAAATCAAATTCCATCCAGTTGAAAATAATCATCATGCACTGCCCAGGCTGGGTGAGTATAAATGGGTTACTGAAAATATTCCTGGTAATTTCAGGGTGCTATTTATGTTGACTGGATTTGGAGGCGTTTACTTAGTGAAAGGCAAGAAAACCACTAAAGCAAAACACACAAGAACCTCACTCTCGGCACCCATGCTGGAAACAGCCCACCGGGTCACAGCGTGGCTGTCACTTTATAGTGTCAGATCTGCTGCTGGTGAAAGGAGGAAAATTTATGATTGCAGTTATTTTATTTTCAAGTAATGTGCTAACACGAAAGCTTTTTTTCTTTCTTTCTACATTAGTGGAGTGTTAAGTTAAATATAAGACGAAAACATTATTTTTCAAGGCTCTAGATTTTTCTGTAAACAAGTATGAACAAAATACTAATGGTGATATTAAGTGAAAGATTATTTTTCCTGATGAAGGGAGGTTTTGTTGCCTTATCACGAATTTGCTCTCAAAAAGCCTAATAAGACATGATTGATCATGGTAAAGGTGATAAAGAAGAGTTACTCAAGATAAACATTCCACAAGATCCTTAACCAGTTCGGCTAGGTCTCATCGGATCAGCGCTCACCTTTCCCTGTGCACAACCATCCATGTTTTAATCACCACCACGACTTCTCCATTAGGCAAAAGGCTCCACACTTACAGATCAGTTACTAACTGATCAGTTACTAAGGAGCCATGCATGCTAAAGAGCTCTCAAGTCATGGGAAGCACCCATTTGCTTATCTCTAATCAATAAAGGCTTGGGCAATAAATGCCTTTAAAGCAGAACAGAAAAATAGAAGGTAAAAAAACACTATGCTGCAATGGCCTTCTTTGCTGGGCAACTGGAAGAACTGCACGGTGCCCGGCCACCGTTACTGAACATTGAGAGCAAAAGTTCCGCAGACGCATCCTGAACAGGAGGGAGGATATGGGTAAGATAACTAAGTTTTTATGGGCTCCAGATTTCCCGGAATCATGAAGATTGAATCAACTGCTGAAATGACTGCCCTGAGACAATCATTAAACCTTAAATGATAAATATTCCATCAAGTTTCCTTAAAACCAAGCAATTAACCAGTCCTTAACTTTATTTGGAAAGAGAAGAGGCCCCAAATAACTAAGACAATGGTGAAAGAGGGCAACAAAGTGGCAAGACTCGCCCTTCATGATTTAAAAACACACCCTCCACATCGTACTCAGCCCTGAGGGCACAGCAGGTCACACATCGGGTTACTAACCATATGGTCAACGGTTGAACAGTTCACAACCAGCTCTGGAGAGGATGAAGTTTTCTGTTCCTGGAAAGAGTTACTGTCTCAGAAACCCACAGAGGCAGTTCCTGTGTCCTACAAGGTTGCTATGAGCCGGAATTGATTCGATGGTGGTGATGGTTTGTTTTGGTTTTTAATTCACCTATGGTAATAAAAAAGAGCCCAGGAGTGGTAAGCCAATAAATGCACAGGCCAATGGACTGGAATAGAGTCCAAACACACACACACACACACACACACATCTATAGTCAACTGGTTTTTCTGACAAGGTTGCTATGTCCATGCAATGGGGCGAGTCTCTTCAATGACAGTGCTGGCAAAATTGGATTTCCACGCGAACAAATATGAAACATCCCCTGCATTCCTCCTAACACACATGGAAATTCAAAATGAGACCTAAATGTGCAAATTAAAACCCTAACATTTTTAGAATAGAAAGCAGGTGCAGTACTGCCAGGCCTAGCTTCCAACAAAGGATTTATTCACATAATAACAGCAGCAGAAACAGCAGAACCCAAAATAAGTAAGACTTCATAAAAGCACTTTTATCAACCAAAAAAAATGACAAGACAAACTATTGAGTGGAATAATTTTGGAAACCGAATGTCTGACACGAATCTAATGATCAAATTTGGGCAACTTACGATCAAAAAGACAAACAACCCAGTCACAAAATGGGCAAATGACTTGAACAGACAATTCACCAAAGAGGATATTGACATGTCCACAAACACATGACAAGTATCTCCGCATCCTGAGCCACTGGGCTGGAGAGATGCAAATCAAAACGACAATGCAATACCATTTCCCTCTCACTCAGATGGCCAAGATAAAACCAAAACAACCCCCCCCCCCCCAAAAAAAAAATGCTGGAGGGAGAGCATAAGATACATTTGGAACCCATATCCATTACTGGTAGGAATGCAAAGTGATACAGCTGTCTTGAGAAACAGTGTGATTATTCCTAAAAACAAAACAAAACAAAAAACTGCTGTAGTACAAGTCCATTCCACTCCTAGATGCGTATACTCGGAAGACTTGACCCAAAGATTCACAAAGGGCAGCATGCAGCCAATGCTCACTGCAACACTACTCACAATCGGTAAAAACAGTGTGCCTGCGCATTAAGCTCTTTTGATTCCATATAGACTACTTCCTATCTCTGTAGGATCAAGTTGGCAGCAGTTCAAAAGATTGGCTGAGAACGTTAGATGACAGCAGTGATTTTTTTGTTAATGGGGGACAACTTCGAAAAGAAAGGTAAGACTAGGTGCACACCCCAAAGAATATACAGAACGTCAATCATGTAGAAACTTGAATTGGTATATGTTGTGTAGTGTATGTTGAACATAGTCTCTCCAATAAAATGAAAAATACAGAAAAAAGACACACACACACAAATATACTTGCATATTTAAATGGATTCTAATATAAAGGAACAATGCCGAATAAAACACCATTAAAAAAGGAAATCTTTTTCATCCGAAAGGAAACAGCAGATGAAAGACATTACAAAATTGAATACTGAGAATGTAGAAAAAGTAATAACTTGCTTTTAAGCCTGTGAACAGTCTTGCAAAGCACACACACAAATAAAACCTCCTAAAACTCTCTATTCCCTTTGACCTATTCTTTCTACCTTGGATCACAACCCCCCCAAAGAAAACTGAAGGTTTTAAAAAAGAATCTCCATGAAAGTATTCCATATAAGAGAGGGAAATGAAAAACAACTTTTATGTCCAAAAATAGAGAAAACAACCTGTTTGTTCAAAAATAGAGACACCGTTAAGCAAAACCTGGTTTTACTAACAAAATGGATCAAAGGAAGACATGGAGCATTTTTATGTCCTAAGCCTTTTTTTTTTTTTCCATTTCCCCAGTGCGGCCGCAGCCTCAAGTGATGCCTGACACGATGACGCGCCAGCCCTGCCCCCCTAAGCCATTTTTAAAGCATGTAAATATTCAAATGAAATCATTTTTAAAATGTAAAGGTTGGTCACAAAATACATCTACCCTTTTTATAATTAGATTTTTAAAAACAGAGTAATGAAAACCAGAAGTGAAGCTGAAGTGATATTAGTGGTTCATCTGGCTCGATCTTCCTAAAAAACCACTACAACAACAAAAATAATAGGGGCTGTTGGCAAGAAGGGCATGTTCTCTAAACTATATTCCAGCTTCATTTACCTTTCATGTTTCCAACATGATTAATACGCCCACCTAATGCTCAATGTTTGCCAGGCACTTTGATAAAGATTATATTGCCGCCATTTGAAAAAGCATTAGCCTTCAAGGTACCTGACTCAGTCACTCACTCACTCACTCACTATCTCATTCACTCCCTCACTCCCTCACTCCCTCACTAACTCATTCACTCCCTCACTCCCTCACTCACTCACTCACTCACTAACTCACTCATTCACTCACTCATTCACTCACTAACTCACTCACTCACTCACTGGCATCAAGGTGATTCTAACTCACAGCGAACCCTCTAGGATAGAGTAGAACTGACCCTTTGGGTTTCCAAACTCACATCTTGATCGAAACCAAACCCAAAGCAAACAGGGTCATCAAGTCAATTCCAACTCACAACCACCCTAGGGCAGGATAAAATGTCCCCCGGGAGCTTCTACGACTGGAACTCTTCATGGGAATAGACAGCATCTTCTTTCTCCCGAGGAGTGGTTGGTAGAATCAAACTGCTGAGTGTGTGGTTAGCAGCCCAGTGGGGAACCACTGTGCCACCATTGCTCCCTTGATGGGAACAGACAGCCCCAAATCTCTCTCCCTCAGAGCAGCTGCTTACTACAAATACTGACCTTCCTGTAAACAGCTCTACACCACCAGGGTTCCTACTCAAGGCACCCAGATACCAACGTTTTAAATTTTTGCATGAGTATACAAAGTATACAAAGGGCATATGCTATAAAATCCTACTCCACCTGTCTTTAAGGAGCCCTGGGGGTGCCATGAGGTTAGCACTGAGTTGCTAACCACAGGTCAACAGTTGAAGAGTTCCACAGGGGAAAGATGAAGCTGTCTTCTCCCCATAAAAATTTACCGGCTTGCAAATCCGAAGGGGCAGTTCTACTCTGTCCCGTAGGTTTGCTCTGAGTTGGAACGAAATAGATGGCAGTGGAATCCACATTGTTCAGTCCGGAATGTTCCTCCTCTCCACACCTGGCTTCAGTGGCAAGGTGAAGAAAATAAACGAGGTGGGGGGGGGGGGCGGTGTTAGGATTCCAGCAGCTCTGGGGCACTAAAGTCAACCGGAATACAGCAGAACCTGCCGTGAAGCAAAGACCTGGGTGCACACTTAGTGCGTACAAATATTTCTTTCCTTCAACGCTCCAGGACACAAAGCCAGGGCAAAAGCAAAGACTTGGGTTGGTCTAACAATACATTTAAAGTGCTGAATGTACAAACATGAATGGGGCTGCTGAAATACAGTGTGTGTGTAGATATATATATGCACAACCATGAATATAATTATAGCATGGTATGTGGCTTCAGTGTATGGACACAGAGCTTTGGATTATCACCTCCACTAAAAACTTCCAAAATACATATAAACCTAGAATCTTTCAAAGCAGCAGTATAATGAGACGCATTAGCCGTTGGCAACATTCTTTGTTGTTTTTGTTTTTTTGGTTTTTTGGCAACATTCTTTGTAAGAAAGAATGTTGATGTCCCACAAAAGCCTGAGTGAGATAGTTTATTGTGCCAGCCTGGCCGATAAACACATGTGGGATTAATTGAAGGGCGGAGAGATAAATGGCTCGGCGAGCCTCGCCTTTCTTGTCTCTTGCTCTTTGATCATCGGACCAGTGTGAGGCTGCCTTGCTTGTTCTGTGCCTCAATTTGCAAGCTACACTACCTGTGGGACACCTAACCCAAAGACTGTGTCGCTGTAATTTGTGGTTCCTTCAAGACTTGCTTCGCCACACCATTGGGATTTATATCTCTTGAGCTGGGGACTGACTATTGGTGACCTGGCTGACTGTTGGTGACCTGCCTTGCTGTTTGCTGCCTGTGCCCAGATAGCCTGAATCTCTCTACAGAGGACTGCCCGGCGGACCTCAAGACTTGAACTGCCAGTGTCTCACAACTCTCTCACGAGAGTGAGTTGCACTGAGTCATCTGTACTGCTTTATAATTTAACTGTTCATTTCTTGTATTATCTATCTTTATAAATATATATATAAAATTATTAGCAATCTGGTTTTGTCTCTCTAGAGAACCCTGTCTAACACACTGAACAAGTTTCCTCCTTGCAAAACATTACCTTTTTCTAATAATCAATATGCTGACCTTTATATTTTAAGCTTTACAATACTTGTGTCCTTTGACATATACTGGGAAAGATAAGGAAAAGGTAATGGTGTGTCATGTGAAAAAAGTTAAAAAGAAGGGTACAAACTAACAATAGTAACAAGTGTACTAAAATTGTTGGATTTCCACCATAAACTATCATGCTAGAGCAACAAGTTAACAATATTCTCAATCTCTCACTTTTACAACCCCCATAAGATGCTGAGTTTCTAGAAGAGTTTATATTAAGAAGGCTCTGGAAAGCAATGTTGCTTAATTTCTATTATCAGTATTATCTAGTAACAAGAAAATGAGCTTTCAATTTTCAGAACTATTCAACACCCCAATGTAATTAATCTCGAGTCAATGATTTCTAGCCATGAACTGTTTTTATAATTTACTGACTTAAAGCTTTTAGAAAATGAGAGTGGGACTTATCTACTGAAAATGGAATCTCAGAAATATGCGGCAAAAACGCAATGAACTGTACTGATCATTTTATCTCTTGATTACTCTGCAGAACCTAATCAATACATTTGGCACTAACTGAAATATTTACATATCACATAGGTCCCAGATTGCCAAATAAGTTTAAATAAAGGCACGACATGACAAACCTGCAAAAGAAGCTAAGGATCTTAAGATAAACAAAACCACACATAATTTGAATTAAACTTCCATCCTATCAGTCATTACCCATCATATCAGTCATTACCCCCTTCCTGAGATAGCAAGTCAGTGTTGAGACAGGCTGACAGCTCAAAATTTCACTCATTAAAATACATGTAATGAGGCAGGGACAAAGGATATCCTTTTTAAAAAAAAGTCAACTTCAGAAAGAACACATAGCTGTGAGCAAATCAAAATTAGGAGAGGAATTAAAATAAAACATTGATAAACTACCCCCAAAGAACATTACTGTCTAAGAGACCATTTACATTTCAAAAGACTTCTCTGCGTTGTTATTTAAGTAGCCTACCACTAAGGTTTGTCAGTGCTGTGGAACCACTCCAATTAAGGCTGTGTGTAGAGCTCTGTGTAAATTAATTAGTTGAAGCTGCACAGATATTCTAACAGCAACTCGCTAACACTGCCTCAAAGATAGGCAAGTTTCGTGGGGGATTAAAAGTGAAGTACAATTTACTAATCAATTCTTCTTGCTTTCACATTTCAATAACATTCTGTGTAACAATAAATAAGCCCATGAAAATGTTCCTAACCAACAATTTTGTTTGCTTCCAATAAGAGCGAAAGGAAGGGTTGTCAATTTGGCTTTTGACACTCAAAGTTCTAATTCAGATTTTATCTAGACTTATTGGAAGCGTTTTCATCTAATAATGGCAATGAACCTGGTCTACAATAGAGTGGGAAATGACCTAGATTTGAAATGCACACATGCTACAACTAAATTAGCCCCTCTAAGTTACATAAACAATGTTATCACAAAAGGATGGATTTCATGCTCCTTCATTGAGACTTCTGTTGCTAATTGTGTTTTTTATAATTTAGCTTAATATTAGCATTTGATATGTCTTATTGAATACAATGTTGTTTTCATTTCCTTTTCTATTTTTCATTCAAAATACCAACATTGGCTTGTGGAAATACATATATATTATATATATAATGTTTTTAGAAACCACTGGAACTAGTTGTCTGATACAAGTTACACTTCCAAGTTAGTGAAATGTATGAATGGGAATAGTAAAGAGTCAGTGTGTCAAGAATTTTGATGCAAAATGCAAAAATGAAGGAGTGCGAGGCTTTCCTGAGACCATGAGCCTTCCAATTACGTACATAAGAGATTCATGAACTCCTCTGTAATCCCTAAATAAAGCCTCTGCAGCCTCATCCTAGGGATTGTGAAAAATTCATATTTTTTATATAGCAGAGGTGATTCAGAGACATTTAGCGGCTAATCTGTTTCAAGAACATGGGGCACTATAGGTTGAAATGTTCTCTTTTGAGAGAGAGTACCATTGAGAAGAGGCTGTCCTTCATGCACATCCTTCGGTAAGACGGCGCTGTACACATCTTCAGGAAATCCAGTCTTGCATAATGCGATTTCACCAGAAGCCTCTACAGATGCCTGCAACACAGGGAGAAAAAAAAAGCCCTTCATGATTGCCACCTCCTTCGACTGAAAAACGTTCCACTTGGCATCAAGTCTCATTTTTCAGCTATCTTGTACAAACACCCGCTTTGTTTCCAAATGGTTACATTTAGAATGCAGAGGGAAAAGGGTTAATCTTTTTGATAACTGGAGTAGGGGAAACAAATCCTGCTTGTCTTGCCCAGTAAAATCTAAGTCATACATTCTAGGTTCGTCTAAGGACCTAGCTTTTAATGAAAATGGCCATTGTGACAGAGAGCTACCAAGTCAGGCACCCCAGGCTTCGGGAAAAGTCAAATAGTCCTTAGACTACACAAATCACTAGCTTTTTTCATAATAAGCATGAAAAATGTACACATTCACGTCTACAGATTCCTGTAATCTCATTTAATTCTCAGTCTATGGAGTTTGGTGTTTCAATACGCACTGTATTGAAACATTAAAAACAAGATTAGAATATATAGTATCTCAAGGTAAAACAATCAAAAGCATCTCCAATTTGAAGAACAAGCATGTTTTACAAAGATAAGGATTTTTTAAATTACATGTAATTTTTAATACTTAAAAAAATGATAAAGTGAAAAAGAACTTCTATTTCCTTCTCCATCAGCATCTGTACAGGTAATCACCGTGAGCTCACAACCCACTCAAAACAAGTGTTCGCCGCGTACACCTCCACGTCAGTGTGACCACTTCTTCCAGGCCTACTGACACAATTACAGCCCTTAGTAGCCTAGGTACAGCATTACCATGAAGGGCACTCTAACCACACTGGTGGAGGACTAGTAATGGGGGGTAGGGGGCACCTCCCGACCATAGCCATAGCAACAGCATCAGGAATAGCCTGGCCTGGGAAGGAGAATCCGAGCTTGAAAGGAAGGGAACGAGAAGTCCCAGAAGCGGAAGAACCTCTCAACAGTGGTTTGGATGAAGCAATACAACGCTGCATAATAATTTAAAGGAGGACCTGAGTTATGCATACAAAGATTTTTCAAATATTTCTATCAGAGAAATACATATTAACGCAATAAGCTTTTTCCCTCCCAAATCTGAGAATAGGTTTCACATCAAATAAATAATGAATCTTATGAAATATTGCCCAGTCTTCCATCTCAAAGCAGTAAGACCAACTGTGTGATAGTGGTACAAGCCCATCAAGTGGGCAACCATGGCTACCTCTGTTAGCTTCTCTTGAACCTCTGTGTAAGAAAGGATTACATCAAGTTAAGGAGAAAGCGAGCAATCAAGCCTGTTACAGAGTTATTAGTAGAAACCAGTGCATTTATCCTGAGGCGCAAGTAGGTCAATTTCAGTAAAGTTGAACGTATCCTACCACATACGTATATTCACAGGCACAATCTCCCACATGTCCTCCAGTACACATGTGCAGAAATGTTCGCTGCAGCATGGCTAATAATAGCAGGAACTGGAGACGACTTAAATGTCCATCAATAGGAGAACAGACACAGCCCAAAAGGAAAACGCAACAGCATTAAAATGGAAGAGCAAGAGCTACATTGATCCACATGACTCCATCTCAAGAAAATGTCAGTTTCTTTAAGTTCTATGTACCGGTAGCATAAAGTTAATTGTGCATCAACATGACTATTATTGCCCAAGTGAAGTGTAAGAGCTGATTTGTGCAGCATTCCAAATTCAGACTAAAGCGAAAACATGCTGAGTCATAAGAGTGGCAAAAACAAATCAATGGACAGCACGACCGACGATGATTCCACTTATCTAGTTTCAACAAGATAAATAACAGATTGCTATGGATACATACATATGTAACAAGAATATTTTTTTAATGCACAGGGTAAATAAACACCAAATGTAGGAGAGCGGCTACTTTAAGAGAGGCAGAGCACAGACATAAGGAAAGCCCATACAGCTGATTTCAATTGCATCTGTAATAAATCTTTGCTTCCAAAAGCAATGAGACAAACAAGGTGAATTATGAGATTTGTGTAGGAGCATTCCCACTCGGCCTCTTTGCACCACGCGTTTCATAATCAAAAGAAAAAAAATTAGGAACCAACTAGAAAATGAGAAGGTGGGCTATGGTTCACCTATCCAGTTCAGGGCACTGGGAAATACGACAGGAGCTGGCAACTCTCAGTACCCAAGCACTTACGCGGCCTGGCACAGGGAAAGAACACAACTATGAGAGCGTCAGTACTTCACTAAGCAAAACAAAGCCAAGAACGCCCAGTTTGATACAGCACTGGTGTATTAGGGATCTGCCTGAGTCGGCTTGGCTTCCATGGCAGTGAGTTGCTTTGGGTTTGGGAAAGATTTACACTCTCAAAAACCCACAGGGGCAGTTCTACTCTGTAGGAAGACTATGAGTTGGAATCACCTCGATGGTCGTGAGTTGGTTGGTTGCTGTCTGTTTGAGTCGTGTTTACCTGGAGATCTGCCCTCAAGTAGGTCTAAAATAAAGAAATTCAAAATAATGCAACCCGACCCAGTTCCAAACCCACAAGAACAGATTTCAAGGCCACACAGTACTTCAGCAGTGTGTGACTGTTTATCTCTGGGTTTCATTCTCTTGACTTACATCAGACAAGGGGACTTCTGTCCTTGCCAAGCTAACCCTTACGTATTACCTGCAGAAGCAGTGAATAATTTAACGTGGCTCTTCTGGCCAAAGTCTCTAACT
Source organism: Echinops telfairi (assembly GCF_000313985.2). Taxonomy (NCBI): domain Eukaryota; kingdom Metazoa; phylum Chordata; class Mammalia; order Afrosoricida; family Tenrecidae; genus Echinops; species Echinops telfairi. The sequence goes on from NW_022111300.1 coordinate 14,655,462, forward strand.
CCCACTAAACAATCTTTTTCTGCTTGGGTCTGGTAAGAAGGGGGGAGAAGATACCAACAGGGCTTATGAGGGGCTACCCCCCCCCCGAAAAAAAAGCAGGTATTTCCCCAAAACTTTGTATTTAATTTTTTTACAAAGCAACCGTTATCACCTTCAAAGTACTCTCCCTTCCACTTAATACATTGGTCAAATCTGAGATTCCATTCTTGGAAACATTTTTCAAACTCATCTGTTTGGATAGCTGACAGCACCTTCCTTGTTGTTGTTGTTGTTGTTGTTTTACTTCTTCTAAATCATCAAAATTGCTTTCCTTTCATGGCCCTCTGCATTCACGGAAACAAAAAGAAGTGGCACAGATTGAGGTCAAGTGAGCAAGGTGCATGGGGCAAGAGAGGCATGTTCTATTTTGCCAACAACTGGCACACTGAGTTGGCTTTGTGAGCAGGTGCATTGTCACGGTGGTAAAAACCAGTTCCCCATCTACCACAAATCAGGCCTTTTTTGTCACACAATTATGCAATCTTATCAGAACCTCTAAATAGAAAGCTTGCCTAACAGTCTGACCTGGTGGAAGAAACCCCAAATGTCCCTCACATCCAGAAAACAAATGAGCATTGTCTTGATCTTTGATTTCACTTAATGAGCTTTTGGGGGGTGAGGTGGCGATGGCATCTTCCACTGACTTGATTGATGTTTGCTTTCAGGGTCATGAGAATAACACCATGTCTCCTCACCAGTAATGACCTTGGCCAAAAATTCTGGGTTGCTTTGGAACTGTTCTTTCCTTTGAAAGAGTGGCATATCGAAACGTTTTCCTAGTCAGTCAGAATCCAAAGCACAAATTTCCCAGCAATCCCTCTCATTCCTAAATCTTTTGTTAAAATTCGCTGAACCATCTTCAGAGATGATCCAGATAACCTCCCCATCTCTTCAATGGCCCATAATCGTCATCATCATCGGTCTTCAAACACAAGTGCATGAAATTTGTTGACATTTTTGTCCATTTGGGAATTTGATGGAAATCCAGAATGAGGTTTGTTTTCAATCGATATTTCACCTTTTTTGAAATGAGAAGACCACTCATACACTTGAGTGTTTCCATAGTGCTGTCCTTGTAAGATGTGTTCAACAGCACAACAGTTTCTGCAGCATTTTTCTTGAGTAGGACACAAAACTTCATAGCCACATGCAATTCTCTTAAATCGACCATCACAACAAAACGAGGTTCAAGTCAAACTGCTTTTATAAAAGAATTCACTGTGACCAGAAACACCTTCCTAGGCAACACCAGGGGGTACACTAACTCAGAGAGCAGCTGCTTGATGCTCACCGAGCAGGAAAGATGCATGCTACAAAAGCTCCAGCCAGCAGAGCTTTTTCCCTTTTTAAGGGGAGTAGGGGGTTAGTTTATTTGGGGGGGAACTCCTCATACCTATGAGTAATTGTGCACAGGATTCCCTGGAACAGCATCCTGGCATGTATGAAATGAGCCCTCTGAGAAGCAGGAGGAGATATTTTACTATCAGCAAAGGCCAGGAGTGGAGTTTGTACTCTGGACCCAAGATCCCTATGCTGTGAATCTCCTGGATCCAGAAGACAGCTACAACATCCCAGGAGCAGCAGCAGAACCAGGAATCAGAGGAATTCCCAATCAACAGAGCAAGTAAAGAAGAGTGCTTTTATGCAGGAGGCTGGCTTGCAGAGTGGGTGCCTCTAGGCACTTAATTGGGGGAGTTGGGCTTCCTGACCCACAGCAGTGGAGTTGAGTATCTTCAGCTGGGGCTTACTGGAGTGGGTGGGGCGCCTCTGGGAACTTAATTCAGGGAGCTTTGTGGGCTTACTGACCCATGAAGCTTGAGCTGAATGCCTTCAGGTTGAGGTTTACAGTGGTGCAGTACGTCCTGTTGGGTATTTATTAGCACACCAGAAAGAACTTTGTAACATGTCCTGGTAAATGTCTCACCATGAATATTTCTCAATGGCATTACAACCTGATAACTTACTTAATAAACTCTTTACGTATGAATTTTGTCTGTGAGTTCTGTGTAGTCCCTGCAATGGATATTAGAAGCCAGAGAGGTAAACCACAAAAACAAAACTCACTGCTGTGGACCCCATTAATATCCTTACCGGTTTAGAGATCCTGGCTTGTGGCAACCTCTAATGCACCTGCCTAATCTGTCTGACTGCCATCCAGCTGACACCATCTGTAGCAACCCTGTAGACGAAGGTAGATCTGCCCAGGTGGGTTTCCCAGACTCTTTATGGAGGTAGAGAGCCTCCTCTTTCTCCTGAGGAGCAGCAAACTGCTGACCTTGCGGTTAGCAGCCCAGCTCATAACCAATACACCAGTGGCTCGCGCAGAGAGGTCAAATAAAGAGCATTAATTAAGAACTCACATTACCTCTCTGACTCATCTTCCACCTGTAAGCAGCAGTACCTACCCACCCAAGGCAGCCGTGGGGATGACAGGAACAGGGCTGGTAAGACACACCTTTAACAGATGCTGGCCTCTGATATTAAGACCCAGTGAAGCTTAGAAGCACCTTTGCAAGGCTGATGTTCATTTTAAGCAGCGGAAGGTTTTCTAAATTCTTCCTCAAGTGGAGTGGGATGGACCCACAAATAATATGCGTTTGCTCATCTATAATGTGCTTTCTTTTTAAAGTGACTTTATAAAACTACCAGAATATATATTCCTCCCAATTAATAATATTAAATTCCCCTGACAAGTCTCAGTATGTAAATAATAAAGTCAACATATTCAAACCCCAAACAGGAAGCACTCAAATGTGTATGTTCTCCACACTGGAGAGGCTAGTCTTGCTTTGTGCCCACTACTGTGTGAACAAGAAATACACCACCACTGTCCAACTCATGATCTAGAACTGATAGTGAGGTGTCCTGGAACAGAGCTGCCGAGTCACGTGTCCACCCACTCTTGAAACTCTAAGAGTAACAGCTGTTTAAAGAGCAATGAATGGTCTTTGGTCTAACTCATTGCTAACACTTGAATGTTCTACTGCTGTGATTCTCCACTGTGGGTAATGTTGCCTCCAGCGGGAGCTCTGGCAATGTCTGGAGACAATGTGGGTTGTCATAACTGGGATAGTGCTGCTGGCTGGTATCTCGCATGTGTGGAGGCCAAGGATGCCGCTAAGCACTCTACAATTAATAGGACAGTCCTTTCAAACACAGAACTAACTGTCCAGCCCCAAATGTCATCAGGGCCAAGGTGAGGATGAGAAACCCTGTTCTACATCAGCCCACACGAAAGGGCTGTCTAACTCCACTTTAACACCTTCAGCCACAGCGAGCTCATCGTCTCTTCAAACAACCCATGAAACTCTTACTGGAGTTTCCACCCTTCAGAAAGCCCAACACCTGCAGCTTATCCCACTATCAACTGATGACTTCACATGCCAGGTCCAAAGCGAGGCTCTGACATTTGAAAAACGAGAAAGAGAAACCTTCCAGCCTGGAAGGTGAGTGTGTGAGCTTTTCCTACAATGGGACAGACGGCAAACATGAAAAGCTTTGAAGAAGCTCTGGTGGTGCTGAGGGTCAAGCACTAGGCTGCTAACCATTAGACGGGCAGTTCAAATCTACCAGCTGCTCCCAGGAAGAAAGATGAGGCTATCTGGTCTCATGAAGATTTACAGTCTCAGAAACTAAAGCAGCAGCTCTACTCTGTCCTGTTCACTCACTCTAAGTCCCGGTGCATTCGATGGCAGTGGGTTTGGTATGGGGTTTGGTTGAAACTATCCAACTCTGCTTTCATTATGCAAAACACAGCCAGGCACACTGGTAAGCACGAGTCTGTTTTACCAGTGCAATCAAACTTTATTTGCAGGCACCAAAATTTTAACTTCATATAATTCTCAAGTACCACGGAACATCCAATTTTTTTATTTCTTTCTATGTATTTATATTTTAATGTACTTTTAAGCATTTAAAAGTAGGCAAACCAGTCCTGTCTCACTGGTGGTATAAAAAGGGGCAGGGAGGCCATGGTTCCACCTGCAAATGTGTATTCAGGTTCACAAAACTTCCCTCTCACGTCATTCTCAAAATGTTTCCACGGGGGGGGGGGGAACTTATCTGCCCTTTATTTATTTATCTAAATCATTTCATTGGGGGCTCGTACAACTCATCACATTCCATACATCAACTGAATCAGGCATGTTTGTACATGTGTTGCCCTCATTCTTTTCTAGACATTTACTTTCTATTGAGCCCTTGGTATCAGCTTTTTATTTCTCCCCCCCAGAAGACGCTACAGTGTTTTTATTTTCATCTCTCACACCGACCCACTATCTCCCTTCCATGTTTTCTGCTGTTCTTCCTTTTACAAACGAGCAAACAGGTTCTCCTTGAGGCCCCCCTCCCAGCCAAGAGGCAAAAGCAGGATCCTAAGCTCATGCTCTTTGCCAGCACAATAAATAATCACAATGCAATTCATAAAAACAACACATTCCGAGGATCTGAGGGACAACAGGGAAAAGGCAATGAAGGCACAGCCCTGCCCTAAGGAGCTCAGAGCTCAGAGAGCTAGCAAAGCAGAGAGAATTACAGTAGTAAGTGGTGACCCCACGGCAGAGACTGGCAGAGGGCAGAGTGGAAAAGAGCCTAGGGGAGGGAGCTAGGCCTTCCAGAGCAGAACCCTGGAGTAGCCAGGCAGAATGGGGGTGAGGGAAGCCATCCCAGGCAGTCAGTAGCTAAGCAGGCACAGGAGGCAAGCAGCAGCACAGTGCCTGGGGAATTACAATGAGTTCAGAGTCGCTGGAGGCCAAGAAGCAAAGCAGAGAGTCAAAAGTCGAGGCTGCAGCGCTAGCCGGGGTTAGAGCAGAGCCGGCCTCAGTGCCTGGAAGCTCGGGGTTATCCTGTTACCTGGAGAGAGCCAGGGGCAGATTTTTAGCACACGTAGCTTATGTTTGATAGAGGATAGTCTGGGGCCCAAGAGGAAATACATGGGCGTGTGGGAGGGAAAATGAGAGCCAGGCAACAAGTTAAGACTGCTGTTTGGAGGAAGGGGCTGCAGGAACACAGGAGAAGTAGCAGCTTTTATGAATATACCAACCAAAACCAAACCAACTCACTGCCGGAGAGTCAATGCTCATGGCGGCCGGACAGGGCAGGGTAGAACTGGCCCTGTGAGTTTCTGAGGCTGTAACTGTTTAAGGGAGTGGAAAGCCCAATCTTTCTCCCAAGGTGGTTTCAAACTGCAGATCTTGCATATTGCAGCCCAATGCACAGCCGCGATGCAGTGAAAATGGATAGAGCTCGGTGAAAGCAGGAACCCACCTTGCGGGTGGGGTAGGGGTGTGAGTGAAGTGGGGAGGAAATGATATCTTCCCCTTGCTAAGTGACCATGGACACAGACTCCAAAAACTACGAACGATCACCTCAAAACTTTAATGTCACAAAGTGCTAGAGAAACAGAAAGAATGGGATGATATATCGTCCCATAGAAGTCCCCAGCTGAGGTTACATTTAGGCTCTGTCTTTAAAAATGGTTAAAAATTTTCTAAGAGAAGGAAGTCAAAGAGGTTTGAAAAGGACACTGAGGCAAGAGGAATGAGTGGCGGGAACCAAAGCCCATGTAGATTTATGCTGAACTCGGAGTCAACCATTCTTTTTTATCAAGCAACTCTTGTTAGATCTTGTCTTCCTCAACCACATCCATGTTTCGGATGCTGGCCTCTTAAGGACCACAATGAAGATGCTCTTGGGGCACAGTGGCTTACCTGATGGGCGGTGAATGGCAAGGTCAGCAGGTGGAACCCACCTGGGGAGAAAGAGTTAGATTCCTGCTGCCATAAAGACGGACAGCCTTATAAACGGTATGGAGCAGATCTGTATCCTGTAGGATTATCGATGAGCCCTGGTGGCGCTTCTGGGTTAAGCACTGGACTACAAATCACAGGATGGAGAGTTCAAGCCCACCAGGCCCCTCGCAGAAGAAGGTTATCTGCTCCGGGCAGTGGGTTGTATGTCGGATTGTTACTGAGTTGGAAATTGGACAACACACAACAGGGGAGACAGTTTACATTTAGCCCCCGGTAGCTGATCTCAACAAATTAGTAATTCCAGTTACTTTTAACTATATCTTTGAGCTGTAAGTGCCAAAAAAGACCATGATATCCCAACATCCCAGTCATAAATATGCTGCTTGGATGACAAAAACAGACTGTTCATCTGCCCAGTCATCTCCTTCCCACTGGTGAGGCCAACCAACGCTTTTGTCTTGTTTTGTTTTTCAACTTTTTATTGTAAATTAGGTGGGGGTTGACCTTTTTCCCCCCTACATTCAACAACTTAAACCACCTCTCAGGTCTCCCAAGGATTTGCCCTATTTCCTCTCCCCCACCCCCTTTTCCCCACCTCCCTCTTGAAGGATATGATCTTCCTCTTGACCCAAAGTAATCTCTCTGCACTGTAGCTTATTGCCTCCCCTTCCCTCCCTGACTCTGGGTAACAGTCCAAATCTGTTTCTTTTGGTGTAAAAAACTAATCATGGCCTCCTACAATATGTGCCCTTTGGCCTATGGCTGACTTCGCCCAGCATCATGCCCTCCAAGTCCATCCCTGTCATGAGGTGTTCCACAGTTCCATCACTGAGGTTGGCTCATGGATAGTATCCCACTGTGTGTACCATGTACCAAGCTACTAGTGCCCTCCTCCACTGAGAGTCTGTTAGGGTCTTTCCACCTTCTCCTGTGAAGAGAGCAGCGATGATCGTGGGTGTGCATACGTCTGTGATGTTTTTATTTCTGTAAGGTATTGTGATAGTTATATAATCTGTTGTCAATCTGAAAGGATAATGAGTAAAGGGGTGGAGTTTATCCTGTCAATCAGGTTGCAGCTTGATGACCTCATTTGGAGGCGCTAAGGACATAAACAGCTCGCTGGAGGCAGGCGCAGGCTTAATCCCTGCAAGACGTTACAGACAATGAGCCTGATGCAGCCAGAGCCCTGAGCTGGAGGAACCACATGGAGACCCCTGCCAGCGCTGAGATGCCTACAATGTCCCTGGATCCACATACTTCCCACCCACTCGCCAGTGAGCTTCCTGCATTCGGCGTCATTGTATGTGCTTCATGAGTCTGAAGAGGACTATATAGATTGATATCTGACATAAGGGCTAATATTGGACTTAGGGACTTGATCTGGACTGGGCTGGAATGTTTTCTTAATGTACAATTACTCTTTCTATAAAGCTCGGTCTTACACACATATACGTGTACATGAGTTTGTTTTGCTCTAGTCTTCCCGGACTAACACAGGTATCGACCAAGTTGCTGGGGCATGTGCTATTTCTATTCCTCGTGCGTTGAGGAGGTGCCATTCTGCCTTCCACGTTGACTGTCCTGCTTTACAGTCCCTCCATGGGGTCCGAGGGGTCCAATCTCTCCACACCCCTCCAGCTGTTTACTGTTTACTGTTTGTAACTTTGCTATCAATTCTGGGGTGAGGCGACATCGTCACTGGGAAGGGTGTTGCTCAGAAGGCTTGTGATCGCGAACATTTCTTCATGTTTGTTGGCTGCCCCCTCTTCTTCGGTAGACTGCTCATGTCCTCTGCCTGTTGCTTACCTGACTTAGCCATCTTTTCTTGTCGATGTGTTGAAGGTCGCTATGTATTTTAGAGATTAGACCCTATTATCATTGTCCACCATATCATCGCCAAAAAAAAAACCAAAACAAACAACACCCAGGCTGTGGGTTCTCTCTGTATTCTTTGGGTGAAACCTTCTGGTGCATCACGGACTTCCAACCAGCCAGCAGCTCGAGCCTGAGTCCCAGCTCCATTCCTGGCAGTCAGTCAATGAGGCCAGCAAGGGTCCACAGTCCCCTCGTGTGCACAGTGAGGACAGATGTGAGGGTTAAGCCAGGCGCAATACGTAAGCACTGAGGACAGTGCCTGGCACGTGGTAACTTAATGTGCTGCTATAATTTATAGAAGTAGTAACATTATTCTTACAACACAAATCCAGTTTGTGGTATGTCTGTCACACACGCCAGTGGTTCCATGAATGCTTTAGCAGCAAGCGCTGTGGAATATTTTCTTTAAATGTAGCATCCTGGGTAGCAAGTGCAGACTTATTAAGACGGAGTCTCAAGAGATGGGAGGAAGGCATTTGTATCTACAGCAGGAGCCTCTTGTGATTTTGCTGTGGTCTGAATTACATTGGGTGGCAGACAGCCCCTATTTCTCCCTCTAACCCCTGAGGTGATTCTGAACTTCTGATACAGCACACCTTACCTTTTTTGCACGGGCCTTCTCATCTACTACCTTGACAAACACAGAAAGATATAAAACGTAATGTCCTTATTAAAAAGGCCATGCTTTCTTTCCGTTGTTTTGTGTATCTGAAAATGGAAACCACAAGCCATCGATTCATAATTACTGGGTCTAGAATTTCACCCTGAGCGAGCATGGGGCACCCTCTTCTTTTGTTTGGAAACTCTACTTTCTCGATTTGGCTGCTTTTGTTTTCAATTAGTAGAGTACTCCTCTTCGGGAGTCCTTGTGTAATTCCTCTGGTGTCCATCAATTCCTCAAAGATTATAAGCAGCCGGCAAGCCTTCCCAGCTCAGAAGGGCAAAATTCAGGCTGGTCAGAGTACGTGAACTCATTTAGTGCGGCTCTGTGCTCTCACGCAATCAGCTCACCTATCTTGAGTTTCAATTTCCTCTTACAAGTATTTGCTCTACTCTTCCCCGGCTGGAGATCGACCTCCTTGTCTAAGAAGGACAGCAGTGTAATAGGAGTGGAGGAGATCTGCTTGCTTATTCGTATTAGTCCATCTGTTCCAGTTCTACACTTGACGGGGCATCCTTTTTGTTTTTGTTAAAATGTTTCCATAGTCTCAATACTATGAACGTTAAAAGCCCTGATTTCATGTCTCTTCTAAAATTCCCGTCATCATGACTCTTTTTAAAGGAAATGTTTTCCTTTGTTTTTTAAAGGAATATACCAGCTATCCCTGGGTCACTGGTTCTGCTTTTCCATTTCCTCTAGGTCACTTCTAAATCCAAGCTCTTAAATATTCCACGCAGAACTGTACCACATTCTCCACTCCCCCTGATTAAGATGATTGCTAAGAATTTCACATCTGAAAGTGTCCCAAGCCTAATGGAATCATCTTCTTGGCCCTGAAGACGGCGTAGCGCAAACTTAGAATAAATGTGTTGAGTACAGACTCTAAGTTAGCTGTTCTCTGCCAAGGCATTGACCTTTTCCTTTGTTTATCAGGTAGGTATTCTACGGTCAGTATCAAAGAACCATTTGATATGAAGTTAATCACCAAATTTGGCCAACAGAGCTGAAACCCTTTTAAAAATGTTTATGGTTGCTCCCCTCATTCTTTATGGAAATAATGGCAGGTGATGTGTGTGATGGTTAGAAATGAGGGCTCTGAAGACAGATGATAGTTACATCCTGTCGTCGTCCCCCACGACTGTGTTACTTTGACAGAGTTTAGGATCTCCTTGTCCCTTGGCTTCTTCAGCCGACGACGACGATGTGACTAATATGAGCCATGTAGGGTTTTTCTGAAGTGTGTAAAGTGTTGAAAAATCAGATCTGTTTGACTTTTAGGAAAAAGTGAGATATTATCATGTTGCAGAGACTAATTTCTTTGCTCAGTGGGTACCGAGAAATATTTTTAGAGAATTTTGTGAAGCAAGATTGCTATAAAGGAACCAAGGTCACACAAAATAAAAAGCTTTCACAGACAGATAAAAAAAGAAACACCAAGGGATTTCCTTGTATAACACGTGTTCTGTAGCGTGGGAGTCAGGGGTGGTGAACAGGGATGATGAAAGGGGAGCTGCAGTGGTTTTGTGTTTTTTTTTTTTGGTTATATCACCAAAATCATCCCAAAGAATGTAAGGTGACATAAACAATTGAAAAAGCATTTTTTTAAGTGGTTACTTGGGTATATGGTAATAAAATGACGTTATTACCCAAGACCAATTTTGCATGACTAATTCTTTAAATATTTAATACAATTTATCACCAAGCAATTCCATCTGCCAGGTTCTCTGCGTTTCACAAGATTCCATCCGCGAGGTTGGAAACTATGTTAAGATGATTCAAGAGCCCCTGCTACTCTCTAAAGATTGTCTCATTGTCAGTGATAGCCCTGATGATACTTTGATCTAGTATCACTTGAAACCTGATTTAAAAGTGTGAAAGCCTCATGATCGACATACACATTTGTGTTCTGTATTGTTTGTGGAGAGCGAGTGCAGACTTTTGTGCAGGTTTTTAAACTTTCTCTTACCTTCAGTACACCAGAGTAACTTAGGTACAAAGATTTACAACCAACTTTGGAATGCAGTCAACTAAAGACAAAAATGACTGGCAATTTCTAGCAATCACTTGGGGCTTACTTACCATATGCCAAAAAATATCATTACCATGCTTTCTTAGCATAACCCCATATGTAAGCCTGTGTACATCAAGTTCATTTCCACTCAATGCAACATATTTCAAATGGTGTCATTTTAGGAAGATGGGCCACCTGGTTGTTCTTCTGCAACCCTCTGTGGAGACACTATTATTGGTGCCATTTTGCAGGCCAGGAAGCATTCATTTAGCTAATAGGCCTGAGCAAAGTATCCCAGCATCAGATGGCTTCGGAGACCACTCAGAACCATAATCCAACTCCCAAAAAGAAGCCAAGGAGAGAATCTACATGCACTGACCAACAGTTGACTAAGGGTGGCTCAGGGTCCAGTATGAGTTCACACCAAGTGGAAATCTGTCCTTCTGCCACTGTGATGTTTCCCCCCTAAAAATACGAGCATATATTCTACGTGGTGTGTGTGTGTGTGTGTGTGTGTGTGTGTGTGTAAGAGAGAGAGGGGTGGAGTCCATGGTGGTATGGTGATTATGAGTGGGGCTGCTAACCACAAGCTCAGCAGTTCAAACCCACCAGGCACTTGGCAGGAGAAAGACAAGGCTTCCCACTCCTATAAAGTTGCAGCCTTGGAAGGGCAGTTCCACCTTGTCCTACTGGGTCACTATGTGTTGGAATCAATAGAATGGCAGTGTTTTTGTTTGTTTTTTAAGTCGTGACGTGGTTAACATTCTCGACCACAACTGAAATGTAGAGGTTTCAGTCACCCAGTGGCTCTTCACAAGAGGAGACTGTCATCGACTTCTGGTCAAGCTGCCATTGAACACCCGACGGGCACAGCTTGCCTTTACTGCACCTGGAGAGACCCGGAGTCGGAACAGACCTGACAGCACCTGGGGGACCAGAAGATACAACACGCCCCAGAAAGGCCTGCACTGCTTCTGGGGCGGTCAGGACAAAGTGGAGGGACACACTTCCTCAAACGACTTTTTAAGTTGTTTAAGTTATGCAAACAAAAGCCCCCCTGCCTCTTCTTTTCATTTTAAGTACACAGAGAACAATCTCAATAAACAGCAGCTGGTATATCAGTTTTCAGTGGATGCTATTTGTGAAAGAACAGAGTCTACAACAAATGTGTTGCCGCTTATATATACTCTGGGGGTTCCTGTGTGCATGCACATTTGGGCCCATTTCCTAAAGTCGGAGCATTTTAGAAATGATTGCAAATGTTCACAGTTCCCATAACTTTGATTTAATTTGAATAGCTGGCCACTGTCATGATTTATCTAGTTCTGAGTCCTTGATAAGATAAACATAACCCAATTATAACAATTCTTGCAAGAAATTAGCATTTATGACACAGCTTCCAGAAATACTCTGCCAAGAAGAGGGACTGTCAACAAGGCTGGAGGTCAAGCCCCTCCTGAGTGTGTTCCAGCAGCAGCAGCAGCAGCAGCAGCACCTGACCAGTGGGTTTCTCACAGATCAGCCACAAAGAAGCAACCCTTCAGACCCCGAATGCACAGTGAGAAGTCACAGAACTCATGAGTCAGCTCCAACTTCAACCCAAGGGCTAAGGACGAGCATTTCCCAACCATGCAGAGGTGATATTATAAGGGATTTAAGTCTGGTCATTTTGATAGTTTCACTGTGTTACCTTTGTAGAAGAATGCATTCACCACCGCCACCCGCCACCCCCACCTCCTCCTGCTGTCTGTCTCCCGTAGAAGGAACTCTGCTAACCCTAACCCCCCCAACTCTTTCCCCTTCACCACAGCCAGCCCAGATGCTGGCATGCTCAGTGTCATCCGGAGAACTCGAGGGGGCCCCAAGACCCCTTCAGGGGATCAGCAAACGCATTCCTCTTTCCATACTGTACAAAGGCAGGCTTTCCTTTTTCAGTCTCCTTTGCTCATGGCACGTGGTATCTCAGCAGAGTATCAGAAAACCTGGTCTGAGGAACAACACCAAAACCAAAGTCTCGGCCATCGAGTCCATGCAGACTCACAGCAGCCCTAAAGCCACAGGCTGGAACTGCCGCTGTGAGTTATGACTGCCACAACTGTTTACAGGACAGGAAAGCCCTGCCTTGCTCCCTTGGAGCCGCTGGTGGTTTCGAACTGCTGACCCTTCTGTCAGATCGCAGGCAAACTCATAACCACCAGGCCGCCAGGGCTCCTTTCATAAGCTGTCTTTTATTAAGCCAGACGTCAAGGAGGGTTGCCAACATGTAGAAACACAATGCTGTTCTTCTCACTAATCTTTCCCAATTTTAGCAAATAATGTTATTTTCATTAAAATATCTATATATGTTCATTTTAAGTGACTAAATAAGCATTGAGTTTATTCTGCTTCTCATTCCTAATATGATAAACACACACAGAAAAAGCATTACCCGCACTTGGGTTCTGCATCGTTTTTAACAGGGTCAAGGGCTCCTGAGACCACAGAGACTGTGAACAGCTGTGCTAGAGAGAAGAGGGATGGCCGACCGAACGCATCTGCAGGCTGCGCTGGACAGGGGAACAGGGCAGCTGGTGCGCAGCCTGGTCCTCTCCTCCTCCCCCGGGAGTCAGCACGCCCATCCTCTACAAGTGTAGTGAGCTCATTTTCCCCGCTGTGTGTTTTCACAGCTCGCACAAGCATTTCTGGGGGTAGGGGGTCCAGCCCTGCCTGCAGTGAGGCGAGTCCGTCTGTGGTAATTTGGGATTTTGTGTAAAAACCCAGCCTAGAATTTATCAGCATCCAGGTGGTACTTTCCTTTGCTACCTGCTGGCTCGTCGGGCTTGAATCTCACTTGGTTTAGAACTCAGGCAGGGAAGCGAGGGGCCTATTGAATGGGCTCCTTCAAAGACTTCGGCATTGATGTTAGAAATAAAAAGACGAGTCCAAGGCTAGAGAACGAGACACTCATGAAGGGACTGGGGTTTCTGGGAGGGCAGAAAGGGTGGTGGTTCTCCGGCCCTGGGCGCCTTTTAACTTGGTGGTTTGCAGTCTGTAGCATGCTGCTGGATTTTACAGTTGGCCAGGTGGCTCTAAACATCGAGACTTTAATTCCTGAACCACAGGGTATTTTGATCTTGATGCGTGACCGCAACTCACGGCAGCTTATTATTCAGGGAGATGGCTGTTTCTATAGATACAGGGTCTCAAGAAAAGGCAGTGGGCCCCAGGAAGAACAGTAGGCCAAGGGGACACACACACACACACACACACACACACACACACACACAACTCAGCCAAACCGTGGACACTTGTGCAGGCTGCTGCAACTTGACCTGGATCCACACAGGCAAGGGCCCTCCTGCAGTTCTGAAGCAGCTCAAGACATCAGAGGAGCCTGTGGGCCCAGCCTGAATAAGCAGAGGCCACAGAGACACAGACACACGGGCTGCCTAGAAACCCCTGAGCAGAATGGTGCTATTTTTAAACGACAGTTCAAGAGCCCTAATGAGATCCTCACTTTAAATTATTAGTGACCAGCCTACCAGAGTAGCTCCAGATTAGCTGCCTCAAATTCCACAGAGCCAAGGGAGGGCCATCTTGGCCTCTCATAGCTGGACCACAGGCTTGAGGGTCAGTCTCCACCAAGTAGTCTGGAAAGGGCTTACTGGGCAACCCCCACAGGAAGCGGCTTGGGAAAGCCAAGGTAACACTGACTACAAACAGCTGCTCGACAAACAAGGTGAACAGCAGTCGCCCACCAGGCAGAGCCCACCCGGGGGCAGCCCTGGGCTCAAGGGGAAACGCAGAGTCAGAGATTCGGAATGCCCTGGTTGAGAGAGGCAGATGGGGAGAGGCTCCATGAGGCTGGTGAAATTCAGCGCTACGAAGCATTATCTGGCGCTCGGTGAGCAGAGCCAGCATGTACACTGGTTGTCCTTTCAGACAGCTGGCACTTGAGATTTTGACACCCATCCGTGCGGTTCAAAATGTGACGATGTAGTGACCCCGTGTTCTCTTAGGTGCTTTTCTTTTCCATAACAACCCCACAGGGCAGGGTAGAACTGACCCGGTGGGTTTCTGAGACTGTAATGTCTTCCTCTCCAAGAGGAGCTGGTGGGTTTGAACTGCTGACCCTGAAAGGATTGCAGCTCAAGGCGTCCTAACCAATGGGTGTTGGCATTGACTCAGTGGCAGTGAGTTTGTTTGTTTTGTTTTTTTTGGAGGGGGGGTTCTTTTCCATTCAGCATAATGAATAACTACCTCTGCTTAGTTCAAAGGTCATAGATTTTTGTCAAGAGGCTTCCACGGACTTACCATCAAGGACAAGCTGGAACGAAGAGCATTTCCTCCCTCCGCTGTCACTATTTCTCTGGACCTCTGATATAGTTTTTGGAACATGAAGGACAGGCCCTGGGAACATAATTTCATTGGGGGGCAACTCTCCCAAGAGCAGGAATCAGTTTGCTTCGGAGTTTGTCTAGCGCTTGACTATTACTGTAATTATCTTGCATGCCACATTAGCCTTTGAGACTTCTTTTCAATGAAAATCTAAGGGGCTTAAGGATCCATGAGCTTAAGGTGTAAAACTGTACTGATTAATAAGCTGCCCGGTCGTCTCCCCTCTGAGGGTGATTGCCGCCACACGCCACACCTCAGGAGGAACACACACTCCCAGGTTCAGAACATCATTTGTCAATGGTTGATCCAAAAGCTGGGGAACAATTGTGTGGAATCTGTATTCGCTGTTGTCCTGTGGTGGTGGCTACACTGGTGATTAACATTCCTGACCTCTGTCTCTCCTGTGAGACTGAGCTCATGGTCTATTCCTTCACCACCTTGCTTCCCAGGAAGGCATCTTGCCCACAGAGTGCAAATGTGATGCTGCGGCGGGCCATAGAGGGGCAGGATCTCTGAGCAGGGAAGCCTGCCTTTACCAGCATTGGGGGGGATGGGGGGATGGATTTATACAAAAATCCAAATACATTTAAGCTACATCTCCTAATCTAGTCTTCGTCAGTAAAAATGTAGTCTTCTGACTCTTTATCTGTTGACTCTTTCATCTTATTTTATATTTGTCCGGAACTCATGAGGGGTAAGAAGCACTATTGATTGGGCCCCTTCAAAGGCGCAGTACTACAAAGTCTCAATCTTACTTAACAGCAAAAGAAGGAAATTAAACACCCAAAAGAAGTCAGGTCAAATAGCACAAGAGACCAGTAGCAGGGCCACAATACTACTTAGATGACTGGGTGCTGGTGGTCTCATAGCAGACAACCCAGACCCCTCAACTACCTGGAAGGCCCAGGTTCAAGAACAGACCCTGCATATTGACCTCTGGATGCTAGGTCTAGTACAGATATGAGTCAGGCTGGTACAGTCAGAGGAGACAGAGCCATTTACAGAACCGTCAACCACTCTCATTAGGTCATTGCATCCTATTTAAATCACCAAGGAGTCCTGCATCCAGTGACAGAAACGGCTTAGCCAAGTTAGTCTACCCCTTGTCTAGCTTCCATCTCTTGGATTTCCCCCCTCATTGAAGCCAGAGGCTCCCTGCCCCTACAATTCCTTACAGCCTCCTTCTAAAGTCCAAGTGCCCCAGACTGAAACTCTACAAAGTCTTGAGGAGCTCCCCCTGTAACCACTCTGGCAGCCTGGCAAGGAACTGGCCACAGCTGCTAATAGAAAAAGCAAAATCCTGTTCAAGCTCAAGGACACTACCTACTAAAAATGTGCCTGCCTTCAGGTGACTGGCAGGAGGCAGGCTCATTGTAACATCTGAAGATCATGATGATAATGCCTAGCTATCTCAAGTCATTGTTGCAAGCATTAAATGAGACAATGCGTGTCAAGGGCTTGGCCTGCAACACCCTAAGCTCTCACCAAACATTAGATTCAATCAAGAGTCATCTTTCCAGAAGGCTTGGATCCCTGGAAGCACACCTTCAAACAAAGCATGACTGAACGTGTTAGGCAAAGGTAATGAGCAGACAGCAAAGCCAGTCAACTGATAGGGACAGAAACTTTGCTGATAGGCTAGCTTCCACAGAGCCATTTTACCGAAGAAGAAGAAGAAGAAGAGGAGGAGGAGGAGGAGGAGGAGGAAAAGGCCAAATTATATGTAATAACTATTCTCAACATCAGTATGAGTAGCCAAAGAAATGTAAATTAAAACCAGAATGGAAGTCTGTTACACCAGATGGTTAAAGATTCTTAAGTTTGACCCTATTAAGCACCCTGAAACCCCCAACAAAAACATATACTTTATTCTTTAAATTGGATGTCTATACATACACCTTCAATAGTTTTCAATATGCAGTAAAATTTTCGTAATATATTTTTTGAAAAGGGGTGATCTTCATTCATATACAAAATAGAAATGATTACCTGCATTCAAATATATATCAAACCTAGCATTGCAGGCTCTGATATGAGGGGAGTTGCATGTAAATGTCAGCTCTCCCATAGTAAAAGGACCTACCTAGGGCACCTCAGTTACCTTTTATAGATGCATCAATATCCCCATATGGAAAAATGGGTATAATATGGAAAAATTCCATTATTTTTATGCCATTTTCCCCATGAACTTTATGAAGCCCCCTCATCCACATAAAGTGCTTAAAGCAGTGCCTGAAATACAGTGACTTCTCCAAGACAATACACTTATTAGGATTCCTGCAGTAAATCATCAGCATTGGTGCAAACAATAGATTTACCTTAACTCTATGTTTCAGATTCCTCACAAATATAGGATCATGTACCCTCCACTCTCTCCTCTACTGGGTGCCCACTATCAGGTGGAAAGTATTCACAGACTACCTCTGGTTCCAGGTTAGTCCCAACACAAGCACACAACCCCTCCTCCCTCTACACACACACACACACACACACACACACACACAC
>NW_022111300.1:14673058-14687233 GCF_000313985.2 Echinops telfairi
GCCCGTGCCAGGACGTTAGAGAATTCACTCACAGAAGAGACAGACCTGGAAGGGACCACAATAGCTCGTCTCATTCCCCGTCGTTCCCAAATCAATTATTGGCAATGTGACACTCTATATGCATTAATCCTTTCCCCCAACTATAGAGACTAAGAATCACACCACCCTAGACATCATGTGAAGATTTAAGGAGGAAATGCAAAATGCATGCCCTTTTAGTCAGGTCTTCACAGTGTGGTCCACAGCAATCTGACAGGAAGGCGTCCACGGGGCTGTGATGCTAAACATACAAGGCCTTTTGTCCATGAAGGGCTCAAGACTCACCTAGATAATTACATCAGTCCTTGCATGAGTTTGTGCAAACTCATGGTAATGAGTGTTACAGAGTGCTGTGTTCCCCAATAACCCACAGTGTTGGCATTCTAACCCCTTGGGAGCCCCATTGGTGTGGTTACACATGGGGATTTGATCCACAAGCTTGGCAGTTGAAAACCACCAGCAGCTCCTGAGGAGAAAGACTGGGCCTTGTACTCCCATAAATGGTTCGGAGTCTCAGAAACCCACAGGGGGTGGCTAGGAATCAGCACGGCCTCAGTGGCAGTGTGTGCAGAGGATAGACCTTGTGGAAGTCATCCTGTTTGGAAATCAAAGGCCTCTTTGTTATGCTAATGGGGTCTTATCACCATATGGCTCCTCTTTAACCTAATCACCTGTGCATTCCAGGGACCTAGACAGACTCAGATAAGATGCACACATTTGGGAGAATGCAAGGACCCCTGGAATGCTCAAAGGGAAAAGGACCTTCCTGCAGAGTAAACACAGAAAGTCTTCTCTCCTAGACCCTGTGCCCTGAATTCACATGTCTCACCTAATGAACTGAGAACCCACAATCTGTTCTTTACAGTCACCCACTACATTCCTGCCACAGCAGTCAGGGAAAGTAAGATAGCCCGCGAACATTCCAGTCAATCGTCTAGCAGAGTGGCCCACCAGATAGCAAGTTATACAGTTACCATTGTCAAAGCAACGAGGAAGGCCTGACCATGGCTAGCAGTGTGGACATCTCCCTCACACAGTGAAAGCCTCAATCTACCGGATTCGTTTGTTAGCCTGTTTACTTTTTACAGGTGTCTCGGTAGCACAAAGGCTAAGTGCTCTGCTGCTAACCAAAAGGTCAGTGGTTTGAACCCACCAGCTTTCGGCCTGGCAGTCTGCTCTTACAGGACCTTCCTAGATCACTGGGAAGCCCTATGGGACAGTGCTCTCAACAGAAAAACCAACTCACTGCCATAGGTTGATACCTTCTCACTGTGACCCTATGGGACAGGGTAAAACTGCCCCTGTAAGGTTCCGAGCCTCTACCTCTTTGCCGGAGTGGAAAGCTCCATCTTTCTCTTGAGGAGCAGTTGGTTTAGAACTGTTGACCTTGCTGGTTTCAACTCAACGCATAAGCACTATAACAATAAGGCCTCCTTCGGGGCAGTTCTACTCTGTCCGACATGGTCACTCCACGTCTGCGTTAACACAACAACAACCTGTCCTCTTCTCAAATGACCGTCTGAGAGGGCAGAAATGTCTGTCGAATATACTGTACATGTTTACACAGCAATCGAGGGTCAAAGCCAGACAAAAAGGTTCCAGGTTCCCCATGTACTAACACTATGTCCACTGCCTGTCTAAGCTAGTAATTCCATTTACTGAAGAGAGAAAGAAATAGCGGTATTCAAATGTCTACAGGAAGCATCTCAATTCATAAAAAAGAAATCGGATTTAAATGACAGCCACCCATGTGACAGAGTACATACATGCCATTTCTATAAAATCTAAAAATAAAGTATGTCCACCTACTTTATATAACATACAAAAATTAATACAAGTAAAATACCTAAATGTGCACACATAAACAGATAAATAAAATATGATAATGCATAAAGCCTGAAATTCTGTCTTTGGAGGTGGGCAGGGCTCAACTTCTATCTCCAATTACCAACGAAAGGATTAGACACACATCACATGCTATTCTAGACACACATCACAATACCTTTTCTTAATTACAATTAAAAAAAGACTTTTGAAAATTAAGAATCAGAATGAGATCACCATCATACATATGTAAGTTTTTATATACACACACACACACATATATTTTCCCATGTTTTCCCTAAAGTGTTATATATGATGTGTTGGATAATCCATTGTAATCTACTTTGGTTAACATTCGTGACACACACACACACACACACACACACACACACACACACAGTTTATATAGACTGTCTATATATAGTTTTCCAAAATGTTTCAATGTGTATCCCTCAAGTGCTATAAGTAATGTGCTGAGTAATCCATTGTTATCTACCTTAAAACATATCATTATCCCTTTTTAAAACAGCTCCATCAAGACAGCTTCAAATAAAGGGGAGACTATAAACCAAATCATGAATTAAGCTCATTTTCATTTACAAGGTACTTACCTCCAAATCAATCAGCAAATTAAATCAGTGTTTACAATGCTCTTAGAGAAGCCTGGCAGCACAGGGTTAAGCACCCCAGTGCACACCAAGCAGCCTGACCCCGCCGTGGGTGAAAGATATCCATTACAGCTTGACCCCCACAGGGGAGGTTCTACTCTGGTCTAGAGGGTCGCAAGGAGTTAGAATCAACTTGATGGCTAACAGGTACCGGGTAAATTATGTTCTCCCCCAAATGTTCTTAGTTATCTGTCAAGCAAAAAGACAAAACTGTACATAAAATTTAAGACTAAAAACACAAACACTGTATGCAAGCAATTACTCTTTTGTGAGAGAAACAATGTGCAGGACTAAAGCAAGTGAAATGCAAATTATATATCAATAGACTCAGACCACACAGAGAGTACTTTTTTTTTTAGCATTGTAAAATAAAGTCCTCAAGGGGAAGAACATAGATTAGTCTTGAATCACACAAATCCTTGGTGTGTAATTACCTATAGAACTCGTTTCTTAGACCTCATCAGTATGCATGGAATCTTTACCTACACACTATAGTTCCTGAACTGCCATTATACATGGGAAGAAAAGCCCCCTTGAACTAAGTGGAACAATTATCAGCACTTTGTACCCCTCCTGAAAACCTCTCTTGATGTCAAAAAACTAGACATATGCAAAAGAGGGTCAACTGTATATTGAACAGATAGAAAACGCCATGTTTTGGTTTTTGTTTGGGCCATTATAACGTCTCAGATTAACTTTTAAAACTATTTTTACAAATCTGGTTAGGACTTGAGGTGAAATGAAATGACTTGGTATCACTCAAGTATCCATAGTCTTTTTAATTCGCATCAGACTGGGAAAGGGTATGCAAACAAGGTGTAGAGGCCTCGAACTCAGGGACTGGTCAGTTTTGCCATGCCCCAAATATAAAAGTAAGTCATTTGAGAAACAGGAACAGAACGTCAAGGCCATCAAGTTTGAAGAACTAAGAGCTATCGGACCACGTTTGTAGATCCCTGGGTGAAGTAGGGGTGGCAGCAAAGGCACACGAGGCCACAGCACTGAGGTCACACTAAGAGCATGAGGCCAAGAGAGCAGAGGAGCAGTGCTTGGGCCATGAGACAGAGCACTGCGCTTTCTGGCCCCACAGCACAAGCCGAGCTGAGTGCTTCAGGCAGGAGGCTGGTTTCAGAGCAGACATTTCCCAGTGCTACAGGAGCTCTGTAACTCTTACTGGAGCGGGCAGAAACCAGGCGACCGAGTTGTCCCGAGGCCTAGGACCTGAGAGGCAGGCCTACTGTCATACCTGAGAAAAAACACACCAAACAAAAGGTCTGTGCCCTGAATGTCCTCTGATCCGACTTGATGCGAGTTAACGTCCCTGATAAGCCGCCATCAGTGTATTGTGTGTGAGCTGTGTGTGGCCATTGCAAAGGCTTATGGGAGGCAGCAGAGAAGCAGTCTCTGGGCGGTGTGGTTCCTGACACAACAGGGTAGAGGGAATTGGCCAGTGGAGGCATGTGTGTGACCTCTGCCTCACAGAAACCATCGTTGGCTGGGAGTGGAGTTGGAGTCTCTCAGAGGCAGTCATTTCTGGCCCTCATGTTACCTCAAGGCCTTATTGGGAAAATGGCTACTAATAAGCTCTGAGAGGGCATTATGAAGCATCACTGAAAAGAACAGAATCTATTAGGCTGCACAGCTTCTTTTAGAAAACTCTGGAAAGACACTGAGTTATTTACCATCCCCTCCTTCTGGTGGTACAGAGGCTACACTGAGCACAAGATCAGTTGGTCAAAACCAGCAGCTGCTCAGCAGGAGAAAGAGGAGGCGTTTTACTCCCATAAACAGTTACAGTCTCACAAACCCACAGGGGCAGTTCTACCCTGTTCTACAGGGTTGCTCTAAGTCACACTTGAGGCCAAGTTCAGTTGAGTTCCTCCTGCTAACGGATCCCTGGTGGTGTCTACTTTGACGTGTCATCCTGCTAACCGCATTGGCTTGCTCACTGCCAGATCCGCCGTTTGAACCCACCAGTTCAGTCTCAGAAACCCACCAGGGAAGTTCTATTCTGTCTCACAGAAGTGCTATGAGACGGCACAGTGGCTTCCTTCTGCTAAAAGGAGGGAAGGGAAAGGAAAGTTACAACTTACGGAATTGCAAATGTGTTTTGCTTTTTTGGTTTCAACAGTATTGCCAAGCACTATCAGAATGACCCAAAAAGATACTGTGGAGGAAAGGCTGCAAAAGTTATTTCAAAGCTCGTCACTGTTCATATTCAATGACGCTTCAATGCAATGGATCAATCTGCCCTTTGTTATCAATCTGCAACTGCTTTCCCCTCATAGATCATTCTAAAGCAGGCATGTGTCTTTCCTAACCCGTGGAGAGTTAAAACACACAGGAAATGTATGGACAAGTCTGAAAATTGAGTGGAAATCACCAAACACAGAAGGAACTAAGGCTCTGCGAATCTGTCCATACAAAATACAAAAATCAGCAGAATAACCCTATGCCGCGAGAAGTTAAGTCCTTGTCGACCACTGGAAGGTTGTGAAAGACTGGAAAGTGGGTGCTCCTGGGGTGCTGGTGACTTTTTTATCTGAGTGATCATTCCATGGCATGTTCTACTTACGAACATTCAGCAAGCTACCCTCTTATGTGTATACTTTGCTCTTTGCACTTGGTACTTCTATAAAGCCAAACGTGTGGGTGCACATAGCATTTGAATTCTGATTTCCCTGAAACTATAAATAATATAAGGAAGCAAAGCATCAGACCCTGACCTTGCTGATACAGGCATCAGATAGGTTCTACTGGGGACAGTTGCCAAAAAGATGTGCAAGAGGCTAATATTTTGGCAGCACAAATAGTTTTCTTTATTTACTAGGCCAGAAAGCCATAAAGAATGAACTTCAGACTTTGAACCTTTGTATTAACCAATTAAGTAAACAAAAGAAGGGGGGGCAGTGATCACAATTTCCAGAGTATTAAAGATTGATGTGAAGCAGAAGGCGATTATTTCCCCCTTTAAACTTAATATAATGCATGTTTTTAGTCCTTTGTTTCAGAGTTAATTTAACAGCTCCCCAACCAAATAGCAGGCATTTTGTGTAAGATTAGAGTCAAGCCAGCGGCTCCACCCACTTACAACAGGTCAAGTTACAAACAAAATAGCACTTGGTCTCCTCTGCTACAAACAAATCAGTGTCTGTACCCAGTCCTCTCCCAAATGTTCACAGGAGCTTGTCTGCAACAGGCCCTATGGAGACATGAACATACGTTTTTCAAAAGATGCCACAAATTCATGTCTGGGAGAAAAAAAGTAATTTAGCCTATTTAAATGGGCAATGTGAAGAAGTTGTGTGTGTGTGTGTGTGTGTGTGTGTGTGTGTGTGTACGTGCAATTTCAAAACTCACACTTTGAGGATCCAGACTTTTAGGAAATATTTTAAGTTTCAGGATTTACACACAAAGAGTTGTTTGTTTGTTTGAGCATTTAATTTGCATGCTATTTGGTAACCAAGGAAACTGTAAAGGTTGAAAAATAAGACAATCAATCATTCACTCCTCCTCCCATGAATTTTTTTCTTCTTTCTTCAAGAGAAAATATCCAAAAATGAATAAAATTCCAAAAGAAACATTCAATTTTAGCTCTAGAGGTCACATTCAAGCAAATTATTTAAGGCCAGAATTAAACAAGAAGGGTCACTCAAAGCTGCAAAACTCAAAATTGCAAAACAGAATCTACCAACTCAATAGAGGTACTGACATGATTCACTCATAATAGCATATTAAGCACTGGAGGCACAATAGTTAAGCACTCAGCTTCTCACCAAAAGGTTGATGGTTCAAATCCACCAGCTGTTCCAAGAGAAAAGGACTGGGCCATCTGCTTCAGGACAGATCAGCCCAGCAAACCCTGTGGCTCTGTTCTACTCTCTCACTTGCTGGGATGAGGACGTCCCCAACAACCAAAGCACTGCTATCCAGTCAACAGTGACTCATCGCAACCCTATAGCCCAGGATAGAACTGCCGCTGTGGGTTTGTAAGGCTGTTTGGGGGAGCAGAAAGGCCATTTTTCTCCCGCAGAGCATCTGGTAGTTTCGAACTGACGACCTTTGGGATCACAGCCCAGCGTGTCCTCATTGCACCCCTAGGGCTCAGGCACCGACTAGGCAGAGTAAATGAGCGGCAGCGCTGTCAGAGGAGGGAATGCGGGTTGCAGTGGAGTTTGATTTGGCTCTGACAGAGGGGGTTTTACTCTGAACTTTCATCAGACTCAAATGTTTGAGTTTCAGTTGCATCATCTCTAAACCTGGGATAAAATCACCTAACAAGGTTATAGAAATAATTAACTAAAATAACATAATGAGCTCCTAGTACAGTGCCTGGCACACAGTGACCAGCCAAATATTAATGGCCTCCCTTTGGCATTCTAACTATTTAATTTTCACTGTTTATTATTATTTATCCAACATTAGTGTGAAGATGTGAAGACCAAAAAAAAGAAAAACCACCTCACTACCGTGAGGTCAGTTCCGACTCACAGCAGCCGGCAGGACCGAGCAGAACTGTTCCTGTGGGTTTCCTACACTGTGCCTCTCCTTCTTCCCAAAACCCAACTTCTTGGGAGCTAATACAGATATCGGTTCATTCAATAGTTCCATCAAATCACACGCGACAACTCTTTAAGAGAATAGAAAACCTTGTCTTTCTTCCACCCAGGGGCTTGGTGGTTTTGAACTGCTGACCTTGTGGTTAACAGCACAACACGTACCCATTACACCACCAGGGCAGCATTTAGCCAAAATTTCATTGTGTTCTCTGGTATGTAGGCTGCTCCCAGTTATATGAATGATCCACTGACAAATGTGAAAAATACATTATGAAATGTTGAAAATTAGCGTTATTTTTAAACTGAAAAGGTAATCCTTCCAATTCTTACTGAAACCAGTAACATGGAAGGTCAGTAGTGCAACAGGGAAGCACTGACTAAACTAAATATATAAAAAAAAATAATTAATGGGTAGTTTCACATTTGTAGCTCTGGTAAGTAAAGACCCCCAATTATACACTATTTGTTTTTTAAAAAACACCATTCCTCATTTACCCCAAACATTAAATAATATATCAGAATGAAGAGGGGACTGGGTATAAGTTTTATATTATGATACGATGATACTCAAGTAAATGTGACTCAGAGTCAATATTATATACGGGAGTATAAAATAGGATCACACACTGGGGTAAAAATATGATTACACCAGACCTCATACTCTAGACCTCATTTTTAATTGGAAGAACCAACGTCCTCCCTGCTCTGCGTCTGTCTGTCATTGACAGGTAGGCACAGTTTGTAAGAAAATCTTAACAGGTAATGGATCAAGCACCTCTCCAAGGTATTCTATTAGGAATGCCATATTGTACTTATAATAGCACCTTCTTTTAAATAGCTCAAACTGTTTTAAAGGCATTACACAATAAGTTCCCCAAAGCTATGTGGGTAAAACTCAAGTACATTGTTTACTTAATCAAGGCAACAGACCAGAAAACCTGATTCTCTATACCTCCTTTGACACTTTTAATATCAAAGGAGCCAAAATAGTAAATAGTCTTAGTCAAGAAAATTATGAAATATCATTACGATTTGCCAAACTATTATAACTTCTCAGGCACTGATAACTCAGAACAAGGTGGTCGTCTTCCATGATGCCAACATGAAAATCCGCCCACAATTTAGCTACCCATGTTCAGCCAATCTTCTTTTGAGCCTACTTCTAACGGAGCCAGCAGAATCACTTTTAAGTTGTTTTATATTAGTCTACGTTATCTTCACCTTTACTTGCCTGCATTTTCAATTCTCCTATTTATGATTCAGGGTCTTTATCTAATTTATCTTCATTCAGAAGCTTTCAAAACTCACTGATCATTTTTCTCTGTCCTTCTCTGTAGCTTTTCCTAGATACAAGATTCTCCTGTTAACATGAGATGGTTCACCATCATTTGCTTAAACGATAACCAACAAAACTAATACATTCTGTACCACACAGTGTTGTTGTCAGGTGTCCCCGACTCATACAGTGAAAATGGCCAGTCCTGCAGCATCCTCACGAGCATTGGGAGATGGCGTCCATGATTGCTGCCACTGTGTCAATCCATCTAGTTGATGGTACCCCTCTATATGATGTCTTCTCCAGGGATGGTCCCTCCTGACGCTCTGTCTAAAGTACATAAGACAAAGTCTCACTATCCCTTTGAAGGAGCATTCTGGCTGCACTTTTTCCAACATACATTTGCTCATTCTTCTGACTGGATGTCCATGTTATTCTCATGACTTGTTTGCCATCACCAAAATTCACAGTCTTTTCATTCTTTTCTGGTCTGCCTTTCTCATTGTCCAGCTTTCAAATGTGCATGAGGTGACCGGAAAACACCATGGCTTGTGTCAGGTGCATGTAGTAATTCTCATGACGGTATTCCTAGTTTTTCGGTGCTTCTAAAGGCATCTCGTACAGTGACCACTATGATAGCATCATTTGACTTCTAGACTGCTGTTTCCATGGGTGTGGGTCCAAGTAAAGGAATCGTGGGGCACACCCGGCTCGAGAGCTCACTGCCATCAAGTTGATGTCAACTTCTGAGTGACCCTATAGGACAAAGCAGAGCTGCCCCTTTGAGACTGCTAACTCTTCACAGGAGTAGAAAGCCACCTCTTTCTCCCTTGGAGAGGCTGGAGGATTCAAACTGCTGGCCTTGAAGTTAGCAGCCTGAAGTGTAACCACTACACCACCCAGGCTTCTGGAAACACACTAAAGATTCTCAGACATGGCTGCACATTACCCCCTAATTTATTCAGTGAGTACTTACTGATGGACTTTGCATTTATTCCAATTATTTGTAATTGTAAACAACGCCTCAATGAGTAAACATCTTTGTATGTGCATCTTATATATGTAAATATGTACAATATGATGTGTACATTATGACTACAAGGATATCTATAATAATAACTATAGAGGACCTGTTAGGTCAAAAGTCTGTATTCTTAACACTGATTCCTATCACTCAATTCAATTGTCTGTTTCCCTCTCAAAAAGCAAACACAAAAGAGAAAGAGTGTAAAAGTCATAAAAATGAACTTTCTTTCTCAGTTATGTTACACTTGCCTTCATCTAACAACAATAAAAGTTTGCATCTTAGTGGTGAAAGCAGGCATAGTCCATGAAATAAAAAGAATTTTACAAGGCCATAAAAAATTCAGATGACTTCCAGCCTATCATCTATGATGAACTATTCTTACCAACGCCTGGAAAATCATCTCCTACCACTAGGAACACCTGAGAAATCTCTATATTTTTAGGTTGAAAATTTAAGCCTTTGAACATCAATGTTCAAGTAGAAATGTTGTTCAACAGCCTCAAGCATCACACACCTGAAAAGTCACTTGGAGACCAGCTAATCTAACCAGGCCAAAGGCTGTCCCCATGCTAAAAATTAGGCCAGGAGCGTTTAAGTGAATAGACGACGTCTGGACCAGTTCAGAATCTCAATCTTCTTCTCCTTGAACACAACGTTAGGGCGGTTCATTTGCACAGAAAAGAAAGGTTATACTGTTGATGCCCGAATACTGATGACACACACCAAATGATCAATGAACTATTTATCTATTTGTCATATCAAACTGTGGGGAACAGTGAAAGAGACACAGATATAAACAGTCATTAAGATACAAGGGGGCTTCCAAATTCATGGGAAAATGGAATTAAAAGATAATGAAAATTTCCAAAAGCAGGCCAAAGGCACCAGCATATGATCACAGGAATAAGTAATAAGGGGATATATATATATATAATCTTACTTCTATTTTCTAAAAAACCCTCTATGATAACACAAATCATAATCTTTAAATTCAAATATTCTTAAAAGCTCTACTTAGCTTCTGAAGTGAGCTTCTTCTGTCTATGTTTATCATTTTATATCTGGAGAAGATATAATTCCAATTGAAACATTAATTTGATTATACTTATTTCTTGACATGAGTATGGTTATTCAAAACTTACCTATATTTAGTTAAATACAAAGACCAGCATCTTCTCATATTAACTGATAAAATTAGTTGAAAAATTGAAATCAAAATAAGTTTTGGTAGGAAAAAAGGTAGAAACATGAAGCATAACACAATTTACTGGTACAAATAGTCCTTCGACTTATAGTTTTAAACCCAACTTGGAAATACTCAGGCTCGGCGGTGTACTGATACCAGATACGAAATACTTACTCAAATAACACAATTCAAATTCCAAATCTATCATACTTACAAATGGTTGATAAAATTCACTGCCAAGTCTTTACAGTGCCTAAACTTGATTAGTTTTTGTATTTGAGCCAAAAGAACAAATTTGAATAATGTTAACTGGTAACTGGATAAAATATGAATAATGTTTACTGGGTAAAATGGTAGAGTGTATACACAAACACTACATTTCTTAAATAACTGCCCTGGGTTTTCTGTAAAACTCCAGCTTTTAGCTTGAGACTATTCTCTTGAAAACACGATGGGGACTGGAATCACATCGGGTTTTAAAAAAAAAAGCCATTTTAAAGCAAGATTAACTGTTGCTTTAAGTCTTGACATTTCCCGATTAATAACCCTAAAGCTTAATGAGGCGCAACAGCAGATTTAAGAACTGAAGATTTTTAATGAAAAAGGAAATTAGGGAGTTTGGTGCAATATACTGTCACCAAAATAATCAGTTCCAGGAAAGCTTTAGTCTCTACATGAAAAGTATAACAGTTTAAAAAGAATTTTTTGTCAAAATCAAAGTCTAAACTTTTAGGTAAAAGGCAGACTTCGATGAAAGTATGAAATGAAGAAAAAAAACCAACCACATTGCACATAAATTCTGAACTTGCAGTTGATACTTAAAAACAACAACAAACTGTATGTGTGTATTCCTTAAATATATATCCACAAAAACATTTTAGGATTCACAAATTATTTTTTTCAAGTAACCTCTGGCCTATGTACAACAAACCACCTTTCAGAAATGACCTTGTGTTATCAGTAAGAACTATGTCCAATAAGTAAAATAAATTGTACACTCCAACTATCTAAGCTCTCCTGGCTTCTCCAAGAACTTAAAAGAACACATGAAAATCAAATGAACACAGAATAGATGTGTTTTGTGCCTAAAATAATTACGGTAGTAGAGACTCTGAATATCCTATAGCTTCTTATTAAGTACAATCCATGTGTTGAATTTGCTTTAAATCCTGTACTTCATAGATAAAACACACACAAAGTTGATACACATTTTTCTTTCAAGGCCCCTATCTGGGGCTGAAAGCAGGGCTTTATGCGATAAGAAAAAGAATAAAAAATTTTGATAAGCATTAAAGTAATATCCTTTATATATTGCCTATATATTTTGCCTCATAACCCAATATGTATGCCCTTAAATCAGAACCATGAAGCTGTGCAATTAAAATGTGAACTAGAAAAACAAAACAGGCCTCTTAATCTTTAATTACTGGGTGGGTAGTAAAACTGGTCTAATTTTTTTCCTTGATCACAACTCTGCTTCGGGATTTAAAAGCCACTTACATAATTTACAAGGAAAGCTCATCAGAGTTCTGTAATGTAAACATTACTCCATGATCAGTAAGTTTAATGCTCAAAATCTAATCTTTGTTTTTGGCTTTTGTTTTTTGCTCCCCCAAGTCGTCAAGATACAAGGGGCATTACCGTCCTTTAAATTAAAATGAGGAAGAATATAGAAAACCTTGAAACTGAGTATCATCAAATGCAAAACTGGGCAGAATTATGTAAGTCTTCTAGGTAATAGCTCAGTGAGCTAAAAAAAAATCTCAGTTAAAAAAAATACAGACCTTTCAGTTAGCTCTATCAATGAGATAGAGCCCATTTTTAATAGTTTGCTAATCTTTCTTAACTTTTCATTCTTTTTAAACAGTTCCTCTGAGTCTGCACTAATCTAACCTAGGCCTTCTCGCTTCCAAAACCCTTGGCTGGCTTAGTCTGGTCTGAACTCAGGAGTTTTACTAGCATGGCTGCATGGAGAGTCATGCATGCACCTTGCACAAAGATCTCCATTGCTCTGCTGTGTCAAGCAGACCATTAGCACAAAGTCATTTCTAATCTCAGTTGTACAATCCACACGGAGCACTTGACCCTAAAACTCATGTTGCATAAACTGCTGTTTCTACTCAGGATGACCTTCCAAATCACTCAATGTTACACTTGACTTACACTGAGAACTTAAAAACCTCCAAATAATTGGATGAAGTTTTAATTCTCTCTTTCGTGGAGGTTTATAAATGACAAACGTCTGTACAGAAGAAACCATGAAAGTGTGTATAATTGGAACGATGCACTCAATATCTGAGTTTTATGTGAGTATTTTGAGAAATGCTTAAGGGGGGGAAAAGGAAAGAAAGAAATGACATAAAATTCACAACTGACTCCAAGGCAGATGACTGGGTGGAAAAGAGATTGCTTCCAGTCATAACACACTTAAGCAGCCAAGGGTATTTTGAAAGGATGGCCAACAAATGTCTTTTCCTGTCCTAATTCTACGAAATAGTGTTTAATTAAAACTTATTTCCAGGTACAAAACTTACTGAAAATAACTGCCTACTACTGGATCCATACACTGAGGTTTGTAAACAAGTAAGATCACCCAATATGTTTAATAAACGCTGTTTTTACAAATAAGGCTTTTGATCTATGATGTCTCCTTTGATATTAAAAAAGGAGCGAAAACCTGTGACATACGCAGGATTGATTCAAACGTTTGTCGTCGTCGTCACCCCCCCCCCGCCCCCACCTTAGCCTCCAACACTGAAAGTAGCCTCTCCCTTCAACCCAAGTAAGCGCCTTCAATAAACCTCATTTTAAAAGGAGAAACAATAAACCAAGTGGCAGGAGGTGGAAGAATGAGTGCGCTCTAAGAATAAAGGGCGGTTTTATAGCAGGAGGTACTTTTGTTAGCAAGTGACTGGCAGGTCTCCTCCCCCAAGTTAGAAGCAATCCCATCCACTCCCCCAAACTGCAGAGGCCACAGATAAGAGTTCTGAAATCCCAGAGTCAGGAAAGCACCCAAGGAAGAGCTTGTGAAGTGGGGGAAGGGGATGCTGAAAGCGCCGCGCGAGTGAAAAAGAACAAAAGGGGTCCAAAGAAAGGGAGGAAGGAATGAAGGGACCAGGCGGGCGAGGAGCCAGTGGCAGGGGCAGAGCCTGAACGTGAGCGCGCGCAACCCCGGGGACAGCGCGGAGGACCGCACGCCGGCAGGCCTGGCGCGCCGCACCTGGGCGCACCATGGACAGGGCTCGACGACGCCGGGTCCACACCCCTCAGTCGGGAGAGAAAGCGCCCGCGATCTCGGGCGCCTGGCCGGCTGGTATCCTACTTCCCCTCCCCCACCCCACCCTGGTGGAAGAGCGCCCAGCCCTAACCCGTGAAGACCACAGGGGTGGGAGGGGTGGGGGGGCGATCGGCACCATCTGTCCTCGTCCGGGCCGCCCCCAGCGCCAGGCCACTTCTGAACGACGCCCGCACTTTTCAAGGTTCCCCCTGGCTGTGCCCCCCTCCCCCGGCTTGGGCCGACTGAGTCGCGCGCCTGGGACCCCCGAGAGGGCGGGCACGCCCCGCTGCCCCAGCCGACTCGGACCGCTTCGCCGGCG
>NW_022111300.1:14689540-14766401 GCF_000313985.2 Echinops telfairi
CGGTTTCGCTGCAGCCCGCGGGGGGTCGCCGGAGGCAAGCCCGGGGTGCTCAGAGCACCGCCCTGGCAGGTGGAGGGACTGCGGGAAATTAAAAACTTCCGCAGAAACTTGATTGGTGACAGGTTCATTATCTGGAGGCTGTGGTCGAGCATCTGGGGGTGGGGGGAGGAGGTAAGGGGTGCCTCTTTAGTAACGTAACGCCCGCTTCTCCTTGGTTCCGGTAGGTATTTTCCCCGAATAGGCTATGTTCGTCCAGTGGGGCAGTCGCAGCAGACTAGCGATGCCCGCAGAGCCCACCCTAGCTTTGGGCTGGTGCGCCTGCCCCGAGCCACCTGCGGGTGGAGGAGCTCAGAGGCCTTGGCTCCTTTGGGCGCGCTCGCGCCTCTCCAGTTTCCATCCTTGCTGGTGTGCTGGAGCTGCGCAAGTTTGGGGCGCCCTGCTTTTCCCCTCTAGGAGTTTAGGGGTGTTTGCTATTTTATTAGACAACATCCCGTTGTCTTTTTCTATCCGTTAGAGGTACGTTTTGCTTTATATTTATTTATTTAACCCCCTTTCAGGAACTTTAAGGGCCAGCCTGCAGTATCTCCAACAACAAAAGAAAGGGTGGGGAATTTAAAAAACCCTAAACCGAAAGCCACAATACACGCGGCGACTGTATGGTTATCAGGAAAATAAAATGACTGATGCCGAGTTTCCACCAGCTAACAGGTTTTGGATAGAACACCAGAAGTGAGAGACTTTACAAGTTTGGTTCACAAACAATTGTTGAATAGGGGAGGGGAGGGGACAGTTTATTTTGTTCAGAGTGTAGGGTTTTTTGGTTGGTTTTTTCCTGAAATCATTACCACCCCACTCCCCCTGGGTTTACAGGTAAATATCCTTTTATCTTAACATTTCAACACTTTGGAGGTCTTTGAATTTTGTGGTTGGTTAATGAACATGTTTGCCTTTAAGGATTCCTCTTCTGCTTAAGAAAACTTCACATTATTTGAAATTGGGGGGTGCTGATTATTTTTACACTTGGTGATAAACCTCTGAAAATCAGTGCTTTGACATAACTGATGCCATTTTTAATAATGTATTATTGCTGCCTAGGCTTTTAAAATTTAATATTCATAGAGGTTCCTCAATTCTTAATTAAAACATAACATTGTAAGCCATTTTTTGTTAAGAAACAGTTTTTCTTGGACTCTTGAAAGTATAAGAAAGGTTATGTTAATTAAATTTAAAAGATGAAGGACTTGTCTAATACAGTAGTGAGAAGTGCTTAGTCTCTTTTATTTTGCTAGATATTATTACCCTGCTACTGCTAATCTACCTAAAAGTTATCTTTGCAATAGAATATTTATAAATTCCTCTGTTTGAGAGTCATACCTAACAGTGAAACATTCAGTAGCAATATAAGGTTATCTTGTGTTATGTTAAAGAAATTAGCACTTGATTTTCAGAGGCTCATCAAGTTTAAAAATAATCAATTCCAAAATGAAATATAGAGACATTCCTCCCTCCCCCCCAATTCATAGGGTTGTTGTTGTTTTTAAAGCTCTGATCCTGGACTTGGGGTATTTTAGCTAAATCCAACCACTCCCAGCAGTAGCCATCAATGTTTATTTCCATTTTGATTCATTTAAGCATAAATAACAATTTCTAGGTAGTGTTATCTGCTTGAAGCTTTAAATATTATGTCCCTTGTAAATTAAACTATGGCCTCAAATTCTGTGTTGGAATGTTTACCTGTCAACTAATATTCTCATTCTTACTGTGCTTGATCACACAGGTAAGCATTGCAGCATTTTTTTTAAAAATCCAACTTGCATGCCTCTTACTTTTCAAAGGTAATGAATTGTTCTGGAATCTTGCCTGATTTTAACCTGATAATATTGTCAGCCAAATCTTGCTAATTGGTCTTTGATCACAAGAAAGAATGGCCTAGTCCAGAATCCTGTTATTGAAGACTTTATGTAACCACTTGATGTTAATAAGAAGAGATCTATGTTTGGCAATGACATCCAACATAGTTTACCTGTTCAGCACCATAGTGAGGATTTAGTGGGGCCATTCATTTCTCTGGGCAAGTGGTAAACTCTCAGATTTCTAGCAGTTGTTCAAAGCACCAATCTGAAGCCTGTAGGGCTCTGGGGCTCAAGGGGGCTTGTCAGTGACCCAGTGAAATAGCCAGGTGGTTTAAAGAATAATAGAATCCCTAAATTTAACCATGATAAAAATGAAGGCCAGGCTTATTGTCATAAAAAAAATCAATCTAGTCCTTTGATTTTTTTTGACCTTTTGACTTGCCCCTTTGCTTTAAGAAATGTGTCAAGGTGCACCAAACATTGTGGGTAGACTGATCAAATGATGTTTCCTGTGTACATTGTCATTTTTCCTATGTATGTAGATGCACTGAGATGATTCCATTAAGCATTCATTTCAAAATAAAATCATCACAACCCTTTGCCCTCATGTGTTTTCTCAGACAAGAGATACTAAAAGCACAGAAACATACCATGGTGGTGGTTTATATCTAAGAGTCATTTTCAAAATAAATTCCAAAAAAATTAGTAGTTGAGTCTGAAATAATCCACTTGGACTCCCAAAGGAGGATCCATATGTGTTTATCTCTGGTACTGAGTGTGTTCCCTTATCTTTTATAAAGTAGCTCTGATGTTGTACAAACACACACACACACACACACACCCCAATGAATGCCCTTTGATAGGACATAACAGACCTTCCCTGAGTAGCATCCCTCTCCTAAACACCAGTCAGTTGTTTTCAAATCGGTGCTGGCTCCCGGTGGCCTGGTGGGTGACGTAGTAAAACTACTCTGCATGGTTTTCAGTGGCTGATCCTTCACAAGTAGATGACCTGACTTTTTATCCAAGCACTTCCGAACGATGACAGCTTCCAGCCACTGGGTCAGCAGCCCAGTGGCCGCGGAACCCTTTGCACCACCCAGGAATTGATCCTTCTCAGAATCAGGGATCATTCTAGGTAGAACTTCAGATGTTCTCTGTAACCCTTTCCTTTACTAACAGGTAAACTGAGGCTTAAAACATTTAAACACCCAACTAGTGTGCAAAGAATCCAGAATGACTCCCAGGTGTTTTTACTCCCACTCTTTCTATTTACAGGCTTCTAGGGAGTTCCTTCATCCGACTCTCTGAGATGGGAGCTCAGCACACTGCCATGGAGTCACAGCAACCCGTAGAGGACAGAGGAGAACTTCTCCTGCAGGTTTCTGAGGCTGTGAATCTTTCCCTTTTCCCCCCCAAAGAGCACTTGGTGGGTCCGAACTGCTGACCTTGCAATGAACAGCCTAATGGATAATCTACAGTGTCATCAGGGCTTCCCATGAGATGGGAGAGAGGGAAAAATAAGATCATTGGAATGACCCAATTTTTCCAGGTATTTGTTCTTCCAAAGATGCATGAGCTAGGCAGCATGGCTCTGCTTTTCTTTCTACTTGCCTCAGTTTTCATGTGTCTTTCTTAGTGTGATCATCCTGCCTCTTTTTTTGTGCTTCTGGCATTTAAAGATCCATGTTTTATTATAGCCTGGCTTCTAAGTACTCAACCAGAGAATCACTGATCTATTCCAGCAGTAGGAGAGGTGGAAGCTGTGGTAGTTGCATAATCTGTTGTCAATTTGAGACTTAACAGTGAAGGGGTGGAGTTTAGCCTGTCAAATCAGGTTGCAGCTTGATGACTTCATTTGGAGGCGCTAAGGAGATAAATAGCTCGCTGGAGGTGGGACCCACACTTCCTGGGAGACATTACTGATGATGAGCCTGATAGAGCTTTGCCAGTCCAGCCAGGGCCCTGGAGCCAAAGGAGCCACGTGGAGACCCCTGTCAGTGCTGACATGCTTCTGCCAGCGCTGACATGCTTCTACTGCCACTGGATCCACAAGACTTTACACCCACTGGCCTGTGATCTTTCTGCATTAGGTGTGAGTCTGAAGAGGAATTATACATTGGTATCAGACACATGGGCTAATATTGGACGTATGGACTTGATCTGGACTGGGCTGGGATGTTTTCTCAATATTCAATTGCTCTTGTATATAAAGCTCTTTCTTATACATATATGAGTGTCCATGAATTTCTCTAGTCTACCCGGAATAACACTGAAATTGACTTGTTTTCTTTCTTCCTTTCTTTCAATTCACTCAATTGGAGATAATTTTCTAATAGCATTTTTAAACATCAAACTTTTTATTCAAAATACAGCCCAAGGTGTCATTTGAAGGACATATGGCCAAGCTCCTGCTAACCTTCTCAGGAGCAGGAAGAAATCCACAAACCGACCTGCATGACATGGAACCCCACCCCAAAGCTGAGGAGGGGCGTGCCTCTCTGGAAGGTAGAAAGGCATAATAGAAAGATCCTAAGTTTTGAATTCTGGTGGACCTAGCTCTATAACTTTGGATGAAGGCGAGGTTTTGCCCCCCACCCCCACCCCACCCCAAGACTTTTTCCTAATTTCCGAAACGTTGAGTTTTCATTGAGAGGTTTTTCAAATACAAGTTTGCAAGAGATGGGACATTCATACTCTTAGAGCTGTTACGTTAGCCAGTAACATAACTGTTTTTTATGTACTATTAATACTAACTTATCCAAACCAGCCTTGTAAGGCTCTTTTTCCTTATCTCCAAAATGTGGTGAAGCAAGGCAGAGAGGAACCGAGTACGATACAATAGGGGCTGGTTTTCAGAGAGGATATGGAGCTGAGGTACCTTGTGCTTGAGTCTCCTCTTACCTTTTCCAGCTCTGCCTGTAATTGAAAAACAGAACAGAATGTTTTATCAAAGTTTTATTTAAGAGGCTATTTTTTTTTACGTTTTGAAGAAAACAAACAGAACCAACCAAAATCATGTAGAAAGCATTGGTTTAGCAAATAACCTACAAATTGACTAAGGTTAATGAAAAGCTAGTGGCAGTTTCTGTACCGGCTGCTATTAAGTTGATTCCAACTCACAGCAACCTAAAAGGGCCCTGGTGTTGCAGTGAGTTAAGTGCTGGGATGCCAACCCAAAGTTTGCTGGTTCAGATCCTCCAACCACTGTGCAGAAGAAAGCCGCCCCAGTCTGCTTCCGTAAAGGACAGTCCCGGAGACCTAACGGACATGTCTACTTCGTCCTCCAGGGCGGCCACGAGGCTTTAGCTATCAACCTCACACATGCACACACACACACACACACACACACACATATCTGGGGAAACTCATACCTGCTGCACTAAGTGATTGATCAGAGAAAAGCCAAGTCATTTGTGAAATATCTAATAGTTGATCATAGTAAGACCAGAACCCACACTTCTTTGATTAGGGTCTTTCTGTGTTCACCAGGCTCTCGTGGTCTCTGAACCACTTTCTGCCACTTTCGCCCTGGTGTCCCAGTGGGAATTTGACTTGTATGGTGTACAAGTCATCTACCGTCTGCACCAGAAGCGTGGGGGTCTGTGAGGTCACATCGGCATTGTGGATTCTGAGTCGGCAGCCTCATTTCTCAGGATAAACAGGTCTTGAGAAAAGGAAACTCACACCCTGAAGATTTGTGTGAAGTTTAGTTGTGACGGATTTTTGTGGGGGAGGGGCTCATGTCCTTTTGAAAACAAAGATCTGCTTTCTGGAAAGTTCTGAGACACCACTCTGTGGTTACAGGGGTATAAAACACGTTCAGTATCTGAACGTAACACTGATTGTGCTCTCCCAATGCAAAGCAAGGCAGTTGATAAAGTACGGACTTAGACTTAGGAGACCAGTGCTCTGTTCCCAGCTCTATTGCTGGCTGAGTATTCTTAAGCATGCACTTAATTTCTTTACATGATTTCTTGTCTATAGAAAAGAAATAATGCTACTTTCCCCACGGGAATGCTGGGAGAGCTAAGAAAATACTGTCAGTAAAGCCTGCTTGGATTCAACTATCAGAAGAGGAATGCTTGTTTGCTACTTAAATTCAAGTCATATTTTAATGACGTGGCATAAGCAACAAACAACAAAGTGCTTGTTAGCATCTCTCTTCACTTTCTTATCTACACACTAATATATATATATATATATATATATATATATTTTTTTTTTCCCATTACAAAAGCAACATATACTCATCCATTGATGTCAGAGAAAATTATATTTAATTAAATATGCCTCAATCATTCTTATAGATGAACATGCGTACTCTTACTTAGAGTGCACAGTAGGTGGGGAAATATGGGCCAAGTTTTCCTTTTAAACGATGACTTTAAAAAATGATACGATTACTACGGGATTTTACGTTCCTGTCATTCTTTTCATCACTAAAAGAAGCCGAGTAACTGTTAAAAGTAAGAATTGTAGTTATAGACATCTTGCTCTGTTGAGTTATCCTTTAAAGAGGTTTTAAAATAATGAATTTGAAAAAGATGCGTCATTTTCCCTTGTAGAGCTGTTATTTTAGGCAGTAAAAGGAATGTATTTGTAGATTGCATAATTATTAAAAATTAGTTTTCCAAACCACACACAATGTCAAAGTCTTGGAGGCTCGCAAGATAGCACACACGCTTACTCAGACATGGGATGTCACAAGTTCAGGGAAGTCTACTTTCAGGAGTCTGTTCTCCGGTGTTGAAGAAGAGTAGATAGAGAGGGTAGATAACGGGACAGGAACCATGGGCACAAGTGGACAAGAGAAAGACTAACACACTTGATATTTTTGCTCTCTAGTGGGAAATAAGGGTTTATGGTGTGGACAGAATGTGTATTATTAGCCCAAACTACAGGCTGTGGACGAGGACATACCCTTCAGAATTGCTCAATAAATATTTGTTCCGTTTTAGGAGTGAGTCACATAGGAAAAACAGGACATGGGACTTAGGACGTGGGGACAGCTTTTCAAGCATCCAGAACTGATAGGAAAAGCCACACAACAGGGCAACTGACACGTAACGGTGCATCCAGGGCAGTGCAGATTGTGGTTTGCCCAGAATTTGCATCTTCCTTGATGAGGCAAATCCTCATCAACACTAAGAAAGCTACACATGTACAAATGTGCTCGACACAGTGGACGTATGGATTGATAGAAGAGTGGTGGGAGCCCCAATAAAATGATTAAAAACAAAAAGAAAAAAACAGTAAGAAAGCTGCTCTCTGAGATGCCTGCTGGAATGCATGCTGCTATTCTCAGTTACAAACCTGTGATTTCAACAACAATAAACATCTCTATATACACTTTAACATTTTCCCTTTCAAGTTTGTTTTTGTTTTCGTCTTCGGTTTTTTTTAAGGCTTGAAATGATGTAAAACTGCCTTTTGTAATTTGTAACCTTTTTCATTAAGTTAAAATAGGTGCTGTACTCCTGGTACAGGACTAGTATAAGGTCTTGGCTTCCGTAAAGATTTCCCCTCAATTTCTTGTACTCTTGTTTTTCGGTGTAGAACTACCAGGTTGTTCTTTAATTTCCTTATTTGTTTCATTTTCCTTTCTCCTGGAGTTTGTTTGTTTGAAATATTTCATGATTATTTAAGTGAAAGCTTGAGTAGCAAATTAGATTCTTTTTTTTCTTTTTAAATCTTTTCTTTTTCTTTTTTTTTTTATAAACATTTTATTAGGGGCTCATACAGCTGTTATCGCAATCCATACACACATCAACTGTGTAAAGCGCATTTGTACATCATTCTCAAAACATTTTCTCTCCACTTAAACCCCCGACATTAGGTCCTCATTTTTCCCCTCCCTCCCCGCTCCCCCCTCCCTCATGAGCCCTTGACAGGACATATCTTGCCCTGTCCGACGTCTCCCTTCATCCACTTTTTGGTTGTCTGTCCCCCAGGGAGGAGGTCACATATAGTTCCCTGTAATCGGTTCCCTCTTTCCTACCCATTCTCCCTCTACCCTCCCTGTTTCACCACTCACACCACTGGTCCTATAGGGCTCATCCGCCCTGGATTCCCTGTATTTTCAGTTCCTATCTGTACCAGTGTACTTCCTCTGGTCTAGCCAGACTTGCAAGGTCGAATTCGAGTCATGGTAGTGGGAGCGGGGAGGAAACATTTAGGAACTATAGGAAAGTTGTATTTCTCATCGTTGTTACATCGCACCCTGACTGGCTCATCTCCTCCCGGAGACCCCTCTGCAAGTGGATCTCCAGTGGCCTACTAATGGTGTGCTTCTTCCATGTGGGCTTTGTTGCTTCTGAGCTTGATGGCCGCTTGATTACCTTCAAGCCTTTGAGACCCTAGACGCTATACTTTTTGATAGCCGGGCAAATTAGATTCTTATTGAACAATATTTGTACAAATTGTTCTGTGACATTGGTTACAATTTTCACAATGTGTCCATATCCTCATTTTTTCCATTCTGTTTGTTCTGTTTCCTTTGATCTAGCTTCCCTTTTCCTCTCCCATCTTTGCTTTACTTTCCTGCTCATCAACATTGTTGTTGCTGACCAGTTAGTTTCATATAGTTAATTGTTTGAGAGAGCATATTACACATGCCACCTTATTTATAGGTCCCTGTATTATTTGGCTGAAAGGTGACCTCCATAGTAGCCAGTTCTGAATGTAAAGTGCATCTTCTGGCTCTAGTCTTGCGGATCTTTCGTTTCGTTCTTGGACCACTAATCTGGACTGCTTTAGGAATTTGAATTTTCCTGTCATCCTTTCAAAGACCTTCTACTGTGTCCCTCTTTGGCACAGTCAGTAGTGGTAGCCAGGGACCATCTGGTGGTTCTTCTGGGCTCAGACCTGAGGAGGTGGTAGTGCGAGTCTGTCTCACCCTTTTTTCAAATAAAACTTCAACGTGTCTCCAGCTCTATCTTCTTGCCTTTCTGTTAAATATTTGGTTATATTTTTCAGTTTTCCAGTTGTTCTTGGTTGTTCTCTGATAACCCTGTTCTCTGACTCTTGAAAATCAAAACAAAACCAAAATTTTACCTTTTAAAAAAATCATTCTATTGGGGGCTCTTACAACATTTATCACAATCCATCCATCCATCCATTGTGTCAAGCACATCTGTACATCTGTTGCCATCATTATTCTCAAAACATTTGCTTTCTACTTGAGCCCTTGGTATCAGCTGCTCATTTTCCCCCCTCCTTCCCCTCTCCCTCCTCCCTCATGAACCCTTGATAATTTATAAATTATTATTATTTTTTCATTTCTTACACTACCTGATGTCTCACTTCTCTGTTGTCCATCCCCCAGAGAGGAGGCCATATGTAGATCCTTGTAATCAGTTTCCCCTTCTAGCCCACCTTCACTCCACCCTCCTGGTATCGCCATTCTTGCCACTGGCCCTGAGGGGTTTATCTGTCCTGGATTCCTTTTGTTTCCAGTTCCTATCGGCACCAGTGTACATCCTCTGGCTCAGCCTAATTTGTAAGGTAGAATTGGAATCATGATGGTGGGGGTGGAAGGGGGTCGGGAGCATTTAAGAACTATAGGAAAGTTGTATGTTTCATTGTTGCTACAATACACCTTGACTGGCTCATCTCCTTCCAGTGACCCTTCTGCAAGGGGATGTCCAGTTGTCCACAGACGGGCTTTGGGTCCCCAATCTGCACTCCCCCTTGTTCCCAATGATATGATTGTTTTTTCCTTTGATGCCTGATTACCTCATCGTTTCAACACCTTATAGGTTTAGTATTAAGGTAGCAGATGGACTTTGGGGCTCCGCTCAAGTACTCCCTCAATGCAAGAACACTTTGTTCAATTAAACTGGCATTCCACGAGGCTCACCTTCCCAACAGGATCACTGAAGACAAATGTGTGCATAAGCAAATGTGAAGAAAGCTGATGGTGCCTGGCTATCAAAAGATATAGCATCTCGGGTCTTTAAGGCTTGACAGTAAACAAGTGGCCATCTAGCTGAAAAGCAACCAAGCCCACATGGAAGAAGCACATCAGCCTCTGTGATCACGAGGTGTTGAAGGGATCAAGTTTCGGGCATCAAAGAAGAAAAAAGTCTTATCATACTGTGGGCTCACCCTGCCAATACGATCACTGAAGTCAAAGCAGGTGCATAAGCAAATGTGGTGAAGAAAGCTGATGGTACCCGGCTATCAAAAAATACAGCGTCTGGGGTCTTAAAGGCTTGAAGGTAAACAAGCGGCCATCTATCTGTGTGGCAAGAAAGCCCACATGGAAGAAGCACACTAGACTGTGTGATCAAAACTTTACTTTTAATTCCTCAATATGTGAGTATCTCCATCTTTCAAGCAAACTCTTTAGATGTTTTCGTCTGCACCCTACATTATAT
Organism: Echinops telfairi; assembly: GCF_000313985.2. NCBI lineage: Eukaryota > Metazoa > Chordata > Mammalia > Afrosoricida > Tenrecidae > Echinops > Echinops telfairi. The sequence goes on from NW_022111300.1 coordinate 14,699,775, forward strand.
TTCAGTGTTCTCTTTCTTGCTCCTCTAGCTGTGTTTGCTTTGTATCTATTTCTCATGCTTTTTGAACAGGGGCATTATTTTCACATAACCCTCCCAATTTTCAACAAATACCTATATTCACCCACGGGTTGATTTAGAGCCTTTCTCTGAAGCCTTATCTCAAGAACCTTCTCAAAAACTCTTCCGATTGCTGCCTTCCATCAGCTTCTGAATCAAAGTCTGTTACTCCTTCTCAATGAGTATACATGGTTTTGTTGTTGTTGTTAGCTGTACAGAGAAACAGTACACTTTATAGGGTTTATGGAAAAGGAGACGTAGGAGCAGCCGAGAGCAGGGAGAGCAAAGATGCTGGAGACGTGCAAAGGTGATCTACCTGGCAAAGGCTCACAGTTTCAGCCATGCTGAGTTCCTATAGTCCTGCCTGAAGAAAACCTTCCTCCGTGGATTGGAATGAGCCAGACGTTGTTTAGCTTGGTCTGCCTAGTCTAGAAAAGTTACTCTTAAAAATGTTCCCCTGAATTTACACATTGGGCTTCTAACAGGAAGGTCAGCAGTTCAAAACCATCTGTGGCTCAAAGGGGGAAAGAGGCTAGGCTTTCTGCTCCTGCAGAGTTATAGTCTCAGAAACCCACAGGAGTCTCGCATTGACTTGACTGAAGTGAGTGTTTTGGTATAAGTGATGTATTTGTGTGTTTATAGAGACATACATACATATGAAGATGCATATATATAAGTATATATATATATGCATATATACTTTTTTTTTAAGAATCACAAATTCAATTCAGTTACTTGCATGCTGTAATTTTTAAAGGAGTCCTCCCAGATGCTGGCCAGTTTAGATTTCTGGACAGTATCTCCCATAAGCAATAATGTAAATTCTGACTGTTCTCAAACGTTAAAGGAAATAAAAATATCTGTAGTTCCAAAATTAATACATTTTTAAAAACTCTTGAGTTCAACCAATCTTCAGCATTCATAAGTTTTAAAATTACAGTCTACCTAAATGTTGCATTCATTTTTAACAACAAAACTCATAGTTAACATTTTTCCAGAAATGAAAATTTTAATTGTTTATGCAAAACTTGGAACATAAAAATAAATAGTTTGCACCCCGATTTACCATTTCCCACATTTCTCTTGGTTTAGAGATAGCCTGCTTTGGACGTCAGTCTCCTTCAGTAACGTTTCTCCACCTAGGTCCTCCTTTGAATTGAAACCCATTACAAATATATTCTCCTAGTTCGCTGATGGATGTTAACTTTGGGGGTTGAGGAGACTCTATGCTTATTCTGAGACAGTTTGCAATATCTTAAAATCAAGCAAGCCAGGAGGAAGTAGTTGGGGAGGAGGGAACAAAGAAATACTTTGTTAACCACCCAGTTGACTTTTTCTAATGCTGTGGTTTAAAACGTCTGATCCCCGAAGTGTGGTGATGCAGCAACAGGCTTCCAAACAACCATTAGGAGGTGCTCACAGTTCAGAAGAAATTCTATACTTTTAAGGCTATTTGTAGTCTAGTATTTACGTTCTGTAGAAATTGTTCTTAATTTTAGAAATTTTATTTCACTTGGACTTAACACTCGCAAAAATTGTCAAGCTGACAGCTCTGGGAGCTAAAGTCATCCAATTAGTCCAGAACACAAATGTTTCGGTGGCATCCATCACCGCCGAGCGCCAAGAGGCCCTCAAACTAATGCATCAGATGAAAAGAAAACCATGTATTTGGAAGGGAAAACCTCTCTGCTACTTTCCCCTGGGAGAGAGATGGTTGATGCTAATTGTGGGAGAGCAGTGGTCCTCGGGAAGATCTTTCCCAAGGGCTATTCTAATTTTGTAAAATTGAAGGGGCTATTTGTATCCTGAATATGCCTACAGGGTAGAGTCTACTTTCATAAAGTAGTTTAACATCTGCTTATTTTGATCACCATTCAGATTTTCCTCCCATCATTATTGCTTTGTATTTGCTATAACAGACCCAGATTGGCTACTTGACAATTGTTTGGCACAAAATATGGGCATAAATGAGAGAAAAAAGGCCGAGGATGAAAAAGACCAACAGGAATCCCTGGTAGGCTTCCTTGAGGGACAGTAGGATGAATGAGTTCAGGTTGGTTACAGTTCAAACCCATCAGGTGCTCTGCAGGAGAAAGAGATGGCCGTCAGCTATCATAAAGATTACTGCCTTGGGAACCGCATGGAGCAAATAGGGGTGTAATGAGTTAGAATCAACTTTGATGACAATGGGATGTTATTTTAATAGAAGATACTTTTTAAGGGATTATAGGTATCTGTAACAACGGCAATGATAGAATACCTTAAGTTATCTGATTTGATGGTCTCAATTATCTTTTATCAGTGATCAATTAGGTATAATGATAGACCCCGATCATGGTCAATACTGTCAATTATATTGACACTGAATTTTTTAAAACTCTTAATGAAGGAAAAACATAAAGTTTAAAAATTACAGAACCGTGAAAGTAACGGTCTGTTTATTCTCTTTTTTGTTACTTGGAATGAATAGTAAATAAACCCACTGCCATCGAGTCAATTCTAAATCATAATAACCCTATAGAACAGAGTCGTAGCATGGCCCCATCCGGTTTCCAAAGCTTTGTGGATGTCAACAATTTCGTGGAAGTCAACAGCCTCATCTTTCTTCCACAGAGAGGACGGCGAGTTTCAACTGATTCACAGTCCAACATTTAGCGGACTGCACCCCCGGGGCTCATTATCCTAGCAAATGTTGATGTTGGGTGCCCTGGAGTGGGTTCTGCCCCAGAGCGACCCTATGCACGGCAGAAGGAAATACGCTGAGCCCAGGGTTGCAGCCACTGTGTTAATACAACCCCCTGAAGACCTTCCCCTTTTCGCTGGTCCTCTCCTTTCCAGAGGACGATGCTTCTGTCTCAGGCCTGGTCTCTCTTGACAGGTCCAAAGGATGGAAGATGAAGTCTTGCCGTCCTTACCTTTAAGGAGCCCTTTGGTTTACACTTCGTCCAAAGCAAATCGGTTTGTCCTTTTCGCAGTCTATGGTACTTTCAATAAGTGAATAAATAGGAAGTCTTATTTCCCTCACTTTTATCTCTTTCACTTACGACTTCCCGCTCACTACCATATGGAGTCCAGTCTGACTCATAGAGCCCCTATGGACGGATGGAGTGTCTGAGGCTCTAAAGCATTACCTATACAAAAAGACGCACCTTTCTTCCACCGAGGGGCTGGTGGGCTTGAACTGCTGGTCCTGCGGCGTACAGTCCAATGTTTGCCGGCTCACTCCATCCGGGTTCCCTGGTAGGACTAGAATCAAGGCATTTGCAGCCTGCATCCAGTAATACAGACAGTGACACCTACAGGCAATATGGGATGCTGCACCCTAGTTCCATAAGATCCCTTTTCCCAATCTAAAATAAAACTCAAAACTCACCTCCATTTGGGAGATTCCAACTCATAGGGATTTTATAAGACAGAGTAAAACTGCGTCTGTGAGTTTATGATAAGGGAGCAGAAAGCCTCATCTTTCTCCCATGGAGCAGCTGGTGATTTTGAACTGCTGACTTTGGGGTTAGCAGTCCAGTTCGGTACCTGCTAAGCGCTATTTCAAACCTCTAATTATATTATGCGCAAATGCGCTAAGCTTTGGGCTCCTAACTTCCATGTTGATGGCTCAAATCCACCAGCTGCTCTGTAGGAGAAAGTTGAGGGTATATGTTTCCATAAAGATTTACAGCCTCTGTAACTTGGTAAACCTACTCAGGGTCACCATGATTCAGAATGATGGATAGCAATGGGTTTGCTTTGGATGTGGACCAAATTTATCCTGGAGTATGACTATCAGGACAGTCAAAAGTATGCTGTGGTAGCAAACATTCTCTCTTTAAACCTCAATGTCTAAATCAGCAAAGGTTTAATGTGGGAGCCTTGGTGACATGGATGTTAAGTGATGTTCAAACTTGAGGCTATCAGCTCCCGTAAAGATGTATACCCCAGAAAACCCCCAAGAGTCGGATTCTCGGGTGGGAGTAGATACCGGGGCGCTCTGAGAGAGAATCAACTTAATGGCAGTGGTTCTTTTTGTTGTGTTTGTTTTGCATGAAGATTGGAAGCCAATTCCACCAAAAACCCAGCATTACCTACTAAGCAGCATAACTTCCCAAATATTTCTTTTCAATCCATCAGTCAGGGTCTTTCTCAACTTGCATCAGTTCCAGATCAATCTAATTGTTATGCATTTTATAAGACATCTATTAGATGAGGCTTAATTCTTGTATTTTAAAAATATTCTTTATTCCTACAGAAATGGTTAGTATTATTTTGCCAAAATATTCCATGCCATATTTGATTTGTATTTAAATAGCATTAAGCTACAAGCTAATTTGGTAAGAATTAAAGCCTCTAAAATGTTTCTATTTAGTTAAATATTGAAATACTTAAAATGTTTTGGATAGTCCAACCACGTCTTACTTATCTTTAAAAATATTTGTAATTTTGCTTATACTGAAATGTGCTTTTATTAAAGTAGATACTTGTAATTTTATCTTTTGTTACAATGAGTGAGACTTAGCATAGTTCCTATTCACATTTGCTATTACTTGCTTGTGGAAATGCTGCTGTTTTCTTATTTCCTTGTGCAGTAAAAGAATTGTATGGATTTGATCTCTGATGACCTTTAGCATTTAAAAAAATACATGAATCACTGTTCCTTATTTTTATACCTGTTAGCTCTGTGTCATGTCTTCCAGCATTTGTCAGAATTTTCTAATTAGACACCATTATTGTTTTTGTTTTTTTCTGATTTAATAGTAGTGTCTCTTGCTTTTTACACATTTAGGCATGTACAGTGTGACTTATTTTTAAACTTTAATGGCATATTCCATGTTTATTGGTGTTTTCAATAATTGTGATTGTTGAACATAGCTCAACACTGTGCTAAAAATTATGATGATAATTAGGTTTTTATTATTTGACCTAACAATTTAATGTAGCATAATAAACCATATAGTTTTGATTCTTTTGTATTCCTGAATCTAATTTTACTAGATTTTTTATATACTACAGAGTTCCACTTCTAAAGTTGGAATTTTAAAAATTCATATTCATTCAGATATGTGTTGACTTTTTAAATTTTTATAACTATCCCATGGAGGATTTGGTATTCAATTTACTTCTAAGAGTATTGTCATATCATGTTGATCACTTATACTTTTATTTAATCTTTGTGAATATTTTATGAGATATGTGCTATTGTTCTTTTAAACATATTTGGACATGTTTTTTTATTTTCTATTAATTATTCCTTCTACCTAATTTATCTTCTGTTTCACAATGATGTGTTCTCCCTAAATTTCAGTTTATCTCCATTCTTTGAACGATAGAAAATTATTTCTATGTATAAAATCGCATTTGAGTACTACATTTGTTCTGATAGTTTTATATATCATTATTTTTTCCTTGGTCCAATAGTTATTTAGAATGGTATATTTTAATATCCGAATGGCTGCACTTTGTTTTCTCAGTAACAGAAAACAGTTATATTTTTCATTCCAATGTTGTCAGCCAGTCTAGTGGATGGTTTCTTTTTGGTTTACTGACTCAGATTCTGATTTGGTATCTACATTGATACAGGCTCCTGGGATATTTTACATCAAAGAAGTTCTGGTATTAAGAACTGTGAACGCGGTAAGCTTTTACCCTACTTGAAGCTGGATGTGCATCGTCATGATTTTGTGAGCACTGGGAAAAGACAAGTCAGAGACAAAGGATTGTACTGCTGGGGAAGTAGCCGGGTTAGCATGGGCCAGGCGATGCCTGCCCAAACCATGGGCAGATTGCATTGCAGCAGGGGGAGTCCTGAGCTTAAGGAACTCAACTCTTGTTTATTGGGCAGTCAGCCTGCCTGCCTTTTGCTCCAGAAGGAGATGTTAAGTGTATGATGCTCAACCACAGTACGCCATCCTCTTCTCTGGAGGTAGACACTGTAGCTTCCAAAGTTGCTCCTGAGAAGATGATCTCTAGCAAAGGCATCTGGTGCCTCTACTCACAAAGTGTGCAAAACGATGTTAGCCATGTGGAATTATTTTCCAACAGCCAAGTGAACCGAAAACAACAACAGCAAAACTCCCCTCACTGCCATCACTTCAATGCCAGCTCAAAGAGACGGTGTAGGACAGGGTGGAACCGCCCTGTGAGTGTCCAAGACTACCTATTTAGGGAAGAGACAGGCTCCTCTTCTCCCACGGAGCCACAGGTAGCTTTCAACTGCTGACCTTGCAGTTAGCCGCCCATTCATAACCATCATGGCCCCAGCACTCCTAGCAGCCCAGTGGACAATACATTTTCACATATGTCAGTTCTCCCCCGTCAAGTTCCTTGCAATTGCTTTTGTCAACTGGCTATCAGAATGCAAATTTAGATGTTGACCAAGATGCAGATGACAGGCGAGGTAGCTTCAAAATGTTTGTGGAAAATCCATCATTTTTCATTTCGTTTTTTCTACAGTTTGAAGCCCCCTCATAGATATCACAAAACATAAAACAAAATCACTGCTGACTCATAATAACTATAAAAACAGCGTAGAGCAGTGGTTCTCAACCTTCCTCGTGCCGTGACCCTTTATACAGTTCCTCACATTGTGATCACCCCCCAACCAGAAAATTATTTTCGTTGCTGCTTTATAACTAATTTTGCTACTGTATGAATCAAAATGTAAATATCTGATATACAGGATGTATTTTCATTGTTACAAATTGAACAGAATTAAAGCAGCATAGTGATCAATCACAAAGCAATGTGTAATCATATATTGTGAAATATTTATTTCTAATGACAAATAATTGAAATGTTGTCTTGAAGCATGGTGTAGCATGGGTAACAGTCTTCACACCGGGTACTCGTAGCTGGGTGTATCTGCATGTGGGCGGACCCGCCTGGATATGGAGAGAGGAGCGGGGTCTTGGTTCCTAAAACCATCGGAAATATGTGTTTTCCCATGGTCTTAGACGATGCCTGTGAAGGGGGTCTTTCGACCCCCAAAGGGGTGGCGACCCACAGGTTGAGAACCACTGGCGTAGAATTTCCCTAGGATTTTCAAAGCTGTACATCTTGACGGAAGCAGACTGCCGCGCCTCGCTCCCACAGAGGGACTGGCGCGTTTGAACTGCCAAACTTGTGGTTAGCAGCTGAGCTCTGGAGCCCCTGCACCATCAGGCTTCTCTGATAGAGGTACTAGTTGTGTAAAATGGTGTATCTTTAAGTGTTATGTTTAACAAGGACAAGTATAATCATAGATGTATGAGGTGCTTTTAAAATGTCATTCTTAAATTTAATAATTTCATATTATTGATTTTAAGCTAATCAGCTTTAGATATTCTGCATTTTGAGTGTTTTTAATGGTCTGTAACTTTCTCAATCTATGAAAGATGTCTTTAGTCTCAGATTCAGCTGTGTAAATTGCTATCTCTGTTTTTTTATCATTACTTTTTAAGGCTTAGATAAATCATCGAGTTACATTTTATTCAACCTGATGCATTTCGGCTTTGTAATACGGGAATTTCTGTCCATTCCTTATGTTGGTCTGACTTGGATAATTTTCTTGTCTTTTTTGTTTCCTGGCTACATGGCCTTTTGTCCTACAAGCTATTTTTGTTTATTTTTATCGTCTTACTGCTTTAGAAAGCAAACATCCTGTGCTTATTTCTGCTAGCTGTTATCTCACCATTATTAAGATACACTCATAACCGTTTTTATTCATCAAAATAGCAAAAAAGAAGCCCTTGTTTGTTAATTTTATTTCCTTTACCCATTTCTTCCCCCTTCCTAGTCTTTAATAGTTAGACCAATTTTATAAAATTTGTCATAACTGTATCGGTCTACATATATCTCTTCTCCAGATAATGGAATTTTTAAGTTGTTGCATTTCTGTTGCCCTAATAATATGAATTATTTTGTTTTCAGCATTAACTTTATTCTCTCTAGTCACATTTTGCAATCACTGTTGGAATACTACCGTCACTGGTTAAAGATCAAGAGAGCTTATCCTAAATTGTCCAGTTTCTTTGGGGTTTGGAGGTAGGGTGGGGATGAATCAGAATTCCAATACGTCTGGACAACCAGCTCCAGGGAATGCCATGGGCCACTTGGTAAGCAGTCAGGGCATGAAGGCGGAGAAGCTGAGATCTGCTCTCCCTGCACATGCCTAGTTGCATGACATTTTTCTCAGGGTCCAAGGTATGATCTTTTCTCCCCTTCTCCAAAACCTCTACCAGGAGTAGTGCTATCACCTTTCCTCACACCCTTTCCCTTGCCTTTTCTATCGCCCCCTCCCTGCTTGTCTTGCACCTCCAGTCTTATCTTAATTCACTGCAAGGCCTCAACCTGTACAATGTAATAAGTCTGCTTTAAAGAAGTGATCCAAATTCATAAGCACTTTAGAATCCGTGAGGCTTTCATTCAGCTACCCCTGGGACCTGAAAAAGCCCTTTCCCTTGTTCCTGAAGTGGCCAACTTGCCTTCATCTTTCAAGCCTAGAGTGGCCCCCTCCGGCTAGCTTTAATGGAATCCCCAGGGTGAGTGACCACTGCTTGCCTCAGTACAGGCCTTCTGTGCCTGGGCTGAGCGCTCCTTAATTCCATGGTATCAGACTACTTACTTCCTGTTTACCAAAAGCCTTGCAAGGGCACGGCTTGTGTTTTAAACACATTTTGTTCCTTATTTTTGAGACTTTCAGTGCGTTAGGCATAGAACTTAGAGTATACTTAGAGCGACTGCTGGAGAAGTTGGAAGCACAGTGCCTAGACTCCCCCTAGCAAAGAAACCCTTCAGTGGCGGTGAACTCAATTCTGCTTTCTGGTGACCCATAGTAGAACTGCACTCCATCAGGTTTTCCGGACTGCGAGCTTTCTCAGCAGCGGATTGCCAGGCCTAGCTTTCCAGGCACCTCGTGATGAATTTGAGCTGCTGACTCCTAGGTAATAGTCACGTGTGGGGAAAAAGAGCAAATTTCAAAATGAGGGAAACAGGAAAACTAATACTGAAAGACTGTAAGCCATAATAATAAATTATGTGTTAGATTTTACACTTTCTACATTTCCATGTTATTAAAGAGATAAGGGTTGGGGAACGATAGTCATTCTAAAAGTAAATACTTAATATGAATAAGAAGGAAAAGGGTTTCTTGCTAATGTTAAGATAAATGCATTTCTAATTCTTCTGCCTGCATACGGTATTTGCTATCACCTTTGAAAACCAGAACTTGGGCTAGAACCTAGGGCTTCTGAGACTCTTGGAAAACTCCAGAGAGCAGGAGGAGGACTGGTTGGTGTGGTAAGAGACAGGAGAAAGGCCCTGGGTCCGAAGGCCTATGCCCTCAAACTGACCTCTGCATCCTATTCATTGGTGGGATGCAGCCACTTCACATCAGTTTGGCAGAACCGATACCTAATTTTTTTGTTGAGTTTGGCGAATCTTTTGTTGAGTGTCACTTGTAATCAGGGTTCTCTTTAAGGTGGGGGGGCTACTGAATAACAGTATGTCCCACTCTGGCTGCTCGACACTTGTTCCTCTTAATGGTATATGTTTGTTTACTGAAATAACAAATGCAAGGAAATAAAAAATGTAGTATTTCATCCAAAGTATAACTTTTGTGGAAATCTTAATTTTACCTTTCTTATTAGCAAAACAGCTTATTCGAAACGCCCATATTAATGTTCACTCTGACCGTAGGTATAAAATATTACAGGGAACTATGCATGTCATGTTGTTTATTCCTTTCATGAAACTTGCTATCCTTGGGATGAAATACCACATTCCCTTGAGTTTGTGACTTCTGTTAACAAACATATACCATAAAAGGTGTTAACCCACCAAAGGGTGACGCACTGTCATTTGCTTCAGCTCTTTTTAAGGCCCCAAATCTCCACGACATGTCACGAGTGAATGATGAAATTTCTAAAAGTGCTCAGAGAGCTAAAAATATTGTCAGAAAAATGTAGCAAGTTAGCAAAGGCAAAAAGGAGTTTTTCAAAGATGAACATAATATGTTAAAAGAGAAGTTGCCTGCTTCGGATATATCAAACACAATGACTATTGTCTAATTGACCTACCTCTAAAGGAATGGGATCCTACTTCTACAGTGAAAAGATGGCTAAGGATACATCACACAGCCGATAATGCTCAGATAAAAGCAAAGAAGATTGCAACCAAGGACACCAAGGAAGAAGCAATCTAGAAATATCTTAAGTAGCAGTTTTACTATTTGTTGTTGTTGTCGTCAGGTGGTATTTAATGTCTGATTACCAGGGCGCCTCATGCCTGTGACAGGGAGGCTACATACCTGTGCCAGATGATGCCAGCCCAAGTTCTTTTCGGGAATCAACTGATAAAAGAAATACCACACAGCAAACTAGTCTGTGGTCTGGAATCCAGGAAATACTGGTGCATGACTGAATTGGTCAGAGGGCATATATTTCATAAAGTAGCAATATGGCTAGTCAAACTCTGGGAGATCTCTGAGGGATCATATTAGTCTTCCTATGCATTTTTAATCTGCTTTTCTTTTTCGGTTTAAAAGTCTTGCGGCAATAAAGCGTGTCCTTTACAGATTAAATGCAGAGCTGCTGCTCTTAAATGCATCTACGGAAATATGAATCAACCCTTACCTCTAGTGTGAGCAAAGATTAGATGTGCCTGTTAAAAGCAGAAAGATAGCAAAGCACCCCCAGCCTCATTATTCTCACTATCGTTTTGTATGGCATACATAGGTATCTTAGGAAAAAGGAACATTTGATGGTGAACTTTTAGCCAGATTCAGTTCTCTCTCTCAACAACATATGGCATTCAAACTATGTACTCTTTTCTGGTTTAAAAATAACACTAGACCTTTGATCAACACAGAGTTTCACAAGATGTTAAATATTTGAAGTGAAATGAAGCATTCATACACTCACTTAATAGACCGTAGTACCACCCTTTCTTCCTTTTCAGGAACATTCTCTTAGAACCTGACTTCCCAGCCTCGGAGCACCTTCTCCAGGACCCCTCTCCAGGATGGAGAGGTGGTTTGTGTGGAAAGCTCGTGCGTCAGCTCTCTTCTAAGCCACACACGTGCCTTAGTCTCCCTCTCCTGATGCATCCCATGTCTATTCCTGAGCAGTACGGGCCAGGAAAAGTCGAGTTCTTCCTCAATGGGTTATGAAGAAGGCTTTATCTTAAGAAAGCTTGGTGTCATCTAGGTTTCATAACAAAAGTATTTTAATATAAGACAACATAGTCTTTTCTACGTATATTGTAGTACTTTTATATTTCAGTATATTATTAGGAATATTTTATCCCAAGTTGGTTCTTAAAAAAGATTACCTTAAAAAAAAAAAAAGCTGTCCTGGTTGAGTTCAGTAGGAGCAAAACCAGTAAAGCTAACACATACACATATCCACATAGAAAGAATTATTTCAACGCGAAGATTCACACAGTTGTAGAGGCTGACAAATCCCGAATCTGTGGGTCAGGCATCAAGCTGGAGGTCTCCCCTGACTCGTGTGGTTTCAGGTGTAAATGAAACCCAAATCAGTAGGTCAGATAGAAGGCTGCCTGTTCATGGCCCTGCAGGAACTGCAAATCTCAAACCTGCAGGGCAGATGGAAGGATTCTGGCTCATGAGCCAAAAACGTTGAGGATGAAGGATCAAGAGAGGACACGTTTTGCCAGAATATCCATATGTATTTTATGCAGGCTACACCCCAAGAAAACTCTTCTTTCAATCTATTGGCTGCTCACATCCTATCACAAAATGGAGGATGAATATAGAATATCTTCCACCACTGAGAATCATGACCTAGCAAAGTGGAGACATAACTTTAATCATCACAGTCCACATTTTGTTAACATCTGTATATACATTTCCTTAAACTGTAGATAATTTCTACATAAAGATAATTATGAAGTCACATGTGTGCCTAATGCAATACAACTAACATGCATGCACCTGGAAATACGCTTCTCCATTTATATCTTATATTTTATAGAAAGTGACAGAATAAGGGAGGGAAGAAAAACAAAGATATATGTGAGGAGAGTTCAAAAGGTCTGTGGGAAATGGAATTAAAAGATAATGAAAAAACTTACAAACTTTTGGAGCTTGCTTATGCATACACACACATATAACAACCAAAAAGGGAAGAAATATTAAAACAATCACAAACCTTGTTTCTGAAACTGGTTATATGTTATAGCAGATATTTAGAGCTCAGCATGAGATTAGAAGTGCAAACTGAAAGAAGAAAAATAACAGCAGAAGTGAGGACCTTGGGTATTTGGGTCACTTCCTCGTGTAATTTACTTTTGCCTTCAGATCGTACTTGAGCCAATTTCATATATACCACTGCCATCTAATAATGGAATGATGCTATGCTTGTTTGACTCTGTGGATCAACCACTGCCAAGTTCCTGAAGAGCAGCTCAGGCTACAAAGTAACTTGGGTGTGACAGGTAGGTTTATTGTGCCAACCTGGCCAATAAGAACATGTGGAATTAATAAGGTCGCAGTTCAATTAGAGGGCAAAGAGATAAATGGCTCGGCAAGCCACACCCCTCTGTCTCTTGCTCTCTGGTGATCAGACCAGCGTGAGGCTGCTTTAGCTAGTTCTCTTACTCAACTTGTGAGCTACACTACCTATGGGACAGCCAACCCGTGGTGGATCTCGTAGCTAGAACTTGAGATTCCTTTGAGACCTGCTTTGCCACACTGCTGGTGCATACATCGCTTGAGCTTGAGGCTGTTGGATTCTGTCGTCTTATATTGCTTGAGTTCGATATCCCATCCGGGACTGCTTCGCTAAGCTCCTGAGCTGCTGACTGTTGGTGACTCGCCCTGCTCTTTGGTGCCTGTGGCCAGACTACCTGCATTACCTTAGGGAAGACTCAGCTGTCTGCTTCCTTGACCTTGAGCTCAGCAGCCCTCATGAGTTGAAGGACTTCAGTATATTAACTGTCCACGGAAGTGAGTTGAACTGTGTCCCTCTGTACTGCTATGTGGACTAATTAGCTGTTATATTCCTTCATGATATAATATATATATATATAATATATATATCCTGCTTTTGTTTCTCTGGAGAACCCTGTCAAACGCAATGGGTAAATGTTCAGTCTGCCCAATAAGCCAAAAACTGTTTCTCAGAAGTATCAACTTCTTGCCATATTGATTTTTAAAAATGACTTTCAGTTAATGATTCATTTATATCAACTGTAATCTTTACTATTTCTTTTCTTCTGAATGTTGAAGGTTTTACTTTGTCACGCCTGTTCAACTTGTCAAAGATGCTGAATTAAGGTTTTGATTTAGAGTTTATGTTTATTTTTGATATGTTTGTTTATTTCTATATATTGACCCCTGAGTACTGCTTTTGCTATGTCCATCAGATGTTGGTATATTGCATTTTTGTTCTCCTTTGTTTCAAGGAATTAAACATTTTTATTCCTTATTTCTTCATATACCCATATATATACCCATATACCCTGCATTGTACATTTTAATCAGTGTGCTATTCAGTTTCCATGTATTTTTCCCTTGCTCTTCCTAGTGTTGGTTTCCAATTTTATAGTGTTGTGGCCTGCGACAATGGTTTGTGATATCTTAATGTTTATAAAGATTTGTTTTGAGGCCTAAAATATAGTCGAATCCAGACAATGTTCCATATACACTGGAAAAGAATGTCTATTGTGGGTTGTTGGGTGGCGTGTATCGGTCTAGGAGGTCACATTGATTACTTGTGTTGCTTAGTTATTCAGTGTCTTTACTGAGTTTCTTTCCTGATGGTGTGCCCTTCCTTGAGAGTGCTGTATTGCAGTCTCCTACTATTATTGTTGTAATATCTATTACTCTCTTCAACACTATAAGAGTTTGCTTAATGTATTTTGAGGGTCTTACACTGGGTGTATATATGTGTATTATAGTTAGTCTTCTGGCTCAATGTCCCTTTATTGGTTATGTAATGTCTTTATTTGTCTTTCATGATGAATTTTGAATTTTGTCTTTAAGTCTATTCTATCAGAGATTAGCATTGCCACACCTGCTTTTTAAAAATTACCATTAGCTTAATAACTTTTTTCCATCCTTTGATTTTTTAGTTTATTTTTGTCTTTGTGTCTAAGGTGTGTTTCCTTTATGAAGCATATTGATGGGTCTAATTTTCTTATTCAGTTTGTTACTCTCTGTCTCTTGGCTGGTGAATTTAATTCATTTGCAGTCAGTGCCATTATTGATATATGTGGATTTGTTACTGTCATTTTGCCTTTTGCTGGTTTGTGTGTATGTGAATGTGTGATGTTATTGGTTTCATTGTTATTTATAAATTTCTGTACTGAGTTCCTTTTGAATGTAAGTTTTCCTCTCATTTTTTCTTTGCTGCTATTTTGTTTTATACTTTGTTTTTCTGTTTGTTTTTTTGTTTTTAATGAGGCTTTTCTATTTTCTCTAAGGTTGCCCTGTGTTGTTGTTGTTTTAAAACTATTTTCTTCCAAGCATTCAAACAGTCTGTTCTCTCTTGCCAAGTATTTGTTTTCCTCTCCATTTTCATGGTTTGTGTTTACCTTTCCCCTTCTATTTTCTTTGTATTTTCTTCATTGTGAATTGATATCTCTGGTTCCCACTCTTTCCTTTAAGGTCTCTATAAGTCAGACTTGAGTCAATGGCAGAAATTTTGGCTTGTTAAGTATGTTTTATTTTGAATACTGCTTTGATTGGTGTGGTCTTGTACACATATGTTGATCTCAGTTTTATGTTTACTATTGCTGTTGATTCTCTGTCCAAAGAAGTCCCTTTAGTATTTTTTGTAGGCTGGTCTTGCTTTTCACAGATGTCTTTAATTTCTCTTTTTGTGCATTGTGTTAGTCTGGGTAGACTAGAGAAACAAATTCATAGACACTCATATATGTATAAGAAAGAGCTTTATATACAAGAGCAACTGAATACTGAGAAAACTTCTCAGCCCAGTCCAGATCAAATCCATAAGTCCAATATTAGCCTGTATGTCTGATACCAATCTATGAAGTCCTCTCCAGACTCACAAAACACATGCAATGACACCGAATGCAGGAAGATAACAGGCCAGTAGGTTGAAAGTCTTGTGGATCCAGTGGCATTGTAAGCATCTGAATGCTGGCATGGGTCTCCACGAGGTCCAGAGGGCTATGTCAGCATAGAGCCACATGTCTTGTTAGTAGAGTGTCTCTGAGGGAGTGAGCCGAGTGTCTCCCACCTCCAAGGAGGAAAATACAGGAGTTCCCAGGATTCTCAGGAGAAAGCCATTCCCCCACAGAGGCCTCGTTGACTATGACCCGATGATTGATAGACTAGAAACCACCCCTTCATGCTTAATCCTCTCAAGTCCCAAATTGACACCAGATTATGTAACTACCACATGCATGCTCTTTATTTTTCCCTCATATTTGAGAGATAAGATTAATGTTTGGCAATTAATCCACACCTGCTCTGTTAGCTTCAGGTCTGGAGTAGTAGCCACACTGTGAGAGGAAGAGAGATGGCTTCACACTGGTTGACAGTCTACTGGTTCTGTGAGGAGTAAGAGATACAAAAGAGAAACAAGAAAAAAGTCCAACATGGACTCTGTAGTGCCCATTGACTTGCAAAAGTGTAGGCATTTACCAATTCCCAGTACTTTCGATCTCTGAGGAAACAGGGATGGCTCATTTCTCAATCTGTGCTCCTCCTGGGTTGGTGATCAGTATAGGATTCCACCCTTTCTTCTGTTCAAACTCATGACCTCAGGGCAATAGAGGATTCACAGTTTGCTAATTTCAGTTCACTTAGCTTTTATCTTTTTTCTTCCAAGCTTCCAGATATCTGGCTTGTCTCCCATCTTGATGTTCTCCATCCTTGTTGCCAAGGAACAGTCATATTAAGAGGTGAAATGGCTTTGGACCCTGCTGTCCATTAGGATATTCACAAAGATCTTGTGTTTGTGGATTAAATGGTACTACTCAGCTACTACCACCACCGGGCCCAATCAGCCCCATTGTAGTTAGATATTTTAATTCAATTTGGATGTGTCCTCCAGAGAACTGGGTTCTCTAGAGAAGCAAAATTAGTAATATAAATGTGTGTGTGTGTGTATATATATATATATATATGATATATATACACACATGATGTGATTCATACAGTTAGAGAAGGAGGCATGTCTATTCTGGTTCAAATTTATAGTCCAAATGTTAAACTGGAGACTTCCTGACTTATGTAGCTGCCTGGTCAACATGTCAGATGGCAGGTTCTGATGGCTCCCAGGGTCATAACAAGTCCAAAGAACCAGAGGTTGATGGTCCCTATGTAAAATCTAGATTAGCAAGAAGTGAGGAAGCTCTCTATCAAATATATTTATATATATGAAGTGAGCCACTCCCCTGAGAAAACATTATCAGAGCTGTGACCTGAGAAAGGGCTACCCTATCCTTCAAAGCAGATCCCATCATGGAGTTAACATTATGTTAGGTCACACGATGGGGACGCCTCAACTGCCAAACTACTGAGAATCCTGACCCAGCCAAGTTGTTATAAAACCTAACTATTGTAGGGCAGTTTCCATGGTCAGATCTGATTTATGTAAAACAGCAGCCAGTGCAGTCTTCAGGGATTCTGGGGCTCCCTTCACTAATTTGTTCCTTGCCATTGTGGTAAAAGAGATGGGCTATGGGTATTCCATGAGTGCACTGTCTGTACAACCAACCTGATAAATTCACACAACACGCCAATTTCCCTCAGACTTTGGATACCTTCTTCTTTAGTGTACCAATGCAAGTCTGCTATTTCAACTGGATTTAGTGGGCCACCATATAATTCATGGTCCAGTGAACCGACCAAGTAGCCAAGCTGATAAATAACTTTAGCCAGCACACCAGCTATTGAAGAATGTGGGCATGCATTTGTCTATATTATAAAAAACTTTAAAGCATCAACTTTTTAGTCTGTGCTTTGCATGTAATGAACCTACATGTAAAAGGCCATTTATAATTAACATTATTAAAACTTTGTTTTCTAGGGTTGGTGAATCAACCGAAAGTGCTATTTAGTACTTTTAAATTTAAGTATCTTCTTTTGCTCTTCTATTTTTTTCTTGTATCTGACAAAATAAATGTAAAGGCCTTTGGGTCAAAAGGCTATTTATTTTTCAGTCCAAGCAGCAATTTAATCTAACCATGAAATGATTTTTCTTGACCTTGAAGAGTTGTAATTGTGCTTTTGATTTTGCAAATAAACACTTCCAACTTTTCCAAATGTTCTTGTCACAATATTACTTATATGATGTTATTTTCTTGTAATGCCTCAGAGAATAATTTTAATAGTTTCCTAGAATCATCTACAGGTTTGTTTGTTTTTTTTGTCTACCATTCTATAGTAGTGCCAAAAGGAGCACAGGTGACATTGTCAGGCAAGTGTTGGTTTGCTAACAAGGTTAGTGGTTCAAATTCACCAACCACTCCAAAGGACAAAGATGAGACTGTCTGCTTTTGTAAAGATTTATAGCCTTGGAAATCCTATGACTTGACTCACTGGCGGTGGATTTTGGTTTTTGGATAGCAATGTTAAATATCTAGGTTATTTAGAAATATTTCAAACTATGAATGGATGTCCTAGCAATATTGTCTTCTTAGAGGACTGAGTTAATTGCAGTCCAGGCAAACTGAAGATTATGAACAAGTTTCACTGCTAAAGCTTTAAGTAAGATTTATACATAGGCCAAACAGGTATGGCTAGTTAGTCAAATGTTTGGCTTAGTCTATGGTCTATAGTGTACCTTTCTACATAATAAAAAATTAAAGAAACACTTCTAGATACACCAAAATACCTCAGATATAATAATACTGCAATAATAATAACAATAACATTTGATGTTTGATGCAAAATAATGCCTGTTTGTTATTGTGAACCATTTTATGTCCCTCAGATTTCTAATATTATAGGCTTTATAATTATGGTCAGACGTTAGTAACCCAGAGACTGCTGTAGTTCTATTGTTCAAATGTCTATTATTTAGCTTTAAAATTATTGTACATTTAAAAGGGACTCACTCTAGCTTCTCCATAGGTGTACTATTTGACATACTTTAAGAAAATGGTTTGATTCATTTCAAAGCCAAGTAAATAGAAATACTGGAAAAATATGCATATATACACATGCTCAAATGATTATTCTGTGACTCATTGTTTATAATGAGTTAATATACAGAAATATTTTTATAAAATAGTTTAAGAAATATTTTAATAAGCTGTTTTGTAAGAACTAGTCTGACTATGATAGAAACAAATCAGGTACACACAATTGAATGTGCATTTTGTAAATCATATTTATAAAGCAGTGTTGTCTTTCATTTTCTGTGCAGCTCTCTGGGAGACCAGAATGTAGCTATCATGGAGTCGTTAGATTTTAACAGAGATCCTTTCTCTATAACTAATTCGACGCATGGTTGCATGGGTAATTTTGAACAAGTGGATCTTTCTCCAACCTGAAAGGCTGCCAGGAGAGGGAGCGAGGAAGAAAAAGAGAGTTTCAAAATGAGTCACAGAGAACCACAACATAATCATGAAGCACCACTGTATTGCTGCAATCTCATCACAGAAATGCACTGAAAGGTGGTAATATAGGAGAGAAAAGACATATCCCTATAATAAAATATTCTGTGGTACCTGTGACAACCTTAGGAAACAATTTTTTCCTTAAACAGAGCACCTGAAACTGCAGACATGCTGGTTATCTCTGCTGTGCAGGGTTTTAAAACTATTATCACTCCCCTTCCCTTTATTTTTCACAAGTTTAAATAGCAGCAAAATATACTGTATAGGAGATTAGAAATGTAGAATAGGAACTGCCATCGTAACCTTTATATCTCACATTTAATGGAGAAAAATTTTAGCCAAAGATTACATTATACTAGTGTATAAAATATGATTAGTTGTTCTCAATTTAAATATGACTATTATATTGCTCCAAAATGTTGGAATAAATTATTTTTAAAAAGGGCTCAGTCTTCAAACCCTGTGGTGTCATGACAAATAGTATGCATTATGGGTCATTAAATAATATTGGTAATGAACACAATAGAGGGAAAGCTTGACTTGGCAAGTGCCAATGGAAATATTTCAGAAGTAAAAATAAACAGGAATTATCCCAATGAAGTTTTAAAAATCATTGTGGATTCTTATTTTTGTTGAATTTCCCTAGAAGAAGTGCTAAACAAATATTGTCTAGGGGTACAATAAGAACCTATTCTTGGAAAGGAAGTGGAAGTGAAATTGTAATGGTGATTTGTTTCTGAGTCTTGAGCTTTAATCTGCTATTGCTCATGTATTCCTTGCTTAAGTTAAGTGTTGATGCTGGACTTATATTTAGGCTGGGCCCACACATATGGATCTGTTAAGGAAATGTTCTTGGGAGATGGAATTCCATAAACAAGTCTTATATCCAGTGTAATCTATTTAGAATGTGAACTCGCCTGAGTATAATTGGAGTAAATGATATTTTGGAAATAATACTTAATGTAGGAAGCAAGACAGGTTTGGTTTAGAATTCATTCATTCATTCATTATGTTTACATGGAAATGTAATTATTAGAGTGATGGATTATCTATCAAATTCCAATGTAAAAGGAGCCTTTGAAAGATTTCAAAGTAAAATATATGTTAAAAGAAGTATTTGGGGAGGATTAGTTTAGTGGCAAAGGATGTATATTTTATGAAGTTCTTAGAATTGGCCAGTACACTTAGTTAACTATTCCTGTATTTCTAATTCAGGTGCAGTGGGATAATATCTTAAAATTTCAGTTAATTTCTTGGCTTTTTCTGACATTCTTATACTTAATCCTTCTCTATTCAGGCAGAGGTATCATTTATAGTCTTAAGGAAAACTAGGACTTTTAAAGCAATGATATAAAGAGCCAGTCAATACTAAGTCTGTTTCTTTTGTACACAAATTTGCATTGTTTTCAGTAATGGTTTACATGGCCATTTCTGTTTCCATTTGGTAATTTCGACACCAGCTGTTTATTGATATGGGTTGCATTCCTCACAACATACATGAACAGCCTTATCATTTGTATGTGGTTTTTCTGTTTCCATTAATATAAGGTATGTGCTCCTTTACACCCTCATCTTTGTTTAAGCGTAATTGTTGGCTGTTTGGTAAAATATAGATGGTACATTAATTCATAAAAAGAGAGGTATTGGCCTGTGTACACATATTTACATGGCAGTACACTGAGGTAGGGGACAGACTATAGGCCTCTGCTCATGACCTCCCTCAATGCAAGAACACTTTGTTCTAACAACCTGGCATTCTGTGATGCTCACCCTCCTGGCACAATCGCTGTAGACAAATGGGTGCATAAGCAAATATGGTGAAGAAAGCAGATGGTGCCCAGCTATCAAAAGATATAGCGTCAGTGGTCTTAAAGACTTGAGGTTAAACAAGTGGCCATCTATCAGAGAAAGAAAAACCCACATGGAGGAAGCACACCAGCCTGTGTGATCATGAGGTGTCCTCAGGAAAGGGTAACAGACATAAGAAGACCTCAAACAAACAAACAAACAAACAAACAAATATATTGCTTAGAATGAGGGGGTCAGGCCGAGATACAAAGCCCATCTGTAGACAATGGTACATCCCCTCACAGAAGATTCACAAGGAAGGGCTAAGTCTTCCAGGGTGCAGTGTAGTATGATGAAACACAAAATATTCCTCTGGTTCCTTGAGGCTTCCTCACCCCCCACTATCATGACCCCAGTCCTGCCTTTCATTGCAGGCTAGACCAGAGCATGTACAGATAAGAAATAAGAGCTCAGGGCACACAGAATCCAGGAATAGGAATGGGTGTAGCAATACCAGGAAGGTAGGGGAATGGTGGGGAGAGGAGGGGAGGAAGGGAGAACTGATTACAACAATTGGCACATAACCACACCTCCGCACCAGGGGGAAGAACAACAGAAACTGTGGGGGAAGGAAGACAGAGCTTGGTGTAAGATATAAAGACAACAATAATTTATAATTTATCATGGGGTCACAAGGGCAGGGGGCGGAGGAGGGACAAAAGAGCTGATACCAAAGGCTTACTAGAAAGAAAATGTTTAGGAAATAATGATGGCAGCATAGGTATAATATGCTTGCTGCAATTGATGTATGGATTGTTATAAGTACTGTAAGAACCCCCAATAAATTGATCTTGTAATAAAAATAATATAGATGGTTACGTAAAAGAGCAAAGCACTTATGGATGTTATTAATTATTTTTGAGCCAATGTATAAGATGACCTAGGATTAGTTTTGTTTAATGAGTTGAAGAATATCTCAAGGGGTAACAGTGTGGGCAATGATCTGGGAGGATCTTCCTCCAGTAACTAGTTCACTAAGTTTGTTTTTTGTCTGTTTTAGGAACTTGTGATTCTGTTCCACGTTTTCCCATTTTATTCTGCTTCAACTATTAGTGACCTGCTTACAATGATCAGTGCTGATAGCCAGGGACTACCTGCCTACCTCTCCTGATTACAGGGTAGATGATGCGCTAGTTCATGTAGACTGTTTGTCCTGTAGCCTGTTTTCTTCTTTGACTTCCTACTTTCTCCTTTGCTCTGGGTGAATAGTGAACAATCACTGTAGTTTAGATGGACACTTGCAAGCTGTTTAGCCCCCAGTACTAAGTTTTTGAGACCTAGACTGATCCTCCCCATAGAGAGTTGTCAATGAGAACAGTATCCATTATTAGAGGGAAAAAATGTGTAAAGGGTAAAAGACCACCCCATTGGATCCATTTCAACTCATACCTACCCCATAGGACAGAGACAACCAACCGCCTAAGTGGATTTCCAACGCTATAATCTTTATATATGCAAACTACCACTTCTCTCTCCTGGATACAAACCATTGACTTTTAGATTAGCAGCCAGAGCTCCTTGTATAAAGATGTAGCAGTCCTTTAAAAATGAGACATTTGGAAAGTTAGCTGTTTAGAAGTTTACATGACTGCCCAGGATCTTCCTTCCTTTTTTCCCATTTCCCTGGAAGCACAGAGGAAAACACAGCAAAACAAAAACCCTTCCATACTCCAGACAACGAGGAGACAAGGGACAAAGAAACAGATATCAAAGTAGGTTACGGACCTATCACCCTGCCCTCTTTTCGGATCAAATTCCTGATGAGTTCAGAAGATAGAAACTGTATGTACATTTGGATGATTCTGAGGAAGAGACGAGCAGTCCCTATTTCAGACATACAACTCAAAACTAAGTCATTGCCATGGAGTCCAGGCCTATTCACAGCGACCATACAGGACAGGGTAGACCGCCCCTTTGAGTTTCTGAGACTAATTCTTTGTGGGAGTAGAAAATCCCATCTTCCTACTGTGGAGCAGCTGGTGTTTTTGAACTGCTGACCTTGAGGTGAGCAGCCTGATGAGTAACCATTACGCCTTCAGGGCTCCATCTAACATAGAACAGGGTACTTTAAGCATTCAGAGAAGCTCAGTGCCCAGCAGGGACCATAAGCTGTAAAGTAGAAATCTGAAAGAGTCTCAATCTCTGAGAAGGCACATAGAGAGAGTAGCAAGCAAGGCACTCAACTCATGCCAAGGCAGAAGCAGCATGACCATAGAGGTGGCCAGAGAGAAAAAGAATTTCCGATATTCAGCCACCATGAGCCCAGTGTCACAAATGCAAAGACCAACAACAACTGCACATCTCATCAGAAGCCAAGGTAGGTAGATGCTAACAATTTCGAACCAGTTTTTCTCAAATTTGAGAATGCCTTCTGATCACCTGGAGGCTCTTTTAAAACAGGAGATTCCTGGGTTTCAGATTCACTAGGTCTGCAGTGGGGTACGAGAATTTGCATTTCTAATATTTCTAATTTGCTGGTACCATTAGTTGAAGGACCTCATTTTGATAAGCAATATTCTAGGTCAAGTGCCTTTGTTCCCATCCATAGATAATGTGTACTCTCTCCCTGTCTCATTCCACTCTCACACAGGCACTCCGAATGTAATGACTTCAGCAGAAGGGAAAGAGGGGAAGAGAACACATCCTCATCTGAGAATTTATCCGAAGGGATGGAATTTACACCCCAAAGTAGTAAATAATCATGACTTTGGTGGGATGAACCGTGAGTTCTAGATAAAACTTGCCAACATCAGCAGAAATTAGAGCTTAAAGATTTAATTCAACTCAGTTGTAGAGAAAGAAATTTACCATTTGCGCACCTAAGTTTTATCACTTTGAAAATATAGTCTTCTAGTACTTAGTCCAAGCATTGTACTGAGAATTAAAAACAAATTTAGAATTCCTGGAGAAGAAGCATTGAGAAAGGCTGTTTATGGTCTTTTTATCATAAAGCTTTGCTATACCATATTTTGTTTTTTAGCCCACCTAGAACAAACATACCTGTGCCGAATGCTTCATTACCACATTCTATTACACTGGTCTTCCCCTGGGCCCCTTCAGAGACTAGAGAAAAAGGCCAAGGTCTGAGTGGACAGCCCTTCTGAGAGCCACAAGAAGGCGGCACATCTGCGTGCTCAGGAACACTGCTCCCACATTCACACTTCTCCATCTGGGCCACTGGAGGAACAGACTTGGTGCCTCATTCATGACTTGCTTGGGGGCTTCATGCACCCATGACAAATAGAGCAGGATCCTCCATTTCAAGGATCCAGCGTAAAATTTAAGGGCCCATCAGTTTGTCTCTTCAATTTGGCATTAGTTTAATCTACAATTGGACTATGCATCTTTACTTCTTCCCGCCCCTCCCCTGGTAAGCAAGAACTATGTTGATGGTTGTGAACTTTGCCCTAGCTGAGTGATTATGGATATGATTAACTAAAACGAGTCTAGTATATCCAAAGGGTATCTTTCTCAGAAATACCACAAATGGGTAATCTTGCCAAACAGAAATTTAATCGCTTACCATTGAAGCATCTGGAAAAGAAAATTGAATTCAGAGAGCTAGCTGTAGGAGGAGACTTGCTTGTTTGGTTCTAGAGGTAGGTCCTTCACTCCTTCCAACATCTGTGGACATTCCTTTAAAGGTCTGCATGTGTCGGGGCATCCATCTTCCCTTGGGTCTAAGAGGTTCTCAACACGGGGAACTTGAGTCCAAGAGACACCCTTTGTTACTGATTCTTCTTTCTTGGTGGTACTAAGGATCCTCCTTCTCCACTTGCACTTCGTATCTCTTGTAAAATAAAAAGTAAGGAAAAGCTTCTCTTACATCAGGGCTATGATCTGAGAAAATATGTTGCATCCCACGATAATCACACCTTATTAACATAACAAAAATAATTAAGCCTGCTTTGATATAACAGAATTCTGTCTCATTAACTGCAGGCAGAATTTAGGGTTTATAACATATAGGACAATTAGGACAGGTCACAAAATGAAGGACAACCACACAATATTGGAAATAATGATCCAACCAAAGTGACACACTGTTTTGGGGAAATAACTAAATTAATGAAAATCCCCTAAATTTTTTGTCCTCTTGATGTCAACCTCTCCTTTGAAATTCATATAAAAATCACACAAATATCCATCCTAGGTAATTAATGCCCTCCCAGTATTTCTAAAGTCTTTTCTGGTAAGGGCTGGGTACACGTACATACCAACCATATCCTCTCCACATTGCTCACTGTGACTTTTAAATCACATCTTCTTTTTGTTTCCCATTCTTTTAAAAACATGTATGTACTTGTTTTCCATTCTTCACATTTCACCCTAGACAAAGACACACCATCATGCAGCCATTTCTAAAAGCATCACTAATCCATTCACTTATTCCATTTTTTATTTTTTACTGAGCAACTATTTTGTGCCCGGACTAAAGTCCTGGAGAACAAAACAAAACAACCAATAAGTTCACTGTTCTGAGGTTTATAATGAGAATTGTACATTTTCTTTGGGAATTTCCTCAAATAAGTGAAGACGATGGATGGAGGTTTCAGGATGTTCATGCTTTGTGAAAGACGGCCTCTGAGCCCTTCCGTTAACATAGTAAGTGAATGGTGAGCAGGTCACATTTAATAAATCCCTGGTCACACCAGATAGCTCTTTTTCCTTAGCTCTCCTTCATTCTTCTACATTTTAAACCAGAAGTTTGGGAACCTCAACTTCAGTTAGTCTAGCACACCACAGAGTCTATGTTTCAGTTTATTGGCCAAGTCAACTGGGGCGGTACAATTGCCACGCTCAAGTCTCAGCATCCTAATGAAAGATTTGTATTTACATGAGAAAATGTCACCTGCTCCATTCCTGCCATCATTTCCAAGTTCCTTTGTTTCCTGCCAAATAAATGAGCAAATCCCTTCAATTCTTTTTATAGGTAAACTCTATCCTCTCAAGTCAGACTCTGTACTCCTTCTAGGACTTGATATCAGTTATGGGTCTGGAAGCAATATGAAGGGCTGGGTCTTGTGAAGAAGCAATAACTCGAGGCAATGGCGTGAGCTCCAGAGTAGCACGGCCGTCAGACGGAGCAGGAGAGCCTCTTTATACTGACCAGGAGGTTAAATGGAATGACAAGTTGTAGATCTGTCAGGATCTAATCAAAAGCCTATGCTCTTTCCAACAGGTACCCTATTCTTCACATAGGGTACTAAGCAAGGCTATCAATTCAATGTGCTTTGTAATTCTGCAGTTAGAGGTGATTTTAAAAGTTCATGCAAAATCTATCTTATGAAACTATATGCAGGGATCTATTTTTTTCTGGCCCCAAAACTTCTTATAACTTGCTTGAATGGGATCAGACACTATGTTTAAGGTGCTAAGACAGATAGATAAGACATAAGTTTGAAAAGACCTATCAGAGAAACAAGAATTCCACTAAAACTGAAGCAAAAGCAAACATGCAGTTTATGGTGGAAGAATGAGGAAACCAGGAAACGATTAATCCCTTCAGAAGAGTTTATGAAGGCAATCGTCGGAACAATAGTCTATGTTTTACAAATGGATACCTGGTTTTAAGAAGGGAGAAGATGATGAAGATGGATCCCTCGGCTGCAGGCCATTCAGATCAATTTGCTAGGAAATGACCTTGATTGTACTCTCATTGAACAGGATCTACAATTGACAGCAGAAACAATAGCCAGCACCATTGACATCTCCATTAGTTCAGCTTAAACAATTCTGACTCAAAATATTAATAAATGTTCTGCTCCATGGATGCCAAAATTGCTGCTCTTAGATCAGCTGCAGGTAAGCGCTGAGCTTTCAGTAAACATTGTAAACAAATGGAATCAAGATCCAGATGCATTTCTTGGAAGAATTTTCTTTTTCAGCAGCGAAATTTGTACTTTACTTAATATCCATAGTGAATATATGGCGCTAAATGAAATGACAATCGTATGCTTGTATGCTTTAAGGATGGAAGCTTTTTTTTCTCTTACTTTTATTGGGGGCTCTTACATCTCATCACAATCCACACATTCATTCAGTGTGTCACGCACCTTTGCACATATGCAGCCATCATCATTTTCAAAGCATTCTTTTCCCACTTGAGGCCCTGATATCAGCTCCCCATTTCCCCCTCCCTTCCCCACCCACCATCCCTAGGGAACCCTTGATAAGTTATAGATTATTATTTTAATATCTTGCATCATCTCTTGGAAGAATTTTAAGAGGACATGGAAACATGGCTTTAGCGGTATGATCCTGAAGACAAAGCACACTCAGAGTAATGGTGATTAAGAAGTGTAGGAGTCCAGACAAAGCAAAGGCGGTGAGTGGTTCTGTCCAAGCAAATGGACCAGTCCAGAACAAAAGTCACAGCAGGAGATTTTTTGAATGCACAAGGCATTTTGCTTGTTGGCTTTCTGAAGGGCCAGAGAACAATACCTTCTGCTTATTATGAGAATGTTTTGGGAAAGGTAGTAAAATGGTAGCAGGAAAATTTCCAGGGAAGCTTTACAGGAGCCTTGGTAAGCCGGGAAATGCCCCTGCTCATTCCTCTCATCAAAAAAGGGTACTTTTGTGAGAGTCTTGATGGAAAATCATTATGCATCAACCTTACAGTCCTCATTTGACTCTTTCTGACTTCTTTTTGCTTTCTAATCTTAAACAGATCTTTAAAGAGAGCCTACCTCTTTTTCAGTTAATGACGTAAAAAATATATATTCTTTTTAAAATTTAAAAAAAATTATTTTTAGTCATTTTATTGGGGGATCATACAATTCTTATCACAATCCATACATCCATCCATTGTGTCAAGCACATTTGTACATGTGTTGCCATCATTCTCAAAACATTTGCTTTCTACTTGAGCTCTTCTTATCAGCTTCTCATTTTTTCCCCTCTCTCCGTGCTCCCCCCTCCCTCACGAACCCTCGATAATTTATAAATTATTATTACTTTGTTATGTCTTACACTGTCTGACATCCCCCTTCTCCCACTTTTCTGTTGTCCATCCCCTAGGGAGGAGGTTATATGTAGAGCCTTGTAATTGGTTCCCCCTTTCCAAACCACCCTCCGTCCACCCTCCCATTATCGCCACTCTCACCCCTGGTCCTGTAGAAATCATCTGTCCTGGATTCCCTGTGTTTCCCATTCCTATCTGTACCACTGTACATCCTCTGGTCTAGCCAGATTTGTAAGGTAGAATTGGGATCATAGGGCATGGGGGTGGGAAGGAACCATTTAGGAACTAGAGGAAAGTTGTATGTTTCATTGTTGCTACACTGCACCCTGACTGGCTTGTCTCCTCCCCACGACCCTTCTGTAAGGGGATGTCCAGTTGCCTACAGATGGGTCTTGGGTCCCCCTCATTTACAATGATTTGTTTTTTGGTTCTTTGATGCCTGATACGTGATCCCTTTGACACCTCGTGATCACACAGGCTGGTGTGTTTCTTCCATGTGGGCTTTGTTGCTTCTGAGCTAGATGGCCGCTTGTTTACCTTCAAGCCTTTAAGACCCCAGACGCTATATCTTTTGATAGCCAGGCACCTTCAGCTTTCTTCACTTTTGCTTATGCACTCATTTGTCTTCAGTGATCGTGTCGGGAAGGTGATCACACAATGATATGATTTTTGGTTCTTTGAAGTCTGATAACTGATCCCTTCGACACCTCGTGATCACACAGGCTGGTGTGCTTCTTCCATGTTTGTTTGCTTCCACACTTTGTTGCTTCTGAGTTAGATGGCTGCTTGTTTATCTTCAATTCTTACAATTAAAAAAAGAGCAAAACCAAACCAAACACACTGCCATCGAGTCAGTTTCAACTCATAGCAGCTCCGTATGGGTTTCTGAAGCTGCACATGTTTATGGGAGCAGACAGCCTCCTCTTTTTCTGCAGAGCAGCTGGTGGTGTTGAATCATATACCCGTGGTTAGCCCTCCAAACGCTTACCTGACATAGCCACTGACCTGGCTAAGTTCCCAGGACCTTAAGTTCTTAAGCA
The DNA here is from genome assembly GCF_000313985.2 of Echinops telfairi. Classification (NCBI taxonomy): domain Eukaryota; kingdom Metazoa; phylum Chordata; class Mammalia; order Afrosoricida; family Tenrecidae; genus Echinops; species Echinops telfairi. The sequence continues at coordinate 14,728,209 of NW_022111300.1, forward strand.
ATGGACTTAGTTAAATGGTCCTATCAATTACAAAAGTGTCCTGAACTGGATAGACCTTATTTTGATAGTTTAAACATTATGTTGATATCTAAACACTTATATATTTATTTTTATCTTGTAACTCCATTTTTCCACAATTGCTTTGCGACCCCCTCATATTTTGGTCAATGTTTCAAAAATATTGGTCTTGTATTTGATTATAAGAGTCTAACAAATTTTTTTCGCGGGGAACTCTTTCATTCTCTCATCTTGAAAACTTGAAACATTGAGTTTTCCAATTTCTTTTTGTAGAAAAGTGTGGTCCTGTCAGAAGCAGACAGGCTATTCTGTAGTCCTCGTACTTATTATTTCCCTCCAGAATGCTTTGCTATAGCACCTACTTCGTTTCCAAAGAGTTGCATTTAATAGCCACTTCGTTTCAAGCAACTGCAATTGATAATTTAAATGCTTTAAAAATAAAACAAACCACATAATTTTCAAGAAGCACGGATACCTAATTTTTCTTTTAAAGCAGTTTTATTGGGACATCATCCACATATCATACAATTAAATAATTCAAACCTATCAAGAAGAGTTGTACAATGTTTACCACAATCAATTTGGGGATGTCTCCCCATCCTCACCCACCCTCAGTGTTATTCTTGTAAGTTTTTTCAATATTGGAAAAAATACACCCAACAACATATTCTCCAACTCAACAACTTCTGCATGTATAATTCAGTGCCATTTATTATGCTCCTCGTGTTTTACAACCTTTGTTGATATTCCTTTCCATATTGTACCACCACCATTGAAATGAACTCAATGCTCCTTAAGCAAAAACTCTTCTTCCTCCACCCACGGTGAGCACAGATCAAGTGCGGTTTCTTTTTTTTTTAGTAGTAGTCTTCCTGATCTAATATTCCCATATCCTACACCTCCATAGTGAAACCTCTTCGAAAAAGGGTTGTGTAGACAGCATCACAATCAGCTCTAATGCTCCCACCCCTTCTCACATCCTCTGATTGCTCTCCAGTTCCCTGCCTCCTCCTTCCCCTCAGCAGTTAATTTCCACTAACATTGTTTTTTTATTGCACTGACACCTAATTTTTCATTGGCATTGAAGTTGCTTTGATTTCTAAATATAACTAGGTACACTCACGACCCCAGATCCTTCATATTTCCTAAGTGTCTGCTACTTAGGACAACTTTTAGTGGTTTCTTAGAGGGCTCTACCTGATTCCGAGTAACTATGTAAGTCATTATAAACTGTGAAATTTAATGGGTGATATGAAATATTTTCCTCATTGTTGCGGAGACTTGAGAAACAGAGACTTAGAAGATCTCCATGAATGCTGATAAGGATCCCCAAGAGCTGCACAGGGATTTCAGAAGCCACATAGCTTGCTATTGTTTAAGCCTAGAATTTTTAACAAACGATCCCTTCATGTTTTCACAAGAGCATTTTATTTGAGAGGGGAATTTTCCTGCTTATTTTATTTTCTTCATATTCCATAACTGCTTCGGTTCGATTCTGTTAAACTTTTCTTCTTCTTCTTCTTCTTCTTCTTCTTCTTCTTCTTCTTCTTCTTCTTCTTCTTCATCTTGTTTGCCACATATCTTTTGAAAGAAAAAGGGGAGGACAGTAATCCTAGGCGATTCCCATATTCCCCTAATTATTCCCCTGAGGGTTCATTCAGTGAACAATCCTCTGTGGCCGAGATGGTGATAGGTGCTACCCACACTTGACCTCACTTCACAAGAATTCTGCTGACTCATGGGATATTAGTCCTCTTTTATAGGTTATATAACTGAAGATTAAAAGATTACATAAAATTTCTCCTTGAAGATAATAGCATGACACTAGGTTCAAAAGCCAAATCTATTTGATTACAAAATCCATGGTACTTTCTACAACACTTTGTTATTTCATTTTAGTTATACAATGAACTTAAAATACATTTTTATCAATTTGACTTTTCCAGCTGTAATTTATGCTTGGTCATAAAATCAGATTTTCATCAATCCAGAATAATTTGCAGACTGGCCAAGATTAAGACATAGTTGGGAAATGGGTTGGGTAATATCTCATTGATTAGAATATGCACAAGTATTTACATTTTAATATCTTTGAAATTAGGATACTCCAAGGACAAGGAAGCATTTTTGTATAGTCTGACCATAATTATGTACTTTTCCTTTCTTAAACCAGTGGATCAATTGCCAACAAGTCAGCTCAAAGCAGAACTGCGCTCCACAGATCGGACTTTCGCGACTGTGACCTTTCAATCAGTCTGACATTGAAAGGTAACGGAGCCATGGTATGGAACCATTGGACCCTTCCCAGAAATAATACTTTTAGATGTGCTATTCCCTTATATAGATTCTATATTTATACCCAATGCTTTCTTTGTTTTGTTTTTAAGAATAGTAGTTCCTTTTTCTGTGCCCAGTAGAAACTTCTTAATATAATTGCTAGGCCTTTCTTCTAAGGCATCTCTCTGGGTGCGTTCAAACCAGCAGCCTGGCTCTTAACTCTGAAAATCCTTTTCTATCGTAATGGCACCTTAAACTAATGCTGTTTTTCAATTGAGAGCTTCTTCGATTAGATGAATTATCTTACTTACATTCTCAATTAATTCAGTAAAAACAGGCAAGGTGGTTTAATCTTGGTCCATGCTCAGCTCCACTGCAACCCATGCCCCTACGTCTAGGACAAGGTGTAGAGGCCGTGTTAACAGGCTCTAAATAAGATGAGAAACTGCAGATAGGCCTACATGCTTGCTGTTTGGCATGGCTGTTATAGAGGATGGGATTTTTATACTGATGATGTCATTTGACAGTTAATGGTTATTTTTATCTCCTTATTAAAAGATCAGGATTCAGAGCACAATTGTCATGCTTGCCAATTTGACCATGAAGTCATTTGCAATACTGACTATCCAATTATTTCTCTGTTGTTTTGTTTTTCCTCGTGATTGGAAACATGGGGATTTCAGAGGAGATGAAAGCGCTGAGGCACCTATGCATTGAAGGACTGGGAGAAGTTTCCTATATTCTGGAAAAGGATTTATTTATTTATTTATTTAATTTATTATTTTTTTTTTTTGAAAAGGATTTTTGAAGTATCCGATCACGACGATGTGACAAGACCACTGAACTGTTTAACGCTTACACACCACACCTGTCCCCCAAACTATGGTGTGTCACAGATAAGCAATAAAAGCTGTAACTAGAACTGTAATTCTAATGGATTTCTCTTCTGTATTGTGCTTTAGGCAGAAAGAAGCATAGCACAATGATATAAACCAATATCTGGTCAGTTTAGATTCAGAGTTCAATCTACTACTGCTTATTACCTCAACAACAATTCATACCGACCCCAAGGCACCTCTAGGTTATCAATCATAAAACAAAAATTAAATTAGCGTTAGTAAACTGTACTTAGCAAGGCTGTAAAATGGACTAATGTATTTTGCAAAGATCTTTTTTTCCCAGCCTCTTAGGTTGTAACAAAACAAAATTTTCTATTTAACTCTTACTATCTAGAAAATTCTATTCTTGAAACGTAAACGGAGGTGTCCTTGTGATACTATTAAAATGAGTCTTATTGTGATGTTTTATGTAGGTGAGATAATATACACTAGGAAATATAAAGACTGCACCGAATATAAAAGGACTTTAAAAAGTTTGTGAGATAAGTATATTATCTTTTTCTTCCACAAACGTTTCGAATTCTTCCTCGTACAGGCTCATCTTGGTCCAGGGTCCAATTTGGAACAATGAAGAATGTCAAAGTATTCCAGTGCTACATCAGTGCTGCTAATGTCAGAGTAAGGGACATCATTAGAAGAGCTGGTAACCCCAGTCTCCCTATGAAACCTTGCAGAGAAAATATAATTAATCACTCCCAATTGTCCCAATCTTGCAAGGATAGTCCCTGACTTAAGTGGAATGTGCTTACCATTTATCTTCATTAATGGCCAGCAACATTAATAAAAATCAGCTGAAGATCTGAGCATCGAATCACTTCCTATAGGTTCCAATTTAATTTAGAAATGTCTAAATTGATGGAAACATCCTTTCTTGCCTTTGAGAAATGAGCTGGGTTTCCTGTGATCCCTTGCTACAGCAATAAACAAAGATGATACAGACATGAAGGACCACAGCCAGTTATTCCACTGATTACCTTCAGACATTAATTTTCAATCTAATTGCTTTGGTTGGCACCTTCACCCCGGCAGTACTTACATATGCCTACAGATCTGTTTGATCATAACTCTTGGGTTTTGAATTATTTAATACCTAATCAGGTTTTGCAATCTTGTCCTTCATATCCTATCCAGAATTTCTGCAATGAAATAGATATAATGTGATATTTAATAAAATGGACGTTTCTCCCAAAGATCTCTATAAAATAGTTCCCCATTGTCTTTGTAATCTTGCATTATTGTCTTTGTTTATGAAAGACTCACCTTAGCAAAACAAAAATCAACAAACATCTCTACATTTTAATTTGTTTTTAAGAGCATTAAAATTTATTACATCTAAAGGAAGATAAGAAAGATGAGGCTTTCTACTTCCATAAAGTTTTACAGTCTTGGAAACCCACAGGGACACTTCTACACTGTCCCCAAGGGTCGCTGTGAATCAGAATTGACCTAATGGTAGTGAGTGAGAAAGGAAGATAAAACATTCATTTATTTTATCATAAAAATATAGCTTTAAAAATGTGCCCTATTTAGCTGCAGTGTTTTTGGGGTGGTGCATCTTAGAGCCATCAATATCAATCCTGTTCTTCACCCCCCACTCACTACCCTAAATATGTATATCATCTAATACTGAATATATTCATTAGCACTGGTTGGCTCTTTCAGCATTGTATAGGGAAGGGGCTTCAAGATACACAGTGTTTGCTCTTTTGACACATCAAACAGCATTGTCATCTTAACTATGAAGGAGTGATAGTTTCCGCTTCTTTGCTCCAAATCTATTTATTGTTGTTTTAATGGCAATACTAGATGTTAGTTTCTTGCTTTCTGTACATAATTGTGACAAGACACTGAATTTATTCAATGGTTTCCAAAAAGGGGTGGTGTGAGGAAAGCATGTGATCTCAGTCACTGGGCTAGTTTGTTTGTTTTAAATAAAAACAATTTTAAATAGCCTTTTTCTTTTGATCTGATAACTTTGTTTTAATTCAAGTATCAGCGATTTGATCTGATATTAAATTGACCATTCTATGGACTTTGGGCTAGGAGGGAAAGCCCCGGGATCTTGCCCAGGATGGGGGTGTGTGTGGGGCAGGGGAGGGACTCATGGGGGCCAGTGAACAGACCTGGATCTATGTAGGTTTGTTTGTTTGTTTCTCTCTATTTTTCAACCGTATGTTTTCTTATTGTTTGGACTAGGACATTGCTGGGTTTCCTACTTTTATGGGATGGAAGCTCGGGGAGAAAGCAATGGGGCTAACGGCCCTGGAAGGTCTAGGCAAGTTTCTGATTGTGCCCGAATAAAGCCTTCTCAAAATCTAAAATGTTAATTATTTTGTGATTAGCTTTCCCCATCACCATCCCAATTCCAACTCAAGTCAATTCCAACTCATGGCAGCCCCGATTACATCACAAAAGGACTGTCCCATAGGGAGTCCAAGGCCAAGGGCTAGGACCTTTGGGAAGGTGGAGTTCAATCACTGGCCCTTTCTCTTCCAAAGAGTCAATAGGGAGACCCAAACACTTTACTATTGGCTTTTACCACGTGATTTCAGATACTGGTTTTCAGTTATCTCAGATGAGTCTAACATGCCAGGCATTTTGTGGTAAGGTCTCTAGGGGGAAGAAGGAGGCAGGGAGAAGGTTGTGGTGAGCAGACGGTGCCATGGACAGGGGAACAACTAGGGAATCAAAACCAACATCTAGGAGGGTGTAGAGATCCTGTGAGTATTAGAGCAACACAATCTAGCTGAGAGGAAGCACTGAGGTGGGAGAAGGGGGAGAGTGATGGCGGGGCAGGAGGAGGCAAAAGGAAACAGAGGTAAGCTCTAGGAAGCAAAAGTATAGATAGGGATATTGATACTGGTCTATTCTAATGTAAATACATTAATCTATAAAAGTAAAGATGTTAACCTACATACATATATTTATAAGGCAATACATTGAGACTGCAGATGGGCCTTGGACCGTGGCTCATATATTCCCTCAATACAAGAACACTTTGTTCTAACAAATTAGCATTCTGTGATGCTCACCTCCACCCCCACCCCCCTCCTCCACACATGATTGCTGAAGACAAAATGGGTGCATAAACAGATGTGATGAAGACAAAGGATGGTGCCGGCTATTAAAAATATAGCATCTGGGGTCTTGAAGACTTAAAGTTAAACAAGTGGCCATCCAAAAGTGAAGCAACGAGCCCATATGGAAGAAGCACACCGGCTGGTGTGATCGTGAGGTGACATCAAGACTGGGCAGTGGACATCAGAAGATTCACAACAAACAAACAAACAAACAAACAAAAATGCATTGGTGAGAATGGGGGAAGATTGGAGTGGAGAACCAAAGCCCATCTGTGGATAATGGAACATCCCCCACAGACGGGTCACAGGGAGGAGAAGAGTCAATCAGGGTGCAGTAGAGCACTTATGGATCATGCAATATATCTCTGATCCCTTGAGGCCTCCTCACTCCCCACTATCATGACCCCAGTGCTGCTCCCCACTCTGGACTAGACAGGATGAGCCCAACAGGATGGCCTCCAGTATCTTTGTGCCAACTGAAGAGCCCCAGAATGTACCCGAGAGGACGAACCCCACAAGAGGGAAAGGAAGAGGCATCTTTGATGAGTCAACGCCCATGCAGACCCAGCAGCATTTGAATCTGCCTGGTGGGAAGACCAAGAACATTTTTGGCTCCCCAGTCACTTCCAGTTTAGCCTCGGTGCACCCCAACAAGCCCAAGCACCATATTTTGTTATGTGAATGTGAAAACCCCGAACTGGACTTTTCAGCCATGGTGAGTACCTCCCTGAGAGATAGGATGGCTGAGAAAGACAGTACAAGAGCCCACGGCCAACGCTGACAGCCATGATCCCTGGTTGGGACCCAGGCCTTGCTCTCACAACAAAGTTCTGAACTCTCTGGGAGGCAAGTCCAGCATCTCCTTCTATTGAGAGGCTGGCTCTTCCCCAGGTGTCTCACAAAAACTTGATGGAAGGATGCCCATACTGTAGTTTCCTTTCGCCTGAGGGAGGGGGCTGGGAAAGAGTTTGTCACGTGTTTGAAACTGGCTCTGCATAAGAGAGTTTTGCAGAGGATTGGCAGCCCAGCCCCAGGAGACACTTCTGCATGAGGGGAAAGGGACTTCCCAGTTGATCGTTCACTTGTAATTCGAGATCTGAAAGGGGATCTGGGGAGGGCAGGGTGCAGTGAAGCTATGGGACCCCTGACCTGGGAACCCTGAACTTCAGCTTAGAGGGTGGCAGAGACTGACTGAACAAAGGGAGTTCACAGTGGGCAAAAGAAGGCCAGACGTCCTGTCACCACAAGAGCCCAAAGAGACCTGGGCAGAGACACCAGCATGGGTGGGAGGCCCCATCACAGCCTGATCCCACTCACCTTTCAGGGCAATAATTTTGCTCTGGAGAGGCTGCTGCTGCACCCATACAAAGGTATAAAACTCATGACACATGGAGCCCAGGAACATGAATGGGAATAGGGATACCAGAAGGCTCGGGGGCAGAGTGGAGTGGTGAGGAGGGAGGGGGGACCGATCACAATGAATGGCACATAACCACACACCCCCATCCAAAGGGAAGAATGGCAGAAACCAGAGGGGGAGGGAGACTATGGTCAGTGTGAAATTTGAAAATAATAACAAACAATAATCTGTCAAGGGGCCATGAGGGGTAAGGGGTGTGGATGGAGGGGGAAAAAAAGAGGAGGAGCAGATCCCAAGGGCTCAATGGAAAGTAAATGTATAGAAAAGAATGATGGCAATATTTCTACAAATATACTGGATACAATTAATATATGGATTGTAACAAGAGTTGTAAGAACCCCCCAATAAAATGATTTTTTAAATAAATTAATTAATAAAGTATCCATTCCAGTTAAAATATTTCTAGATTTCATAACATATAATTCCAACTCTTTCACTTTTATAAAGAATACACACACATATACATACATAGACACATAATATGTGTATGCATATACATTAAGCCAGAAATATGGTAGTTTGAAGTCACTGGGTGGCAAAAATGATTGCATATTTGATTACTAACATTCGATATTTTGCCCATAGAATCTTTCAATATTGCAACTCACAGCTTGAATTTTTGTTTGAATTGTTTCAGTGTAAGATGTGCTGAGCATATTCTTCCCTTTTTGGTTTCCTAATGCTAGGTCTTTGCACATCTCATTGTAGTACTTGAGTTTGTCTTCTTGAGCTGCCCTTTGAAATGGTCTGTTTAGAGCTTTGACTTCTTCATTTCTCCGTTTGCTTCAGCCACTGTGCAATGAAGAATAAGTTTCAGGGTCTTTTCTGACATCCACTTTGATCTTTTCTTTCTTTCCTTCTTGATGTCATCCCGCACCTCATCAGGTCTTCTGTCATTAGTGTTCAATGCAGCCAATCTCTTTTTGATACGTTCTCAAAATTCAGATGGGATATATTCAAGGCTGGATTTTTGACTCATATAGATTTGTTGTAAACTTCTTCAGTTTCAACCTGAACTTACATAAGAGAAATTAATGATCTGTTCCATAATTGGCCTCTGGGCTCATTTTAGCTGCTGATATTGAGCTTTAATCCTAGCATAGACAGCGTTGTGCTTCAAGGCCTCATTGCATGCATCCTATATCTACTCATAGCCGCCGTATAGGACAGGGTAGAATTGCCCTCTGGGTTTCTGAGATTGTAACCCCTTTCAGGAGCAGAAAGTCCAGTCTTTCTCTGGAGTAATGGCTGATGGTTTTAAACCACTGACATTAGGGGTAACATCCCAATGTGTAACTCTTTTTGATGATGAATGCAATGACATTTCTCTTGAGTCTGTCACTCAGGCATAGTAAATCAGGATTTTCTGATGAAAAATAATCAATTCCAGTCAATTTCTGCTCACCATAGTGTAGGATATTGATCTTTATCTGTTCCATTTAATTTTTGATAACTTCCAATTTTCCTAGATTCATATTTCATACATTCAAATTATTAATATATGCTTGTAGCTATTTCTTCTCATTTTGATTTGTGCTTCATCAGAAATTGAAGTTCCTGAAGGCTTTCTTACTGAAGGTTTTGCTCCATCTATGTCATTATGTCAACACCACTTTGAGAAGACAATCCTTCCTCATTCATATTTGCAGTGTCTTTCAACCTGGGGACTCACCTTTTGACACTATCTCTGACAGTGTTCTAACTTGTTATAACATGTCTGAGATGTTGGCTTTGCATAGGTTTCAGTGGCTAATCCTCTGAGATGGACAGCCTATTCCTTCTTCGTTGTCTATTCTTAGCCTGGAAGCTCAGTTTACTCAATTTGGGTGATGTTGCTGGTATTTGAAACACCATTATCACAGCGACACACCAGGCATCACAGTGTGACAAACTGACAGAGAAGTGGTGGTAACTACCCTTCTAAAACCAAACTCAGTCATTGAGCCAATGTCGACTCTTCGCAATGCCCCTATGGCTTTCTGAGATTGTAACTGTTTATGGAAGTAGGAAGCCCAGTATTTATCCCACAGAGTTGCTGCTTGGTTTCGAACTGACAACTATGCCGATCGCAGCTGAATGCAGAGCCAATACACCATCTGGGCTCCATTAGGGGGCAGTTTATTCTCTAAGAAAAAAGCTACAGTCTTCTTTGGATGCTCAGAAAGAAAATAGGCTATAACAACTATGAAGTCCCAGAAAGCCATAAAAGGGGTCTTCCAAAAGTTCACATAAAATGCTATTATGAAAAAAATTATGCGTGGATTTTTTTTGCACCAAATAAACACAAACTTGTTATAACATGTCTGAACAGGATCTAGCTTTAGACACCGAGAAGGACAAGGCATCAGCTTGTGATGAGAAGGATGACAAATTAAAGCAATGTAGTGTCTACTACCATCGATGCAAGAACGCACATCCCATTTATAGAGAGGACTGGTGGAAGAATGGTGAAACCATTTATCCATCACCCAAAGTTTTGAGAACAATCACCCAAAGAAATCAGAAGTTGACAAATGGATAACTTCTTTTAGGAATGGCGAAAGAGTTATTGATGATTAAGCCGTCGGCTGCAGCCTATCCACATCAATTTTAAGGAAACAATTCATCTTGATCTTGTCCAAAGTGAAGAGGGCCAACAATTAACAACAGAAAAAGGAGGCAACAACATAGGTGTTTTAATTGGTTTAACTTACACAAGTCTGACTGAAAAATTGAATTTGAGCAACCTTTCCCCCTGGATGCTCACCAAAGAGGTTTCTCCTCGCTCTGCTGTAGACAAGAGCAGAGCCTTTGATGGAAGTTTTGAAGAAATGGTTCAAGATCCAGAAGCATTTCTTGGAAGCATAGTAACAGGAGATGAAACACGGCTTTGTCAGTATGATCCTGAATGCAAAGCACAGCCCAAGCCACGGATAGCAAGACTCAGAAATGATCCAGACAAAGCAAAAGCAGCCCAGCCCAGAGCAAAGGGCATGGCAACCGGTTTTTGGAATGCTGAAGGCATTTTGTTCATTGATTTTCCTTGGGCCAAATAATGATACCATCTACTTATGGTGAGAGTGTTGTGTTGTGATCCTGATGGTCAACAGTTCAAAGCCACCAGCAGCTCTGCAGGAGAAAGACTGTGCTTTCTATGCCTGTAAACAATTACAGTCTCAGAAACCCCCAGGGCATCACTCTGAGTCAGTATTGACTCAATGGCGGTGAGTTAGGTTTGGCCGTCAAAGCGTTAGCAGGAAAACACCCAGGAAAGTGTCGCTGGTGCTTTTTGCCACCATGAAATGCTTGTGTTCTCATCAAACAAGGGCAATTTTGTGAGTTTTGACGGAAAATCATTAGGCATCCAACTTACAGAACTTACTTGGTTTCTTCTTATATCTTTTTTCTTTTCTAATCTTAAGAAATCTTTAAAGGCACCCATATTTCTTCAATTATTAATGTGAAAGAGACTGCATTGACATGGTTAAAATCCCAGGCTCCTCAATTTTGGACTAAATGTGTAGTAGCATTGCTTATAAAATTATCTTGAACTTGATGGAGTTATACTGAGATGTAAGGTTTATATTGAAATGTTTTATTCATTTAATTCCATTTTACACAAAGTTTTTGAAGTCCTGTCATAATATCTTCTGCCAATTTGTCTCCAAATGTGTGGACTATCATTAAAATATGTTGATGATCTCTTCCTATCTTGCTTCCTTGTATTTTGATTGCTGTTGTTTGTTTGTTTTGGGGTTTGTTTTTTTTTATCATCCCTGCCTTCTTCAATTTAATTCTTCCTGCCTCGGGGCCTATGAAACAACAGGCATTGGTGAAAAGGCAACCCTTAATCTTTTGCCATAGACTGACTTACTCTTGGGAATAATTAGCTACAGTGTCTATGCAGTAACAATGCAGGAGTTATCATCTTCAATCCTTTCTTACTCCAAATCCTTGAGTTCTCACTGAGCTTAAATTGTGGCTGAAATGGCAGAACTTGATTTCCTTGCTCCTTTGTGAAACCTGAACTGCCAAACTTCTCTCTAATGTCTTTCTCTTGGTACCTTGCTGCATGACACCAGAAACAGACACCACGCACTAAGAGGCAGCGGGAGAGCAGAAGGCCCTCCGTGAGATGGATTGACGCAGCGGCTGCCACTATGGGCCCAGGATGGAAACAATTGTGAGGATGGCCCAGGGCTGGGCAATGTTTCCTGCATTGTTATTGGTGGGAACTGACTCGATGGCACCTAACAAGAACAACGGGTGTCCCCATTGACTAAATTGCGATGGGTTTTGTTTACTTTTTTCTTCTTGTTCTACTCTTTTAAAGCCCATTTAATAAACACGTACTATTTGCTGGATTCTGGGGATATTAAGAATTAAGAGCCTTATTTTACTTTTGTACACTTTTCAGCTTATCGGGTCCTTAAGTGACACAGATGATTTGAAATGGACTCTCAAGTTTGGCAATGACACTGTGGGAGAAAGGCCTGACAATCTGCTTCCCTTAATATTACAACCAAGAAAACCTTATGGGGCAGTTTTGTAATATTGTTGTATTCTGAAGCACACTGTGAGTCAAAATCAACTTGTTGGCAATGGATATGGTTTGGCTTTTCATTTTGTTAATAAGAAGAAACAATCTCACCTGAGCGCAGAGAATACGGAGAGATAGTAGCATGGGCTCTGGGTCCTGCAAATTCTTGGGAATGGTGTAAACCCAGACACTGTTCAGTCTTTGACGGTTTTTGGTCTTTTGATGGAAAGGGTAGTTCATTATTCCAAGGCAAATAATATGTTTTCAGTGATCCTACATAATGATTTTTTGACTTGAAATATAACTATTTTAATAGTTCCCTCACTTTGTGGAAAGAGTATTTTTTTGTAAAAGGGAAGAAGTCCAAAATTGATATAATTTCTCCACCCCCAATTTACAGGCGGATGAACATTAAGTTTATGAGTGTCATTTTTGTAAAGTGACTATAGATATCCTGGATTGCATCAGTTTCACCCAGTAATCATTTAAAGTTACGTGGCCATGGACAATTATTATTATCTCTGAGTTTTAGTTTCTTCCTATGTGCAGGTCTGTTAGGAGGCTTGAATAGCATAATGTATGGACCACCTTGCCTGACCCATATAATGGCTCATAAATGCAGGTATTATTTCTACTGCCAGCATCAGTTGCTTTGAGTCAGGTGGGTATCATTTAGTACAATTTCATTTAATCTTGTGTAGTAATGAGATATTTTATGCAAATTTAATTTGAGCTGTTAGAGCCATATATTCCTATTAGAGCAATTGTTGTTTGGTGTCCTTACCACTTAACTCTCTTCATTGTGAGACATTAAATAAAATTACTCTGTATGATTGACTGACTGACAAGGATGATCTTTTAAATGTAGATCATGATTAATAAGGTTGAATAATCCTTTTGATTTCATGCTTTGTAGAAGTTCTCCTTGGGAAGCTGAGGCTGCTGTATCAGTTCTCTCAAAACAGATTCCAGCTTTTATTCCTAGGACAGGCATCTGTTCAGATCTTTCAGAACAATCCCAATTCCCAATACACTGTCTCATTGTGCCTCTTAGCCTTTGCCTTATGCTTGCTTTGATTTCCTATTTCGGTTTTTACTTTTTTCATTCAATCTTCTTTTTTTTCAGGGTTCGTTTATCAGCCTTCGATCATAACAGTAATAAGTTCATACCTATCTTGTCAATATTTTTGTCTTTTTGACTAAGATTTGAAAAACATGCCTAAAATATTCTAAAGAAAACTTGTGGCCCTTCAGTAAAACATATCATATGAAAAAAACCCAAATGAATTAAAATAGCCATTTGAATCTCCATGAGAGGCTCAATTATTTTGTGAAGCTAGAAATTTAATTTCCTGTTCCAATCTACTTTTAAGCAAGCAGTCTCTCCAAAGGCGTGTCAATCTGCACTCACCTTTAAGTTCATCCATCATTTAATGTAAGAACTATACATAGATTTTCCATTATGTGAGTTAGAAATTAGAGCTTGAAATTCCTGGGTATAGTGAATTAATGTTTTTAATGATCTACCATTACCTACCATTTAGGTCTTAATATACGTGACTGCCTAAGAAACTGTTACATTGTCCATTGACCTTTCTTTTTCCTCTACATTTATGACTGAGTAGATCTCTGGGTGATACAGAAAGTTTACACAGGCTGCTAATTGGAAGGTTGGTGGTTTGAACTCACCCCATAGATTCTCTAGAAGAAAGACCAGGTGAACTGCTTTGTTATTTATTATTACAACCAAGAAAATGCTATAGACTTGCCTTATTCTGGAATGTATGGCTCACCATGAGTAAGAGTTGACTCAATAGCACGAGAGTGGGTGTTTGTTTTCTGTTTCAGTGACTGATATCAATGGGTTACAAATAATTGGCGGTAACACTTGTTGTTAGTTGCTGTCAAGCAAGGTCTGACTGACCTGATGTACCACAGAATGAAAGTTATCTGGTCCTGTGCCGTCCTTAAAATGATTATTATGTTGGACTACACTCTTGCAGCCACTGTGTCAACTCAGCATCTCAAAGGTCTTCTTCTTTTTCACTGCCCTTCTATGTTGCAAAGCATGATGTCCTTTTCCAGGGACTAGTCTTTTCTAACAGCACATCCAAAGTACACAGTGTAACTATACAGGCATCTAAGGAGCATTCTGGCTATGCTTTCTCTAAGACGGATTTGTATGCTTGGTAACTATATTCTTTGCTTGTACATATAATTAAAATGCGTTGGTTCTTGTTCAGTCTTCCTTATTCAGTGTCCAACTTTCATTTGCATAAGAAACAATTGAAAATACCACTAATGTGTAGCACTAAAAATCATCAATTAGACTTAATTCAAATATGACACTTCATGTATTCAATGCCATTTAGTGACCATTATATGCTCTGTATTGATTTTAGTGCTGGGAATAAAAAGATACTAGGAAAATGACATTGCTCCCAATTTCAGGAACCTCACATTCCAGATGACAACTAGCTTGGTTCCATCTCTGGTGAAGTAATCATGCTGCTCAATGGTGGTAATCCCAACAGTGTAACTATTTGACTTTTTTGAATGATAGGCTTAGCAGTGTAAATAAATGTAAACAAATAACATACAACAATGGAAAGTAATGAAAGAATTTTGTTTTAGTCCATTACTTTTATCCAGGTAGAGACTCACTGCTAAGGAAAAGAAATTATTTAAGTAGTTCAAGAAAGAAATGAAGATTGAATGAACTAACGATGTCAAGAATATGGAGAGGATTGAACAGATTTGGAATAAAAACAACCAAGCAAACAAAAAGCAGATGTTGAAATTTGCTAATGGATTTAAAATGGGGTTGAATAAAAGTTAAAGGAAAGAAAATTCCCAGGTGTTTTGCAAAGCAACAGGTGATATCATTTTCAGAGAAAGACATACTTCCCAGAGTAGAAAGGATTCCCAAAGTAGAAAGATTCTATTTCTTAAGACTGATTCTAGGTTAATGGCTTTTCACCTCATCATTCTCTGTTTTGAATGATTCACATGCTTCTCTTCCCTAATCTTTTATACTGAAATCTAGCACATGTGGTCTCATTAAAAAAATAGAGTTGAAGACCAGAAAATGCTCCTAAAGGCCAACAAACAGTCCTTGAACTAACTACAAGCTTTTCTTTTTTGTTGTTGTGTTGTGGGGTTTTTTTGTTTTGTTTTGTCATTGGCTTTTTGTTATTGTTTTGTTCCCTTTTGTTGCTTGGTTTTGCTCTGTCTTGTTTTTGTTCATGTTATTATCTCCACAGGTCTGTCTAAATAAGATAGGCTGGATGAACAATCTGGAGAAGAAAACAACGGGATCGACAGTTCCGGGGGGACATGGGAGAGGGAGAGGTGGGGATAGAGGAAGTGGTGTTAACAAACCCAGGGACAAGGGAACAACAAGTGATCCAAATTGGTGGTGAGGAGGGTGTAGGAGGCTTGGTAGGGTGTGATCAAGGGTAATGTAACCGAGAGGAATTACTGTAACCCAAATGAAGGCTGAGCATGATAGTGGGACAAGAGGAAAGTAAAAGTAAATAGAGGAAAGAGCTAGGAGGCAAAAGGCATTCATAGAGATCTAAATAAAGGCATGTACATATGTAAATATATTTATATATGATGATGGGGAAATAGATTTATGTGCATATATTTATAGGTTTAGTATTAAGGTAGCAAATGGACATTGAGCCTCCACTCAAGTACACCCTCAATGCAAAAGTACTTTATTCTATTAAACTGGCATTCCATGATGCTCACCTTCCTGACACAATCGCTGATGACCAAGCGGGTGCATTAGCAAATGTGGTGAAGAAAGCTGATGGAGCCCAGCGAGTCCAGGACAGATGATCCCTTCAGGACCAGTGGTGAGAGTGGTGATACTGGAAGGGTAGAGGGAGGGTGGGGTAGAGAGGGGGAACCTATTATATGGATCTATATGTGACCTGCTCCCTGAGGGATGGACAACAGAAAAGTGGGTGAAGGGAGACGTCGCACAGGGCAAGATATGACAAAGTAATAATTTATAAATTATCAAGACCTCATGAGGGAGGAGGGAGTGGGGAGGGAGGGGAAAAATGAGGAGCTGATGCCTGGGGTTTAGGTGGAGAGCAAATGTTTTGATATGATGAGGGTAATGAATGTACAAATGTGCTTTACACAATTGATGTATGTATGGCTTGTGATGAACCTTATGAGCCCCCAATAAATGATTTTAAAAAAAGACAAAAAGAAAATAAAATGGAAAAGAAAAAAACCAATGATGGTAACATATGTAAAAATATGCTTGCTACAATTGAGGAATGGATTGTTGTAAGAGCTTTAATAGTCCCCAATAAAATGATCTTTTAATTAAAAAATAGAGTTGAAAAAAATTGCCAATTTAAATATCATATTAAGAAATTTATTTGGTATTATATATAAATCAAACTGGCTCTTCTCAAAGAAGTATTTGACTGACATTTATGGAAGTATCATTTTGTATTAAAAATATTTTAGCAGTTTTAATGACATATAATTCACATACCAAACAACTCAATGGTTTAAATATATTAAAAAGTTGTGCCATCATCACCACAATCAATTTCAGAACATATTATTCATTCTTATATTCAATATTATTAGCTTCCTATCATTGTACTAAATGGACAGAGCATTTTATTAACATTATACTCAATATTATTAGCCCCCCCATCTCCCTGTCATAATCCCAGGAAACTATTAATCTTGTTGCCATCTCTGTAGATTTACCTAGTCTAAATTTCATAGAAAGAAAATCATTCAAAAAATTTCAGCAAAAACAAAAAATTTTAAATCATATATAATCTTCAATCTAAAGAAAGCATACAATTATATAAAAAAATAACAACTAAAAATTTGAGACAGGTCCAAATGAAGAACAAATGAGAAGAGACTAAATTTTAACCTAACTTCATCTGTATTAATTCACTTCCATCTGTATTAATTCACTCTGTCTGATAGCATAGTTATTCATACCATGGCCAAGGTCAGAGGGAATTCACTGGAGGCTTGATCCATGTAGGGATTTTGCAAACGGGTTTTGGGCTTTCATTGTTATCTTTTGTCTTCTGCAAACCAGGCTCGTGGAATTTAAGCTCTAATACAATTTCTTCCTCCCATCTTGGATTTTATTATTTACAATCCTTGGATAACACAGTCGGGTGGGCTTCTTCTTACTTGACACCTCACTTAGATAGCTACTTGTTTTAAGACAAACATTTAAGATTCCAGGAGCTCTTCTTTCTGAAATTTGAGCACCACCTGATTTCTTCACAGTACTTTGCTATAGCACCCATATGTTCACTGATTTATTCACAAGGGCAAGTATTGAATAGGGCTACATCATAAGAACTATTTTTTCTTAGATTGATGTTTGCAATTAAGTGAAAGCTCAGAGTATATTTGTATATTTATATAGCTAAGGTTTATTTAGCTTTACCTGGTTCAGTTTAGAGACAGCATTATCATTTTGTTCGGGAATATTATAAATAATCCCTATGGGTCATAAGGTAAATCTATTAATAGTATCATTAATTTAGTCAATGGTATAGAATTTAGACTATTATTTAACAAATGAAAATATACATAAACAGGACAGCTTTTTACACTAAAATATATGGATTGTTGATTTTTCACATATTAAAAACTCAAGTGACTGAATACGATGTATGCAAACAATGAAGTTTGGTGGCAAAACTTTCACTAAGGCAGATCTATGCCTGCTGGACTAAGACATGTTATAAAAAAGCAAAGAGAGTAAGAACACAGTAAATATATAGTAGTCTTAAATGATCAATTATCTGGCACCCTCAAAAGAAGAGGTTGAAGCAAAGCCTACTGACTTCCAAATCCACAACCTTGGGGGAGCAGTCATTTGCTTCTTCTCACACCAGGAAGTTCAGCCTTAAGCTCAACACAGTAGTTCAGTTCCTTTAGTTTGCTACAGTTGTGTTCAAGGTAAAGTTCAGTTCACTCCTTGGGTTTAAAAAATCAGATCCTCTTGGTGTGTCCTATGATGGATGTCTTGTACCTTGAAAGGGAAAACTCTAAAGCGTTAATTGTATATAGCATGCAGCCTAGGATAGCAAGACAGAAACTGGATAGTTGGATAGAAACTCAGTTTAAAGTGTCTGATTAGGAACATAATACAGGGCGTATTCTCCCGTTGGGGTCTATAGAATTAAGGTTGAGTGTTTTTCCCAGTGGCAGGTTGCCCTTCCTGTTTACTCATCAATATAAGTGAAATCACCTTCTCTGAACAGACATGCCCCACCCCCAGCTTCTGGGTTTGAATTTTCATTATGGTTCACTGAGCACACTTGTAGGAGTGTCTATTGATGACCTGCTATATGGTAGTAAGTGATTGGTCTTCTCCCTCTAGTCGAACCCAAAGTGAGAAACTGACCCCAGTTGAGGTGTGGCCTTCTCTGACAAAGTGTTTTTTGAAGATGTAAAGAAGTAAGGGAGGAACATATGGATCATAAGCATTAGGCAGGCATGGGAGCCAAAGTAGTCTGGTTGACAGATACAAAGACAAATGGAACCAAATAGAAAAGCTAGAAATAAAGTCATCCACTTACAGGCAACTAATCCTCAACAAAGTGCTCAAAAACATTCAATGAGAAAGAGCAAGCGTCCTCAACAAATGATTTGGGTCTCCTCCACTTCCAGAAGAATGAAATAGGACCCATACTTCACTCAAGTACAAAACTGAACCCAAGATGGACCAGAGACCTAAATGTAAATCCCAGACCTGTAAGAATCACCAGGGAGAAAAGAGGGACAAACGGAAATGCCCTCCTGCAGAGCACAGGCATATTACTAAATGTAATAAAGGAATCACATACAGTAGAAGAGAAAATAGGCCACTGGAGCCAACGATAAACAAAGCACTTATGTACATCAAAATATTTTATCAAAAGAGTGAAAGAAGAAGCCACAGACTGGAGAAAAGAAACCTAAGCAATGACACAACGTACAAGAGACCAACTTCTAAAATTTATAGAATTCTGCTACACCTCCATAAGAAAACTACAAATAATCCGATTAATAAATAGGCAAAAGACCTGACCCAATAATTCACTTATAATGGTAGTCAAATGGCTATCAAACACATGAAAAATGCTCACGATTGCTAGTCACCTGGGAGATACAAATCAAAACAGGAGCTATCACCTGACATCAACAACCACAGGCCAATTAAAACAAACACAGAAAACAAGAAATGCTGGCAAGGATTCAGAGAGAACCCTCTGCTGCTGGGTGTGTAAACATGGAGAACATGGAGAGCCATTGTGCAAAGTGAAATGGATTGACCTAAAACAAATAAAACAACTGGGAATAGAAATCTCATACGATCCAGCAAAACCTCTACTGGGTATAAACCCCCCAAAGAAATAAGAGACACAATATGAACAGACCCATGGTCTCCCACGTTCATCGCAGCTCAGTTCAGAAAAGCTGGAAATAATCCAAATATACACTTGTTGTTGTTGGGTGCTATCGAGTCAAGTCCGATTCATAGTGACCCGAAGCACAACAGAAGGAACTACCACCGGATCCTGCGCCTTCTCATGGTTCCCTTGCTTGAGGCCATTTTTGCAGCTACATTGTCAATCCATCTCCTTGATGACCTTCCTCTTGTTCATTGCCCCTGTGCCTGACCAAGCATGATGTCCTTCTCTAGGGACTGGTCTTTCCTGACAACATGTCCGAAGTATGTAAGAAGTTTCACCATACTTGCTTCTCAGGAGCACTCTGGCCATACTTCTTCCAAGACATATTGGCTTGTTCTTTTAGCAGTCCATAGTATTTTCAAAATTCTTCTCCAGCACCACAATTCAAACACATAAACTCTTCTTTGGTCTTTCTCATTCAATAGAAGAGTGGATTAAAAAACAACCTCTGGTACTTATGCACAACAGAACAACTATGCGTCCCTTAAAAACAGTGATGAAACCATGAAGCACCTCATGACTTGGATAGAGCTGGAAACTAATAAGCTGAGTGAAGTTAGTCAATTATAAAGAGACAAAAATTATAGGAGACCACCAAGGTTAAACACCAAGACAAGGGCAGGCATCCGTTCTCTGGTATTTCATCTTCTTAGATTGGTTTCCCAAGCAACTGCATTGGTGTGCCTGCCTAATGCTTATGAAGTAAGTTGACACACCTTTTTTTCCCAGTCCTGTCAGGTCTACATTCTTCCTCAAACAACAGGAAATATTGGCTTCTCGCTGAGGCCCAATATGAGCATCTTAATGCATATCCCTACCCTCACCAACAGTACCAACAAGGCAATTCCACCCGCTCTATTTTTCTATTACACCTATGACTCACTACTATTCTGTATTACTTTGTATATAAACTTTTTATTTATTATTTTTATTATGTAATGTATCTTTACTCCTGCTAGAATATAATCTGAGTTTGTTGATTTTGACATTATTTTTCACTCTATGGCACATCTTCATGTTAAATATTGCTTTGCATGAATGAATAAATTAAATGAGAGAATGTATCTGAAGTACCTAAAACATGCCTGAGCCAAAAGAATCATCCAATAAATCTGAATATCCTTTTCCTTTCTTTCCTCTTAAGTGCACCTTCCACACTACTAAAACTGTTGGTTTTTATTTTCTTTAGCTGCCTTTTAGTCATGTTTACTCTCATTGACCTCACGCTACCAGATCCATTCCAATTTCGCTAGGTAGGATGGCCCAACCTTGTCTATGGGATTGCTATGGTGTACTGCCCTCTCACTTCCTCCCCCACTGAGGTTCAGAATGTATTTTAGACATGTTTAAGACAAACACCATGTTGCCTTCTCGTTCCCCACTCTTCCGGTGTGCGCATGGAAAGAAATACCCAGAATGTCCCTCAACTTTTTCTCTACATTACTTGCTCATTCTCCCAGAGGAGTGTGCCAAATAATTTATCTGATTTATAAATTTGGAAAGAGGAGCTAAACATGTTTGTTTCAGCACTACCATCTCGTAACTTCAACACTCGAGAGACATCTGCCTGCTGGGTGGTGCCCTCTGGGTGACTTATCTGGTTGATCTCCCTGCCTTTCCAACTAGCATTGCTATGGGCTAATCCCATTTGGCCTCTGTGTTCTAGAGCACATTCTCTAGAATGCTTTATTTATGAATATTAACTGCTTAATGACCACTACCTATGCCATTAAAAAGCTCAAAATCACTGCCATCAAGTTGATTTCAACACCCAGCAACCCAACATATGTCACATTAGAAACTAAGTATGTTTACAACCATTGCTCCATCATACAGTTAACCTTTCTTGGGAAAGAGGGATAATTTAGGTATGGTAGATATGAATGCACAAAAACCATTTTGGAGGCCAAGGTAATTTAATTTTCTGAGTTTTGGATAAAGCTCTGGAAATATTTTTACAAAGATTCAGCATAAATTAAGAAACATTTTTAATCAAGTCAAAGGCTGTGTTTTAATAGTAAGAACAACTAACAGGCACAGTATCTGAAGTTTGATTCCTTTAAATAGGCACTTGATGCTATAATTGAAGTCAAAATTTTAAAAAATATCTTATAAAATGGAAAGTTTCAAATCAATGTGATTTAAAAATAAATATTCTGATATTAATGCTTTACACCTGGTGAATGTAAACCTATGTTGCATATTGTGCTTTTGAGTCTGTGTGGTTATTTTCTTCTTCTTCTCTCTCTCTATTTTAGTAGTAAACCTCAATTTGAAAATAAGAACATATATCCAAATATTCATGAACTATGGCAGGGGAGAGGGTGAGGAATAGTATAACATTAGACCTAGTGATAATTCAGTATATTAGCTCTGAGAATAGATTTATGGAAGATGAATTATTTGAACTATTTGTGTTTTAGAATAGCCACACAAAAAAATCTTGCCTAGAAAAAAGATTAGTTTAGTGCCTGTTTCTAATTGGTAAGTATATTTTTTCAGAAGGTCACAATTGTCTGATTCTCAAATTACGTAAAACTAACAATCCTGGTCCCTAGCACAAGTTGAGACTTAAAGAAAGTGAGTGTAGAGTTTAATGACTTTGTCATTAATTATTTTACTTACCATTAAAATAAGGCTGTTATAAAATGTATCAATTTATTTTTTAAGTGGTTTCTCTTTCTTTTTCTAGTCTAATCATTCTTTAACTTTTTTATTCTTATTCAACTGAATGAAATCTGGTAAGGTAGACACTAATATTTTCAGATACAATTAACTTTTAAAAAATTATTTCCTATGCTTTAACTTATCATCCATATAATTTCAACTTCACTTATTTTTCTAGGAAGCTTTTTATACAAGCTGTATGAATATTGTCATGGATAGAACAATAGTCAAGAATGTTGTATTGGAGACATGGACAAGTGATTTGGCTTTGTAATGTCCCCTGTTTCATCCCTCATTCTTGCTACTGAAATTTGTTCCTTCCTTACTTTGGTTCAGTTTGCCAGCAGTCTATCAATTCTGTTAATTTATCAGAGAACCAACTTTTAGCTGCATTAATTTTTTCCATAGTGTTCTTGTTTTCCCTCTCCTGTATCTCAGCCCTGACTTTTATTATTTCTTTCTTTTGCTATTAGTAGGATTGTCCTGTTGACTCTGCTCTAATAGGTGTAAGTTTTGTGCCAGCATATCAACCACAAGTCTCTCTTCCTTTTTCATGTGTGCATGTATTGCTATTAAACTTCCTCTCAAAAATGATTTTTCTGTGTCCCAGTGATTGGGCTTAAGATATGTTTTCTAAGTAATGTCAAGGCTCATGGTAAAGCTAAGGTGAGTGTATTTTATTATCTGTAGGCAAGTTTCCCTATGACCAACGTTCTTTTTGCCTTAAGTTCTAATTAGAGCCTATATACAAGGTATAAACTTGCTTAATGCATGTCTTAGAGTTTGGTGCTTTGGTTTATAGTTCTCCATTTGCTATGTGCAGAGAGAATCATTCTTCACAAAAGTTTACAGGAAAATGCATTCAGTTAGTTATTAGTACTTGCCATAGGATATTAGCTGTCATTTGGGTGTTACACTCCACATATTCTCAGAAGCATTTGAACACACATTTAAATATTGGCACATTAGTTAGCATCATGAAACTGGGAGCCAGGCTTGATTCGAAGCTTAGCTTCATTCCTTAAGGTTTGCATGACCTTGGGTGCCACATAATCATTGTTTTAGTATGCTCATTATTGATAAAATACTATTATATTGTGATATGTAAATGAAATATTGAAAGTAAGCATTTGACATGTTGTCAGATGTTGTCAAGTTGGTTTTGATTCATAGCTAAACAAAACGCTGACTTGGGTCCTGTGCCATCCTCACAATTGTCTTGTTTAAGTACATTGCTGAAGACCACTGTGTCAAACTATCTTGTGGAGGATTTTCTGACTTTACCATTCATGATGCCCTTTTACAGGCACTGATCTCTCCTATAACATGTCCAAAGTATGAAAGACAAAGTCTCCCCATCCTCCTTCCTAAAGAGTTGTCTGGCTATATGTCTTCTAAAATGGATTTGTTGGTTGTTCTTATAGAATATCTAATATTCTTCATAAAAATCATAATCCAAATGCAACAGCTATCCTTTAGTCTTCTTTATTCATTATCCAACTCTCATATGCATATGCAATGATTGAAAATGCCATGGCTTGGTCAGGCTGGTTTTCAAGGGGAAGTCTTTGCACACTAAGAGTTAAAAGCAGCCTTGTGCAGCAGATTTGCCTAACAAAATACATAATTTGATTACTTGACAAGTGCTTCCATGAGGGTTGATTGTGTATCCAAGTAAAATGAAATCCTTAACAACTTCAGTCTTTTCCTAATTTATCATATGATGATATTTTTGCTGATGCAGTTGTGAGGAATTTTGTTTTCTTTATATTGACTTGTAACCCATATTGAAGACTATATATTTTAAACTTCATCAGTAAATGTTTCAAGTCCTCTTGGCTTTCTGCAGGCA
Source organism: Echinops telfairi (assembly GCF_000313985.2). NCBI lineage: Eukaryota > Metazoa > Chordata > Mammalia > Afrosoricida > Tenrecidae > Echinops > Echinops telfairi. Next base: position 14,752,413 of record NW_022111300.1, read on the forward strand.
ACTTTGTGTAAATATATACCAAGTTGTTAATGAGTCTTTTCTAACCCTAATGCCTTGTTCCTCTTCATATTAGCCTCTCAAATTATTTTAGCATTCAAATTGATTAAGTATGGTGGAAGAATACAACCTCAACACACATCTTTCCTGTTTTTAAACCACTAAGTATTCTTTCAGTGGCTTAAGGGAATGTTTGAACAACCATTTTTGGTCTGTGCACTGGTTCTGCTTGAACACAATTAAATGATCTAGAATCTTCATGCTATTTAAAGTTTGTTATGGTCCATAGAGTTAATTGCCTTTGTATAGTCAAAATGAAACACAAGTAAACATATTTCTGGTATTATCTACTTTCAACCAGGATCCATCTGATGTTGACAACAGCATTCCTCATTCTATGTCCTTTTGTGAATTTCTGGCAATTCCCTGTTGATGTATTGCTGCAACTGCTTTTGAATTATCTTTGGCAGCATTTTACTTGCCTGTGGTACTAAAGATGTTGTTTGATAATTTCCACATTCTGGTGGTATCACTTTTCTTTGGAATGGGCATCAATTCCAATCATTTGAAGAGGACATATGCCAAATTTATTGGCATAGAATCATGAGTGCCTCTGGCACTACATAAAGTCATTGAAGCATTTCAATTTTCATTCCATCAATTTCTCGATCTCTTTTTTGGGGACAATGTCTCAGTGCCGCTTGGATTTTTTTCTTTCGATGCCCTCAGTTCTTGATCATAGACCACCTCTGAACTTTGAACCATCCTTTTTGGTACAATGACTATTCATTTCTCCCATCTTCTTTTGATGTTTCCTGCATCATCACTTGGTTCATAAACTCAAAACTTACTGCCACCAAGTCTATGTGGATTCTTTAATGTGGAAACTTGAGGTTTGAATCTTTTCTTTCATGATCTAACCCACCTCCTGGCCATTCCAACTCAGAGCTGCCCCACCATCCAGAGTAGATCCACTACTTGATAGTAGTCACACAAAGAAAGGAAGCTCTCAGGGATCTAAGTGGAGCACAACACAGAGAGGTCTTGAGAAGAGTATTGGAAGAGTAGCAAAATCTCTAATAGAGAATGAACAATCCAATGGAGCTATTTTTCATTAAAAAGTGTCAGGAAAAACTTTGAAAGTGGAAAAAAAAGATTGCCTTTAACTTCCTATGCTATCCCAAACTTCCATTGCCCTCAAGCTATTTTACAGCTGTGCAAAGGGTAGAAAAATTAGTAATACAAATGAGTCTTGTCCACAGAAATGCAAATGATTTGCATCCAGTGGAGATGCAATCTATTTGTAAATTCACTTCAGCATTTCTGATTGCTTTTTACGGGTATTCTTGGAACTGACTGCAACATCTTCCTGGTACCTTCATTAATTAATAAGTTAAACAAAATCTGTAACACATTCATTTATCTTAACACAAGAGTTGTGACTTTGCCTTTAAAAAGCATGCTTTAACAAAAGAAAAGAGTATATGCTGTCCTTCAACTAGATAAAGAAAAATTAGAAATATTGATTTAAGTAGAGAAATTACTAAAACATACAACGCATTTTTATATTATGAAGGTAGGCTAAAGAATGCTTTGACACAGATTATTAGACTTGTATTTCTTATACAATAAAAGCAATTAAAAATTGTATTACCTCAAGTAATGTTTACTAAACATTACTGGGATGCATGAATATATATTTATAAATATTCTGAGAGGGAAAATCAAATCATTTCATTTTCAAATCAGTGTGGCAAAGGACAGAGTTAATCTATGTTAAATAGACTTTTTTTAGCTGCAAAACTCCTCCGCGTCTTTACTAAGCAAAATGAATTGTCAACATTCAGGAGAAAGAACTATGGTCTATTATAAACCAACCTTATAAGGTTGTGGACCTTTCATCTTCTTTATTTTTTATATCTACTGCCTTTGACATTATTCAAAACACAAATTAAACGTGTTTTTTTTTTTTTTACAATCTGATTCAGATAAAGATGTGAGATTCTCAGAAAAGAAATTATAGGATGCTCACTCTACTAGTAGAGAAAAGGCAGTTCAGCATTGCCATCAGCTTCCCAGGCCTCCTTCACCTGTGTGGGAGGAGTGGCTCTGCTATTAGCGGTCTCCACAGGAGCGACAAAAGTGACAGGGAACTGGGTTTTTGAACTTTTCCCTCTAGGGGACCACCTGAGTGTCCATTGTGACTCTCCACAGTGATAAGGCATAAACAAAGCAGCAGCTCTTCACAAATAGTCTGTTAAGAGACATTCTACTCTCTTATTTCAGACTCAACATTTGTGCCCTAATTCAAATTGCTCTGTTATAACTAAGTAGAATCATTGCTTAATACATAAACCCCAACTGCCTCAGGTAATTCAGAGAAAAGTTTGATGAACAAAGAAAAAAATTATATTTGTGTTCCAAAGCAATTTGCCCTGGGGTCGCCTAGAATACATCAGTGTGTGTGTGCGCGCGTGTGTGTGTGTGTGTGTGTGTGTGTCTTATCTTGCAAGAATTCATATAATTATTTAACATTGTGTCATAATTCTTTTGGAAATCTTTATTTAAACTGTTATTTTGATTACTTGAAAATGTTTCCATGCTCTGTTTCTTAAGGTGATTAAATTTTTTTATTAGAATTTTAAACAAGGCTTGTGTGCAGTGTTATCAGATGATAAAAGTATAGAGCTTGAGTTCCTTATGAAAAAGCAGTGATCCAAATGAGATATATATATATGTATGCGACATTATTTAAACTTCAATAATGTACAATGTATTAGAAAAATATGGGAGCTGTATGGTTTGTTTAAAGACACATAAAGTCAGTTTGAAGATTTAATGGCATGTAAATCAAGACCCATTGTAAAACAATACAAAAGTCCGCATAAAAAATGGTCAGGCTGGTTAACTATTTTAAGAGTACATGTGAGAAAGAATTCTATGTCAATTGAAAATGGGAAAATGAGATTAATGAGCTTTAAAAGAGGAAAATACAGTAGAAAAATAATATTAGTAAGCAATTGGTAACATTGTTATATGTCTCTACATTGAAAAGCTGCCTCTATAACCTACTTTAATAAAATTAAATCATGGATTATCTGCCAATAAAACAAAGGAAAATTATGTCAGGAGGAGGTAAGTTCCAGGGTTATCATTCTAGGCACTGGGATGAACAGATACATGGTATAAGGTAGGAGGGAGGCAGAGAGAGATAAAAAATTCAAGTAAATAAAATAAAGTTTTTATGGAACTGAGTGTTCACATTGAGAAGAAATAGAAAATTAATGAGATGAGGGCACAGTGAAGTCAGAGAAAGACATTTTGAAGAATTTTGGTATCTCTTCATATTATTTAAGCCAATAACGTTTATGGATCTTTTGGTAGATTATATCAATGTTAAAAAGAATATGCTCGGTTATTTGGATATACTTTTGACATGTTAAAACCTGACTAATTCAGATAAGTTTAGAGAATCCGAGTTCATACTAATTAGATTTAGGGATGATGGCGCATTTATAAAGAAAAGCAGTTTCACTTCTTGCTGTGTATATAAGGATAACATTACAATGAATATTGTCTTAAGACTTCTGAGAGAATTACTTTGATTGTTTTCAAAGAATGATTTATAAGATTCCCCACTCCCCCACCCCCTCTAAATGATGCTTTTCTAAGGAAAGGGTGTTTTAAAAGGATCAATTATTTTAAGTGTTTTTAATTATCTGTGTACATCTTGTTTTACTGTTAACTGGCTAAGCAAATCTTCTCCTTGTTAAGTGGAGTTCAAAGTGACTTTCACTGCAGCTGTGCTGGCTGTTGGTTGCTTGCCCCTCTGGTGATAACTTCTATTGTCCTGCCTCTTACTCTGGGCCACAGACACTTTGAAGGGCTCCATCCATGGGCTGTCTTGCTTCCTGGTTTTGGGTTGGGTTTCCCAATGGACAGCATCACCAGATACCCAAAAGGGTGGGAACAGAGTGTGGTTGCGGAAGATTCTTGCTTCCTTCCAGTTCTTTCCCTGCCATAGGTTAGGTATGTCCTTGTACTCAAGGCCACCACCTTTTCTATTCTGGTTCTAGAACTTACAAACTCCCTTTTCATCATCAGAGCTGGGGAACAGTAGCATTCCACTACTCCTAGCCCAAGATCATGTTCCATCCCTTATTGGTTGTCTTAACACTGACTTCATTGTTATGGAATAAATTAAATTTCCTTCAGGCTTATGCTAATGTACATACCTTTGGATGTAACCTTCTTTGGAAATAGTGAGGTTTTTGTATGTTAATTAGGTCATACCTGAGCAGGATGGGTTCCTGTAAAGAATTGACTTGCAGAGGCATCTAACCGCTCCTAACTTCCTGAGAGGAAGAGAGACATTACCGTCAGCATCAGCCGGAGGCGGGCATCTTCGAGGCGGAGGTGAGATATAACAATTCTGACATCAGCCGTCCTTCCCAGGAGAGACACCAGACTGTGCCAGGAAGCCCACTGCCCCAAGAAACTCCCTTTTCTTGCTCCGTTGACCAGAAAGCCCACTGGATCATTGCCTGTTTCTCCTGCCTTTGCTGCTGCCATGTTTCTGCCATGGCTCTTTGCTCTCTGTTCCCCCCTCAGACTTGTTACAGCATTCGCTCTTGCGTGGTCTTTTGGATCTACTTGGTTCTCAGACCATGTGTTCCAGGAATAAAGATGGGCCCTGCTCCAAGCTCTTATGCAATCTTCAATGTTAGTTAGGGTTTCACACACCCTATTTACATGGTTCCTGTGTTAGGCCAGGTTGTCTACATAAATAAAACCAGTGGTACTTATGTATGTAGAAGAATTTTGTATCAAAAAGGCATCGCAGGCCAGGCCAACTCAAGTCCTTATGTCCTATGCTAGCTGAAACCCTCTTCAAACTCATGTCGCCAAAGGCCATTGAAGCAGAAAGGTGAAGCAGGATGCAGGGAGACCACATGCCTGTGGGTGCAGAGTCATGCCACGCCGATCCAAGGTCGATGGGAACATGGCTGAGTGCCAACAGCTTGGAGGTTGATACCCAGGGTCAGCAACCCTGTTGGGGCCACCAGTAGAGGCAGACACAGAGTCTCCGCAGGAGGCAGGAGAAAGGCTAGAGAGAGAGAAAGACAAGTTCCACTTTTTCTTTTATTAAAAGGTCACATTCCCAAGTTGGCATCCTCCAACTGTGACCTGATTGATAGGTTGGACTCCAGCCCTACACATTCACACGGGTTCAAGTTGACTAAACTCTGACACCTTTCCCACAAGCACTTCACTTGTGTAGACTGGTATGGTCATTTGGCGGTAGATATGAAACCATGTAGTCATGGTGGTGTAGTAGTTATGCTTTGGGCTGCTAAGTGCAAGGTCAGCACTTTGAAACCACCAACTACTTCTCCAGAGAAAGACTGGGCATTCTACTCCCGTGAAGAGTTTTGGTCTCAGAAACCCATAGGAGCCGTTCCACCGTGTCCTAGAAGGTTGATATGAGTTGGCAGACTGTTGGTTTTCTGCCTTTACTTTTATTAGACTTTGTAGAGAAAGGCTGCATAAAAGTGACCCATTGACCTGCAGTTCTACATTGAATAATTACAGAATTAGGAAAAAGTGGATTATACCTACATTGGATTACACTTTATGCAGGTTCATGTTTTGCAGGGTTTACTATATTTGTTGGAAAAAGCTGGCAGTAAATCTCCTGGCATCAGTGTAAACTCAGTTTAGTTTTCTGAATAATCAACATGGATCATCTGCTTCAATGGGAACCAGTTACATTGATTATATTTACTGACTGTCAGCTAGACTGATGGCAAGAAATATATTTTTGTGATTAGTTTTAACTTAAGCAGTAATGTCAATGCTCCCAAAATTCAGTTTCTTGATCATTTTGTTTCCAGAATGTGTTTATACTTTGGCATAATGCGGAGTATAGCACAATAAATCATAGAGTTTGCAAGTGTCCGTTAGTGGTGCTGTGAAATGTTTATTTTCCTTGCAGCTATCTCAGATACAATAGGATTGGAACTTGAAATTAATGGTGGCTATGTGAACCCTCAATAACAGAAACGTGATAGCTCCTCAAAGCCCCTTTTCTACTCTAACAGGGCGACAGGAGGGAAGGTTGCTAAGTGGCACAGTCTGTGTTACACTAACAAAGGTTGACGGGTTGAACTGGCCCAGAAGGACCTCGGAAGAAAGGTCTGAAGATCCCCATTTGATAAGATTCGCTAAGATTGTTGGTAGTTGCTGCCGTCAGTTCTGACTCATGGCAACCCTGTGTGCCAAAGGAGAGCTGCTCTGCAGCGTTTTCCTGCCTGTAATCGGTATAGAAGCAGATTGACAGTCTTTCTGCTGAGTTACTTCTGGATGGTTTCAAACGGCCAACTTCTGGGTTCGTAGTAAAGGGCAAACTATTTGGGCCTCTCAAGGGACTTTCCCTTAAGGTGATACTGGAGAAAACCCTATAGCGCAGTTCCACTCTGATACATGGGACCATGGGGCCGAAGATGCTTAATGGCAATGGGTTTGCTTTTTTGACTAGGAAGGAACGCACAGGGCATTCCATCTGTAAAATGGTGATGGTCAATCAGTTTCCTCCTAGATTCACAAGAGATGGCTAAGCAAAGTCTAGGCAGATCAACTCTAACCAGCATTCGTATGAGTCTTCACCATTGAAACAGGAATGGAAACAGACCTTGTATTTCACAGATGCAGATTTAGCATTAAAACCATCATGGCAATTAAAAGCAGCCACAGGAAACAAATGAAATTAGCAAGGGAAGCATGGGTAAAACATTTTAACTCATGGCTTTTATGCATTAGCTCAACTATTCATTTCAAATTTCACTTTCCAGTTCACCTGTCCCCAGGTGTCCTCTATTTCATATCTAGATCTGATTTTTCCCCTTGGAATGATGTGTCATTGAAACATCAAATTTCACATTCCTAAATGGTTTGTGGCTTTGGAGAGCATAATACAGGGTTATTTTTTATACAGGAAGCCCTGACTTTTAACTCCAAGAGCAATTAGCAGATTTGTTAACACATTATGACCACTGTGGGTTTTACATAAAAATGATCATTTGAAGGGTTTGTATTGGTTTGTATTGTGTTGTCCAGAGTAAAACATTAGTCCTTATAATAGTGTTTTGAGACGCCCATTCTTGTGACCACTTAAGAGATGAAACCCAAAGCTTGTGAGTTCCTTGAGAAGAATCTTCTGCCCATGGCCTGATGATCCATTGTTTACTGAAACACCAAATTCAGTAATCTATTATTTTACCACTAGAATACTGTAGGTATTCTTCGTGGGTGAGCCCAGATAACAGAAAAGGCAAAGTATACTCATGCTATTGTTTTCTATGTCTGCTCTGTTGTTGCTGTTGTTTTAGTTGCTCTTGAGCCCATGCTGCCTCACACTGACGCCTCTATGTGAAGAGTAGGAGTTTCAGGACCCTGGCTCTTCAGAAACTAATCAGGAGGCCTAATCTTTAGAGATGTTCTTGGTGGGCTTGCAGCACCGTCTTTCTGCTAACAGTTCAACGTTTAATTGTCTGAATCACCAGGGATGTCTATATCTGCTCTCACTGCCGACTCCTTGTCATTTAGTCAATGCTGACTCACAGCGACCCCCTGTGTGTTTCTGAGACTGTAACTCTTGATGGGAGTTGAAAGCCCAGTCTTTCTCCCACAGAGCTGCTGGTGGTTTTGAACTGCAGACAATGCTGATCATGGTCCAACGTGGAACTGCCACACCACAAAGTCTCCATTTATCTTCTCTGGAACCCATTAAAACAAAGAAACCAATTAATTTGCCTCCAAATTATTAATAATTTCTTCCTATTCTTTTGATGGGTTCCAGAAAAAGGGTTCTCATCAATTCTTTTATGTGTACATTATAGAATTATGGTATTTCAAGCTATAATTTCTGCTTTGTAGTTCAGTTAATTTATACCATCTGTCCAGCCACTTTTGTTTAATGACATAGAATATAATACAAAGAGCTTCAAAATATTCATGGAGGAATGAAAAGATATTGGGATGTTCCCACATGTATCTTCTACTTTCTAACTCTTTTTTCAAAATCATTTTATTGGGAACTAATATAGATAGCATATCATTCCATAGTTCAATCACATTGAGTAGTATCATAGAATTGTTACCACAATCCATATCAAGACATTCTCTTCCTTCTGAGTTCCTTGATGTTAGCTCCCCTTTTACGTCCCTCCCTCATTGCCCGCCCCCCCCCCCAGTTCTACTTGTTGGCTCTATAGGTTCATCAATTCTGGGTTTCATGTACCAAAACACAGAAAAACATGCAGCAAAAACTCAAGAGGGCTACATCCAGTAACAAATTAGCTTTCAAAAAAGCAAAACACAAATTAGCTTTCATATCACTCTGGAAGACTTCACATACTTGCCACAGAATAATACCATATCATGTACATTGTCAAAATTTGTTCTACAACAAAAGCAACATAAGACCCTGTAAAGTATATTTTATGTTCTAGAAAAACAAAGGGTACAAAGAAAGTCACCATGTGTTAAATGACCAAGTACCTCATTTTAAATTAGAAGTAATTTCTCACAGGCTTTCAGGTTCTCTCTTACAAAAAAAAAGGAAAAAAAGAGCCAGTCAGCGTGCTGTATATCACTGATGAAACATACAACTTTCCTCTAGTTCGTTAATAATTCCTCCCTGCCACTATCATGATCCCAATTCTACCTTACAAATAGGCTACACCAGAGGATGTACACTGGTACAGATCAGAGCTGGAGACACAAGGAATCTAGGACAGATAAACCCCTCAGGACCAATAATGAGAGTAGAGGTACCAGGAAGGTAAGGGAAAGGTTCAGGGAAAAAGGGGGAACCAATCACAATGATCTACATATAACCCCCTCTCTGGGGGACAGAAACAGAAAAGTTGGTGAAGGGAGACATCGGATGGTATAAGACATGGATAATAATAATAATTTATAAATTATCAAGGGTTCATGAGTGAGGGAGGATGGGGGAGGGAGGGGAAAAATGAGGAGCTGATACCAAGGGCTCAAGTAGAAAGAAAATGTTTTGAGAATGATGATGGCAACAAATGGAGAAATGTGCTTGGCACCATGTATGTATGTATGGTCTGTGATAAGAGTTGTATGAGACCCCAAAAAAATGATTTTAAAAAGAGTTTCATTGGCATATAATACACATATCATGCACTTCAATAGTTTAGTCATATTCAAAATTACACATTCAGCATTATAGTCAGTTCTAGAACCTTTTCACCCTTCTTATACTCATCATTATCTGTTCTCCATGTCCCTCGCACCTCCGGTGGCACAGTGGTTGTGGGTCCTCTGGATCTCCAGTCAGGAACAAGAAAATAAATGACATTTGTGGGAGGAGGACACTTGTTTTCATTTGAGAAGAAATTGGCCGGACAAATCTGCTCTGTATCAATTTTGATCTTCCCACTCTATTGCTAACTTTTGAGGAAAATAGAAACAAGTAAGTGGCTTTGGGAATTTCTCAAATTCATGAAAGCAAGACAAAATTTTAAGCACTGTCATTTTCTTTATGGACTTTTTTTGGAGAATAAATGGCACCATTTTCATTCAAAATATTTCTTTCCAAGTACTATCTACTGTACTATAAAAGTATTACAATGCATATTATTTATAATAGTATGTAGTAAATAACTTTAGGGGAACATTCATATTGAATTCTTTATTTGTTAACTATAAACTAGCAAGGAGACAGAAGAAAACAATGTATATATATAGTCTCAACCCATAGGACAGATCATATACTTCAATATATTATCAGTTCTAATATAAATATTTTTTATATTTAAAATTTGGTGATATGCTTTTTCATTGCAGTCAAGCAAATACATCCATAAGTACTTCAATAAAAATGAATAAAAGAGATGTTCTCATCCAGATTTTGAGCTTATTATTTGATTTCAGTTTATTTTAAAGCAAAATAATAGTTAGAGGTAGCATTCTTGAATTCTAGGCACATTAAGCAGTAAATATGATTTCGTTTAATGATATGCTACTTCTACATGAATGGTATTGCTGTGCTTGTTCTGTGCGTGAGACGCTTGCCCGAGATATGTGGAGATGAAACATCTCCTCAAGATAATAGTGGCTCAGAATCATTCAACTATGGTCTACCTCTGAGGCTCAAGTTTTGCCACAGCATTTTCAATATGCAGTTTTTTTGGTATTATTTGAGAACCATGTTGGTAAATGATACAGTTCTACAGTATATTTCCTTATGTACAGAGAACAGCTTTAGAATTAAATTAACAAACTTTATTCTGTTCTGTTGTTTGAAATTATAAAGTTGATTTTTTTCAACAACCAGTAATATGCCAAAACCATCCAAAATACATTTTAAACAATAATGAGATGAAACTGGGAAAGTAAATTAAAAGATAAAATATTTAAATGCTTGATTTGGAGATCAATCTTTCTATATGTCTAGAGCTCTCCAAAGAACCCTTTAATGGCACTAATGGTTAAGCACTTGACTCCTAATCAAAAGGTTGGTCATTCAAATCCACCGAGAGACACCTTGGCAAAAGGCCTAATGATCTAAAAATCCCAGCCATGAAAGCCCTATGTTTCACAGCCCTACTCTGACATACATGGAATAGCCAAGAGGAGTGTATGGAATCAACTTCGTGGTAGATGCTATCACTATAGAACTCTCCTGGACTGACCTTAGGAGGTTTTTTATGTAGTTCTACGAAGACGAAGACGGGCGGCCCCAAATAGGAAGACCTTGAATGAGGTGAATTGACACAGTGCCTGCAACATGGGCTCAAATGTAACAATTGGGAAGCAGGTGCAGGTCCAAGTGGTGTCCCTTTCCATTGTGCGTTGGGCTATGATGAGTCAGAGCTGACTCAATGACACCTAAAGCAACAACCTGGAGGCATCCCCCAAGGCGGGTGCAGTGGGGTGGGCTATGAGAGACAGGGAACAATAGAGGTACAAAAGTCATTTCATTTTTTGTCCTGTCATTAAAAAACAAGCAAACAAGTAACATCAGTTTAATATAATATTTTCTGTAGGTCTCATTTCTTCTAAAATATGTATAAAATATGGAGGCGCCCTATCTCTATAACCGACAGGTATTCTTTCAGTAAACTGAAAAACAAATGAACACCACTTAGGAATTGAGGTCTGACTTGGGGTTTAAAAGAGGTCTTATGCACACTTTTACTATAACATATACATTGAAAATGAATAGATTTTTAGAAGGCAATTGCATGAGAGTCAAAAGTCTGATTCTGTGATTTCTAAAAATATTATTATCCCATGTGTATTTTCAAAGAGTAAGATGATTTAATTTTGGACTGTACCTTTACAGAATAGATTAATAAGACAGCAATTTCTTTTTGGGGGGAAAACTTGTTTTTTTATATATACCACATTTGTTTCCATTTTTGGAGTTTATTCTATTGGCACCTATTTCTTTTCTTCCCTATCATCAAACACTTGACTGACTGACTCACTGCCACTGAGTCAATTCTGACTCAAAGTGACCCTATTGAACAGAATAGAACTGCCCCCGTGGGCTTCTGAGACTGTGAGTCTTCACGGAAGTAGAAAGTCTCATCATCTTTTGCCATAAATTCACTGAACATCACATTTTATTGCATGGGAACACGAAGAATGACTAAGACTTAACTGGTTTTGATTAAAACTCTGGTTAGAGAGGCCGGACATTTATACACATCATCAACAATTCAAGATAGCACATCTTAAAATTTGGATAATGTCTAACAAATATAAGACCCAAGCTACCCTTTCTCCTCTCTTAAGTAGTCCTTGCCAATCAATCATGTCCGTTTTGCTGCTACGTCTGGACACAAGAAAGGTGTGTCTTTTCACACTTAATTAAGGGTGGTGTTGGTACTTGTGAATGAAAATGGCATTGATTCAAAACTCATTTTGAATTGGCTTTAAGATGAAAATATTTACCTCTCTGTGCTAGGTAGTTGTTCTTAAGAGTTGCTTTAGACTGGATTGTCTACAGTTGTAAAACTCGTGAAGTATATTAATATAACCATATGTTTATATTTTTTAAAATGTCTCAGCTTCTTTACTGCTTGGGCCTAAATATTGGTCTGAGTGACTTAAAAAAAGGAGGAAAAATACAACTGAAATGGCCTTGGAGCCTTTAGAGATATACAAGTTTATCCCGAACTTGCAAAGAAAAAAAATCTCACACAATTGTAGACATAGATAAATTCAAGTCTCTGGCTCAGATGTCAGGCTGGTAAAATAAGATGCTGATAACTCCCAGGATTAGCATGCCGGTAATACCATAGGATTGCAAATAACTGGAAGTCAAATTAATAGAAGTCAGATGATGAGCCACAAGTAGTCTCCAAATTCAGCTAAAAGCAAGCTAGCTTTTCCACAGTGTCCATTTATATTTGAAGCAGGCCACACCCTGAAAGACATATCTTTTCAATTATTTGGCTGCTTATATCAGATATCTTTGTGGAGATGAATACGTTATATTAGAGCCCGTTGTGTAGGATTGTTACGTCTTAACTGCTAACCCACTGAGAATTCTGGCCCCATGAAGTTGGCCCCAAACAATGACCTCATGTATCGTAAAATGAAACATTGTCTGGTCCTACCCTATCCTCACAATTCATGCTGTATTTGAATCCATTGTTTCAACTGTTGTATCAATCCCTCTGATTGAGGGTCTCTCTCCTTCTCTCTCCTTTTCTTGTTTTGTTTTTTGTGGACTCTTTAGCAAGCACGACATCCTTCTTCAGGAATTTGTTCCCTCTGATCACATGCACAACGTAAATAAAATGCCACTGCGCCATCCTTGTGTCTAAGCCTGCTTTTGACTGTACTTCTTCCAACATGGACTTGTTACTTCTCCTGGCAGTCCATGGCATAGTCACAATTCCTTGTCTACACCATCACTCAAATGCACGGATTGTTCTGTCGTCCATTCTCACTCTCTAGGGTTTACATGCATAAGTGATGAATGAAAATACCATGATTTGTGGTAGGTGTGCCTTAATCTTAAAAGTGGTTTCTTTGCTTCACAGATTTTAAAGAGATATATTGCAGCAGATTCACTCACATTTTGTAGTAAGGCATTTGATTTCTTGACTGCTGTTTCCATGGACATTTATTGTAGATGCAAGTAAAATGAAATCCTCGATGTTTTCAATATTTTCTCCATTATCTTGATGTTACTTATTGGTACTGTGGTGAGGATTTTTGTTTACTTTATGCTGAGGCATAATCTATACTGAAAGTGTAATCAATACTGTAATCTATATATTATCTATATTTTTGTCATTATCTATAAATGCTTCAAATTGCCTTTATTTTCACAAGGTTATGTCATCTGATTATTGTAGATTGTTAATGAGTCTTCTTCAAATCCTGAAGCTGTGCTTTTTTTCATTTAGTCAAAATATTCATACTATTTTCTTAGTGTAGAAATTAAATTTGTTTATTGAAAATATATAATTCTGTCACATACTTTTTCAGATTGTAAACTATTGAGTATCTTCCTGTCCTGTTCTGCTCTAAATGATTGCCTCTTGATTCTAAGTGTCCTGGAATCTACATGCATCTCAATATTATACATAATTTTATATAACCCACAGAATCAAAGCTTCCAAAAGTCAATAAAGCACACGTAAATATCTTTCTGGTGGTGTTTCTCTGTAGTCACGATCCACTTGACATCAGTATTGATGTCCATATCCTCCTTTGGATCTGGCTTGAATTCTGGCAGTTTCCTATGGTTGTAAAACTACAGCTGTTTGTAAATTATCTCCAGCAAAATTTTGCTTGCATGTGATAATAACGATGTTATTTGATAATTTCCCCATTTCATCTGAGTAGTATGTGGTGTTATGTGATATTGCCGGAACTCAGGAGGAGTGGTTAGAAAAACAGTTTAAGAAAGGCGAGTGGGTGAAGGGAGACGTCGGACAG